>NC_069396.1:20531500-21174500 GCF_027475565.1 Acinonyx jubatus | reverse complement strand
TAAAAAATTAAAACTTTGAAGTATGGTCTCTACTGCATGAATATCACTTTCACACCATTATAAATCCGAAAAATTCTAAGTTGAACCATCCCAAGTCAGGGACCATCTGTAATACAATCCACATTATTGAATATCTGTCCAAGCTGTATGCTCATTAGAAAAGGCCTTACAAAAGCTCCATGCCACCTAAAATGATTTAAAAACAAGCAAAATCATCATAAAAGATTGAGAGTTACTATTGTCTTAGACATCCATTCAAAGTCCCCAAGGGAAGCTTTCAGTTTAATACTTCACATTAAAAACTAGCTTTGAATTGTACATTTGCCTCTGAGCCACTGCAAATAAATAAAGAGGTATGCCATTCATCTCACTCAAATATTCTCCATTACCAAATGGACCCAATACCTCAGCCTTGTTGTTTGTCCCCTGGATTCCAGAAGTATTTGTTACATCTACTTCCAATAATCTGTGATTGAAATTCTGCAGCACTGCAGTGAAGTATACATCATAAATTACTGTGTTTTTTTTTTTTTTTTTGCTAGATTAAAATCTTCTTCTGCCCGTCAACAAATTCTGGTGATGAGTTTTCTTTAAACTGCTAAACTTTTCAAACCCATATCTCCTGATACAAAGCTAATCAGAAAATCTAACAGCTCTGCATGGCTAAAATCACATTTCTGGCATTTTGCAGTAGGCAACAAAGGTGTTTATTATAAAGTGATGGTCTGTTGTATAGGAAATGTGAGCATAAATACACTAGTGTTTCTTCATTCACTTGTTCATTTATTCATTTATCAAATAATTCTTTGGTGCTCAAATAATAACAGAAGTGTCTCAGTGGTGGTATAGACATGCAAACCAACAAAAACATAATACAAGTGCTAAGCATCAAAGTATTACCTATAAAAGAGTGATTTTTGAATAATGATATTTTCTATGGCACATAATAACATTAGAAAATAATGTTATCTAAAATAATGATCTATTCCCTTCATTTACTCATTTATAAAATATCGATTAGGTACTTAGAATGTGTCAGGTATGCTTCTAAACTCTAGAAATGAAACAGTTAATAAGACAAGATTTTTGCCTTTGTAGATCTTATAACCTAACCCAGTGGTTTTAGTCTTTTACTTTTTGTTCACACACTGAATAGCAAGATTTTTTTAAATGCAAATAAAAATGCCTGCATATTTATTTATTGAATAACATGTGTATAACTTACATGCTATAATGCAATATAAATAAAATACAGAATAAAACCTACCCCAAAATGCAGAAAAGTGATAAAATGAAATAGACTTTAAATATTATTTTCTTTATTAACATTAAATGTTTTGATCTCACTAGAATATTAATATAATATAATAAATATATTTACATAGGTAATTATGAAATACCACTTCCATTTTTAATAATATTTTTGTTAAGAACACAAGTGTTTGTATATGCTTAAGTATTTTTAAAGTATGTTTCATTTATCAAGCAAAATCAAGCAATAGCTGATTTAAAACTTAATGAATTTTTGGTAATATTTGTTGAAGTTCTATTTCCTAGCTATATTCCTTTTTTCTGTCTCTTTTTTGTAATGTATATATGTATATATATAAGCTTTTAGCAGATAATGCATACTGTTTACAGGAACAAAATCTCATAACTATAAAAGTAGTTTAAGCATTTGGTTGTAATTCACTTTCCCCAGGCTGAATTTCTTTTTAAAAGCATTGGATTTCTCACTTATTGTTTAAAATATCACCTTTATTTCAAGAGACCTTGAAATCCTCCAGGGAGATCCCAAAGGTGCCTTGTCTTGGCCTTAGCTTCTAGATAGCCTTGTGTAGGGCTGTAAATCGTACTTCAGGGATGGAAGAAGTGGGTCATGTGATCCAGAAGAGAAGAAGAACAGAGTCTTTGAGGAAATCTGTAAAAACAGAAAAGGAGATCTGCGACAAAGTGCCATCCGAGGAGAGAAGATTGTCCGTGATGGTGTGGGACAGCAGTCTCCTAAAGCTGGAGCTTTGGGATAGAGCTTTGAAGTGGGCAGTAAGCACTTGGGATAAGAAGTGCCACCACTCCCCGGAACCTGGAATTCCAAGCAGAAGGAAATAGCCCCCTTGGAACATTCAGGGAGCTGGTGTTCCATATGCTGAAATGATAATGCCAGTCCTCAGGTTGTACCCCCACACAAAAGTGGATTTTTGACCACATAAAAGTGGATTTTTGACCCCAGAAACAGAGTCATGGCATTAGTACAGGTTCAGTGTCCACAGGTTTACTATACCTCTTTGCTCTCTTGGAATCTCCTACCTTGCCCTCTTTGCTTTGTATTGTAATTATCTATGTATTTTCCTTTTCCAGATAAATGAAGATTTTCCTAGGGGCTAGGTCTCTGTGTAATTCTCATCAATTCCATTCTCTTATTCCCTTAGGCAGGAAGGAATTCTAAAAATGTTTATAGGATATTTAAATATACTTTCATCAATAGTTTGGATTTTGAATAGTTGAAAATAAGATATTCATTTTTGAGATAATCAACTTGAAGAGTACTTCATCAGTTATGACTTTTTAAGACATTAGTGGCAAAAAAAAAAAAATGCTACAATACCAATGACAATAACAACAAATTCACCCAAACAAACTTTTAAAAAGCAGGATTTTTATTGGCTCATGTAGCAGACGAGCCTGGGTTGAGGAGGTGACGTGGTGCAGGAGTACTTATAATATCATCAGTTCCAGTTTCTCTTTATTTCCTACTTAACTGTTTTTTAAGTTGGCTCTATTCTCTTTTCATTGTGCAAAAATGGCTAGCAAAGTTCTAATCTCACCTCCTCACAATTGAAATCTGATGACAAAATACTCTTTTCAGGGAGTGGCAGCAAATCTGATCTGATGATTGTATGTCATGGGTTCAGCCTGAACCAGTCACTGTGGGGATTGTATCAGTAGGTCAGATACAGACAGATACAGATACAGACTCTTGTAGCAGTAGGTCCATATTAGAATGAGTGCTGAGGAGGTAACTGGCAAGCTACTCCCCATAGGCATAGAAAACTAGCAACATTTCTACACTGCATATACCATCAGAGCCCTCAGTCTTCTTTGTAATTTTCAAAATTCTTTCAACTTTCTGCAGTTGTGGGTGTTTTTTTACTAATGATGTTTTACTGCCAAATTTGCCATATGTTGATCTTCTCTAACAACCACTTTTAAGGAAAGGAGACCCAAGGGGGACAAGCAGGAGCCGTGTAAACCCACTTACACTGAAACTGGATACTTTACTGTCACACAGCTGACACTGACATATGTTGTAGAATTCCTTTCTGAAATGATGGAGTTGTTTTGACAAGTCTTAAAGTTAGAGTAATTTTTAAGACTCCAATGGCTATTATTCCCGGAACCCATTATTCAGTGTACCTTTCTCTATCTCTCTTGACAAAAAACAAGAAAAAAAAAACCAAAAAAAAAACCTACTTTAAAAAAAGCCACAAAATAAAGAAACTAAAAACAAAATTCTTCGTCTGATTATCTCTATATTAAATTTTATATACTTACACTCTGACACCAAGTTTTAATGATTCTTCTGTACAACCAGTTTTAACATAGATTTTATAATGCCTTGTTCCTGTGGAGTACCTGAATTTTCTTTCTCCCTTCTCAGCTACATATAGCCCATGTACTTGCTTCTCAAACTGTTGAAAAAGCTCTACTGTTTGCCTTTAACTTACGTGATTTTCATTGCTCCCTGACATCTAGGTCTTAATGCATTCATTGTGTCCATTTCTGGGGTCTTGGGTTTGTGACATTTAGAGAAGACTCTTGTAATCATGGTTGGGAAAGGCTTGAATTTGGTGTCTGGTAGAATTGGTTTCTATTTCCTGCCCTGTGATTTATTGGATGTACTCTGAGCCCTCAATTTGTAAAACATGAGGTGAGAATAATTTTATATATATATATATATATATATATATATATATATATATATATATACACACATATATATGTATATATATACATATACATATTTATATTTATATTTATATTTATATTTATATTTATATTTATATTTATATTTATATTTATATTTATATTTATATTTATATTTATATTTATATGTATGTATATATATACATCTATGTATGTGTATATACATATGTATGTATATATGCATACAACCATATATGTATATATATGTGTATATATATATATACACACATACATCAAGTGTAATTGCTTTTGCTATAATAACTTACTACAAAATCCTCAGTGGCTTAGAATAACAAATGATAATCACTTATTCCTACTATATGCCTATCATCAGCTGACTGGGACTCTTTTTCATGTTTTGTTCATTCTGAGAGCCAAGATGATGAAATAGCTTCCATCCTGATTTATTAGAAGGAATTAGAATAGGATAAATCATGTGCTTTCTCCTAAAGCTTCAATCCAGAAGTGGCATTCCTGCTGTTATTTCCTTGGCCAAAGTGAAGTACAGAACCAAACCTGGCATCGAGAGGGAAGTGCCCCAAATATGTCCTTGGCAGAATTAAAGTATTTGGTGGATTGCACTACTGAGTCAGCTATGTCTCTTCAAGGATTTTTGAAAATATAAATTTAATTTTAACTAAAAGGATGGCCAAATGGTGAATACTCAGATTTATGAACGCTTATAACATTCTTTTCTGAGGACTAATTTCCTTCTTTTTGAGATGAGAGTAGTACTTCTTAGTTTGCCAGTATCAGATGTTCTGCTTCCAAAGTAAAACCAAACCTTTTCCTTCCTCTCCATCCTCCTGTCAAGTCATCTCCTGGGGGAGTTTCCACAGTGGCTTTCTGAGGGGGCACCCTTGTCTGCTCTTGACCCTTCTTCTAACCCATTCCTCCTACAGTAGCTAGAGAAACCATTTCTAAAGAGAAAATCTGATGACATAATTTTCTTGCTTAAAAGCATTGCGTCCTCTTCTTCCTTTGACAATAATGTTTAAAAGCGTTAGTTTGAGTTATATAGCTCTGAATAATCTGTGGCCTGTTTTTCCCGCCAGCATCACTCTAGTGGTCCTGCTACCTCTTACTCTATGCTAGGTTTCCCTTTCTTTCTCGAACTGGACCAACTTATTTCAACTTCTGGGGCATTGTGCATTCCATTCCTTCTGCATAGGGAGCTTTAACCATAATCTCCATCTAGATTACCGCTTACTATCATGTGAGTTTCAGCTGAAGACATATGATTATACGGACACCTTCCTTCATGTTTCACTGTACCCTGAACTTCGCTTCGTAGCGCTTATTCAACTGTGATGACATATTTATTCATGTAGCTTTACGTGTTTACTTACAGCCTCTTCCCTCGCCCTGTCTTCGTGGTCATGTCTATCTGGTCCATTTTGAATCCCCAGTTCCAAATACAGTGCCCAGCACTTATTAAGTGCTCAGTAATTATGCATGAATAAATGGGTAAGAATGAAAGAGCAAACATAGTAGTATATTTGCCAGGGCTTTTTTTTTTTAATTAAAACAAAATGTGGAAATATAAGGAATAACTATAATTACACAAACAATAATTATAAGATAAAACAAGTTGTGTTTTACATGTGATTTTTTAATTCTTTCTTTTTTTCTAAGACTATTTAAATCTTTCTAAAGACAGGGGGAAGATAAGTAGACAGGACGTTTCAATTTTTCTCATGAATTAAGATGTTGATTTTTTTTTTTTTTGTAGAAGAAATGGAAGCCCTGTTTTCATGAGAATGTCCTAAAGGTAAGTAAAGAGTCATGCGATTATATTTTTTTCTTTCCCAAACAACATTTATATAGCTGACTTATTATTTTTTAATTGACTGTTTACTATGTTCTGGGTGCTAGATAAGGGTCTTCTATAAGAAGAGAAAACATGTGTCAAAGCACAGATGTGATAGAGAGAGCTTGGCAAGATGAGGACCCAAAAGACTTTTCCTGTAAAGTAGGAGAGTAGAATAAAATACTCTTACAACAAGTCAATGAGCCAGAGCCTCTTAAAAAACTTGAAAGAGTAGATGGGAGGCTAGGGGTGCTTCAGAGCTTTGTGGATTGAGTTACCCTGTATGATTAAAAATAGGACTGGATGGGCAACCTACTTTGCATGGCAAATATAAGACATACAAAACTAAAATACATAATTCTGAATCTGGTGAAGTCTTGACTCCTCATTAATCTTGATTGTGATTGGCATCCTGGTAGGCTGGCAGCTACTCTATGTGTATTCAATCATTTATTTATTCATTCATTCAGCAATCATTTGTTGAGTAACTATCAAATTCCTGATTCCACCGTAGACTCTAAAGATAATCAGAGAATTAAAAAAATGTGCTGGTTACTGCCCCTTGTGCACTTTGTGGTGGAGAAGGGGAGACCACGTAAAGGGAGGAGACTGTACAGGAGGACAGTCCATAGACTAGAATGGGAAAGAATGAAGGCCTCCAGAGGAAGGTGTCCTCTTGGCCTTTCCTAAAGGTCTTTCAATGTTTGCAGAGGATCTCCGTGCCCCAGGAGATGGAGAACCTAGTTTGCTAAGAGTCTTGCAGCTTTATAGCCAACAAGCAGTTAGTTCTCAAGGGAGTCAGTGCTTTCTTGATAATGTGCAGGACAGCAGCAGCAATGTCACGGATGGTTTTCTGAATCTTTTCTGGGCAGCCAAAATCCCCTGGGGGCAGGGGTGGGGGGAGGATGAAATAAAGCAAGAAAGGAATAAAATTACTGGGCATGCTTTGCAGAGGTCTTGTTTGGCATTTTGGATATTGCCTGGAATACTGGGGGAAGTCTTTGGAATGTGGGCTAAACTCCTGAAGTGGGAAGGGACCCAGGGATTTAGGCTGCAGTTATTAAAATTATTAGAAATGTAAAGACATATGAGAGAAAATGGATAGTCACTTTTAATCCCCAGATCTTAAAGTCAGTCTTGGCATTTATAAATATTTCTCCCAATGTTTCTCAACATAAAAACACAGTTAATACCATGCTAATTTTGCATTGTGCCTTTTTGACTTATCATTATACAAAAAGAATTGTTTATAGTTTTCTTGACTTCACAGTTACCATTCTGGATGGATGCATTACTTTGTCTTTAAAGGCAAATAGTAACTCATTTAAGGACTCCTCTACTCTGAAACATTGTAGCCATTTCTATTATTCATGATAATAATAAGTTGCAAAGTAAAATTTAATGTGCATATAATATTACTTCTTTTGCAATTATTTTTAGTAACCTTTCCTAGAGTTTAATTCATTGGGTCAAGATATTTTTGATTTTATAAACCACCTTGCTTGCCACCAATGTAGGGTATTTTTTTAAATTTTTTTTAACGTTTATTTATTTTTGAGACAGAAAGAGACAGAGCATGAACGGGGGAGGGTCAGAGAGAGAGGGAGACACAGAATCTGAAACAGGCTCCAGGCTCTGAGCTGTCAGCACAGAGCCTGACGTGGGGCTTGAACTCACAAACCGTGAGATTATGACCTGAGCTGAAGTCGGAAGCTTACCCGACTAAGCCACCCATGGGCCCCAATGTAGGGTATTTTTAATTAAGCATTTTCACCAATTACGTGTTAATTGTTTGAAGTTTTCCGATTGAATAGATGTTAAGTGGAATTTGGTTATTGCTAAAACTTTTATTGTATAGATTTACTAGTGGTTGTGGAATATAATCTGTCTTCCTCTTAAACCTGTGAAACCTGAAGAATCTCGAAGAAATCCCAATTTCTCCTTTTTCTTGAATTACTGATCTGATAAAATTTAACTTTTTCCCGGTGGACTATCTAACAGTTCATTTCAACTTTCATTATTTCACCTCTGAGAGCAACACTTTCTCCACAAGTGGAAAGATACTAGTGAGGATGAATTCCTTGAATATTTGTCTCTGTCTTATTTTTCTCATTTCTTCAATTGGCACATTTGCTTCCACAAGCACAGCAGATAGTCAAGGTAGAAAGAATACCCAGCTGAGAAGGAAAATAAGCTATAGCTGTGGTAGGCGCCACTTCTACATTGTTGTGTCGTATTTGGTAACTAATAACCTTTTTGGGTCTACCTGGGTCTCAGTTTATCTAAGAAATTAGATGATGAGTCTATTTGATTTTAATTTTTTCTTTCTTAAAAATCCGTATTTGCAAGAAAGTTTTTGATTATGATACATTTATTTTACTGTTTAGTACCTGTGACATAAAGGTAAGTCTTTCCATAGATATCAAAAGCCAACACCAAGGAATGAGGAGTTGATATTGTCAGCACCAAACAAACTTAGTGTTGTATACAGTTAATCTGATTATGTAATCATCTATATGATGGAGGCAAGATGTGGCACTTGTGTGGTGATGTCCTATGGGGATGAATTTTAACTTGAACTTAATTTTTTAATTGTCCCTTAAAATGCATTTTATAAGACTATATTCCTGGTGCAAGGTTGAAGTGTCAGTCGTTTTGTGAATGGATCCTTTTCAGTCACATGTCAGGCAATGTGATGGAAGAAAATAGAAACTGTCAAAGCTCTCAGAACAGGTTACACTTCAAAGCAAAGACAAGTTGGTCTGAGTAATCCAGATCGTGCACTCAGACTACTTTAAAAGCTTCCAGCTGATCTCAGAGAACAGTTCTTCAATTTTAAAAGGCGTATAATTCAACTGAAGAAAAGAATAAAATCATGGATTTAGTCACAAATGAAAACCAGACAAAAACTCTGGACCCATCTTTATCCCTTAAAATAATGCTATCAATGTAACAGTTTTTGACAATATAAGAAACAAATCTGTAATTATCACAAAGAGGTATATCTACATGCACATTAATGTACAATATAATCAGAAATGAATCAGAAAAATTATGAACACTGAATTCAAGTAGGTGTAAATATGATACTTAAGAGAAAGGTCAAGGGCAATTTATGAATTAATCCATTCATGGTCAGTAACATCAACAAAGTTAGTGAGCAACATAGTATTCTTTCTATTTTTTCCTAAAAACTTCATTGATTTTTTATCTTAAAAAAGAAATACATGATTCTGTCTCCTCAAATATTCTAACCATGTATAAAACCTTGAAATTTAAATTTTTTTAACTTTTCAAGAATCACTATTTATTTATTCTTGGTTTTGGTAAATATAGCACACTTTTATAGTATTTAAATTCTTGTATTCCATTTCCTATGAAAACAATATTCATATATCCTATGGAAATATTAAGACATCAAGAAACTTTGAATTCATTGGGGCAGATAACCATTTATATTGTCTGGAAGTGACTGTCAATAACACCCACGCAGTGAAGGGTCCTAAATAAAGATTAGTCACTTCCAAGTGAACTTGTCTATAAAAGACCAATGGTAAATTGTTTTAATAAAAGAATATCACTGAACTATGTAATGACTTGGAAAAGAAAATTGGGAAGTTCCCGTTAACTCTTACAGTCATTATGCTTTTCATCACACTTTGTCTTTCTCTGAAACATAGAAAATGTTAAAAATGAGTCTAAAAACATGCAGTTGTTATTAGTACAATTTTCCCAGATCCACTGATCTTTTGACACTATGCACAGTGGTCTCTCTGTGGCTGCCTCAGATTGTACTCAGTCTTCTGGCCACCATAGTTTACAAATTCCTACTCAACAAATGTCTGGGTAATAGCTCACTCTTCTCCTCATTTGGCTTTTACTGTAGGGACTCCTCTCCAAGTTTCTCTGAGAAGATTCTCTGTGCTATGGTAATGAGAGTAGTGAATGTGCTAAATATATTTTTGGCAGGGAAGGACTCTGCCAGATAAATAAAGCAGCCCAGGTGTAACAGAGGGAGGGAAGTAGATATTGTAAGAGGTGCTGCCGACTTTGGTCCCCCTTAGATTTTCAAGACTGTTTCAAACCTTTCCCTATACCTGGACAGTGACATTCACACAACTTTGGAAAATTTAATTGGAGCAATCCCATGAAATGGAGAATGGTTCAGAAGATTCACAAAGACAAGTAAGTTTAGATTGGAAGAGTGCAAGCATGCCAGTGCTACTCAATTACCTAAAAAATATATTAAAGACTAATTTGGTATTATATTTCCCCACCAGTATGGCTGTTAAGAAATTCACATTAAATGTAGCTATCCAAAACTGCTAAAGTTGGGACTAATATTTAAAAATGTGAAGTCACAAATTAATGCAAAAAGAGCCATGAAAATGTTAAGATTGGATGAACCATCTTATTGGATTTGAAAATGGTTTTAAATGTGTCCAGAGAGCACCTCATCCACCATTTTATCATGACCTTTTGAATCAGGATTTGGTATTCTTTAGCTTTATAAACTTCTGGAGTAGGCACTTAACAATATTATGTGCCCAGAGCTCCTTTTTTTCTGCAAGTAGCCACTTTCCCAACCAGGCTTGTACCAAGTAGCCCCAACCTCTGGCTCAAAGATCAGCAAATAATCCAAGTTGAACCAATCAGATACTTTCCTGGATATTTGGAATGGATGAAAATACCAACTTCCTCCAACCATATTATTTTGAAGATAGATTACACAGAGAATGAAGTCAGATAACAATAAGAAAAGTGATGGTGTTTGTGTCCTAGGAAACAGGCTTTCCTGAAATTAAACAGTGATCTTGTTATCAGGCTCTCTGAGATACTTGAGTACCTGTACAGAAAAAGTGTTCAATTAACTTATTTTTGTAAACATTCTGCTTAGTCTTTCAAATTCAAATCTTCCAGGGAGTTGAATAAGCCAAAAACATAGATGTGTATAAATCACTTGCCACTCTTCCTCATTGCAGTTTAACCACATGATATAAATAATCTCTTGAAGGAGTTTGAGTTTCTCTTATCTGAACCCCAGAGAGTACTAATTAATATTCACTGACACAAGGAACTTTACCCATTTAGCGTTTGAAAAAAAAAATTAAATAAATGAATAAAAACAAGTAAAGGGTTAATATGCTGAGACTCGTCTGCATCTGCTATGTGTCTGAGTCTCAGAGGAGTACTACTTTAGGAAATGGACCTAGCAAGGTTATTTCAGAGGAAAGACATCCTGTCAGTCAAGGTAAGAGAGAAGATAGATGTAGGCCATGGTGGAAAAAGGCAGTTCAAATGGAGAGTGAGATTCACATAAAAAGATGGTAGGATATAAGAATAGATATGTTGTCATGGTTTTTGTTGTTGTGGTTTTGTTTTGTTTTTGAATTTCATTTAAAAGAAAAGGGAAGACAAATGCCAGTGTAAAGACTTGGGAATGGTGGGGTCAGAGCTGTAGTTTAGGGTTACTCTGGAGCCTGTATCTAACCAGGTTACTGGAACAGAGACTAAAGACCCCAAATTAGTTAAGATGTTCTTTGAATAGTTCAGTTATAACTCACACTGACTTGCTCTGAATTAGCAATAAGAAAGTAGTTGAATAAATCTCTTTAGAAGAGGGAATCAGAAATTTGGTGACTGAAGGTGGAGAGAAAGAAACAGATTTGTAGACGATTCCAGACTCTTATGGCCGAGTTGTGAGTCCACAGAGAAAGTCAAAGCAAATGCCATTTTTGAAGAAATGTGTGTACCTTGTAAGATCCATTTTAGACACCTCCAGTTGGAAATGTCACACTGGAGGTGACTAACTGGCAGCAGGAACCCATAAATGATGTTTGATAAGAGGTTGTTTAAATATAAAATGACAACTAAAATTGTAGTATTGAATAAATTAGACAGCCATTAGTTATTCCATCATTTCCAAGATAATGTAAACCTATTACCTTTCTACACGATATGTTTCTGAACTTCAGAAATATATACATGTTTCATTTAAGTTTATTTGTACTAAACTATGACACATCAAATCCAAAATTTCCCTTGGTGTAATAATGTTATTCATCACTCAATGGATAAAAAGCCATAGTTTTTATTGTATAGAAGGTAAATTTATTCCTCTGGAGGGATATTTTCCTAGAAGGGCTCTCTGCAAATGTTTATCAGATGAATGAACAGGAGACTAGAACTCTAGGAGAGTAGACACTGGTATGTGTTGTGAAATCCAGAGTCTAACTCTCAGCCAACATCTAGGAAATGCCGACTTAAATACATTCTTCTATCAACTCAGTCATAGGCTCACTTAGGGCCAGACCAAGACTAATATGTACCCTACCTACTTAATAATTTGACATCCCAGGGCATCTGGGCGGCTCAGTCAGTTGAGTGTCTGACTCTGACTCAGGTCATAATCTCATGGGTCATGAGTTCAAGCCCCATGTCAGACTCTGTGCTGACACCTCAGGGCCTGGAGCCTACTTCAGATTCTGTGCCTCCCTCTGTCTCTGCCCCTCCCCAGATCTCTCTCTCTCTCTCTCTCAAAAATAAACAAAAAATAATAATTTGACCTCTGGTAGGAAAACACACATAGACACAAGCACAGGCACAGATAAATACTTATTCTCTATTTATATGATTTTACCTCTTTCAGAATGTTTGAAATGCACTGCTCTCTACCCAAGCATATTAACAAGCTGAGCATCATTACATAAAAAGACTTACAAAAAAAGATGAAGGAGGGAGTTCTCATCCCACAGTGGACAACAATTCACTTGAAACCCCTTTGAGCCACATCTGTCGTCTCTGTATGTCCCTCTTCTAAGCCACTGTGTGTCCCATTGCATTCTCTTCTGGGAGTTAGCCTTCTTGCACCTGGCCCCTACTCAGGAAATTCCCCACCTCCACTCATCCTTCTCACTTACAAAACAAGTTATCTGTCTCCCCATTTCAGTCACCAAAGTTGCCTACTTCCACTGACAACTTCAAGTGTGGCAATGACCAGTACCCAGAAGATAATGATTTTGTGATCAGAACAAAGCACCTCTACCTGCCAGGATCTGCTCTTACAAGAGAATGGAAATTAAAAATGACAAGTAACTGTTTTTCTCCTGATTAATCTTCAAAATATTTCAAAGGATTTATTTTATGCACTGAAAGAGAGCCAATTTATTTTTCACCAGTTACGTTGACGCCATGCATAGAAACCTGAATCAGTTGACACTGTATTTCAGATTTATTCCAGCGGTGTTTTATTTGTCCTACTAGCCCATTTCTCACACACTAGGTTCTGTTAATAGGCAATCCTGAGTTGCAGAACATGTGATGGAAGAACCCATGGTATCCAGTAAAAGGAATGTTGTTCTGATTCCTGAATTTTTAATACCATGTATTTATTTTAACATATTTATCGTCTACATCACAACCAAGCCAACAACTGTATAAAATAGAACAGGGCTTACCAAACAGGTAGCCACAGACTTCTACCAACAGATGAACTCTCATCAAAATAGGCAACGTATCCATTCCAAAGGGTCAAAGCACAACCTGATCTTAAAACAAGGTGACACAGAAGTGAAATGGTGGGTTCTTGGAAAATATGTTCTTCTAGCAGTTGGCATCCTCCTTGTTTCCCCCTTCCTTCATTTTTTTTCACACAGAGTAATTTGCAGAAAAGGAAGAAAGATGTGCTCACATCCACTAGTTAGGCTGATAGAGGAGCAAGTGGGCTTATCATTGTGAGAATATATGAGGGTTAAGATTTTTAAAAATTGGTGATATAATAGTCCTAGAACAAGGGGGTATTCCATATCTGGAGATGTTGAGGAAGGAAATGCATCCTTTTTATGTGGCACTGTATTCATTCTTTCCTTCCACTCTTACCAATAAAGGATCTACACTCTGTCACCTATGGGTTAGTCATTGGAGAATAGATTATCTCACAATCTAGTAAGTAAAGATAAAAGATATAAATTAAAGTTGAGAAAGCCTAAAGGGTACTGTAATGGTGAGGTCACAGTGTAGGTATTAGGCTCACCCCTAATGTTTGTGGACCTGAAGCAAGAATACACACGGAGGCTCATGTACCTAATTTTTAAATATTTAAGAGTAATATGTCTAGCTAGCAGCTGTTGAATAAAATACTGAAACTTGAGAAATATGTCATCACAACAAAGATCAAATAGATTCTTGCTGACTTGCTGATTTTGCTCCTCAATCTCCTAATTAGTTGGGAAATTCACAGGACAGAATTCCACTTTTTTCCCCTTGTTTTCCTTTGTAGTGGAGGAGAGGCCCATTTTGTCTGTCCAAGGTTAGCCTTGGTGTCTAAGATCACCTAACAGTGCTCTCATTCCCATTGCTTTTGGGTTTCTTCTCCTTGGACCCAGTCTAATCCAGGACATGTCTGCCCATAAGGGACCATACCCTGCATCCCTCTTAAGAGCCAGAGGTATAAATGTGAAGTTCAGATTAGATTTCTGATATCTTGGTGGTGTAGGAAGAGCAGATCCTTGTCCCACCCCCACTTGTCTTCTTGTCTCTAGCCTTTCTCCACTTATCTCCTGGTCCCTCACACATGTGTGTACAACCATGAGTGCAATCAGAAGCTCCAGCTCCCCACTCAGACAGCAAGAATTTCTTTCTAGAGGGCAGACCTGAGGAAATAGCCAGCACAGACCTCAGAATTATATTTGGGCTCCTCTGGACATAGAATTCTGGGATCCTGGGAGAATAGTCTAGAATGGGAGAAGGATGGGCTCCAGGTAGGAATGTCCCCTGGACTATCAGACTCTCTCCCTTCCTAAGAAGAAGCACTGACAGAATGAGACTCTCTGGTGCCAGGACCCTATACAGGGTCTAAGATTGTGCAGTCAAATATAGAGCCACTAGCAAAATATGGATATTTAAATTCAAATTTAAATTGATTTAAATTCAATTCAATTAAAACTTAAGTCCTCACTCTCACTAGCCACTTTTTAAACTCTCAGTGGCTACAAGTGGCCAATGGCTACCATATTGGATAGGACAGATATAGAATACCTTTCTTGTTGCAGTAAGTTGTTGTAGGAGAGTGCTGAAACAGGAAAATCCCTAGCAACTTGGTTTGACATGGATGCTACAGAAACATTTCTTCTCAAAAAATGTTTGAATCTTCTATCCACAGATTATTGATTTAGAATATGTTGTCACAGAAAAGCAAATTAAGAAACAAAAATGTAATCATGTTAATAAGACAAAGAATTTGATAATTCATTAAAACATTGGAACTTTATGAAAAACTTTAGATTTTCTGTTATCCTCTGAAATGACCATTTAGCAGAAGAACATGAAGCAGCCAATGAAGCAGCTGAACTTAAATAATGCACAGGGAAGGCACCAGGTGGCCAGAATCACACTGGCTCACAAAAAAATAATATCAACTAGAAATTTGGTAATGAAACGGAGATAGAAAACACACAGTCTGACAGATAACTGGCAAAATGGAGCAGAAGCCAGGGGGAGAAACTCATTCTGCCCCCCACCATGACTTCAGAATTAAAAGGAACCTTACACCTTTGTAAATACAGACATGTAAAACTAATGAATTTATTTTAGTACTACTGAAGTCTAACTGCATTTAAGTACAAGGTTATTGTATATGAGAGCACACAGATTATATCCTTTAACAGAGAAAATACATAGATTTTGGCTTTCACAAGAAAAAAAATGCAGGCAGAGGGTCATTGTTGCACCCTCTAAAATATAATTCTCTTGCTTGAAACTGTTCAGCCTCTTTCCATTGTGGTAGAGTGAATATTAAAGCTCAGACACCTCAGGGGCATCTGGGTGACTCAGTTGGTTAAGCATCTGGCTTCAGCTCAGGTCATGATCTTGAGGTTCATGAGTTCAAGCCTCGCATCAGGCTCTGTGCTAACAGTGCTTTGGATTCTCTCTCTCCCTATGTCTTTCTTTCCCTCCCCCACTTGTGCATTCTCTCTCTCTCTCTCTTCTCTCTCTCTCTCTCTCAAGTTAAATAAATAAGCTTAAAAAGTTTTTTAAAGCCCAAACAATTCATATTGTGAGTAAACTCCTAAGCATCTTAGGAGATCCTCTTGTAGTCTGCGTGTCTGTAGTCATACCTGGCCTTACTCCTTCTTCTGCAGTTACTCCACACCTCTTCCAGGACCACAGACGGTGATGCTCTCTTAAGGTCTGTGATAGTTAATTTTGTGTGTCAACTTGGGTAGAGTATGGCACCCAGGTGTTTGGTCAAACGCTAGTCTAAATGTTGCTATGAAGGTTATTTTTTAGATGCATTAGCATTTATAATGAGGTTGCTGCCATATTATGAGTTATCCAGTTAGTTGAAGGCTTTAAAAGTAAAGACATAGGTTGCCCAATGAAGAAAAAAATTCTCATCAAGACTGCAGCATAGAAATCCTATTTGAATTTCTAGTCAGCTGCTTTACAGAATTTGGATTCAAGGCTGAAGCATTAATTCTGACCTGAATTGCCAGCCTGCCAGCCTGCCTGCAGATTTCAGACTTGTCAACCCCCTTAATCAGAGGAGCTAATTCTTTAAAATCTATAACTCCCTGTCTGTAGAATATTAATACTCCATTGGTTCTATTTCTCTGAGAAACCTGACCCATACAGTGTCCCTGTATGTGCTATTTCCATCTTCTGATAACATTCACACCACCTGACCTTTTACAGATTCCCATCTGTCCAACTCCTATTCATCTTCATGTTTCTCTTTCAAAGCCATTTCCTCCAGGAAGCATCCTGAGACCATCAAGACTACAACAGGTGCCTTCCATAAGTGTTCCAGAGCAGCCTCAGTTCTTAACCCTATTTAAACCCTTATGATGTGACACTGTAATTATTACAGGGTTTTTTTTTAATTTTTTTTTTAACGTTTATTTATTTTTGAGACAGGGAGAGACAGAGCATGAACGGGGGAGGGTCAGAGAGAGAGGGAGACACAGAATCTGAAACAGGCTCCAGGCTCTGAGCCGTCAGCCCAGAGCCTGACGTGGGGCTCGAACTCATGGACCGTGAGATCATGACCTGAGCCGAAGTCGGATGCTTAACCGACTGGGCCACCCAGGCGCCCCTTATTACAGTTTTTAAGAAGGCAGATAATTTCCTTTGTAATTTTCACAAACTACCAATACCTTGAATGTAGTATTCCTCGGTAAATTTGTGATGAGAAAATGAGTTAATTAATGAACAAATGAATGAGCACATAAGAGAATGAGTAAAAGGCAGGATCAGAAATGCAGACAAAAATATCACAAACAAAACAAACATTTTGCCAGAGTGTTAGTGGGCTGAATTTGTAGAAGGAGATCAAAGACATGATCACAGATAACAGCTATGAGATGGGAAAATAGTGATGTGGCAGATAGAAATTCTCATTATTGTTGTTACCTAATGCCTACTGTGTCCTTGGTGCTTGCAGGTACTGCTCAGGGCTTATACAGCTATTAAGTAACAGAGGCAGGATCTAACCAGTTCCAACTGGTCCCAGTGCCTATGCTAATAATGACCTCCTAAATCTGCTCTGGGCCCTTGAAAGGTACAAATTCTTAAGGAAGCCTTCAACTCCACCACGTTCTCTTTGTCTCTAGAAGAACCTCTGAATGTTTTGTGGGTTTTTTATGTGTTATCTTAGGCTTCACATTGCCAGTTACTTTTCTCTTCCAATCAGTTTTCCACCAGTGAAGCTTGCCCTTAATTCCATAATCATTACCATCCATTATGGTCATATATATATACAAGCTTACCTAAACAAACCAAAGCAGTGAGAATATAAGTTTTTCTCAGGTAAATTGAAGAGGAAAATATCTGTTTATCAGGAAATCTTTATCAGTGTGAAATGGACTGAAAGTGAATGTTATTTAGCATGAAATCATGTTGAATGTCCCTGAAAGATTTTAAAAAAGTAATCAAGAACATTCCGTCTGTGCCCACTGATTCCTAATAGCTGCACACTCCCCTTACCAAACAAGAAAACAAATTTTGAATTTAAAATACATTTCTGTGGCATGCATCTTTCTGTCTGAGAGATTTGTGGCCACCAAGTAACTCCAAGTGGTTAGAACCATGCCAGGTTTAAGATTTCTTTGTCATTAAAAGAAATTTTAAAATTGCATGCCTTCTTGAGGAAATGAGAAATGACTGTCAGGAAATATTATACCTGAGAATGACTTTACAGATGTATCATGCAGATAATAGAAAATACCCTGATTAACATTTTGAATGCAAAATATAAAACCCATTGTTAAAAATTCATTCCTATCACCTTATTCATTGTATGTAAATATGCATTTTATTGATTAAACAGTTGTGTATACAAGCAAAACTTAAATATTAAAAGGAAACAAAGGTGAATACTTAACTGATCTCAAGATACTAAAGTTTTGGTAAAGCATAGAAGTAATGAAAATAACCACAAAATAGGTAAAACAAGGGTAAACTTAATAAAATACAAGGAACATTAAAATGCAGAGCACTGATTTGTGATATCAGTAACAAGTAAGACAACAGATTCAAACCTTTCACCTATAAATATTTGCTTTCGTCAATGGGAAAAAAAATATTAGCACCTGACTGCAAGTGGGGGCGAATGATATAAGTAGAAGATAGATAAGCAAAGAAATAAAGAAGATGAAAATATATGTCATTAAAAAGAAAAATCATCTTAATAGTCAAATAAATTCAATTTAAACAACAGGTAGATATTATATATCAAATTAGATAAGAAAAAGAATATTTGAATTTTCAAGCTCATGTGCTGCAATGAGATGGATAAGTCAAACACTGCTCATAACAGCACAAATTAGAAGGTTTTAATGAATATTAATAAAACAATATGTATCAGAATCCTTAAAAATCATCATACCCTTGACTTAATAGTTCTACTTTTCTGAATATATTCTGGGGGAGGATGTTAGAGGTGCTGAATAAATATACATGTAGGTCCATTATAAAAATTTTATAACAGCAAGAATTAGAATCAATTAAAAAATCCATTTCAAAGAGGATATTTATAGAAGTAAGTATATTAGAGCCCTCTTTAATGATCTTTTCTTGATTTTCTTACTTGGCCTGGAGTAAATTTAGGGAAAGGAACAATGAAAGCAGGTGGCCACTTATTTATGGGGAATTTTCCACTAGGTGTTAGTATATTGTTTTGTTTGTTTGGCAAATAACCCTGGTGTTCTGGTGTAACAAACACCCCTACAACAGTAGCACCACTGCAGAGAAAGTTTGCTCCAAAGGGATAAAAGAATGCTTAGTTGTAGTTTTTAGCAGGTAGAATTGATTTTTGTTATACAGATGATGGCTTGAGATGTAATTCAGCCCAAATTATTATGGTTTGAAAAGCAAACCAAGTAACTGAAAGAGACACACAGAGGGAGAGAAAAAAAAGAAAGAGAGAGACAGAGAAAGTAAACACAAAGCAATTAATTGTGTTACAAAATGCATTATTACTATCCCATTGGTTACCAGTCATGCCTTTCTGATGAAAAATGTTCTGTGTGAGGGTTACCTTGACTGGGGCTGGAGTCAGGGAAGATGGATGATTGCTGCCATTTCTCCGTTTTGTTTTATTAAAGTCTAGTGAGAAGATGCTCTTTTAGCTGAACCATGGGAATGGGTGAGGAATGATTTCTGATACACTAGCCCTCAGTGTTTTCCAAGATAGCCCTGTAACTAGTGAATAGCATGTCATCAGTAAATTGTGTTTTCGAACAATATCCAATGAAAGGGAAAGTATTTTTTTCATGCAAAATAATCTTAGTGTTGCAGCAATATCCCTTTTAAAGTCCTTATTATTGATTATTTGTAGAGATTTCATTTCCCATGCTCATTACCCTCTTCCACGCTTTTTTTTCCCCATTTTTGAAAGTTCAGGAAACAAATTCCTGGTTTTATTGATACTCTTTCTTGTTTCTTTTTACTTATTTGTCTTTATCATTATTTTTAAGTTTATTTATTTATTTTGAGAGAGAGAGAAAGAGAGAGAGGGGGGCAGAGAGAGAGGGAGAGAAAGATCTCAAGCAGGCTCCGCACTGTCAGCTCAGAGCCCAAGGTGGGGCTCAATCCCATGAATTATGAGATCATGACCTGAGCCTAAACCAGGAGTCAGACGCTCAACCAACTTAGCCACCCAGGTGCCCCTATTTGTTTCTTTTTAAAAGTTTACTAATATTCTTCTTATATGCTTACTGTACTCTTCCTTTGCTATTTGAAATTTAGACTAATGTTCTATAATTATCATTTAGAGTTGAATGATTGTCATTGTTTTGGTTTTTTTTTTTGCCTTCCTGTTTCACATTTAAGGCCATATATTCCCCCCCTTGAGATTGCATTAGCTGAAGTACTCAAATTTTAATATGATTGAAAATCTTAATTTTCATTTATGCACATCTTTACACTTCCAAAAATACACTTTTTTAAAAGATGTTCTCCTTTGGTTTCTAATTTGCTGTTCATTAAGATACTCTCTGCATCTTAGCATTTAATTTTTTAAAATTTTTGTGGGTGTATAAAAGAAATGTATTCATGCATTATTTGTTTCAGCATTCTATTGAATTGAGGTTCTTTACTGGTAATTTTAAGACATGTCTACTTGATATGAACCTGCTGTAAAAATGGATTTGCCAATTTCTCTTCACAATTATAATTTTTTTTCCCTATTTGATCAAATGATATAGGAGAAAGTAAGTTAACTGTAAGTATTTTTCTTGTAATATTTTTACCTTTATCATAAACCATATCCTTGAAATAGGTATTGCTATAAATAATTTACAAAAACAAAATATTTGGAGTACTTCAGTTATGTGGTGGGTCTCCAATTCCATGACCCCAGCAACATGCATTTGTTTAGAAAGTGAGCTCATAGTTTTGGAAACATTGTGGGGTTTTTTTCTCTTTCATTAGAATTGGATCTCCACCCCTGTGGTACTTAATATTCCTGAGGTTTGAAACTAAGAACCGTACAGTGATTATAAAGACACAGACAGAAAACTTAAGACACGTCAGTTTTATATTCTGTGTCAAATTGTTCTGTGAACCTCACAGATCTCTCTCTGAGAAGTATTTCTTTGAGTGCTTTTACCTCTTTATTAAAAAAATACATTAATGTACTCAAATACTCTCACTCCATTACTTTTTTTTTTCACTTTATGCATTATTAAATTTATTTTTATGGGATTGATTTCATATAAAATGTTCAATGAAAGAAATTTTCATTGTCTGCATTTCTTTGCTAGTCAGTATCATTAACATGACATTTCATACCTATTATTGAGACTAATTTTATAGTATAGAGGAGGGAGCTGTAAAAAAAAGAGAGAAAGAGAGAGAGAATGGTGCAGTGAGTGACAAATGTGCTGGGTACAGCACTGGTGTTCATGTTCCTGTTGGTTATACATGCCGACTCTTGCAAAGAGTATCGTTCCTTCTGCTCTGTAATTGTGGACTCTAAACTCTGTTGAAGAGAGAGTAGTATCTTCTGTGGAAGCCTCTGGTGCCCCACGTTATGGATGTTTCTAAAACAATAAGGCTTTCTCCCACCCGTTATTGCTCCTTCTTCTACCCACCTGCTCATAGATTTATTTACCCCTCTGGTTGGCATTTGCCAAGTCTTGTAATATTGTGTCCAATGTTGCTATGTGTTTGGAATAGGCAAGTTCACATCACGACCTCTTAACATATACATTATATACATGTGTGTGTGTGTGTATTAGTATACATCTACATATATATCAGCATATTTATTATATACGTTAGTATATACATGATGCAGAGCTCCTGGGAGAAAATTTGCACAATAAAATATCTTGTGGGGGGACAAAGAAGCAATTTATAGAAAGACATATGGAGTGGCCTATGTGTGCTTGTGTGTTTGTGTGTGTGTGTGTATTGGCAAAACAGAAAAGGATATAAAACACAGTCACACAAAATCCCTGAAAGATATACCCATGTGAGATGTTTATCTTTCTTCTATCTATAATTTCTAGGATATAAATATATTGATTTTAGGAGAAGAAAAACATGAAAAATACAGGAATATATATATATATACATGTACATATATATGTATATATATATAGTCTTTTGGTCACTGTTTCAAGCTACAGTTGTAACAGTGCTTTTGAAAGAAAACATTTAATCTGTTCAGGTTTTTCTTACTGGTACAAATGAGAAAAAGAAAGAATTATGGTCTGAGAACAGGGAAAAAGTTAAATTATATACCTTGGTGGGAGTACTGTAAGTTTTAAATTCAAACTTGGAGAAAGGTAAAAGGATGCTGTTTCCGTCTGTTACATAGAAAGCAGCTAAAATCCAGAGTGACGGGAGTGCCAGTGAGATCAGAGGACCCCAGTAAGTTCTGTTATGTTTGTTCCAAAAGGAGGGAGCATGGGTGTGGCCCAGAGTTATATCTAGTGCGGCAATGATTCCTTCATTTGGTTGGAATCAGTTGAGTCTCCACTCTGTGCCAGGCAATGTTTGAAGTAGTAAGGATTTAGCAGTAAAAACAAGCCTGAAAGGCAAGCCCCATCTCATGGATTGTATCTTCCAGTGGGTTGAGAAATGCCCTTGGGTACTAGGGAGGACTCCACAAACAGGGCAGTGGGATTGCAGGGCGCTGCAAGGCCAGGGATAGAGATTCTGTGCCAGGATATTTGTCCTTCTGGTGAGGCTGACCCTAAGTTTGGCTCTGGAATGCAGAAGGGTCCTACTCCCCATAAATCCTGAGGACGATGTGAAACCAGTTACAAGGCTCTGGTGCAGCCATTTGTGCCTCTCTGGTTCCTTAAACCCAGCTTGAGTAGATGGATTTGTCAGCCCCTGACAGATGGCCGTAGGCACTCTGGGGGCCAGGGGAAGACACCCCCAGTTCTGCTGTGTGGGTTCTTGCTTTGTGCGGCACCTTGCTTTCAGTACCCTTGGTAGAATAAACTGAAATTTACCCCCATATTCGAACGACTGTGTGCACATCACATGCAAGAAAACAATGTTAAACAAGCACCCCTGTGCTGGGTGCAGGAACTAATGTGCACCGTCACAAAACGCCACAGATACCACAGCGTCCATTTCAATTTCAAGGGGAAGCTATAGTCAGCTCTGCTATATGGGGTGTTCACTCTTTTACTCACTCATGCAATGAAAAATCTTATCCAGATGCAGATTTAAAGCCTTAATAGAGTCCTATGAATTTTCAAGGAAAAATTTAAATAATGCCTCATATTTTTAATTTGCAAGAGGATAGAATAATGTTCACTTCATAGAAACATGATAAGGATTAAAATGAGAGAATGTAGGTTTTCTTATTAGTGTCATAATTTTCAGTATTCTCAAGGATATGCCAATTTATTAAAAAACATATATGCCCTTAAAATATAACTAACTTATTAAGTACACCCTATATCTCAATATAGTGTATATATATTTAGGTTAAATTGTCATTCACAAGGAAATATCAAGGAAACAAACTCAATTTGTAATCATTCCACAAATGTGTCACTCACGTGCTCACCCTTGTGTGGTTTTTGTTTCACACCCCTGCGTTCAAAACCAAAACCAAAACTAAACAACAAAAAGTCATCTTCTGCCGATCGTTACTTCAATGATCTGTAAAAGGATTTAATGATTTTTTTGTTAACAAATCCAAATAGATCCCAGGAAGATGTGTTGACATCAGATTGCAGCCAGATTTTCAACTTTTCAATAAATGCAAAAAATATTCCATGGTCTATTTCAGTTCTCCAAATGGATTCAGAAATCATTCCTGTAAAAAGTGTTACTGAAATATATTTGAAAGTCCCTAATGCCATTAATATAACCTAACTTACCACGAATAAAAGCGACTCCTTTAATAAAAATGGAAGTACTATGGACAATTACTCTAGAAATGATCCCAGTGAGAAAGATATTTAATTATGTTAACAAAGGATATTCATTTTCCCTTGTTCTCCTTTTTTTTTCAAACCATTTTACCATTTGTTCACAGAAGTCATGGTTTCCTCTTGCCCTACCTTGGAAGTCATTATTATTAACTGCTATAGGTCAGCTTGGTGGGATCCACTCAGCTATTCTCATGCTCTGATTTCTCTTTCATAGCCTAGAGAACTGACCTTTATTGAATTTTAATTTTAGCCAAAACTTTTCATGCTTTCTGCAGCCAGAAAATGGATTCTCTGAGCAAGTCAGAGTAGCAGCTCTGTTGCAATTTCCTAATTTTCAAAGCACTCAAAGAAAATAAACCACTGTATGGGAACAATGCAATGCTCATTGCGAGTTCTTTATCTATGTATCCTTAATGTGAAAGTGTCAATTGCTTTGTATCCATTTAGTGTCTTCTGTCAGGGCCCTGAGTGATCAGCAGGCTCCAGTGAGGAACCACAGAGCTGAAAAGTGGAGCTTTTTCCCTGAGACAGATATTACCCCACATAGACAAAGCCTTATGTGTTTGTTTATTTGTTTACATTTTGTAATCATGGTCCTTTTCAAACATCAGATGAACAGAAAAAAGCCACAGGCTCCATCCAGAGCATTTTGTTTTTTTTTTTTTTTTTTCCTTTTTCTTTTTTTTTTCTTCCTTTTCTTTTTTTTCTTTTTATTTTATGTTATTTATTTATTTATTATTTATTTATTTTGCGACTCCACCTCACCACTGCTGTGGATGGAAACATAAGACATCCAGACTTCCAGGACAAGGGCTACAGCAGAAGGCTTTCTTAAGGGTGTTTGCATGAGTATCCTCAGCTTAGTTTTGCCTAAATACCAAACCATCCTTGTATAAATGAATTCAAGTTGCAAATGAATGACATAGGCACCAGCAAGAACAGTCGCACCCCCTCACATGCACTGCACAGACTGGGTGGACCTCAGTGCAAACAATAGCAGAAGAACTGAACGTTGCATTTTCCTCAAGGTTGAAAATTCCCATTGTGAACGCAAAGACCTAGAAAGCAAAGAGCTGATAAGTGGTAAGAGTGAGATTACTGCTCAGGAAATTATTCCTAGGCCTGATGATTTGTTGACAGTGATGAATCAAAGGGGAGAAAAGATTCTAGGAACATCAGCTTTCTCACAAGAGCATTAGTGTTTAAATTCTCAAGAAGAAATGACTGTTGACATCAATACTTCTACATGCATGTTTGGCCCCAGTGATTATTTTTGATGAAAATCATGTACCATGGTCAAATCGTGAAGCCATGCTTCTTTATTATATCCCTTCTCTTGGAGAATTACTATGTGCATTATCTTATTAAAGACTGAACGAAGCCTGTGGCTCACCTGTCTCCTTAAGTTTGTTTAAGCATCATCTCCTAAATGTAATTATCCACAGAACACTATTTTCTAGGAGTACCTATTACAATCCAATGGAATTTATTCCTGTGGTGGTTACATTCCAGCAATCAAGTTAAGGAGATGCACTAGCTGACTTGTAAGGACCCACCCAGCTCTCAATTTCGGGATCTCTGCTCTCAGGGATGTATATTCCTCCACCTCTTCCCACTGCTAACCAATTTCAATATTTATCATATCCAAGGGCAGAAGCTCTTGTACTTAAGATCTCAGTCTCTTCTGCTTTAATGTGTATCTACTCCTCTTCTCTAGCTCCCCCTTGAACTTGGAGAGCCACTCTGGAGGCAGCACCTTTACCAGAAACAACTTTAATTAATTAGAAGACCACAAATGTCCTTCGTCAGAGTTCTCTAAACATTAGTTCTTTGATTCTTCCCTCAAAATCTCTTCTTCCACCTTGGTATCATAATCTTCTTATTATGGATATAGAGCCTATGGATTTGAATATTATAATAAAAAGGACAGAAAATTGAAGATGTAATAAACCTATGGTTGAAAAAGTCAAGGAAATAGCCTAACTTCTGAATAACCTTCCCAAATCGTAACTGTTTCAGATCCAAGGTCCCTCCTCATTTTTTTTTTCCGTAACCTCTGATCTCACCCCACATGGTGGTCCAGCTTCCATTTATTCGCTCCTAGCGTTGGCAACCAGTAAGAGATAATTTGGCAACCAGCAAAATTACGAACTTTACTTCATAAAGCTCAAGCTATAGAGATGGAGGGCCGTGAGAGTGAGATGGGACCTGATGTATAATAATAAAACCTGGATCCATGTTACACTTCACTAAACAAGATTTCTAAGTTTTCTTCACGTTACTAATTCTGGCCCATCAGTGTGATCAAAACTGATGTGCGTCACTTGAGAGCCATGACAGCAAAATGCCAAGTACAGATCTCTAGTATCTTTCTTCCTTTGCTGTGATGACTCCAGGTACAGTTACAAGATTATGCAGCCTTAGTCCCTGAAAGACTGTATGGAGCAGAGTCCCCTGTTCACCTATGTGGATGGTGGGATGAGTAAGAAGTGTCTGTGGAGTTAATCCATCATGGCTAGAGTTATTTAAATTTTTTTTTTCAACGTTTATTTACTTTTGGGACAGAGAGAGACAGAGCATGAACGGGGGAGGGGCAGAGAGAGAGGGAGACACAGAATCAGAAACAGGCTCCAGGCTCCGAGCCATCAGCCCAGAGCCTGACGCGGGGCTCGAACTCACGGACCGCGAGATCGTGACCTGGCTGAAGTCGGACGCTCAACCGACTGCGCCACCCAGGCGCCCCTAGAGTTATTTATTATCCCATCCTAACATGATGCTGTGTTCCAGTGTGTCCCTTCCAGCTCCTCCTTGAACTTTGGAAGCCACTCTGTATGCAGCACCTTTACCAGATATCATTGGCTAAGAATTATCACCAGCCCCATAGTGAAAAGGGACAGGAAAGAGATCTCGGGACACATTTCAATGCTGCGGAGAAAGGAGCTGATAGTTTGGTATAGAGAGGAAGCAGCTTCCAGTCCCCATTTCTAAATATGCCTTCAGCTATTCCCCGTAGACTCTTTACACATTCATGAAGTCTTATATTAGGGAATTCTCAGGATCTTATTACAGATTCCTCCCCTTGAAGCCTCACCTGACCATCACAGTCAACATTTTAGTGCCCAGAGTGGCTCAGATGGGGGAAGCAACACCTCCTTTTTCTTAAATAGTTCAGTCATAGCAAGCCCTATTTCAGTCATACTATCTTTATATAGAATCACTCTACTAAATAGAAATGAAGTCCTAAAAATACATGTTCTGATTTCTCAATAGGAAAATCTGCTAAAGCAATTTCTAATCCCTTTATGATTGTACTTACTATAACCATGTTCTAATACGCTCTTCCCCAAGAAAAGATAACAAAGGCCAAAAATATATTTTTATCTAAGTTGTAGCTAATAATGACACAAAAACTAAAATTTGACTTTTATTCCATCTTCCACTATTAAACACTTTTAGTAAATTTGTCCTATTAGGAAATGTAAAATTTGTTTAAAATAATACAGAGCACATTAGCTTAGGTACCTGTGCTATTACTGTTGACTAAGCTCTTATGGGAAAAAAATGCCTTGCCCCCTATTTTGACAAGAGCAAGGAGAGTGTAGGTGAAGACAAGGGGGGAGAAAAGACATATAAATAACAATCTTTCAAACTTCTGTTCACGAATATTGTTTTTTGTCATCACAATTGCACAATGAAATATGAAAGTTCAATTTCCTCTTCATTTCCTTTTAATAAAACTTCTGTTCATTTCATTTCTGAGAGAAGATTGAATCTAAATTACTTTGACTTCTCTTGGCCTAACTTTGGTGAATGCTACCAGACATGAAAACAGAGGCCTTTTTGAGCATCACCCATGGAAAGACAGAGGTACAGCTCCCATCTGTGTGTTTTGCCCTGGATCTTCCTCTCCTGCCATGTGGATCTTCTTGAGGAGAAGTGAGTGTTGGCTGTGCTTATATTGTAAGCCTTGCTCCATTTCTTAACCAAGTCACTTGCAGAAAAAGAAAATCTGCAAAGGGTGCCTTGTGGGCTTTTTCTCACTCATTCCATAGCAGACATATTTTCCAGTAATAGGAGATAAAATGGGGTCCTCTACTTGGTGAAGTAGCATCTGAATTCACATATGATGTCAAAAATGTTGTTTATGAAATCCATACTGTGGGTTGAATACTCTTCTCCAAAATTCACATATTGAAATCCTTACCCTCAAGTACCTCAAAACATGACCTTACTTGGGAATAGGATCATTGCAGATGTAACTACTTAAGATCGCTACATACAGGAGCAGGATTGGTTCCTAATCCAATATGATCAGCATCCTTATAAAAAGGGGAGATTTAGACACAGAGATACACACACTAGGAAAACACCATCTGAAAATTGGAATTATGCCACCACAAGTTAAGAAACTGTCAGAAACTAGGAGATAGTCCTTGAACAGATCCTTCTTTAGCACCTATGGAGGGAGCAGGTCCTGCCAACACCTTGATCTCACACTTCCAGCCTTTAGAACAGAAAGATAATGAGTGTCTGTTGTTTAAGCCACTTGGTTTATGATGTTTTGTTACAGCAGCCCTAGAAAATTAAGGCGATCCAGAATACCACCCCCAATTCATGAATTTTTAATGGTATCTTATTGCCTAAGGAAACAAACAAAGTATTTGGCATGGCTTTGAAAGAGCTCTTATTACCTGTCCTCTGTGTACTTGCCCAGCCTAACACTTGTTTCATAGGATTTGACCTTTAAAATAGGAATCCTTATTTTTTCCTAGAAGTGCCTCCTTCTCCCATGCCAGGCCTTTGAATATGGAATTCCCTTTAAAAATGGTGGACAAGGATCTAACCTTCATCCAGCTCTTACTATATTCCAGCACTGGTATACTCAAGGGAGTGGACTAAAGATTGCCTATGTCTTCTAAATTATTTACGGATGAGAATGAAAACATGAAAGGCATGTTTAGTGAAAAACTACTGTGGTAAATGGGATTGGAGGCTTCAAGAACCTCAAAGGCATTCTGGATTAGGGATAACAGAATAGTGAGATAGAAAGGTGGCAAGTGATAAGAGGAGAGTGCTGTATTTGAAATAGAGACTCTGTAAATGACGCAGTTATTAGTAATGTCTCAGATCTGACCATGAGAATGTGACCTTGAGGTGAGAAATAGCAGGCTAATCTAACAATGAGGTCAGAGACTCGTGAGACTAGGGTGTTGAATAAACGGTTGATGTGGATGTTGAATTTTCTAAGAATA
This sequence comes from Acinonyx jubatus, assembly GCF_027475565.1. Classification (NCBI taxonomy): domain Eukaryota; kingdom Metazoa; phylum Chordata; class Mammalia; order Carnivora; family Felidae; genus Acinonyx; species Acinonyx jubatus. The sequence goes on along the minus strand of NC_069396.1, from coordinate 21,145,554 downwards.
AGGAACAATTGTGAGTAGTATATAGGGATCTAATGATTACAATCTTTGATGAATGAGAAGAAGTGACCAGAAAGCTAATTAAAAGGTAGTGAGTAGAATGATCTGATCTTATGTGTTTCAAAGGAACACAGGTTATTCGGAGTAGGGAAAGGAGATGGTCTGGATCAGCAATGAAAGTCAAGGAATACTGCACTACTTACAGCCCCTATGGGAATCATGGGGTAGAAGAAAATAACAGTTGCAAACTCTCCAAATCACACACAAAAACAGAGAAGGTTGCAAAACCAAATGAACATATAACATTTATAGCAAAATTAGGTGTGACACAGTCTCCACACAAACACTAAAATTCAAGTTAGTGAGAAAAAGCACCAGTAGCCACAAGACCTGCATGCCATCTGGTTTGGGAAGAGAAAGGAGGAACCAAGAAGGCAACATTGGTCAAAAATAGCCAATGGGTGTTCACTGGCAAACGACCCCTGAAAGGGGGAGGCACCTTGACTTTTCAAATAGTAGGGCTGCCACTTAGGAATGTTTAAAGAGGTGGGAGCAGTCTATCCCCTGTGAACTTCCAGACCTGACCTCCCAGCCTCCCTTCTTGGACAGAGCTACACGTTCATTTTTCATTCAGTCTATTCTGTTCTACCCACACCCCACCTCTTAAACATTGTCAACTCTCTGACTGTGCAAAAGACCACCTAAAACGTTGGAACATGATCTTCTTACTATATGCTTTTTGCTTTTTCCCCCTCCAGGATCTATTTTAGCTTCGACATTTTCTGTGATTAAATTGATTTGGAAGAGAAAGTTTAAGGCACTGGGGAATGGAATTAAAGAAATGCCTCCAAGTTTAATTACATTTTGCTTATTAAAAGGAAACCAAACCAAAGGCAATGAACACTGAGGAAAGAACAAATCACTGTCAAAGGTTGCATATCAGATGAGAATCAATTCATAGATGGGGTCAACATTGTCAACAAGATATATCCTTAGGTGCAGGAGGAGAGCTGATCCACAGTAGGAATGACTAGAGTGAAAGAAACCCCAAAATTGCACACTCTGACTTCTGGCAAGGCTTTCAGCATGTAAGATCTTCCCCTGGGATGGCAGGGACCTTTTAAAGCCAACCCAGTATACACAGTGAAGGAAACCACCAACAAAATGAAAAAGCAACCTTTTGAATGGGAGAAAATATTTGCAAACCCTATAGCTGATAAGGGGTTAATACCTAAAATATATAAAGAATTCACACAATTTAATAGCACAGAAACAAATAATACAATTCAAAAAATGGACAGAGGATCTGAGGAGACTTTTTTTTTCACTTTTTAAAAAGCTTTTTTGTTTGAGTAATCTCTATACCCAATATGGAGCTCAAAATCATGACCCTAAGATTAAGAGTCACATGCTTTTCCAACTAAGCCAACTAGGCATTCTGAATAGGTGTTTTTTTTTCTTTTTCAAAGACATACAGATGGCCAACAGGCTCATGAAAAGATGCTCGACATAATTAGTCATCAGGGAAATGCAACTCTAAACTACAATGAGATTTCACTTCACACCTATTCAAATGGATATTATCAAAAAGACAAGGAATAACAAGTGTTGGAAAGGATATGGAAAAAAAAAGGAACCCTCATGCACTGTTGGTGGGAATGTGAATTGTGTAGCCACTGTGGAAAACAGTATGGAGCTTCCAAAAAAATTAGAAATAGAATTATCCTATGATCTTGCAATTCCACTCCTAAGTATTTATCCACAGAAAATGGAAACACTAATTCAGAAAGATATATGCAAACTTATATTAACCAAAGCATTATTTATAACAGCTAAAATATGGAAACAGTCTAAGTGTACATCAGTGGATAAATGGATTAAACACGATGTGGTATGTATACACAGTGGAATATTATTCAGCCATAAAAAAAGAAATCCTGTCATTTGTGACAACAATAGGTAAACCAGAGGGTGTTATGCTAAGGGAAAGAAGTCAGACTAATAAGAAAGACTAATACCACATAATCTCACTTATATGTGGAATCTACAACAAATTGAATGAACAAACAAAACCAAACAAACCTCATAGATACAGAGAACAGAACAGCACTTGTTAAGAACAAAGGGGAGTTGGGTGGGTGAATGGAGTCAGGAAATCTAAATTTCCAATTAAAAAATAAATGAATAAATAATGGGGGATGTAATGTACATGGTGACTATAGTCAATAATACTGTAGTGCATACTTGAAAGTTGCTAAAAGAGTAAATCTTAAAAGTTCTCATCACAAGACAAAAAATTGTAACTTTGTATGATGACAGGTGGTAACTAGACTTAATTGTGGTAATTATTTCATACTGTATACAAATATGAATTATTATGTCATATACCTGACACTAATATAATATTACATGCCAATTATACCTCAATAAAATAATATAATTAATTAATTAATTCCCAGGAAAGAGTAGATGCTAAAAAATATTTGTTGTCTGACTGATGGAATGAGTGAATACAATACCATCTCAAAATTCTGAAATAAAATATGAGGTTTTGTTTCTAAAAAAGAAAAAAAGAACTTGGTGGATGCCCTTGTATTTACAATTATTTCTATGTCCATCTGCTTATCCATCTATCTATCTATCTATCTATCTTTTAGCAGCCTCTTATGGTGGGAAGGGCAAAGACTATGATATAATACAGCTTGGTATTTAGAGCCTGACTCTCCCACTTCCTGGCTTTGGACAAGTTACTTATTATTATGAGCCATTTTTTTTTTAACTTAAACAGTAGCAGTAACATCCATGAATTGCCACGAAGATCAAATTACAAATACAGATTGCTTTCCCATGATTTACCAACCCATAAATATTGTCTATTAGTAATATTATTACATAAGCTGTTATATTGAATGCTTTTGTCACAATGAGTTCATTTTTCAAACTATACTGTGTTCTCATGTTCTAACTTGCATGAGGGTCCTCACGGAGAAGTGGGGAGAGAAAACATTAAGATAAAAAATATTTCAGAAAACACAAGAGAGGAGGCCCCTGCAGCTTTGGCCCATGACGCACCGTCACTGGCTCCATGACTTGATGCCTGCCTCAGATATTTGCTGTAATTAGCACTGAAAGGGTCCCTAAGGGCTTGAAAGGAGGCTCCTTCCCCCAAATCCACATTTCCTTTTTTAAAAAATTTTTTTTAACGTTTATTTATTTTTGAGACAGAGAGAGACAGAGCATGAACAGGGGAGGGGCAGAGAGAGAGGGAGACACAGAATCTGAAATGGGCACCAGGCTCTGAGCTGTCAGCACAGAGCCCGACGCGGGGCTCAAACTCACAGACCGTGAGATCATGACCTGAGCCGAAGTCGGACGCTTAACCGACTGAGCCACCCAGGCACCCCCATATTTCCTTTGTGGAGGGCTTCCATAAGTTTAGGCCGCTGGCCAAAGGAGGAAGATCTGGTGGGGCACAGGCTTTCCTCGGGATGTAGTGAGCAGATGAAAAGTAGAGAGGAGGGGAATGTCAAAGGACTTCCTAATGAGATCTCTCCTAGTTGTGAGCCCTTTGGGCTGAGGAATTAGTGTGCAGATCATTTGCTAATGAGCATGGCCATATCCATAGAATAACCTTTAAATGCTCAAAGAATGTAAAGAATCCTAGAGTGCTTTCCTTGTCTGGTATGCTGAGAAAGAAGAGAATCCATTTCCAAATGCAAGTCCTGAAAAAAGGCAGTAGTACACAACACAAATTCTAGTAAACAATTCTGAGACACATGTCACTAATAAATGGTACATTCCAGGGGAGCATAGGGAGATAGCTTCTTCAGGATCCCTGATGGGCAGCTGTCTAATTCAGGTCTAACTGCCTCTGTCTTCAGCCCACCCCCAGCAGTCCAATCCTGAGAAGGGGAATTCAGTAAACACCTCATGGCGCTCTCTCTTTCCACCTTCCTTTTTTCATTTCCTCCTTCTGTTGAATTACGTACACCCTAAAGGCACTAAACACATAGGAGGGATGTGATTTTCTTACTTTTAGGTATCTGCATGATAGGAAGAAGTAAAAAGTACTAAGTAGGTATCTAAATGCCTGTCCTGTATTGACTAACTTCTAATTAGAATTGGATGTGTAAGCATCCTATTTCAAATTAATTTTTCCTAGACACGCATGCACACACACCTACACTTTGACCTTTTCTGCTCAACCTCTTTGGGAAAAAGGAAGGCATCTTTCATGGTTCCCCAAGTACTTACAAGTTTATCAGCAAGCCATGCACATTCAATCATGCTCCCCTAATGAACTGCTGCTGTCAATTTAGTTCTCATAAAGACTCAAGTGAGGCAGTGTAGAGTGGTGATTCCTGAGCCCAGGTCTGTGATGCCCCAGGGTGTCTCCAATTATTTCCAGGTGGGGGTTGAGGGTGTCAGGAAATTCTCTGACGAAACTAATTTTAATCCACTTCAATTTGCAAAATTGCAGGCCACACAGAATTTTGATTAAGAAGGACATTTCAGAAAATCAAGTGAGTCACAGTGGGGTATTGTAAATGGAAAAACAAACAAAAAATCTTTAGTATAGAAATTCATAACCAATTATATTTTTTCTTCTTTTGTCCACATAGCAGGTGGTGGCTCCTATTGTGATTGCAATATTTGGGTAGATACTAAGGAGAAGAAAATAAGAGAATCTAATATTTACTGAGAATTTGGAATATGCATTCCATTGTATGGGAAATTCTTGCATATTACATTTCAACATCTACAACATCGTTATGAGATACCACCAATATGGACTGCTTTACAAGAAGAGAAATTGAGAGCTTAGAGATAGTAAATAATTACCCCAAGGTCCAATCTAATAAAACATGGAGCTGCCACATGAACTTTGATCTTTCTAATTTGAAAGCTTACTTTTTCTCATTAATATGTTTTCATAAATAGGGTGTAAGAACCTACAAAGAGGTTTTGGTCTGGCTAGGAAGAAAAATCACTTGAGAATGCAAGGACAATTAAATAGACATAAGACAATATAGGGGTGTTGGATTTTTATTAAAAAATAAAATGTGATGAGTTATTAACCCAGGCTAAGAGAAATTAAAAAAAAAAGCGGAGGGGGGTGGTTCATGAATGAACATACTCAGGATCCTGAAGAATGAGTGCAATGGGAGAAAGAGTGAAATTGAGAAGAACAGAAATAGGATTTTTAAGTAAAGGAAAAGGTAGGAGCATTTAGCTGTGTGTGAGAAAGGCCATCTTAGTCACAGGGAGATTTGATTGCCTAGAGTGGCCAGTTTGGGTGGGGCAGTAGTGGGAGATCTATTTAGTTAAGTAGTGTATGGCCAGACTCAAGGAGAACTAGTAAGCCTTTGTGGACAGCTGCTCTTTGCTTTATCTGTTTTGTTTTGTTATAATGGACATATTAACTACCTAAGCTGGGTTAAGTACAGGAGGAGGCCAAACAAGTGCTCTGCACTAATTAGAAGTTAATTTCCTAGGAATTAGTTCTACCCTCCCCTGGATATTTATGACTTAACAAGTTACTGAGCCTCACTTAATCCATAATGTCTTCATACCTTCAAATGAAACCATAATGCAATATTTGTATGATTGCTAAAATTGCCATTAATAGCCCTGATATCTTAATAGATTTCTAGACCTTTGAATTCAACTGTTTGACATCTCCACTTGGATTCAGATGTATCAAGTCTTAAAAGAACTCTTTATTTCATCCCTTCACAAAACAAAACAATGCAAAATATGAAGCAAAACGATGATGATGATGATGGTGGTGGTGGTGATGGTGATGATGAATTTGGCTTGCACTGCTACCTTGGCCACTTCATTTTGGTTTCTTCTCCCAATTTTGACTACCTCTGACCAACAAATGCTCCAAACCATAGCCAAAGTGCCCTTTTAAAAAGTATAATGCTGGGTGCCTAGGTGGCTCAGTCATTTAAGCCTCTGCCTCTTGATTTTGTCTCACAGTTTGTGGGATCAAGCCCTGTGTTGGATTTTGCACTGACAGCACAGAGTCTGCTTGGGATTCTCTCTCTCCCATCTCTCTGTACCTCTCCTGCTTACATGTGTTCTCTCTCTCTCTCTCTGAAATTAAAAAAATAAACCTTTTTTTTAATGTAAGGCACAATCTTTAAAGCCTTTCATGTATTTCCATAACTCTTAGAATGAAATCTAAATCTTGTTTCCTTGACCTCAAGCCCAAAGTGCTCTTCACTCTGCCTTTTTGCAGTTTCATTTATCAACCATTTATTTTCCCTCTGCCACACTGCCCAGAATATTCTTCCCCCGACCATTGTGTGTTTGACATTTTCTCGCCATTCAAGTATTCAATTCAAATGTCCCCTTTTTAGAGAAGACTTGACAGCACTCATTCTAAAAGGGACCCCCAGTGTTGGTCTGTTACCATCCCTTTCAGTCCTGTAGTGTACTTATCATCATCTAAGATATTTCTCAGATGATTTGTATGTTTCTTTTCTCTCTGACTCCTCTAGCATAAAGCTGCATGAACTCCACAAGACCTTTACTCCTTGTTTACCGTTTTATCTCTGTACATGGCAGTGTATGTGGTATTTAGGATGACTTAACAGGTATTCGCTGTGTTGATAAAATAGTCAACCAATATTTAGATAGATGTTTGACATGAGTCAAGTACACTTTAATGGGCAAGTGGAAATAACATGTAGGCTGATTTGAGTAGAGGGTGACTTGTGACTGTACCAGGAAAACAGAGTGAGGGAGTCACTACCCTGGGGACAGCTGAAGTGAGACAGAAAAGGAGATGCCAAAGAGAAGGGAAATTTGAAAATGTTTGGGGATTGATTGCTCTGAAAGGTTTGAAGTATATAAACCATTTCTGCTTCCTAGCCAGAGAGCTCATGTAAAATACAGAAACTATAAAGTAATGGGATTCCTTTGGCAAGAGTATATGGAAAGTGGTTCCCCTTAGGAATGACATAGTACATTCAAGAAAACTTATCCAGTAGGCAATTCACTGACCTAACATGTTGAGAGGACCATAAAACAGATATTGACAAATGTGGTAGATAGCATTGCTGTTATCCCTTTCCATAATTTTATGTGGGGAATGGGCTTCTGTGCCCCTTAGTTTTGAATCCAGTCATGTAACTTTTTAAGATACTGTGAAACAGGATGCAAGCAGTTTGGGAATGTGCTTGGTAAGTAAGGCTTTGCCTCCCATGTTTAGCTGTTGTTCTAAAGGAGGATGAGAGACACATGGGAAAACAAAACAAAACAAAACAAAACCTAGATTCAACCTATAGTCCATAGCCTGAAGCCAAGCCCGGATGAGTCCTGTCTAGGCCAACTGAACCCAAACCAATGTGGAGTCGTGGAAGCAAAAGTAAGTAGTTTTAAGACACAACATTGAAGTGGTTTGTTAAGCCTCATTGTGGCAATTTCTAACTGATACAGAATTGCCAGAAGAGTTAAGGAGTTGAAACTTAAAACCAATGAACTTGCTGAATGAGTGAGTATAGAAAATTAGAAGCAGATAAGTAATGATAGAGTACTGAAAGATTGCTTAACTTAAACTATTTCTTGTCTTCATTCACCAGAACATAACTGTTTCTCTCTTTCATATTATTTCAGTTCATTCACTGATTCATGTGTCTATTCATGTATTGCTTCAAAAATACATATTGAGCAACACAGGTATTTATGTGTAAGGATTATAGCAGAAAACAAGGTAAAATGCACATTACAACCTTGGTGTCCAGAGTTTTTAATGAGTGTTTCAGCAAACTCTTCCAAAATGTGTAACCCTATCCTCAGACTGTCTACCACAGTCCTGATATATATTTCAAAATGTCAGCGTGACCTCTGGGATGTCCCAAAGGTATCCTAAACTCAACATATCCAAGTACTAGTTTATTAACCTTCTCACTTTTCAACCAACCATCTACTCCTCTTCATGTCTTTCCCATCTGTAAATCTGTCATCAATTCACTAAAGTCAGGAAATCTGGAATGTTCATTTCTTCCTTCTTCTCCTCCTCCATTCCCATTGAACCTTGTCTTACCATCAAGTTTCTCTCCTAGATGTGTCTTCTGGCACATGTCATCATCACTCTGAGGAGAGTCTCTCAATTCCATTAGAGCAATTGTTTTCTGTATAGACATAAATGATCGAGAAAACATGGAAGGAGGCTATGCAGTTTCCAGTACAAATATATCATTAGTTTTTCTCTGGCTAGAAAACTCATGTTCATCTGCTAAAGGACAGCAGAAATGCCATGTCTATGTTGAGAATGAGTCCAGCAAGGCATTTGAGATGGTAACTACTGAGGCCTGAGGAAAAATAGAAATACTTCCCATAGCCCCCATAGTAGTTTATCTTATCAGCCAAAAAAAGGGGGCGCATTGGGGGGAAGGAGACAATGAAAACAGAATACTTACACATAGAACCAGTTTAATTTGAAAATTTTAATGAATAACCCAGAAATTAGAGCATAAAATTTGTGGGTTTTATTTTTTTAATTCCCACCAAATATTTTTTAAAGAATCACCTGACAGACTGGTTTATTTGAAAAAGGAAACACCAGACCTTCATAACCTCAATTTCCCTTATTAAAATAAATGAATTTTGGCTTTGTTTGTACTTAATCTTGGCTGGAAATTTACATTACCCAATCAGGAGTTAACAAGCCCCACAGGGGAAATCAAGTGTCGCATAAAAATTCCACAGGAAATCCACCAATAAATCAGGCAGGCAAGGCTGTATATATGGAGATTTCTAGCCCTTCTAAAGTCTATTAAAAACCTTTAAATCCTGCTTTAGACAAAACATAAAGGAGGGTTGGGAGCTCTGTCATTCCTGAGAGGCCCTTCAATTTCTACATACTAATATTTAATCATTGAAAATGTCTATATATCCAAAATTAAGTCATTTAGGCTTGGTATATATAACACATTAATTTTATATAAACTCTTACTCTGACATGAAGTGGTTTACATAAGAGGGAAATAAAATCCTCTGGAGCTGAGCATAGAACATTTCTCTTCTGCCCATCCTTTATCAAGAGAGAGTCGTGATGGTGGTTTAAAATGGCATTTGGAAAGCAGCTCTTGATGGCATCTTTCCCATCTTTCTGCCAAAATACCTATGAAGAGAATATCAGAGGTGAGAAATCACATTTCTGAAAACTAGAGAAGGCTGTCAATTTTACTACCAGAATTTGAGAGGACTTTCTACTCACCTCAAGGCTAAAGGCAAATAATAATAATAATAATAATAATAATAATAATAATAATAATAATAATAAATAAATGGGAAAACAGTAGGATTAGAATATTCCTGTTCCCCCAGAAAGTTAGTAGGAAGATCCCTAATTACTTACTTCACTCTTGGGTCCTATTTCACAAGTTCACATTCTGTAATGTGTTGCATATTGGACAAGCTGTTACCCACCTCACTCTCAACATTGAATGCCAATTTGTCATCATTTGATTGTGTGTGTGTGAGCGTGCATGTGTGCGTATGGCTTCCCAAATGCTGCTGCTTTGAATCTTCCTCCTCCAGAGAAATTTTCTTTTAACATCAAAGAGAGTGTGAAATGCCAAGAAGACAATTGGCAAGAAGTAAAAGGGAATGGTGGGCACTTGCTCTCCTGGAGACAGAAGCAACGTAGAAGCAAGACTGTCAGGGTCTTGGCACTAAATAGTTCTTGACACGGTTCATCCAGTTATAAATTTTCATCTTCTCCAATTATGCAGAACATGAGAGGACCAGGTGCTGGAGACAGGAGACAATCACTTTTTATACAGCAAAGTTGCATCCTGCACTGGGGAAACTCCTATGGACTTTGAAAGAGAGGCTGATAGTACTTCAGTGAACAATGAGGCCAAAATAAATCTGCATTCTGTTTTTGGTCAAGTACCAAAAACAAAAGCAAAGCAGACAAGTGGGGAAAAAAAAGATTCTGGGGCATCTCATGTATATGAAAGAATGAAGAAACCAGAATATTATCCTGAAGACCCAGTGAGAGGAAAAAGAGGCCTCTCTCTTCATAATATGGCTTGCTGGAGCAAATAGACTCTATTTACCATGTGTATCTTTGCACTGAGGCCAGCAGTGGGCAAGACTGTGCCTCACTCGTGTGTCTTTAAACTTCTTATAACCTTACAAATGACTTAGAGCATATTAAATTATTCTATGATTTGTGGCAGAATGGAAAATGAGGCTGTCTTAATTCTCCATACTAATGGAAGTTCTCTGTACTGAGAATTAGAAGGTCAGAACAAATGTGACCTCTCTTCCATTCCTAAAATTCTTACCTTACTACACAGTTGTATAATCCCCATGCTTCCACTTTGTTTCCATTGAAAATAATACTTAATCTCTATTTTTTTAAAGTTCTTGAATTGGAAACTAAACTACAGAAGCTTGACTTGGCTGTTACATAAGATAAGTCTCTTATTTTGGTCAGGTCCATTAACTTCCCTCAGTCCCCATCTTCACAGCTTTAGAAGGGAGTGTTAGGAGGTGATTGGTGGTTTTAAACTGTAGTCTATGGAGTTGAGGGACTTCTAACTTTGGATTTGGGACAGAGATGATTGGGCAGATATCTCCAGTCCCCACTTTTGCTTCAAACGGGACAGTTTAGCATTCATCTGTTTTATATGATGGTCTTCTACATGAGAATGAGTCCTGTTTTAATCAGAGTTCTCTAGAAGGGCACCTGGGTTGCTCAGTCGGTTGAGCATCAGACTTCAAGCTCAGATAATGATCTCATGGTTTGTGGGTTCGAGCCCCATGTCGGGCTCTGTGCTGACAGCTTGCTCAGAGCCTGGAGCCTGCTTCGGATTCCATGTCTCCTTCTCTCTCTGCCCCTCCCCTGCTCCCACTCTGTCTCATTCTGTCTCTAAAAAATAAATGTAAATAACAATAATAATAATAGTAACAACAACAACAACAACCAGAGTTCTCCACAGATATAGAAACAATAGGGGATATACATATAGAAACAATAGGGGTGATGATGATAGATAGATAGATAGATAGATAGATAGATAGATATGAAGAGATTCATTATAAGGAACTGGATCACATCATTTTGGAGGCCAAGAAGTCCCAATATTTGTCTGTACATGAACCAGAGACCCAAAAAAGCCTGTAGTATAATTCAGGCTAAGTATGAAGGCCTGGGAAGCAGGAGCACCAAGAGCAGGCATGATGGATGTTCTGGCTCAAGCACTCAGGCAGGAAAGGGTGAATTCTTCCTTCCTCCAACTTGTTGCTCTTTTAAGGCCATCAAGGGATTGGATGATGCCCACTCACATTAGGGAGGGAAAGTTTGTTTCCTGAATCCATTAATTCAATTTTGTCCTAATTTTTTCTAGGACAAAATGGTCCAATCACTTAATATTTTTAATTGCAAGATAGATTGATTTTTGGTGATTTCTCCATATTCACAATTTTTAAAAATGGGAATAGTGTGCTCCAACATATTTAACCTGTTAGTGTCAAAGATGTAGTCCAGAACAAATTTCTAATTTTAGAGCCTTGGTGATGATAAAATAAAGTCTTCTTCCTTTTTCCTAATTTTAAATGTACTAAAATGAGTGTGCTGAAAATGCAGGACACTGATAATGATAAAATAATAATGATATTTTTTTTTCTTTTTCTTAATTTGTTTCTGATGCTAGTTATGCAGGAAACTTACCTTGCCATAGACTTTATAGAATATAATGTGGAAAATCCAATTCTATATCTCTGACTTACAAAAAATTGAAATAAGACAATTGATGGGAAAAATCAGCTGTTGGAAAATTTTGTCATCAAGGCTTTTTTTCGAGCCATTGGAATTCAAGGACTTTAGGCTTTTCTATTTTTATCATAAATTTTACTTTAATGTCTGGATATAGCTGATTAGGAAGTGTAGAATGTAGTTCAAAAGAAATACAGCAGCAGGAAGGGTCTATTGAAAGATCTCCTTGAGATGTATTAGCTAACACTCTATCTAGACCACTCATAAATTTTTAGAAGAAAATTGATTTTGTTTTCTCTTCACTGCAGCAGTAAATAATTTTACAGCTTGGAAACAATTTCTATGCAAACTCTTCAGTATATATTTTAAAAGAATAGAATTTGTTTTTGCAGAGGTATGATATCACTCACATAACTGTAATACTGTATCTTCAATTAAAATAAAAGCCTCTCTAAACCATTTTGGATGATACACACATTAGGATAGAATTTTATTCTGAAATGTATAATATAACTAATAGCAAGCAAAATAAGAGAATATAGACAGTTTTCTGTGACCAAATTGCATCCGTCCATCCATCCATCCATCCATCCATCCATCCTTCCATCCCTCATCCATCCATCCATACCCATTCTTTCATTCAACCAACATATCTTGTTATCACATCTACTCTGTGTCCAGCCCTGTGCTGACTGCTGAATGCATAAACATTAATTCTACATGATTCTTCAAGGGTCTCATAAAATCATAAATGAGTGGGCACAAATATTGACACCCACATTATAATACGTGATAAATAAGTGATGCCTCGTAATATACGTTTTTGAAGTACAGATAACTAGAGAAGTCTAAGCTGGCAAGCAGACTGACTTGAGTGGCTAAATGAGAAGCAAAATAGTACTGAATATAAGGAGGTGGGCTCTGGGTTAAGACAGATCTACATTATAAAATCCAAATTTTGGCTACTCGCCACTTGTATAACTTTGAACAGATTTCTAACATCTCACAACTTTAGACATGTCTGGTGTGAAAATAGGGAGAATGTTCCACTCGAAAATATCGTGCATATAAAGAGACATAGGAATAATTATGAATACTTCCAGGCATCCAGGAAATGTCTGAAAGACATTATTCATTCTCCCTTCCTCTTCTTTATAAATTTACCAGTTGAGGAGGAGGTGTCAGTGAATGTAAATGCATCAAGATGCCAATGAAAGGATGTGGCGGGATCACGGATCAGCTGAATGTTCCCTGCAATGGACAAGTCAACAGACTTTCTAGGAGTCAACTCCTTTCTAGGAGTCAACAGACAATGGAGAAAATGGGGTGCAGATCAGAGAAAAGAGGGCTGAATTTTGAGGGACCTTGTGGGCTATGCTGAGTTTTTATATTATGTTTGTTAATATACTTTGGTAAAGTGTATTTATTTATTTTGAAAGAGAGAGAGAGCAGGAGAGGGATAGAGAGAGAAGGAAAGAGAGAGAATCTCAAGCAGGCTCCATGCTGTCAGCACTGAGCCAGACATGGAGCTCAATCCCAGGAACCATGAGATCATGACCTAAGTCAAAACCAAGAGTTGGACACTTAACAGACTGAGCCACCCAGGTGTCCCAGTCTACTTAAATTAGTAATAAAATGACATAAATATAATGAAAAGATTTAAAGTTACATTTATATTCCAAATATTTTCTAAAAAGCAATAATAAAAATTGGGGCATCTAGGTGGCTCAGTCAATTAAGCTTCAGACTTCAGCCCAGGTCATGATCTCATGACTCGTGAGTTTGAGCCCTGCGTCAAGCTCTGCACTGACAGCTCAGAGCCTGGAGCCTGCTTCAGATTCTATGCCTCCCTCTCTCTGCCCCTCCCCTACTCACTCTCTGTCTCTCTCTCTGTCTCTCTCTCTCTCAAAAATAAACATTAAATTTTTTTTAAAAAGGAGCAATGCTAAAAATCAGTATGATTTTCTATGTCAGTATATATATCAAAGCAATTCCAACTAGATGAAATTATTAAATGTAAAATTCACAAAAATATTTTTAAAATAAGGAGTAAATATAGGTAGCTAATTAATCATGGAGGGGAAGGACTACTAAGCAGTAAAGCAAGTTGAGAAAGGATACAGTGATTTGAATCCAAACACTGAAAATGTTTCAAATACTGAGGATAAAAACTAACTCAAAGACAAACTGAGTTGAAAAATCACACATCTACATGTATCAATACATCACTAAAGAACTGTTTGATTAGCCTTTTTAGACTATGCACATATTCAACAAGCATTGTGTCCTTCAAATTCATACTAAATGTAAAAAGGAAAATCATTAATGCTATTTTTTTAATCCAAGATTATGAAGTGCCATGGGAACAGATGTTTGGTTTTTAGACTGAATGATGGAAATATTTTCATGGGGAAAAAAAAGCACAGAAATAAGTAATCAATGAATTTATTTGATAATATTTGGTAGGTAGAATGTGATGTTACATATTTATCAAAATATATTGCCACTATTTCAGGGTTATAATGAAAATCAGATTTTCTACATACTGTTTTCCTTGGTTAATTTTGAACCCTATTATTGGCACTGATCCTAAAAATAAGAGATGTACTAGAATTAATGATTCAGAATCAACCACCATTTACTGAGCATTGACTGTACCAAAACTGTACTGGTTGCTTTGATCTGTATTTTATTATTTAATCCTGGGGCGCCTGGGTGGCTCAATCGGTTGAGCGTCTGACTTCAGCTCAGGTCACGATCTCATGGTTCGTGAGTTAGAGCCCCGCGTCGGGCTCTGGGCTGATGGCTCAGAGCCTGGAGCCTGCTTCCGATTCTGTGTCTCCCTCTCTCTCTGCCCCTCCCCCGTTCATGCTCTGTCTCTCTCTGTCCCAAAAATAAATAAACGTTAAAAAAAAAATTAAAAAAAAAAAAGACTTGCTTTAATCCTTACAGAAGGCTACACACAGGTATTTCCATTACAATAAAAATGAATAAACTGAAAAGTATAGAGAGTGAGAGAATTAAATACTTGATGTCGCTAAGAGGAATTACTTACCCAAAGTAAGTAGTTTGGATTCTTAACCAAATTCTCAAATCTAACATCTACTGACATCCCACATGATTGCTTTGGGAAGATTGAATTTGTGACAAAAATTATATAACAAGGTAGGAGATAGATAGAACCAAAGAACCCTTCTTTTAAAAGAGAACAGTGGCTCTGACTGCACTTCTTCATAATTAGGCAGTGCCTTTACTTTCTGTCCCATAACAGGTGACTCCATCTCTATGACAGTCTGTATCTTACCTGTATGATTTAACCAGATTAATTATACCAGGGGTTGACAATCTCAATCTTTGCTGCACATGAGAATAGTCTAGAGGGCATTCATGTAAAAATAATGGAGTCTAGGGACACTTGTGTGTGGCTCAGTCGGTTAAATATCCGACTTCGTCTCAGGTCATGATCTCACGGTTTGTGGGTTTAGTTCCAGCCCTTCCAAAGACTCTGCTCTGATAGTGCAGAGCCTGCTTCAAATTCTCTCTCTCCCTTGCTCTCTGCTTCTCTCTCGCTCTCTCTCTCTCCGCCCCCCCCCATCAAGCATTAAAAAATAATAATGGCGTCTAAATCTGTCTCTATCTCAGAGATTCAGACTTTCATACTGTGGGATGGGGGCTCAGACATTGTCATTATCTTTTCCAAGTCTCTCCAGGTCATTGTAATGTGCAAAGTTGAGAACCATTACTGTAGATCCTTGGATATTTCAACAGCAGTAATTGGGTTTTGTGAGCTATTTTCTATGTTAAAAAACAAACAAAAACTACTCCTCACTTGACTGTGCAGTTTAAATACATTTGCAGGTTACTTCCTTTCTTTTTTTTTTTTAATTTGTTGAAACTATATGAAGTTACTGGTGGTTAGCTCAAGTTGGCAAGGCACTTTGATTGAAAGGTATGTCTCAGATTAATAACCATAAGAAAACAAATGAGCTGTTAATAAAAGCAGTTTGTTTGGTAAGCAAACTCAGGTCATGATGTTGATAGAAAAATGCTAAAAACAGTATTCTGTTAATGAGAAACTTGGAAACCACCTCATACAACATTGTAATGTGTATCCCAGTTACTAGATCCAAGCAGTCTAGGGATTATTCTCAGTTATAGAATTTTGCAGAAAATATTAAACAAACAAAACAAATCCATGGAGAGATTTTGTGAAT
Organism: Acinonyx jubatus; assembly: GCF_027475565.1. Taxonomy (NCBI): domain Eukaryota; kingdom Metazoa; phylum Chordata; class Mammalia; order Carnivora; family Felidae; genus Acinonyx; species Acinonyx jubatus. The sequence goes on along the minus strand of NC_069396.1, from coordinate 21,129,600 downwards.
TTGTAATTATGATTTAACCAACTGAAGAATTCCGAGAAACTACAGGGCAGGTTTCCTGAAACCCCTCTGCATTACTCTTCTTCCCCTGATCCTGGATATTGGTAGGTTGTGTTGTTGTTGTTGTTGTTGTTGTTGTTGTTGTTGTTGTTGTTATACCATCTTCAAATACCTTGGAAAATTTTGAGTTAAAGAAAGATAAATGTTTCTTGGCTCTAGGACTTGTCAGAAACTTTAAGATGATAATATATGTTATGACTCTCCAAGAAAAATGAAATGTTTCCCAAATATATGACACTATGGTACTTTTTTCCTCCCGCATTATAGGACAAATAACTATAGTTCCCTATATTCTGTAAGCAACAGTGATGTCCACAAACCCCATAAAATATGGATTTGAAATATCTTATGACCTGAATCCAGCTTAAATGTGACTTTTTAGATTTCACAACAGAAGTTAATGTTCAATAACTGCAAATGGTAGGTTCTGTTATAGCAGATGATGCTAACATAACTATTCAAAGTCTTGCAGCAGGTTAATTCGGGACATTAAGGCCTTCAAACTTAAGAGGTAGAATCAGATAATTATATTCATCAGGATTGACAGAGGTGTGATGGAAGGAAAGAAGGAAGGAAGGGAGAGAAAAAGGAAGCAAGGGAGGAAGGAAGGAAGGAAGGAAGGAAGGAAGGAAGGAAGGAAGGAAGGAAGGAAGGAAGGAAGGAAGGAAGGAATCGAATCATCTTTCACCCACTCCCTAAATAAGACACAGACATTGAAAAGAGTTTTCCATGGTTGCAATTTGGTTTTTTTTAACACTTTCATTAATCAGGATGTGATAGATTATCTCCAAAGAAGGTTGCACATAGTACAGAGGCTGCAGTAACTTATGGCTCCTCCCATTAAATGATTGAGTATATTTACTGAGGCTGTAAAGAACTAATAGAATGTGGCAGAAGAAGCACCGTTCCAGACCTGGAAGTAGCCCATAAGATATATGAACAGTGCCAACTTTTGTTTCACATAAAACAGTATTGGATCCAGATACTGAATAATGAGACACCAGGAAGATAGCCACATTGAGAAGAACTTAAGGTCTCCAGCCAAGAGCCACAGCCAAGGGCCTAGACATAGGAAAGAGACTGTGCAGAATGTTCCAGCCCCACAAGCTCCCAGCTAAATGAACCATACAAGGAACCTGAGCCAATGAAGAAGAACCACTCTCCCCAACCTCAGCATCATGAGCAATAATCAATAACTGTTTTAAGCCACTACATTTTGGAGTTGTTTTGTAGCAATAGGTAAAACACATAGAATCTCACACAACAGGGAAGAATCCACGGGCAAGCCTGAATTTGTACTTTTCTACTGCTTTTCTGTTTACATCACACATAGACACTGGAAAAGTGGATGGCATCAGGGTTAAACGTTGGACAATCATGACGGGAGATGCCTCCTGCTCCTGAGCTGATACATACGGCATCTGGTACATGCTTGCTTTTCTGCCATGGTTAAACAATGTCATGTCTAAATCATAGCTCTTCCTCAGTGCCCATTCACCAGAATGGAGAGCTCTTGCTTCTGCAAGCTCTACCCTTGTTTCCTTGCTCTCTTGCCTCTCCCCAGCCAGTCTCCTGTGCCTCCTATCAGACATTCCTGATACTTTCCTGTGAGCTATTTGCCAACAAAGAACCCAAAGTGAGAACTGTCCACCCTGTGGAAGACTTAGACACATTTTGTCATTGTTATTCTTGATTTTATGTTAGTCTAAATTGCTGATCTGTTTTAGGCAAGATAGATATCCAGGCTGGCAGTGGATTTTGAAAAGTAATTTGTTCAATAGCAGTCTTAGAAGGGGTGGGGGGTATGCACAAATTATGAATGTACAAAAATAGTTTCTACAAAACTCTATTTATGAACTTTTAAAAATAGTCTTCATTCTCTCTCTAGTCCTCACTAGGATGGGCACTCAGCCAGTATTTGAAAAAAATCTCATTTTTTTAGAGTATACTTGTACTTTCCTTTTCATTCTAACCCAACTGATGAAATCAACAAATCTTCAGTCTAAGCTAGTGGTCTGTTACCTCTTTATCTTCTTCTCATTTGCCCTTTAACATATATCTTAGAGGGTTATAAAGATAAATTTAGTTGGGGTAGGGAATTATAAACACTAAGAGCTGGAAGGAACCATAGAAGTTACCTGTGTCACACCAAAACTGTGACCGAAATGACACAAGGTGAACCGTGCTCCACTCTAGAAAATGTTAAATCAAATGTAAAATCGACTAAACCTCAGTCTCCCTGTGCCCCTCTTCCATCCCTAACTGGGTCCCAGATGCCTATGTAAATAATCCCAATTAGAAATGCATTCATCACATAAAAACTCACCAAATGAATGCCTACAGGAAATAACACTCCAATAAATCTTGCAAAATGTCTGCTATTCACCATCTTCGAAGTTATGAGCATATGGAAATGAACATAATGTTTGCAATTAAAAGACTTACTTCACTTCAGGTACAGTAAAAACATGCCTGAACCTTTCAAACGTATTCCAAGACTATGAATAAGAGTCCATAAAAATTGGAGTATGCTTTATTATACAGAGATTTATCATTTATTTCTTAAAAATTGTATTCTTTCAGTGACTTGCTTCCCCTGTCAATATGTTTGGGGGCATACATTACAGAGATGAAATCTGAAATTCTTCCATGTATTTCAAAAAGAGCTAGGTAATAATATTTTGTTGATGATCATGAAAACGACTTTGCAGTAGCTATTATGAACTGTTAAACTTGGAATATTAATGCCTCCCACTCATGATTATTTTAATGAGGTAATCCATAAATCCTCCATCAAACTATAATTCCCTTTATAGTACTTATTTATAAGGGTGTGTTTCTACAAAAATATTTTTGGAAATTAAATCATTTTCTTCTCCATTGCTTCCAAATAGAGATTTCTCTCTTTTAAAAGTTGGCAAGACTAAGTCAGAAAATTTAACCACTCGGGGTCTGTTTGCATACCTGCGTTTCTTCTACAGCAAGGATTCACAAATGTTTCTTTAAAGAGACACTAGTGGGGCACCTGGGTTGGGTTCAAGCCCCACGTTGGGCTTTTTGCTGACAGCTCAGAGCCTGGAGCCTCCTTTGGATTCTGTGTCTCTCTCTCTCTCTGCTCCTCCCTCCCTCCCTCCCTCCCTCCCTCCCTCCCTCCCTCCCTCCCTCCCTCTTTCTTTCTCTCTCTCTCTCTCTCTCTCTCTCTCTTAAAAATAAAGATTAAAAACAAATTTTTTTAAAGAGACAGATAGTAGGTGTTATAGGTTGTTTGGACCTTTATAAAGTCTCTGTTGTAACTACTCAGCTCTGCTTTGTAAAGTTAAAGCATAGACAAGACAATGTGTAAATAAGTGGATGGGGTGAATCCTCATAAAACTGGCAGCTGGCTGACCTTTGCCTGGAATCCTTACTTTACTGACTCCTCTTCTACAACTTTCCATTCAGATGCTTTTCCAAGATTGCTCTGGATCCTCTAGTGACTGGGATCTCACTATACCCTTTAAAGTTTTTTTTTCTTTAATTTGAGGATGAATCTGATTTTTACAAAGTAATCTTAATTTGTTGAAATAAATATATTTTCAAACTTTTAGAATTACTGAAAAATTTAAAAGATCTTATTTTCACAGGATGCTTCTTTATATATCTTAATTCTACCCTCCTGTCCTGCTATTTATTTTCTTCTCTGACCTCCAGTTCCTCAATTTTTCCATAAGAGGATATTTTTAGTTCTTTCTCCATTCTTGCCAGTTCCTTCTGAACACCATCCGTCCATTGGTCAAAGTTCATTTAGGGTGGTACCCAGGATGAAAACCATCACTCAGGGGGTGGGATAGCCACTGTCGCAGAGTAGAAACCTCTTCTCCCTCACTTCAGACATCATTTTTCCCTTAGCACCATTCACAAAGCTAGTGTCTGATCACTTGTGAGCCAACTCTCAATTATACTTTTAGGGAATAAATTAAAAAGAAAGATTTGGCAGGTTACAACAGAAATACTATGTAAAATGGATATCACAACAGAAAGACATGGTTTTTTTGCAGTGCACTCTTAGTAAAGAGGATTAAATTAAATCCTCGTGCATTGAGACTAAAGGAGCAGATCCCGGAATCTCAGGAGGGGGAGGAGAGAAAGGAGCTGAGACAAGAAGGAGGTAATGGACCTTTGTCCATACACTGGCATGATGTTTTCATGGAAAAGCTGAGGCTATACGTTGTGTATTAGGGTTCTGGCATTTGTATTGCTCATGAAAATGATGGAGAAATAGCTTAGATACCCATAGGATTTGTCCTCCAGCTACACTTGGCTGTGGAGATTAAATCAACGTCACTCTAAGATTGTTTATTTTTGTGAGCTCTAGCACTGGGGTTATAGTCATCCATTTCTAGGCTAAGTCAGGGCTATGAGGTTACAGTAAACAAATACCTGATTTTTTTTTTCCTGTAAGTGTGTGCTTTCCTCATCCTGACACGGGCCCTCCTGCTCTCACTGAGCACTTCACTCTCAAATGTAGATGCCCAGCACACGGCCACTGCGAGTGGATTTGAAACCTTGTGACTTGCCCACCGGAATCCTGAGAATGAAAGTCCAGGGTTAACTGAGGTCTTGGCACAACATGAAGAAGAGGGCAATGAACAAAACAGAGGCTAACTATAGACTCTCTCGCATCCTTCACATCAGCTCTGCAAGGTCAGAGGTTGTACGAAAGGATTGCACAACATAACCTGTGAGCACTCTGTCTACTTTCTGACAGCTTCAGTGCATTTTAGACCATTGTGCTCACTTGACTTACAACAGTAGTACTTAACCTCATGGAAGCCATCTCCACACCCCTATCTTTTATTCTTAAATACATGCTTATTATGTATATATGCTTATACCTCATTAAAAACCACTTGAGGGGTTAGTTGTTAAAATTTTAGCTATTTAATTAGTAAGCAATGTAAGATTTGTTATTATTTTTAATTTTTATTTGCAAAAGAATCCTAAGAGTACGTGAAACCTTGTCAAACTTACTGTCCCTTCTAAATGTTTTAATTAATTAATTTTGTTTTGCTAGGTCAGTCACACTCTATTGTCTATGACTTTGGAAAAATTAAGGAACCTTGTAGAAATAGACATGTGCACATCATCACTCACATTTAGGTGGTTGCAGGTCTTTGCTTGGATGTGCACAGTGATGATAATTCTGTCTGGCACCCAGGTCTACAGCACTGTCTTTGTGAGTTGTGGGAAATGATACTCAAGCACATCAGATTCTCAAACTTCAGTATCGTTCCCTTTATTCATCCTTCCTATCACAAAATATTGTTGAGCTCCTATTACTTGCCAGGCACTGTCCCAGATGCCTTCACTTGGGACACAACACTGTAAACGCTTACACCTAATGTGCTGCTTCTGACACATCCATCCTGGAAAAGGGTCCAGTGTTCACTTTTCTTTTTCTCACGAATACCCCCAGTGTGAAAAGATCCATGGAAAGAAGATTTTGAATGTTACAAATGCACAGTTACCTTCCATGTGGAAGACATTCCTTCATTTTACAGAGCAACTCTTTCTAAACAAACAAACATACAAACAAAAGTACCAAAATAATTATGTTTATCAAAGTCCTTTGAGCCACATAGAGTTTCCTAATAAAAGGATGCAATGTCACTCTAGCCATTGTTTTGTTTACCATGGTTTTGACTAATGTGTATTTAGTGCATTTAAGTATTTGAATGTATCTGCTATATACAATTACTTCTAAGTCAGCTAAACTATCGTTTCAGTTGTAAAGAAACACATCTTCATTTTGCATGTTTGAAAAAATATATAAAAGTAATTTTCTAGCTACAAGAAAGTCACCTCACTTTTTCAAGGAAAAGAAAAGCAGTGCTCTCTATCATTTATTAGCAAAAGAAATAGAATCAATGATAATTGAGAGCACATCTTCCCTTGAAGTTGACTATGTTCACTGCGGTAAGCAAACCATCCTTTGAATTGTGATGAATGGGGTTTGCAGCCTTTTCATGATTATGCAACATAAAATCTGTAATGAAGCTGTGAGGTACTCCTTTCTTAGGGAACAATTCTGGAATTTCCCCAAGCTTAGCAGGGCATCACTGGTGTAGATCAGTCTACATGTGGCGACATGTTTTTATGCTGCTAACGGAACTCTCTGATAAGCTTGAACACATCTATGTATTTTCCTTTTAAATGCAGTGGTTCATAACATAAGCCTTGGTCTGTGATTACTTTCTCTTTTATGGACTCCACAAACACTGACAGCTGAACGCACTTATCAGCTGCTGTTGACTCATCAGGTTGAATACCCTCTTTCAGGAGACAAATCTTGGTTTCTTCTATAACCTGTTCCAGGAGATCCTGGCTCTTTTTATTAAATCTAAAATAAGTCATTCCACTTGACAATGGAACAATGAGAATTTCTTTGGTTTGTTTGCAGTGCATAAGTTACATCATTTTGCCATTTACCAGTGTAATTTTTCAACTATAGTAAAATCCTCCCTCATACCACTTCTCTCTCTCTCTCTCTCTCCACACACACATTAATATGATTTATTATATATTACTTATATAATATATTTTATATTTTTAAATATGCATTATAAAATAGAAATATATATCATAAAATGTAAATTATATTTAATTATTTAATATATTACATAATATATATTTGTATATTTACTAATACTACTAGTATACATATATAATATGTAACTAATGTGGCATATATATGTGTATATGTGTGTGTGTATATATATATATATATATATATATACACATATATATATATATATATACACATATATATATATATATATATATATATACACATATATATATATATAAACTCAGTAGTAATGCAGATTCTTATGTTTGGATGAAACAAACCCAACTCAAATTGGAATAAACAAAAAAGGGGCTTTATTGACTCATTGTAATTAATAAATCCAAATGTGAGTATGATTTCAGACTTGGCAGGATTTAGGGGCTCATTCCATGCATCTGGAATGAGGCTTTTCTTTACCATTCTACTCTCTCTGTTCACTTGTGTGCTGTTTTCACCCTAAGATTTACATATTGTCTACCTGCCCATCCTCAGAAGCTGAAGATATAATCTGATCTTCAGGTTAAATAGAAAATTATGTCTTCCTTTGAAATTAAAACAAAAAAATAAAATGTTGTTAGGAGTGTTAACTCAGAGTAGCCCAGTCCAGGCTATCTTTCACTATCCCTGAATCAAGCTTTAAGGACTGAGATGTATGAGATGTGTGTTGGCCAAACCTGGTTACCTACTCAAGTCCTGGCACTAAAAACAGTCAGCCTTACCATGCCCAGAAAGACGAAAGATAATGTCTTCTGAATCTGAGTGTTCTTTCTGGAAGAAGGGTTGAGTACTGAGGAGGTAGAAACAATAAATACTCTTTATGGTATTAACCATATGCTTCCCAAAGATTTCCCTAGTGACCATGTCCCAAGTGTCCTTAGATTTCTGCTGCCATCATATCGTTATTTAATAGATTTCAGTGTGTCAAGGTCACATGCGACTTTATATCCACATCACATTTCAGTTCAGGCAGCACCTAAAGTTTGAGATTGACATTTAAAAATAACATGTTGCACAGTATACATTATAGACGCTGAGTTCTGTCCATTTTATGTCATCTAAGTATATCCACTACACAAACATAATCTTCACATTTATATTTCTTCAACATGACAAAACCAAGCAGAAATGGCATGCGGTTTTGTTGTGGTAGTGCTCTTTTTCCAACAGATAATTTGCCCAGTTAAATCATCATATTGGTGCACATCAAAAAACTACATATCACAGAACTATGGAAGATCAGATTTAACTCTGACTATAAAAATTTAACTTGGGCAACTTCCCTCTACCTACTTCACTATTGGTCCCTCACTAGAGTTGCCAGGGTACTAAAAATGTCAGCACAAATTTATCTTAACTTTAGATCTTTAATTATTTGACTTTTAACCAAATCACCTCTATCTCCCATTTTAGGAAACAAGAGCTCTCACTGTTAGTTACCAGGCATTATTCCACAATCTGAAATGCAAGTATATTCATGAGCCACATTTGTATAAACAGGAAGCCACTGACTGAGAAGTAGAGTATACAACAGCTTCCATTAGAATTAGCCAGCATCTACTGTGATGATGCTGCTGCAAAGTTATCAGAAAGGCCAAAATGTCACTTTCTGCTTATGACTTTCATACTTCTCTCCCCCATTTCATCTCTACCAAAACCAGGTATTTCTTACCTATTTGCACATCAATTTCAGCTGGGCACTTACACATCCAAAACATGCATCCCACTTTACTTTTTCATGGAATTAAAGAATCACTACATTGAAAGGGACCTTTAAACTTACCAGGCTCTGTGCTTAAATTACCTCTATAATATTCCCAACAAGCAAATCATTTCTAAGTCCCTACATAAAAGGAGCTGTATTTGGAGTGGTCTAAACCATCACTTTTGGGAGCTAATACCTAGGGTTTCCAATCCCAGGTCCCTCAGAGGAGTGGGTAAACCTGGTAATTTACTTACTCTTCTAAGATCCAATTTCATCTTATGGAAATAAGTGTACCTCCTCCCTGGGGTTCTAGCAATAAATTTTTGAGATAATGTCTACATAACAAGTTTAATACGAGGCAAGGTATAAGCTCAAAGATGATAATAACTATATACATAGATCTATCTGTTTGTATTGATAAGTCTATATTCAATATTCATTTCAGTTTTATTTAACTATATAAATAATGTTCAAAAAAGAAAATTGGATAATATGGAAATAATGAACAAAAAATGCATAGAATTTCTGAGAGCCAAAGTGTGTAAATTTGGTGCTTTTCCCTCTAAGCTTTTCTCGTCTGAATATCTTTCTTTTACATAGTTGAGATCATAGTATGCATATACTTTGGAAACACATTTTTAATATTGTAACACACTATTCTCCATGTTATTAAAATGTTACACAAGTACCATTTTTAATGGTTGATTAACTTTCCATCTTGTTGTCTTTCCACAATTTACTTAACTTCTTGAACATTGAGGGCAAACATATTTTTCAAGCTGTATTTGCATAAAAATGAGAAATATCGATATTGACAGAAAGTTTGTCAAAAGGAAATAGGGTAATATATGCCCAACATGACCAAGAGAAAAGGAATGTAGATACCTTATGGGTACCTTTGTAAGATACCAAAGATAGTTTCTCTTCTTCTACTTATTCATTACACTGATACTAATTATTAGCGCTATTACCAATAATAAAACTTATTGAGTGCCTACCCTGTACCAGAAATGTTGCATTATTTAATTCTGTCACTTCAAAAGGCTCATGAGGTAGCTTTTAATATCTGGTTTTGCAGAGAGGAAATGAAACTAAGAGACATAATAAGCATTTTGCAAAGTTCATGTGGCTAGTGGCTGAGTCAGCATTTTAATCTAAATCTGATTGCCAGTAATGTCCTTGTTTTTCTTGTTCTGTTTTGTTTTGTTTTTCACAAGAATAGGTGGCCAACCTAGTCTTGGTCCGTCTGAGATTCTCACATTAGCGTCAGGTAGGATCCCATGGCAGTTATAACCAAGCTTAGATTCTTTGTCAGATTCTAAGAGAACACAATGCAGACGCTAGCAGAGGTAAACCTTCCTTCCACAAGGAAATGCTGTTCCAGGAAGTGAAAAAAAGATAGCCCTACATGTTATTCTGGTTGCTTCTTTAATGTCCTAAATTCCATGCAATATTTAGCTCAGGCCAGTTATAGCACCCCTACTCTTTTGCCCATTATTAATTTAGGAATAGGTCTGTCACCCAGTTGTGGCAAATAAGTTTTCAGGAAACTTCTGCTAGGAAGGGGTGTAAGGAAGGGTGGAATTTATGTGTTTCTTGAGGCCAAAGGAAGAAAAACAGTGAATATTGATCCTTCATCTTACTTTTAACCATTTTCTCTGGATATTGACACCTGGAACTGCCCCAGTCTCTTTTTTAATAGACTAAGGACAAAGCATAAAGGATTTGAGTATGGAGAAAGCTTGAGTTATTAATGATTTGCCATATTAAACTTTCTCTGGACTTGCCATTAGGGAGGATGAGTGTCCCCATTGTTTAATTCTGTTTTAAGTTAAGTCATCTGTTATTTGCAACTGAAAGCATTCTGACTTCAAAAGGATCTATAGGAACCTAAAACCCTCAACTCAATCCACCTGTCAATGTTACACTTATTAAGTATATAATGATTGTTACCACACTTCTAAACCTATCATCTAAAAAGAAACTCATAACTCACCTCTGATGGTTTTAGGGCATATATCATTATTCCATTTAAATAATGGGAAATCTGAAACTTAAATACGTAACTTGAGAAAAAGTAGCTTAAATTAAGTGTTGATGTAAGGATTTGAATGAAGATTTTATGGCACCAGGCCCCACACTCTTCATGGTGTATATAAGCTCACCTTTGGATGCTGCTTTATAGCAGTCTCGACATTTTTGTGGTCATAATGCTACTTGATATTTGACATAATCCTACCATTTGAAAATACAGTTTTATGTATTCACTCTTGAATACACTATGGTCCAAGAGGCCATGCAAGCTTTACAAGGTCATGTGAGAAAGTAAGAGACAGAGACAAGATCCACCCTTGTCGGTAAAAAAGAACCACCCTTATTTTAGTCTTTCTCACAATAAAGTTAAGGCCCTGTGGCTAGTTCTGGGTGATGGGGGGAGTGCGGGGAGCAGAATTGGCTTGTATTATTCTTAGCCCAAGGTAGTTAGGAAGGGATGTAAATCTTCTGTGCTCTCTTATCTTTTTGTCTTATTTTCATGGAAGCAGAGGGCGCCAAGATGTCCAACTCACCAGAGGAAAGCAGCCAAGATCCAGCTGGGGTCCCTAGGCAATGGGGATGATAATCTCAAACTTAGAACCTCCATAGGACTTGACATGAGCAGGAACTCGAGCATGATGGATTAAGGCACTGAACTTTTGGGAATGTGTGTTATTGCAGCACACCTATGCTCTTCTAACTAACTCAGCTGCTATAAAGTTGTCAATGGCTAGTTGGGTTACCCACTACCTAAGAAGAGGTCTGGTTTTAACTTTGAGTAGCCAATAGACCATTTCAGCCCATTACACCTTTCTAGCTTTTAAGCTTCTGCTTTAAAGTCCTTGGATACAAAGTGCTGGTGCTTTTTAAAGCTCCTTTTTCTCTTTGTTTTACATGGGTGAATAGTAGCTTTATTTATTATGCAGTTGATGGTGGTTATGGAGAATTTTTCTTCACTATGCTTGAGATTTATAGAGCTGGGCTGCCCTTTTATTAGGCAATATATTCAGTTTGGCGTTCTTAGGTGCCTAGAGAATTTGGCATAGATATAGTTTTATCATAAAAAAATCCTCATAATGATTATTATTAGCATACCCTGTTGTTTATCAAGCCTCGGTCTAAAAAAAAATGCACATGAGGCTCTGAGAGGCTAAGTCTTTTGGTCTTTGAGTAGAAAAAAGAATGGCATAAATATTTCTGAGGCTTGGTGAATATACTGGCCAAGAAATGCATGATGTACTAAAATTACAAATAGGGCATTGCTGCTGGCATCCTTGAATCGAAGGTTTCCCCACTGTGCAATGGATTTCACAAACCTGAAGTTCCCCCTTTATACCTCCAGGCACAGCTACCATTTATTGAAATCTGAAACCATCAAATCCTTGTGACTACTCCTGGGGAAAGGAAAAAAAAAGCTCAATCTCTCACCCCTAACATTGTAAAGCCTGAAAAAACATTGACAATTACCCAACTGAAACCCCTTAAATTATAGGTGAGAAAAGACAGAGAATGACAAATAATTTTCAATAGGTCACAAAGCATTCAGGATCACAAAGCAATTGTACATCTTCTTCCAGACCCCAGAAGAAGGGACAACTGGGCCATACCGTGTGTCCTAGAATGTGCTTCTTCAGCAACAGTTATCCTTATCTGCATCTAGGATGTAACAAAAGAAATATGTATATAAACCTTTGTGATGGATGTAATCTACTGCCACCACCATGTGTTGAACACCTACTAGGTACCAGAAACTAAGTTACCATCTGTAATTCTCACAACAGTCTCATGAAGAAGGTATCATCATCTCAAAAAGCTTCAGAAAACTTAAGTGATTTATCACTCCCGGGTGATAAAGTAAGTGACTAAGTGATAAAGACAGGACTTCACATCAGGGCCTTCCCATCTAATGCTCCTAGTCAATGGGGATGAGAATCTCAAACTTAGAACCTGAGTGTTCTCAGGAACAAAATCAAATATGACTGTCCCCATTTTACATGAAGACAGATATGGCAAAAGGATGTTAAACTATTTAGAATATCACATTGGATTGGTGATGGAATTGGAGCCAACTATACCAAAAGCCATAATGATCCACGATTATTTTTCTTCTAACTAAACCTTTGTTTTCTGTGTTGAAGTGAATGTCATATGAATTTAAAAATGGAACAAGTATAGTCTGGAAAACATTTTATTGTCTTTCCAAACTTTGTTTTCTATTGAAAGTGAAGAATCTACATGGCATGTGCATTTCACACCTTAAAATGTGTCTGAGAGTACTGTTTCCTTTTTTAGAAAGGAAGAGAAGAGGTGATTTGGCACGTAATGGCACTGACCTGGCACTCTGCCATCATCTACAGAAAGATGACTATAGCCACAAGAGCTAAGCAAGATCCAGACCCAGAGACAGATCCGGGAAGATCCTCTTACCCTCATGCCCGATGATAAACCTCATAAGAATCTGCAAGCCTCACCTGCTCACAAGAAAATTTTTCATTTGAAATTTATTTCATATCTTACTTCTGGAATAAGGGTAGCTTTCCAAAGTCACAGAATTTAGAAAATTAAGGCTCTTAGAAATCAGCAAGCCTGCGGCCTCATTTTGCAGATGGGAAAGCTGTGGCTCAGGAAGGGAAGTAGCTTGTCAACGGCCATGCAGCTAGATTTGTAACAAAGTCTAAATCAAAAGGCAGGTTATTATGAATCACACCGCAGTCAGCTGAATGCCTGAAAGCCTGGAGGTATAACCTATAAACAAAGTCATGATGACCTGGAGGCAAAGAAAGCTGGAAAGCAGAAAAAAAAAAAATGTCTGTGATAATGACTCTAAGCCAAAGAGCAGAGAAGAGAAAGAAAAGTAGGAAAAGAAAAAATTGATCCATATTTAATAAGCCAGCATTTATTAGTTATCTTCTCCACATAAAACCCAGGTGCTAAGGGCAGGGGGCAGGAGCCATTACACTGACCCTGTCTTTAATGGACTCACATTCTGTTATGAGAGAGTAGACCTTAGTCACAAAGATTGGAAGAAATACCTTTTGGAAGTACAGTGCAGATAAATGGTATTGAGGTCAGAGAACCAATAGATCTCAAAGGTGATCAATTATCTTCAGCCTACTTGAAGGAAATTTATTTATAATTTGGGGGTCTCACATTGTTAGAGTTCATACAATGTCTCCAGATTAGGAAGCCTTATGAAAAACTACAGGACAGCTGATTAAAATCAAAAAGAAAGATGGTATGCCTTCTCTCTTCCACTTCTCTCCATCCTCACATCTACTTAGCCTGCCCTTGAGACAGCTCTTCCTTCATACTAGCCTATGTGTTCACCATGACTTGATTTCTCATTTTTGATGTCTACTGTCTGATGACCCCTGGGGATGCTACCAATGTGCATTCCATCAACTGCGAGTCTACCTAATAGATGATGTAATTACTCCATTTTCAGATGGGAGGATGCAATGTAGAGACTTTAAGATGCTTTACCAAAAGTCACAGCTTTTCTGGATTCCCATCCTGAAACCAAAACTCGAGCCATAAATGGAAAATTTAAAAAATAAAGATCAACTGAACTGTAATATAAATTAAAAATGTATATCCATAAAAGGCCTCCTTATATCTATATATAGGTCTTTCCAAATGATAAACATAATTACTTCTAAACTAAGTCTAGCTATTATCTCTGTATCTTTGCACCTTGATGAAATAGAATTTGCATCTTAAACTATATATTTTTTTCTTCCCAATACTGGATACTGGTGATATAAGGACATTATACTCACAAAGTTCTGCCATATTAGGCAAATCAATTTCTCTTCCTTGAGCTTCAGGAAAAGCAAAAGCTGATTAAACTGAAGAAGCATGTAATGAATGAAATTAAATATTGAGATGTCAGCTTCAGAACTTTCTGGTTGCAAATTCCAGGTTCAATACATCACTATATTGTGGACTAGCTGCTTCATCGCTCTGTAACTTAGTTTTATCATCTGTAAAATGGGAAAATGAAAAAAAAAAAGGAAGTGATAGGAAATACTTTACAATTGTGCAAACATCAAAGGAGATCGTATATTTAAAATGCTCACTACAGTGTCTAGCCTCACAGAGTCAAAAATTGATAATTGTAGATCTTTTGATGTTTTACACAAACGAACATTTCCAGTTAGAGTAAGAATCTTATTGGGTTCCTTTTGTCCATGAATTTAAGATACGAGAGAGCATCTAAGATTTTTGTTGTTGTTCGTAAAAGCCTAGATCATTTGCCTGAGAAAGAAGAAAACAGGAATTTTCAATGTATCAGGAATAATAACCAGTCGCATATGTGCTGGCTATGCAAATAAACACACACGGTGAAATGGAAAAAGAAAAAAAAAGCAACAGTGGTTTCAATTTGTGTCTGATCTTAATTAAGTTGGAAACTTAGTACTAGCTTTACTTATATAGTGATTCTTTCTTTAAAGGATACTTCTTCGGAGAAGCCTTCCTGACCTCTTTAAAAAGATTAGTCCTCTTATTATATGGATTTCTAAGATCCCATAGTTCTCCTTCATATCATTGGTTTTCTAAGAGCTCATACTTCTTTCTCAGATCATTTGTCATCTTAGTTATTACATGATCATTTCTAGTGGCCTCTTTATTTCCTGTCTCCACCACTAAAAGTTAAGTACTCTGGGACCAAGGGCATGTTGTTCTTGTTTAACACCTGCCCCCACTTTACCTGATGGTACCGGGGACAAATAACAGATAAAATAACAGAATAAACATGAGCATGTTAATGAAGGAAATGAAAGGAAGAGAAGAGACAGAAATGTGGGAGAAAGAAGGAATACTGGGATTTGAAGCAAATCTTCTAAAGCGAAATTGAGCCTTTTCCTCTTTCCCTCCATAACTTTCATTTATTTAAAAATACAATCCAGGGGCGCCTGGGTGGCGCAGTCGGTTAAGCGTCCGACTTCAGCCAGGTCACGATCTCATGGTCCGTGAGTTCGAGCCCCGCGTCGGGCTCTGGGCTGATGGCTCAGAGCCTGGAGCCTGTTTCCGACTCTGTGTCTCCCTCTCTCTCTGCCCCTCGCCCGTTTATGCTCTGTCTCTCTCTGTCCCAAAAATAAATAAACATTGAAAAAAAAAAGAAAAATACAATCCAATGACTATGTGGTTGGATGCTGGGCTCCTATTTCAGAAAGTCTGGGGAGAGCTTTTCACACCAGTGGGTTTGATACTTTTGCTAACACCATTGAACATAGGCAGTAGAGATGCCGACCTTGGGTACGACAGTCACCACCTTACTTAGCAGAGCCCAAATAAAGCACAGCTGCAGGACCAACCTTGCCAACACCTGATATCAGTCCCCTTGACGAGGTCAGCAGACCTACAGTACTGCATCAGGGTATGCACTTGCGCCTTTAACCAACAACACTCTTCGCCCCTATATCCGCTTTGGTCATGGGCCACCTTGACTCTCCCCTAGGTTCAGGTACCAAGTTTTTATTCTTCATTTCTGGACCAAGTGCAGATGATTGAAAATAAATGCTCAAGTGACATCCTTTTACACCTCACATTTTCTCAAGGTCGTGTAATTGGCATCCTGGTACAGCCATCACCCCTGGTTATTAAGCCCTGGCCCAGCTTCTTCTAGACACTTACATTAATACCCAGGACACTCATCGAAGGAACCTCACAGACAAAATCACCATCTTCCCCATTTCTTAATAATGATTGAACTAAGGCCCAGAGACAGGAAGTGATTTGACTAAGGTTTCATATTATGAACCATTATGGGAGAGTTATACCTAGCTTCAGTAGACTCAGGTACCTTGACCTGGATCCCAAGGACCAGTATAGGAAGATACTTTTTTTTTCCTTTCTCTTTTGTCTGCTTGGTTGTTTTAATGCATTGCAGGTACTGAAGCAAGCCCAAGTGGCTGGGCTATTTCCGTGACCAAACTTCTAGGTCTGCTTTCTGCATCCTACTGACCCTCCTCAGACCTCTATGTCTTCCATTAAATCAATGAGAAAAGGAAGGGGCTGCTCCTCTATGCTTCCTATTTTCACTACCACATGGAAGCTCAGGCTCAGAAGAATATCTCCCAATACTCACACACACACATGTCTTGGTTTAGACTAAAGCCCGAGCTCTGTTCAATAACCCACTGAATGTAGGCACACACAGGATGGAGACTGTTTACATCTTACTATGGTTCATTTTAATGTAAATTTAGTGATCACTGTGGGGTGCCCCACAGGCTATGACTCTGCTCCCCTGATGCAACGTCCCTCCCCAAACATCTTGGAGAAATAAACAGAAACAAGATCCACATTTTTCATGTCTGTTAACTTTGCAACATGTGGTAACCAAGCAGGTTACCGTAATAGGAAACTGCTATAATTAAGCCCTTTTCTCCCCATGCCAGGCTGGAGCTGAGAGTCTGCCGGGAGCGATAAGAACGATAAAGTTCTGTTCTACTGAATGTTTTGACGTTGTCTTTTGAAATGTACAGCTATAGAATATAAAACCTTTTTTATTTGGGTTGTGGGAGACTAAAAACCATATAAACAATTACATATGAATTGGAAATGCAATATTAAATGTTGAACAAAGGGTATATTTTCTTCTAATTCCAATGAAGCCATATATTTCTAATGGACTCCTATGATTCAAACATATTTAAATTGAAAAAAAAAAAAACCTTCAATCTTCCAGTCAGTTATAAGACCCTGGTGTACAGAGAAACTTTATAACAGCATGGGAGTTTATAATCCCCCAGGGGGAGGATTAGAAAGTCCTTAATCTTGCACTTACATAACTGCACAGCTTTTAGATTTAAATTGTACAAATCAAAAAAATGAGGATCATTTTGTTCTTTTCTAAAGGGTACTCATAGATAAATGATGACTGGTTAGAGCCTATTGAATGTTTGAAACATTTGTAGAATGTAATTTATTCATACCAAATACATCAGAAAAGTAACTCTAGTGTTAAATTACAGCACGAAGAAATTAAAAGGCAGAAGTGAGCAGTTGGGTTTAAATGGATGTCAAAAGAGTTCAAATGTTCGTAATGTGAAAGTAAATATTTGGGCATACTGTAGGAAGGTTTCATCCTAGTGTAAGATAACACAGTTCTTGGGATATGTTATAAAGAGAAGACTGTTTAGTCTAGCTCATTTAATTTCCATATGTTTTATTAATAAACAATTGTGCCCAAAAGGTCATGTTCTTATTCCTCCTCTTCCTCATTCAGTTCCATCAAGTTGTCCCATAAAGTTCATCCCCAAGTGAATCAAACCAATCATGATTTTCCTTTTTCTTAGTGATTTTTTTTCATTTGTCAGAAAGTTCACTAGATTAATAAGACATATATCTTTGGGGGCTTGAGGATGGGAGGCTACTAAGGGACACTGGGTCCATTGGATCTAAAAATACCTAGACACTGTAGTCATCTGTCAATAATTCGTCTCCATTGTGTGACAGGAGATAGAGACCCAAAGAAGGCAAAGACAGGCAGAGTTTTACTCTACACAAGGCTAGCATTGGCCTTACTTAAACTTACTAGGCTGAGCTGAGTTATATGGAGAATTCTTTTGCTGTAGTTTGAAATTTTAAATGATACCTTTGTTTAAGAGCAGATTTGCTTCTTGGAACTTACTATTTAGTAAGTCTAAAATAACATTATTCAACTACAACAAGGACCAAAATATGTGTACAAAATAAAACAAACAAAACAAACAAAAAAACATAGAGCCAAAGCATAGTGTCAAAGAGAGATGTTTAGCCTTTAAGGAAATCATGAAGACACCCACAGTTCTATGCACATATTTACCTGATGTCCACCTTGCCACCTAATAATCATCCAGGAATATAAACAACAAGGTCAGTACACTTCCTTTAAACTGAAGCAGAAGAAAGACAAGCAGAATGTAGCCATGGCTTTGAGGACAAAGTTTTCTTAAACAGGACACCAAAAGCTCTAACCGTACGGACAACAAAAGATGAACTGGACTACAGTCAAATTTAAAATGCACATTCATTAAAACAAACAAACAAACAAAACCTTAACCTATTGTTAAAAATGATTAAAGAAGACAGTTTAGGTGGATGCAAATGAACTTTATTTAACACTTCACGAAGCTAACAGTCTCCTTTTGGAGATCTGCAACATGGGGCAGAAGGCAAGAAGCTTTTATAGGATAAAGAATAAGGAAGAGAGAAATAGAAATATTTCATTGCCTGGAGTTACATAGTCAACTTTGTTTGGAGTGAGAAAGCCTAGAGTTGGCTAAACTATGCTGAGGTGAATATACTGTATTTTTGGTCAAGTGGAACATTTACAGGGACTCTAAAATTATGTAAGTTCCAGTTTGCTGACATGGCAGCCCAGGCAGGAGAAACCCCTTTTTGTTCCTAGAAATTTATTTCAACAATATCTACCTGAATGAGAGAGGAGGAGAGAGGAATAAGCATTTGTGGTAAAACACTAATACTTGAGGAATCTGAGTAAAAGGTAATCAGTAAGATTGTTTTTCTTCAGTGGTTTGAAAAGCATATCTCACAAAGAATTCTTATCTATAAGACAGACTCCTTGACTCCTACAAGTCAACAAGAAAATAATATTTTTCAAATGGCAAATCAAATGAACAGATACTCAAATTCACTAGTATTCAGAGAAAGAGAAATTAAACCAACAGTGTAATACCACAACATTCCCAAAAAAATAGGAAAAAGAGGGGAGGCGAAAAGGGAGAAGGAGGGAAAGAAATAGAGGGAAGGAGGGAAGGGAAAGGGGGGAAGGAGTAGACATAACAAGTATTGACAAGGATTTAGAATAATCAGAAATCTTACACATTTCTGGTGGAAATGTAATATGGGATAGCCACTTTGAAAACTGCTTGGCAATATCTTCTCAAGTTGAATTATCCAGCAGTTCAACCCCACACTCCAAAGCGTGCTCATAGGAGTGTCCACACGTTCACTGAAAGACCTGTACAAAAATGTACATTTTCAAAAGTGTTCATAGCAGCACTATTTTTAGTAGTAAAAAGCTGGAAGCCATCTATGTATTCACATGCAGTACAATAGATAAATAAATTAGGGTATATTTACACAATGATTTCAATAGCATTATGAAGATGAAGGAACCTGTTACACAGCACAAAATGAACGAATCTTGTGAAAATTAAGCAGAAGCAGTTCAACGCCGAAGACTAGGTACAGCATGATCCCATTTAAATGTAGTTTAAAAATGAGGAAAACTAATCAGTCGTGTCCGAAGTCCCTATAGGGTTAATCATGGCCATAGGCAGGGAGGGTACTGATTGAAATGGGGTAAAAGAGAAATTTTGATAGGGAGAGCCATGCTGGTCGTAAAGATAATGACTCAGATGTGTTCATTTTTTTAACATGTATCCACCTTTATGATTTATGTAATTTTTCGGCATATGTCTTATATTTCACTGACATTTACCTCAAAAATAGAACTTTTTTTCATGAGGACTTTGCCCCAGGAGAGTATTTCCTGAGTTTAAATATTACATGGATCATTTCACAACAGGAAAAAATATTTCTATTTACATAAAGGTCTCAGGGTTCACTTTGTTCAGAGAAAATGATGTGAATAATATTTAATTTAAGAAAATAAAATCTTGGGGCACCTCAGTGGCTCAGTGGGTTAAGCATCTGACTTGGGCTCGGTCAGGATCTTGTAGTTCGTGAGTTTGAGCCCCACATCAGGCTGTCTGCTGTCAATGTAGAGCCCGCTTCAGATCCTCTATGATCACAGCAAAGGAAATTTATTATCCTGTTATAAAATGTGTTTTTAGCTGTAAATATATGTTTAATTTTTTTAATCTTATGAATCTTTTAGTCTCCAGTTTGAGAAGCACTAAATGAGGCGGAATAGGATATGCTGTGTAAAACTAAAATATGGAAGTTAAAAGAATGAGTTTTATTTATTGTACAGAGTTCATGTCCACTACAATATGCCTGGTAGAAAACTACAGTTATAACATTAACCACACTGACCTTTCAGTTAGTTCTAACATCACATCAGTTAGTTTTCGCATCCATGAGCCTCATCAGAGCCTTAACAGCAGTGTGTTCCAATGACACCAGAAACACATCTCAGATACATGTGGGCCAGTTGCAGTTACCTACTGCTTAAGTTCCAGTGCTTGGCAGAGCGCCTGACATATGGGCTATGCTCCCTGCATGTTGGTTGAACGAATCAAGACAGCTGAGGGTATAATCAATTCTGGGCAAAGGGTATAAGTATCAGGAAAAGATACAAAAAGCAAAAATGGTAAATTTTGAAGAAGTCTGAGAAAGCATCTGTCAGAAAAGAGGCTGGGGGTGAGAAAAGCAGAAAGGAGGGTTCAAGAGGTACTATAAATAAAGACGATGACATATAAAGTATGTGATGAGCAAATTCACATATCTATATTGGCCAAATATATATTGTAAATGAGCTAAAGGTCCAGAGACAAGCAATAGGGAGGGGTAGGGACCATGGCACACAGGAGAATCCCTTCTTCATCTACACAGTTTAGACATTACTTAGTTCTAACTAATTATTGCCATGGAGGAGTATGAACCTACTGTTTTCAGACCTTCCCCTTTTTATTTTTATTTTTTAGAGCGTCATCAAAGTTCTAGCTTTTTAAAGTAAAATATCCTAGTTTTCAAACACCAAATAGGTCAAACAAAACACTTTGACTCATCGGTTTTCAACTATGGGCTATTTGATGGGTAACTACCTCACTCTTGTTGTAAGTGAAATTTAGGGAATAGTGATTGCCTGTGGAGTTCAGTGACAGCACTGGGGCTGAAGGTTGAAATCTGGTTGTGGAGGACTTCATATGAAAAGCATTAAATATTCTCCTCTGATATTTACAGAGATGTTAATTAAATATTGATGCAACTTGAAAAATTACATAAAAATTGATTTAAAATAAATTTCGACGCTGGTTTCAAAATTTTGCAAACGCCCATTGTTTCCTGTCTATAAAACAAAGGAAAACACTGTTTTCCTCAGTGTTGGTTTTGTGAGATAAAAGTCCAAAGGTGTTGACAAGGAAAAATGGAATATGCACCACAAGTATTACGTTGTTGCTGCTGTTGTTAAAATATTCAAAAGTATTTGGCTTTCATCATGCTCAAATGCAAAAAGTTTCTGCCTAAGTTAAGCAGATACAGTAAGGTCAAAATGTTTCCAGAACCTAAACATTTCAGAACCATGTAAAACAAAACAAAACAAAACAAAAAACCCAAAAACTGCCTCTCATTAAGTATTTAATTTAATTATTTTTCCATGCTTGGGGCTAATAGTGCCTGAGCACATAGTTCTTCTTAATTTCATTAGCAGGCATTTATGAGTCCCTGTGGCGGGTGGATATGGAAAAAATAGAAACTTTAGGGTATTTTTCTTTCTTATTAAGATGAAATGCAAAACAATTCATTGTAATTTTCAGGGTCAAAATAGAGCAATTTTTTGTGGCTGCTTCTGGGGAGCATTTGTTACCATCCTCATTCAACCAAAGAAGGCATTAGTCCAAATTTCTAGAAATAAAATTCATCCAGAGGACATAGTTTAATTTTAACACATACTCAAAAATTTCTGGGATATTAACTCCCCTATTCTCAAAAGAACTCAAAAGTGACCATTTAAGCCTAAATTTAGAATTCATTCTCTTTGGTTTCAAATCCTCTTCCATCTCCAATAATTGTTAAAGGTGTTGAAAATGCCAGAATGAAGTAACCAAGGAGAAAAACCTCATTGTCTTCTTCACAGGATTGGTATAAATTATACATTTATTTATAAATTGTACATTGTACAGTCTTTTAAATTGTGCTTTCCTGTCTAAATGCGCCTGCCTATGGTTTCATTGGATCAGAAAAACACATCATGACTATGAATGAAGAGTCTAATCCTAATGTCTCATTCCCAATTTATAACCCTGTCAGCAGCCTGCAAAGGCACTTAGCTAAGCAGAGGCGAATTCTATTTTCAGTGGAGAATCAGTGGACATTCCACCTTGGGTTATGCAGATAAACCTCACTCAGAGAAACTAGCAGGGAGGAAGGATACTGATCACAAATGACATGATAGTACCCTAAAGTGACAAGCATTTACTTAATTCAACAGTTTACTCACATCCAGATGTGCTATGTGCAGGCTCAGTGTGGTTTAATGGGCATGGATAGATGTACCTCGTAGATAAGATGAAGAAAAAATAGACCACTGAAGAACAGTTTTCCTCAAAAAATCATGCCTATCCTGTCCTTGCATTGACTAGAGAAATCCGAACACTTAACTTGATATTTGCCTTACTGTGTCCCCAGTTCGTTTGGGCCTGATGTCAGATGAAGGGGACGGATATCCAGCTTCATCATGTATTTAGTTTAACTAACATTGTTTGAATCGCTTAACTGTAGGTGAATTTTATCATCAGTAAAGAGGGATTATAACCAAATGCCTTGTTGTGCATGCCATGTTGTGTTAACTGTAATACAATTCAGTGTATCACATAGTAAGTGATACAAAAAAAGAACACAATAACTGCTGTTACCAATTTCATTGTTGTTGGTGGTGATATTATTATCAACATTATTATTATTTTGTCTGTTTCCAGAATAGGGATGGCTTCACCATAACCGTGAATTAATTTAGACTGGGGATTTCCTTTAATATTTGTATTTTCCCACTTTTTCTCCAAGAAATGTAGGCTTGTTTATCCCAGTTTTCAGCCTTCAGGTACTCACACAAGTAATTAAAGGAGACCATTCTACGTCCTCTGACTTCTATAGGTTTTAGGACATTGCTTCAGTAAGGTGCAAGTGCACACACACACACACACACACACACACACACACACACACAGCTTCAGACCCATGGTTCTTTGCCTCCCCCCCCCCACCCCGTCATTTATGCCTTCATTCCATAAATGCTGATTTGTGTACAATAGTTCTGTCCTGTATTTCAAGAGAACATTGGCTGCAATCTGTAGGATCTATAGGAAAACAAAAATTTATGTATCCTAGATACATGTTGTGTGTGGGGCAGCAGGGAGGGCATTAAGGGGATATAATTTCTGTTTGTTTTTCAGTTGGGGGAACTGCTGCAAAACAAAGTTAAGTGAGAGAAGGCTTTCAAAAGTTTGCCTCCGGGCAGAACCTCAGGCTTTGGGCAGGGACTGTCTGCAAACAACTACCTTCTCCAAACATCACTCTCTCTAACCATGCCAAAACCCTGGCTGCCAGTTCACTACTCTTGCCTTTTTTTTTTTTTTTTCCCACTAGCCTGCTCTGGTTTTAGCCGGACATCACCGTGTGGCTTGATGAAGAACACTGCCCACTCCTTGGGCTTCCCTCCTGCACACTGATTGGCATCTGGCTTTCCTGAGATTTGACTGACGTCCCATTCCTGAGTTTGGCCTCCAATGCTTCCCTTAGCCCCATAAGAACTCACCCTAGCCCCACTTATCTTTCTTGGCTGTTTTCTCTTCACACAATTAATTGCCAGTCAGGGACCACTTTGCAGTGTTTCTAGGTCTGGGTGTCTGAAAATCCTCCCCTGGACAGCAGGAAGCTCTGGCTCCTCCTTCTTGATCCTCCTCGCCTGTATAAATTTCCCTAAGAGCAATTTCAGTCTCTAATTAGAGGAATCGTATTATTCCATAATTACTGGCCTACTGGATGCGCTAGCCTCCTCTGGAGCTTATGCCCAGAATGCTGTTAGCTGAGTTTAGTTAGTGACTCAACAGTTAATTGATCAAATTTCACCAATTTTCATTTTCCATAACCCACTTTTATTCAGGGTTGATGCATTTAAAAAATGTGAAGTGATTATCATTTAACAGCTGTTGCCCGAACCCTTTGCAAAGAACTGCTTTCAATTTTCATTCCCAAAGCATGGATGCCCTGTACCATCCTCTCCTATCATGTGTCTGAACCTTGATATACCAACAACCTTTGTATTCCCTACCCCAGTCACATACAACAAGCTGACAGGGCAGTGCAAAACACATGGGCTCTGTGGGCAAAGAGATCTGGGTTCAAATTCTAGTTCAGCTCCTTACAGGTAACAGGAACTGAGACAAGTCTTGTAGCTTCTGGGAGTCTCACATTATTTATGCACAAAGTAGAGATGTTGTCTGCATTGCAGAATTCCATTGAATATTGTTTGAATATTGAAGTACATACACACACACACACATACACACACCCATACATACACACACCCATACAAATATATGTCATTAGATTATACTGTGTATGTGTGACAGCTGATCCCCAATAAATAAATACTTGATTCAGAGAATAGCTATTGTCATTATTCTTCACCATGGAAAAGGAAAAGGTGAGATTTCCTTAGGCCAGAGGGTAAGGTGACTTTAGGTTTAAGGCAACTCCACCAGCAGCTGTTAAAAAAAAAAAAAATATATATATATATATATATATATATATATATATATATATATATGAAATTAATTTTAAGATCTATAGAAACCAAACGCATAGAATGCCCACCATCCCCAAGACTGCCTGGGCCCACCATCTGGGGTCTTTTGTGCCTCTGAAGTTGACTTCATGTTCATGCTGGCCCTTGAAACTGTGCGTCTGAATCAGAAAGGAATCAGCCCTACAGCTTGGTTTTTTCCCTGTGCTCCTTCTCTTCTGTTTATATAGAGTCTACTAGCTGCAACACTTGAAATTACAGTCCTGGAGAATTCTGGTCAGATCTTGTTGTTGCTATAATGTTGCTGCCAATCTTCTGCCTCTAGCCAGCTCTGTGGGGCTGTACCATCAAGGCTCCCACTTAAGTTTACCTCCAGCCCCACCAATGCACTAATGTACTCTATCACTCACCCTCAGCCAGGGGACTAAAAATAGCCTGTGGCTTCAATTGCTTGTTTGGAAAGGAAAAACAAAATTGAAAGAGAGAGAGCAGAAATGATGACAGTTCTCTCTTCCATCCGCTGTAACAAAGACCTTCTCTAAGGGAAACACAGTCTTTCAATTAGACTCACCTGATTACATCACCTAGGCTCTGCTGAGATTTGCACACACTGGTGGGTAGCCTGGCTTCTGCCAAGTTTCGGTCCTCTCCTACTTGATATCCTTCTATGCCCCAGAATCTTTTCCTGTCAGATGTGAGAGTCTAATTCACTGCCTTTCAGGGAAATGGAAAGAGAAGTTTTCTGACAAAGGCTTATTAGGGGGAACCTCTGGTGAGACCATTCAGTTCAGAGAACCAGAGTGACTGACGGATTGGGTTTCCAGTTAGACACTTTCTACACATGTTCCAGAACATCTGTATAATTCAGATTGTGTTGTATTCATGGGGACTATCATGTAAAGGTTTCCATGTATTCTGACATTTAAGGACCTAAGTAACTGTTCCCAGACCCATCTTAGAACTTTTTTGTGCTACTGCTACCTCTAACCCCCAGTTCCTTCAACAGTGCTGTGTTCTGGCCATACCTAATTTTCCTGACGACCTCCCCCCAAGCATCATTGCCTGAACAAATAAACTCTTATGGGTTTTATGCTTTTTTAAATTTTTTTTGTTTTGTTTACAATTCCTAAAAAGGCCCAAATATATTTCCTCTATTCATTTTTGCACTTATGTAATATATGAATGTCATTCTAAAACATCTAATTCAAATGATTTTTCCTGAATTTTGTAGCCCACAAAATGCTAAAAATTAAAAAAAAATCATTTCTCAGGGTACAACACCTCTTGATATTTGTTATCACTATGTTGATGATAAAATGATGATGGTGATGTTGACGATAATAATGGTGATTGAAGTTCATGTCTTATTTTCAACATTAAAAGGTGAAGGTCTTAGAGCTTGAACTGAGGATATCTTTTTTAAATTTTTTTTAATGTTTATTTATTTTTCAGAGAGAGACAGAGACAGAACGCAAGTGGGTTGGGGCAGAGAGAGAGGGAGACACAGAGTCCGAAGCAGGCTCCAGGCTCTGAGCTGTCAGCACAGAGCCTGACGCGGGGCTCAAACTGAGGAGCTGTGAGATCATGACTTGACCCGAAGTCGGGCACTCAACCGACTGAGCCACCCAGGCGCCCCTTGAACTGAGTATATCTTAATGTTCCTGCCTCTTCAGTGTATTGAAATGCACATAATGGGTGCTTGATAATTTTGCTTGAATTAAATTGACTAATGCGTACAGAAAATTTAAACAGAGTAATTGATGTTCTTGGCACATTTGGTGTTTGAAACTTCAGAGTTGTTTTCATTTCCATGACTCTTCTTTAGACCTTTTGTCCATCTTTCAAAGATAGATCATATCTTTGGAAACTACCAGGGTAAGGGTAATTGAAGGCTTGCAAATGCAAAAGATATAGTCTTTACATTTTGAACAATTTCTTTACATCAATTTTCTTCTACTATTTTATGGCTGGGATCTCTTATCTAAGCCAAAGCTAAGAGCATATTAAACTGAGATTATTCATGGGTATTTTGAATCCCATTTGGCATTCAGAATTCTGATTACTTCTATTCTATCTGGCACACTCTTTCTTTAAAAAAAAAAAAGTAAAATGAATGTAGCAAGAAGCATTCTTATAAAGAAAAAAAAACATAGTGGATGTCTAATGATAACGATTGTGGCCGTTAAGATGTCCATTGTGCTATATCAGTTGGAACTTCCTTGAATTTTGATCCCTAGAAAATTAAAGTACAAGGAGGCAAGGAAGGTAAGTTATTATGCCTCTGTGCACCAGAGCATTCCTTTTCCAAAAGTGGGGGGAATGAATGAGAAGACAGCTGTGATGTCACAGGGAGGTAGAGAAGGAAGAATGGCTATGGAAACAGCCGTGGTATGATCCACAAGATGTAGGATTTCAATGGTAAGAACAGATGCATGTGTTAAGTCTTCCTCTACCCACAAAACAGAGCAGTGTTTTTTTTTTTAATCTATGGGGCTTTACTAAATATGCTAAAAATTTCTTTCTGAGATTTTAAGCTCTGAAAACTTAAAGTGATGATGTGTTGAGAGAAGTATTTTGCATTTTTGGGATAGACATGAAGAGATTTGTGTGTGTGTGTGTGTGTGTGTGTGTGAGAGAGAGAGAGAGAGAGAGAAAGAGAGAGAGAGAGATCTGTTTGTTTTGAATCCTTTGTAAAGGAATGTTTATACACACCCTTGTCTCTCTTCCTCCACCATACCTCAAGATTACCTGTTATAACTGGGAACCAAATGGAGTAGTGTCTACAGATCAAGTGCCATGTTTTGTCATCTTACTCAGAGGAAATGAGCTAATATCTAAGCAGCTCAACCGATATAGATGTGACATACTTAATTTGACTTTTTAAATCAAGATTGTGATATAGTCATAACAATAAAATACTACACAATGCTTATATAATATTTGATCTAATCAACTCTGTGGTAATGTAATCTGGCATCTACCACGGTAATCTCTGGTATTTTTCAGCCATTTAGAGCTGTGTCTAAAAGGTTTAGACAAGTGAT
Organism: Acinonyx jubatus; assembly: GCF_027475565.1. Classification (NCBI taxonomy): domain Eukaryota; kingdom Metazoa; phylum Chordata; class Mammalia; order Carnivora; family Felidae; genus Acinonyx; species Acinonyx jubatus. Next base: position 21,101,713 of record NC_069396.1, on the reverse strand, counting down.
TCTTAACCAAGTCTGATCCCCCTCTCCCCAAATGACTTTTGTCAGTGCATGGACATTTTTGTTTGTTAAATCTTGAAGGATGCAATTATTATCTAGTGGATGGTGCCAGAGATGCTGGTAAAATTCTTACAATGCATGGGACAGTCCTTCACAAGAAAGAATTATCTAATCCAAAATGTCAGTAGTACCCAGGCAGAAAAATCTGGTCTAGAGCGCTTGTACTCAGATTGTATTCTGTGGATCAGAAGCCTTAGTGTCACCTGGAAGTTAAATAGAGGTTCCGTGTCCCACCTTGCCCCCAAGATGGAATAAAAATCTTTACTTAGACAAGGCTCCAAAATATTCTACAATTTGAGAAACACTAGGCCAGCGTGGTGGTTTTTTTTTTTTTGTTTGTTTGTTTGTTTGTTTGTTTACACATAATAGGTCACAGAGTCACCTAGGAAGCTCTGCAATAACCCCCTACCAAAAAAAATCCTTCACCCCTTGCCACAAACTTGGAAATCCTGATTCACTGGTCTGAGGTGGTTCATCGGATAGCAATAGCTTTTAAAAGCTTCTTAGGTAATTTAATGTGCCACCAAGATTGAGACTCACTGGTTTGGTGTAACTTAGATTGGGGAGAGTATACTTAGAGTGAACACATGTCTTGGTATGCCCAGGACAGTTCAGTTATGTCTTTTGTCTGAGAATATTGCAATGCCACTTTTCATTGTCAAATGTGTCCTGAGCTTGGAGTAAGCAACAGTTTCTTAAAAACCAACAAAAAAGCTCTCATCATAAAAGATTTAAAAAGATGATAAATTATTTTCTTACATCTTATTAAAATTAGGAAATTCCATTTGTCAAAACAGACCATTAGAACTACGCCAGGCACAGAGTGGGAAAAAGATACTCTGAGTGCATGTATCCAACGCATACTTTGTGAATGCTGAATACATAAAGAAGGCCAACAAATCAGTAAGAAAAAAAGAAAACTCACTAGGGGCAAAAGACTTGAACAAGTGCTTTACAAAAGAAGCTATGCCAGGGTGCCTGGGTGGCTCTGTTGGTTAAGTGTCTGACTTAGGCTCAGGTCATGATCTTGCAGTTTGTGAGTTTGAGCCTGAGTCAGGTGCTGTGCTGACAGCTCCGAGACTGGAGCCTGCTTTGGATTCTGTCTCCCTCTCTCTCTCTCTGCCCCTCCCCCACTCGCACTCTGTCTCTGTCTCTGTCTGTCTCTCTCTCAAAAAAAAAAAATTAAAATATCCTGAAAAAAAAAGCTATGCAAATAGATAACCAACACATGAATACATATGAACACATGCCTTCCAATTGTCATGGAAATACAAATTTGAATCTCAGTAATCTACTAGCCAGTGACAGTGGCTAAAATGGTAAAGTCTGATGATACCAACTGTTGTTGGGATGTGAAGCAAGTGGAACCCTTTAATGGAAGGTCATGTGAAGGTCATGTAGGACACTCTTCCACACCGCTACCACCAGTTCCTTTGACAGTTGTTTACCAAAGTTCAACATACGCATATGTATACCCTCGATGAATATTTCTACACCTAGATATATAATCAAAAAAATTCATAATATGCTCACCAAAATACAGGCACTGTATTAAATTTCTCACAGTGGCCTTATTGGTAATAGTCCGAGATTGGAAGTTATCCAAAGGCCTGGCAGTAGAATAAATAAATAAATCATGATGCACTCACAACAATGAAATATTATAGAGCAACAAAAATGAATGGTCTCCAACTAAACCCAACGATGTTGATGCATCTGTGTTGGATGCAAGGTACCAGACCAGGGTTGTAAAAATAGATTGTAAGCCTCTGGGAGCAAAAATTGTACCTTTCTAGTTCTATGCTGTCGTCTCAGTGCCAAGCACTGGTACACATAACAGGCCTCAGAATAAGTCTGGGGAACTTGTGAGGAACACAAAAGTATTTTAGATGAGACAAGCAACATCATGACAGTGCAGAGACACTTTTTGTCATCAGAGTAAAATGACCCACTTCTCACCCCAGGGCATTGGAGCCTCAACAACTCCACAAATACAAACTGCAACCCCCATAATAGCAATACTTCTACTACTACTACTAATAATAATAATTCTGTCATAAATGACTGGATTTTGCCTTCTCCCTTTCCTTCCACCTCAACATCTTATCCTTGGTGTTTAGCACATCCTAGAGGTGGTCAGTCAATATTTGTTGAATAAATTAGTAATTGAACAAGTGAAAAAAATAATCTCTCAGGAAAGGTAGGGTGAATTAACATTTATTGAATACCAAATATGCTCCATCCACCTGCCAAGCACCTCATGTTCTTATGCTATTTAATAATCATGGAGCATTGTCAATGGTAGGCATGATTATCTTCATCCCAAAGTTTAAATAAAATATGAGGCCCAGAGAGTGTGATGAATGTCCCAAGGTCACAGGGCTATTTGGCAGAATCTGGATCTAAACCCTGATTTGTTGCAGTTCAGCGCCCCTGCTCTGGGCAAGGTGCTGCACACAGCAGCGGGACAGTGATGAGCCTGGGACAGAGTCCATCCAGGCCCATCTGGCCCCTGCTCTTCTCTGAGGCTGAATGACTTTCTCACAAATCTCCCACTGCCACGTCTTGCTTTTCTCTCATTGCTCATATTTATAATGCAGCATCCAATTATCTTATTAACAACATGCTGATTAAGACATGATAGAGGTGCCACTGTGGAATTGGCGATATTTCCATGGAAACTAAATGCAGCCCCCTCTCCCCAACCCTGCAATTTTATTTGAATCTCCCGAGGAAGAAAAATAAATACAGAATTTTGAGAATAGCCAGCTCTTGTTGAAACATATCTCAGAAGTTTCCAGGAGAAAAGTGAGTAGAGAACCCTGTGGCACTTACTGGATCTTTCCCACCTTCCTCCCTTTCTTTCTCCCTCTTTGCTTTCCTCTCTTTCTTCTTTTTTTCCTACTGTTTGGTCCCTCCCATCTCTCATGAGTGTTTCTCCTCTATCCATGAATACAGAGCGTGTTATTGAAACCACAGCCCTCAGAAGTCACTTCCAACTGGCTAGAGAAGCAATGGCCTCCAAAGTTTTTATGGAATTTTCTAACTGCTCCCTGGTTATGGATCTAAATGAAGTTTTTTACTTAAAACTGGAAATCCGATTCATGATCTGGGTTCCTTTGTATTATATTTTCTCCTTCTATTAACTTCTCTATTAGACTAGATTCTCTGGAGAAACAAAACCAACAGGATAAATTAGTTAGTGATACAGATATAAATAATAGCATATATAAACTTAAATAAATAAAAATAAATTATATATATAATATATAATTATATATTATATATACACATCTGTCCATTTCTCTGTCACGACTTGCATTTTAGCAGTTTAACCATCATTCCTTTTAATAATCTTAACAGCTATCTTCTGAGAGTGTGCTCATTGGCTTTAGACAGATTTTCTATTCTAGCTTTCTCTTGACTACAGAGTCCAGAGTCACCTCATCTCCCAATTGGAGACAGTCACTGAGACAGACTTGCAGACCACTTCCATTCCCTTTCGACCCAACTTATTGCAAGTCCCAAAGTAGGGATACTTCTCTTCCCTTGGTATCTGTTATAAGAGTAATTCCCAAAGTGTGTTCAAAACAGGATAGATTCCATGCTAAGTTGGTAGGGACATGATAGGTAAATAGCTGCTGAACAGGTGGATAAATGTGAAAGAATTTGCAAGATAGCTCCATGTCCAAATCGTTAGTAAGCAGCCAGTATCATGCCCTTCTCTTGGATCTTTATGCTTCATTTTATTTTCTGTAATGCATATTAACAGTGTAAGAGCTCTGAAAGGCATTTTTTCATTTCCTCGGTGAATATTTACAGAATGCCATACCGTGGGTAAGGCACTTTTCTAAGCACAGGAACAATAGTTAGTTATATATGAAATATTCCCTGCTCTCATGAAGCTTGCATTTTAATTGGGGGGAAACAGAAAGTAAACAAGTACGTGCTATAAAGATAATTAAAACAGGCAAGGAGCCAAAGCGTTGGAGGACATACTGTTCCATAAAGGACAGTCAGAGAAAATATCTCTGAAAAACCTCTACTTGAATAAAAGCCTAAATGAGGTAGGGAGCAATGTATGGATGTATTACAGAGGAGCAATGCAGCAATCCTAAAATGAGAATACAGTTTGTAGGGTTAAAAATCGAGGTGACTGGACCCCTGGATGGCTCAAGAGGTTAAGCATCTGACTCTTGATGTCAGCTCAAGTCATGATCTCACAGTTCGTGGGACTGAGCCCCACATGGGGCTCTGCTCTGACAGCACAGAACCTGCTTGGGATTCTCTGTCTCTCTCTCTCTCTCTTTCTCTCTCTCAATGCCTCTCCCCTGCGTGTGCTCACTCTCTCTCTCTTAATAAATAAATAAACTTAAAAAAATTAAGGCTGTGTGGCTAGTGGGAGATGGGAAAAGAAGTGGGAGAGGGAGAGATGTCTCAAGAGTCCAGATGATCTACTGTTTTAGAGGCCAAGGTAAGGATTGCTGGAATTTATTCTGTGTGAGATGGGTAGTAGTAGATGGTGGGCTGTGAGAGGAAGAGTGACATAATCTAGTTGGCATTTCAGAAGGACCCCTCAGTGTGGCTTGCACATGGCTGGGAGTTAGGAGATAAGCTCCAAAGTTACCATACTTACCTAGGTGGTACAAAGCATTGGTTGGGCTAAATGTAAAATAGTGAAGGTGAAGAAAAGTCTGTAGACTTTTTTTTCCCATACAATTGAGCCTATTTATTTATTTTGAGGGGGACATAGTAGAGAGAGGGAGAGGGAAAATCCCAGGCAGGCTCCATGCTGTCAGTGCAGAACCCAAGACAGGGCTCAAACTCATGAACCATGAGATCATGACCTGAGCTGAAATCAGGAGTCAGATGTTTAACTGACTGAATCACCCAGGCACAAGTATTTTTTTTTTTGAGTAAACAATCCAAATATAAATTATTAAGTTGGTGCATTTGTCTCTGATTAGTAAATACTGTGTGGTTTATCCTTATGTCTGATCTGTTTTTATTCCAGATTATTCTTTTGTGTTTACTGTTTATATGCAAGTAACCCTAGGAGTGGTAACGTATGAATCTGCTAGTAGTAGCTTAGGTGGATTATGTATTTCCTTTCCATATGTGAAATTTTGTGAGTGTATGTTCCTCTTAATATGGATCTAAGGCATCCATGGGAGTGGCTACACTATTACTTCTGTCCACTGTAAACATCTTTTTTTTAAGTTTATTTATTTATTTTGAGAGAAAGATAAAGAGAGGGAGTGATGGAGGGGCAGAGAGAGAGGGAGAGAGAGAGAATTCCAAGCTCTCATGGGGTTCAAACCCATAAGCCATGAGGCTATGACCTGAGCTGATATCAACAGTCAGATTTTTAACTGACTGAGCCACCCAGGCACACCAGTCCCCAGTCCAGTGTATTCTTCTGTCTGTGTTTAACCTTCAGGTTCCTAGTCATCCTTCATTGTTGCTTCCTCTGTGAAACTCTTCCTGAACACACATGAAGATGCACGTGTCCCCTTCTGGGCAACTTCAGAGAGATCCAAGCACATCTGTATTCTAGCATTGCTACTTTCCACCAGTAAGCTTTGAGTATGTGGATGAAGCTTCCCACTCAGGCTTCTTGAGGCAGAGATTATGTGTAGCCCTCACTGCATTTATAGAACCTCCCACCTTATATAGCACAGTTAGGAACAAATGCCTGATGAGTGACTGAAAAAGTTCTATTATTTATTTGTTTAAGAAATATTAATTTATTTGTTTGTGTAGGAAATATTTATTTAGTGCTTGTTAAATTCATAGGACCTTCTACTAGATATGTTAATAAATATATATATTCATCAACTGACACAATCAAGTCAATAGATTTTTATAAGCCATTTTGCATAGTATAATAAATATAAATTGCCGATTCACCATAGAAGGGCTTTAGGCAATAAGGATTCTTTCCATGGAAATTCTAGCAGGAGAAGAATCTGGGAGGCAGGACTGCCATGTATTTTCAGAAGACAAGTAGTCCAAAATGATTGGAAGTGCTACAAGGGAAATGGGAATAAATACAAGCAAAGGGTGGATTAGAGTTTGGACTCTCTCCAGTGCATACAATGGGTGCAGATAAATGAGGCTTAAAATATATATATATATATATATATATATATATATATATATATATATATTTATATATTTATATATTTATATATTTATTTATATATTTATACATTTAATATTATATTAATATTATTAATGTTATGTTATAATATGATAACACATATATGATATAATTAATTATATAATTAATATAAATATAATATAATTAGTATTATATATATATATATTTATCAAATGGTAGGATTCAGTTTATTTGGGTTTTCTACCTAGTTTTTTCTACAGTTACCATTGAGGATAAAGTCAACATCTTCTTCAACCAGCACATGGAAAAGTATCAAAAGATAACTTTATTGGGGGAGAAAGGAACAGGGCATTCATCAGAGAACACTGAGACCCATGTGATTAGGAAACATGAGATCTGTCTCCTGAAGATAATATGAACACAGGGATTGATGAATTGGTGTGATGATGTCGTTTAGTTGGTAAGTAGGATTAGAGTGAGTTAATGCTGGGAAATGTTCTTTATGTTTCCAAATTTCTCTCAGTTGGTTTACCTGAAGTTCTTGCGGTACTATGAGGAAAAAAAAGAATGATATTGGATACAAATGGCAAAAAGGGGCAGGTACAATTTGTATGAGGATAAATAATAATTATCTTTATCATAATTATCATCAGCATTCCTTTACTCAGACAATTAAACATATTTCACATTTATTTTTCTCTTTAGACCTAAAATTCAATATAACAATAGCAGTGAGCCTATGCATTTAGGGAATATATTAAATAGAATAAAATTGATTTATATTCAAGTTAATATCTTATAGTAATGGCTAAGCTTCTTCTGTCTTACAAGAAATGCCTTTTGAATGGCATTTTCAGGTTATAGTTCTCTCTTTTTTTAAGCAGTCCTATAAAGAAATTCTCTGCTTTATGTGGCCAATAAGTTTTGAGGACACAGTGCGTTCTATTGTTAATGTCTACCTGAAACATTCATTAAATAATTGAGTATCGGAAAAAAGGTTTATCTCCATATGAAATAATATGCTTTCTGTTTCTATAGGCTATGCATTTATCAAAACATTGACTGCTCCTTTGGCCTTGATATCTAGGAAGCCCCAAACTAGATTTACTGCTAAAGTCACAATATTAATTTTTTAAGGATATTTTTTCCTTCCATTTCAATGCTATTTTTCTTTATGCCTGCTATTTTATCATATGCCACTTCAAATCAGCCTTGGAAATGGATGGAATATAAATGAATATATTAGCAAGCAGCAGCCTAAATAAATGGGAGACGAGAGAGAGTAATATGGAAATTGTAAGATCCAAAAGGATAATTCTTCCTGTGTAAATTACAATCAGCAAATAGAAGCGGTGCTGCAGAAGTAATGTATTTTTTTAAAACAATGATTTGAAAATAGAAACAGAGATACTTGGCAATTATTAAGAGGTGAGGGGAATGAGGGATGCATTAATAATTTATATGAAGAAACAGTAGAAATCATTAAGATGCCATAATTTACTAATATCACTGGCTCTGCATGAAAAAAGTTGGTATTGCTGGATTTTGACCAAGTGGGAAAACAGACACTGCTTCATCTGGTTAGTTGAAATGAAAATTGGTATAACCATTTTGCAAGGCAAATTAGCAATATCTGTCAACATTTCAAATGCACACACACACACACACACACACACACACACACGTATATTGAAGACAGAATACATTTTTGACCCAGCCACTTTTAGAAATGTACACACTACATTCATTTACTCAAGAGTACAAAGGTATCACACAAGGGTGTTTATTGAAGTATTTATTGTAATAGTAAAGTTCTAGGAAAAATATTTTAATGTCTTCTCAATGGTGGACCAAACAAATAATAGAGTATATATAATGGAATTGTACACAGCCAGTAAAAAGAATGTAACAAACCTTTGTTTATAAATGTGAGAATTTGCTTAAAGTATATTAAATGTTGCACAATATATGTTTACTTTTTGACATATTTGCTTATAATAAACCATTGTTTGTAGCTATTTATGATAGACATATGGGCCATATATGCAAGATATTCTTAACAGTGGTGCTTCTAGAAACCAGAACTGGTATAAGGCATTGATAAAGTGGCTTTTATTATTTAACTGATTTTTCATTCTGAAGCATTTCATTTTTCACGAATATCTGCAATTATTGTAGTAATTACAAAAAAAAAAACCTGCCTAGTTTTAGAAAAGGGCTTATAAAGACCGAATGTCATCTAAAATACCCAAGGGAACTACCTATCACTTCTTCAACAAAGTCCAGGAAGAGAGAGCTGATTAATCACGAGATCCACCATGTAGATTTATATGTGCTAATAATGTTATTGCAAAATGTAGGAGAAAGTGTTTACCCTGGTTCAGATACAAAGTCCCATAGCATAAGGGAGAAAACATTTTTTTAAAAAGACAAACTATGTTTTTGTTATTCAGAGTGAATACAGCCTTGTCAACATAAAACAGATGCTTGCAATAGTGCTAGACAGGCCTGAGACAAGGGGTTTTGTCTGAAGGAAAGCCCCCAGCACAAACCTGGCATAGATCTCACTGCATTCCCTGATAAGTCTATTCTTTTTCTCTGTCTTTCCCCACCACCTCCTCCTTTCTTCCTTTCTCCCCCACTCCTGTGCCCCAATTTATATTTCAAAACTCTGACAGTTTTATAACTGCATAAGCCTTAAAATATTTAGCATTTTCTTTTTTATTGATGAGAAAAATAATATACTTAGAAAAAGGAAACAATTTAGCCATTACAAATAATTGATAGATTGGGGCACCTGGGTGGCTCCGTTGGTTAAGTATCCAACTCTTAGTTTCAGCTCCAGTCATGAACTTGCAGTTTGTGAGCTCGAGCCCCACCTCGGGCTCTGTGCTTATAGTGCAGAGACTGCTTGGGATTCTCTCTCTCCCTCTCTTTCCCCCTAAAACCACTAGCTCTCTCATCTCTCTCTCAAAATAAATAAATAAACTTAAAAATTAAAAAAAAAACAAGTGATAGATTATAATCATCTACTAAGTGCCTACTGACGACTTATATATGTATTAAGATACGAATGAGTATTTGTTTTTCATTTTTTCCCCCACTGATCGAAATATGTGGCACTTTTCCACTGTCTGGGAATTAGGAGAGGTTACATTACCCATCTCCATTCTGTCCTCAATCTCAACAAGGTTGAAGGGTTAGAATTCCCATAAAACAGTTATTCAAAGGAAGATTACTGCCTCTATTTAATTAACATTATTCCACAGACCAAGGGCTTTGAAAGCAGGCAAACATGATATTCAAACCCAATTCCTTCACCCACTTACCTCTAGAGACTTGGTTTTTCTAGCACTAAAATGAGGATAATAACATCTAACACATGGAGTTGATTAATGAAATAAACAGTATATTAAAAGGTCAGTTTATGTACATATCCTGAGATTCTTAACCTAGAAACCAAAAACCCCTCCCAGGAGGTCCTCACATGAAGTTCAGGCACGTATAAACCCTTTGACAGTGTGTTTTTCTGCATGTAAGCATTCTTTTCTTTGGTAAAAAGTCCCTAACTTTTATTAGATTCTAAAAGTTGTCTGCCTTCCCTATTATTTTAAGAAAACTGTCTTAAATAGAACTGTAATTGCTGGTGTTAATAATTATAACTGCAATAACATTACTAATATTACACTACAAACAAATTATATTATTATAATTATTAATATTCAATTCCCTGAACATGACCCAAAATTGGTGGATGAATCATAATTAAAACCATTGGATGCTTTGCTTTTAGGAGGTAGAATCTTTCATTTTCTTATTATGTGAGGCCTTGAGATCTTACTTCACTCTGTTTCACAAAAAGGAATGCATTTCCCCCAGAAAGGCAGGCTAATGAGGTCTGCTTAATTTATAGCTGAGTCCATTTATGTGGTCTCTTGGTTAGAAGGGACGTCTGTTTAATTCAGTAGACCCCTGTACGTTCACGGTGCACATAGAAGACATTATGACCTGTATCCACTCCACATGCATTTATTACCCTAATGCCTCTGACATACACAAACAAACCGTGTTTTACAAACTGCTTAAAGATTTGATTAAGTCACATCATGCATTTTTGTTGTAACGAGAAGGACGATTTAAAATCATTAAGCCTAAAATGTAGGCCTCCGTGTGCTTTGAAGTCAAGGGGAACAATTTGTCAACCAGTTGATCTTTTGCTTCTAAAGCTAGTTAACTGATCAATCTAATGTCAAAGGAACAGAGACAAATGGGAGAGATTTTACTACATGGAAAAGTGTACATGAAGATAAATCCAGCATTCTGGTTCATTTCATCTGCAGTAATCTTTGCAGTAATTGCTTTGGAACACTCAAGGTGCTCTTTGCATAAAGGAAGTGTTGGAAGCTTTAAATCATCTGCATAGTCTGGTAGATTCTTGCATCAAATAATCTTGCTTTGCTCCATTTTTGGGAAGGGAGGGCTGTAATCCCTCACTGTAAATGCACACTTGGCAATGAACAAAGGTAGCGATTCTTGACTAGTTGTTTACTGCATAATCAATTCACACATTTCTGAAATTCCTGACATGTTTGCAAAGTAAATCTATTCCTTAGCAAATTTATTTGATTTCTTTTGCTATGAACATAATGATGAAAGTGGATCTAGAGAAAAGGCTTCCCTATAAATAGACTTGGTTACTCCAGCTGTTCTAGTTCTCTACTGCTGCATTTCTAAAACAAAACAGAACAAAACAAAAACTACTCCCAAACTAGCTAACCGACTTCAAGCAATAACCATTAATTATATTTCATTAATTTGTGGGTCAGGAGTTGAAATGGGGGGGGGGGCGCAATAGTAAAGGCCATTTACTGGCATTGGGCCAGCATTCTCTAAGGTCCAATATACTTTCACACTGATGTCTGGAGCTTTGGAGCCAGGAGGGAAAGGTGACAGAGAGACTGGGTTTAGCTGGGACTGTCAACTAAAGCACCTACATGTGGCCTCCTCAGCTGGCAGAATGAGGCAGGGCACCCTCTTGCTTGGTGGCTCAGAGCTCTCCCAGAACTCAAAGGCTCCTTGTTGGAAGGTGCAACAATTCTGTAACCAAGTGCCAATGTCCCAGAACATCACTTGCTACTGGACAAACAGCTAAGGCCATCTCAGGCTCAGGGTGAGGGAAACTAGACTCTACTTCATGAAGAGAGGAGAAGCGGGGTTTATATCTGCCACTAACCTAACACACCAATACAGTCTGATTCTTCAAAAACCCCATTAACAAATCTTTTTACTGTCATCACCCCAAACCTCTCTGCTTTGTGCTAGCATTTTCTGCAAGACTATTGTGCGGAGAGGGGAGATGATTGGTTAGTTAGCTATTATCTAAATAGCCTACAATGGGGACTTGTAGTCCTGAAACTGTGGCAACTATGCTGCTTTAGAAAATCAACAAGTCAATGTGTTGCCCAGAAAAAGATTTGAAATTCAGGAAAGGAACTTTATCAGAGTCTTGTTTGTTCATTTGTTTCTTCCCTCTGATAGCCCCACCTCCATTTTTAGACTGACAGATTGCTTTGGACAATGGCTATCTGCCCCCACCCCCTCCCCATGGCTCTGTAACAGAAAATTGTTTTATTTTTGCAGATTTTAAATATTTTATTTTTTCAATCTTGTTTTTTCAAAGTGTTAGTCTTACTTTGATTTTAGATTTCAACCCATCTGTCTGTCCATCATCCTAAGAGACTGGATATATTTTAGAAAGCACTGGACACAGAACAAGTACTCCACAAATAAACTCATAATCCAACACCACAATTAAGCAATTGGTAGGCACTCTATGCAAATGAGAAATGCAAATGAGAACAAGTGAAACACAATCTGATAAATGTTCCTTTCTGTTTGTTTTCATTTACTGATAAATATAAAATATATGTAATACATGTAAGTATATTGCAAAGCAAAAAAAAAGAACCTTTTTTTTGTTTTTAGAAGAATTTGAATGATTTAAGTTTAAATTGCATTTCCACTTATTTTTATTTTTGTTTTCAGAGGTATTTGAGTTAAGTTGGAATTGCATTTCTGGAGTTGGCTAGCAGAGCAAATTTGGGCAGTTCTTAGAGTTTCTATTTTCCTGTCTCTGAAGTGAGGTAATATTGGAGAGGAAGAGTTTCCTCTGCCCTTCAGGGTACTTCTAGCTGGACTTAGAATCAAACTGACGTGAGATAGATTAACAGGCGAAAATCAGGGGTGCCTGGGTGGCTCAGTCAGTTGAGTGTCTGGCTTTGGCTCAGGTCGTGATTTCACGGTGTGAGTTTGAGCCCCATGTGGGGCTCTGTGCTGACAGCTCAGAGCCTGGAGCAGACTTGGGATTCTGTGTCTCCCACTCTCTCTTCCCCCTCCCCTGCTCATTCTCTGTCTGTCTCTGACTCTCAAAAAATTAAACATTAAAAAATATGTTAAAAAACAGGAGAAAATCAAATTTAATAGTGTTTGTACACAGAATCCACACAGAGGTAGAAATTAAAAGACAGGCAACATAATGCTTATTTGACCTAAGGACAGGGGTAGGAATCTGAGGGTACAAAGGGGAGAAAGACAATTAGCAGGTAAAGGAAAGGAGATGTTTGGAAAACAGAGGTTGCCTTGTTATGCAGGTAAGTTTCTCAGGTAGAGAGGAATCTCTATGAATAGCTCTCTTCCAGATAAAGCAGGCAGTTGAAGGGAAGATAAGGATTTTCTTTTTGCATCCAGTGAGTTTGGATTGCTTTTAACTCCAAATAATATTCACACCAAAGTAGCTCATCTTGGAGTCGCCTGCCTTTGGCCCCTACAGTATCATCTGGTAGTATTATTATCAGTCTTAATGACAAAAGTGATATGAAGCTTTGCTTCTCAATTAATGTCTCACGTGCTTAAGAATCACCTGGAATCTTGTTCAAAGGAGGAGGGTCTGTGATTCTGCATTTCTAATAAACTCCCAGATGAGAAAGGTGTCAGAGGCCCATGGATGACATCTTGAATAACAAAGCTACAGAGCATCTAATATCAATACACACTCAGAAATGTTGGTTTCTGGTCTCCACTCCTTCCAGCTTCCCCTTAGAAATTTCCAGAAGACAGAAATGGATTTTTGTATTTGTTCTCAATCTGCAGTTTGATGGTTTCTCAGTTGTGCTCCTCATTTAAAATATTGTGGCTCCTGCACTTTGTTTAATGTTGCTTGACAATCAGTGATTTGTGATTCTCCTCTTTCCTGAGTATGTTTATAAGACAGTGACCTTGGGATTGGAGACTGCTGCCCAGACACAGGGAGTAGACTTTCTATGGATGTAGAAAACTGAATGAAAGTTTATTTTATCATCCTCAAGTTTATTTTCTGTTTTCCCTTTTCTTTCTTTCTTTCTTTCTTTCTTTCTTTCTTTCTTTCTTTCTTTCTTTTCTTTTCTGTCTTTCCTTTGTCTTTTTTTTTTTTGCTTTGTCTTTATATGTCAATAGAGTCAACATCACTGTTTGCCATTATAGTGCTTTTTAGGAAGCTTTATCTCAGATTTCCTATGATTTTTATGCTCATTAGTCTTCTAGCTGAATCAGAGATTTCCTGCTATAACACCACAAGGTTTCTCAATAAACCTTCTTGGCTCCTCGTTGAGTCTTTTGAACGACTTTATTATAACAAATTTGACTTGGAGCCAGAGGAGGCAGAACTCCAGTGCTGGGCTTTCTTTCCAGTTTTATGGGTTTTTCTCAGAAGTCTAATGCCAGTTTAATAAAGTTTTATAGCTATTAATACTCCACCACTCTAGCTGCTCTAAGAAATATGTAACTAAACAATAACTGGAAATAGGTAAATTCATGATTAAGTTGCACTAAAAACTAATGCCTCTTGGTCATAGTTCATAATTTCCAAATGCACATCATTTAGAATGGTAACTTCAGCCTTGTAACTCCTTCAAGGAGAAAAACTATGAACTTAAATCACTACATTAAGCTGACAGTGGGACTCATATTTTCTGAGCTAAAGATATATTTTTATGGCCACACAGTGGACTCTGTTTATCACTCATCATAAACCATAGAAAACCATTTTTGTTTTAAATTAGGTGCTCAGGCTTTTGTCCTGTAATCTGTTTCCTTATTTCCCCTTTTCACTTGTGTTGGTCCATTTTCAACAGCTCCCAATTGTCTTCCATTTCCTGAAAATGGCTCATATTTTATAACTCAACTTCTTTAAAGGTATTTCATCCTAGTTGAGGTCACCTTAATTTACACCTTAAATTATGGTTCTAAAGCCAACTTCAATGCTGCTGATATTGAGTAATCCTGCCAAAGAGTCCAATTTTAAAATAAGGCACAGTCTTATCCTAAAATGCCAGGCATAAGAAACCCACAAATTTTGCATATCTCTCTAGTAATTTTACTTATTGAATTACATTTCTCCCCTTCCTTTGAGCCACTTAGTCAATTATGCTTTATTTTACTGCCTAGTCTGTTTCTAGAGGCTGTCCCTTCTTAAAGACCATAAGTAAGTCACTTTTTTTCCCAGACTAGGCAACAGCCCCAAATCATTTGAAAGTCAAATGACTGTGAGATTTGGGTAATGATTTTAAAGCTGTCTCCTTTTCCCTGTCTGTCTCCCCTCCACGCCCTTCCCCCCACCCCCACCCCCCTTAGATAGATATCCTGCTCATAGAGGCCCATATTTGTGTTGCCTGATGTGACACACTTGGATCAAAGCTACATACTGGACAGCTGCCACAGCCCCATCACTGGCTGGGGGGAGGGAAACCAATAGGCATGTCTCCTTGATGAAAAACACTGTACCTTTAACTCATATGGAATTTTAAAATGCACTTGTCAATCTACAAATGGTAGAAAGAAAAACAAAAAAGAACAAATAAACATACTGAAAATGATTTTTCTTTTTAACTTCTAGGGCAATTAAAAGAACACCTTGGCTCCTATCTTCTTACTTAAATGAATAAGGAATGTGGGCCTATGCTTGATTATCACAGGAGATAGAAATCTGCATATTTTGCTGCTGACTGCTCTTGAAAGGTGGGTTTGACCCTTTTCCCCTTTATTTTCTCCTTCACTTCTATTCACCTTTCTAGTGTTCTTATCTGTCTACATGCCTGTGTCTTATCTTTCTAGACCTGCACTGTTTAATATGGTAGCTGTTTGCTACACACTGCAATTGAGCATTACTGGAACTATGGCTACTCCAAATTGACATGTGGATATTAGATTTGAAAGATTTGGTACCAAAAACAAAACAAAACAAAACAAAAAAAACAGGATGCAAAATATCTGAGTGACTCATAGTAATTACATGTTGGAATGATGCTGTTTTGGATATATGGGGTTAAAATATGTATTAGAATTCTTATCGCCTTTTTTTATCTTCCTAGATTTGTAAATTATATAGGTGGCTCTGATTTAAAGCTTGCGTTTTATTTCTAATAGACGTAACCTAAACAGTAGCCCCTCAAAAGCAGGAATTGAGTCTTATTCCTTTCCATGTTACCAGTGATCAGAAGTCATTTATGGTCATTGAATGAGTGAGTAGATAGGGGTCCCTGGGTGTCTCAGATGGTTAAGCATCCGACGTCCACTCAGGTCATGATCTCACACTTCATGGGCTCGAGCCCTACATTGGGTTCTGTGCTGACAGCTTGGACCTGGAGCCCACTTCAGTTTCTGTGTCTCCCTCCCTCTCTGCCCCTCTCCAGCTCACACTGTGTCTCTCTCTGTCTCAAAAATAAACATTAAAAAATTAATCGGTGGATATATCGATTAAGTTATTATTTGTTACAATTTATACTTCACCCCCAAGTATAGGTATATGCTTCAGATTCCATACAAGTATGAAAACCATTTTCTGTGTCCTAGCTCAAAGCTTCCTTCCCAACTTCTAACTTCTAGTATTCCTGAATGGATTGCAAATAGGCCAAAAGATTGATTATATCAGCTCTAGGTCCTGCCAGATGGGACATGGGGCTAGCTGGGTCCCCAAATCCATTGCTTTCCACAGCAAGCAACCTCATCTATTTAACCTACAATATTGTACAAAAATAATCATATTATCTGTTTATCATAATATAAAAATCATTGGGAAATACTGTCTATATTTTATATGATAGAGCTGAACTTTTATATTTAGAAGATAGAACTCAAAAATTAACTGTGAACTGTGTACTCAAATCTTTTTTTCCTTATTTCTTTTTTTCTTTAAACCATTAATATTGGTGGGTGTTGGTCTGAGGGTTAATCTCACTTTAGAATGTTATGGCTTGAGGATTATTTCAAGTTAGTATATTTCCTTTCAAACCTCTCTGAATGTGGTAGGTATAAATAGTATTATTTCTCTGGAATATCATTCCTCTGGCTTGATGAAACACATCCTAGGCAACAGAGATTCACTCTGTTGGGCTGTATAAGACCATGAGTTAGAACTTTCAACATCTCCTTATGCCAGCTCGATGGGATATTATTAGACTACTATTTTGAAGTAGATGAAACTAAGGTTTGCCCAGATTCACACAGTATTCTGTTAAATTTTGGGACTTTGGATCTCAGCCTGTTTGTGTCCAGTGCCTTTATCATATTTCCTCAGGGTGTGTTTCTGAGGGGAATGCAAGCAAACTAAAAGAAAATTAATTACTGCTATAATTTATTGAGATACAAATTTGAGTGTGCCCTCCCTATAGTTTCTTTTCCCTTTTTATTTATTTGCCTCAGAAAATTTATAAGGCAGAAAACAGTTGCTTGAAACCAAAGTCTATTCCTAAATACTGAAAAGAAAATGCGATGGGCTTTAAAGGGAAAGTTGGGAGGAAAGAGAGTAGAAGTTATCCAAATCAGGAGACAGAACTGGCCTGGACAGATGGGTTCCTAGGCTTGTATGGGATACTCTAGCTTTACAGTGGATAAGGAGACAACATGCGCTACATCTGAAAGTGCGTTGTTCTTTCAGGTAGAGGAAAGAGTTGTGGTAGATACCGTGGCCCACGGGGTTGTCTCCAATGCTGGGTGTGATACTGTGATATATAACAGAACTATATATTGAGCCTTTGTCCCCTATTCTACTCAGAGTTCCTAAAACTCTTGGAATTTTCTAAGTGATGAGAGCAACAGTGGTGTGTTTTGTTATGTTCATCAAGTGATTTTGGACCCCACCTAAGGATGGGGGCAGGTTGCCAGGAGAACCAATGGCTGGGACTTTTCATTGCCACCCCCTTACCTCTGGAGAGGCAAGAGGGGCTGAAGAGTAAATCAGTCATCAATGTTCAATGATGTAATCAGTTGTGATGTGTAATGAGGCCTCCATAAAATCCCAAGAAACTGTGTTGGGAGAGCTTCCGGGTTGTGAACACATGGGGCAGAGTCAGGGCAGGGGATGGGGTGGGGCGGGGGGAGGCGTGGGAAAAATGGCATGTTCAGGGAGGGCATGGTAGCTGTGTGCCCTTTCTCCATCCCTTGCCTTGTGCATTTCTTCTGACTGGCTGTTCCTGAGTTATATCCTTTTATAACAAACCAGTAATCTAGTAAGTGAAATGATTCTCCGAGTTCTGTTAGCCTCATGAGCAAATGAACTGAACCCAGGGAGAGGATTGTTGGAACCTCTGTTCCATAGCCAGTCAGTCAGAAGCACAGGTGACAACTTAAACTTGTGTCTGAAGTGGGTGTGTGTATGTGGGGGTCCAGGGGGCGGGACAGTGTTGTCCCTGCGTCAGGGACAGACCGAGCCCTTAACCTGTGAGATAGGGTGCTATCTCCAGGCAGATAGTGTCCAATTGTGTTGAATTGTAGGACACCGAGATGATGTCAGACAGTTGCATGTTGGTGGGAGAACACCCCACACCTTAGAATTATCCTAGAATATGCCAGGACACTGGTAGGGATAGAGATGAGACACCACGGACAAAAACATTTCCTTTATCCTACACCAGCTTTCAGGCATCCCAGTGGCCTCTTGCACTGACTTCAAAGCCCATCTAGGACTGCTCTGAGGGAATGGAATGGGGATCACAATGGGAGCCAGATGATTAGAACAGCTACTCTTTCACCCAGTAGGCTCCTAGCTTGGCTAATTGTCCCCACAGTGGACATTCTAGCAGAACTCTGCAAGACACTCTGTTCCAGCTCCAAAAGAACAATATATCCTATTTGAAGGCAAAGGTATAGAGGAAGGATGGGCTTTTCTGTTTTCAGGAAATGCAGTCCTTTCAAGTCAGCTACATCTCTCTTTGTGCCCTCTGGCCTACGCCCAGCGCTCTGAGCTGTTTATCAACCTTAATCAACATGAGTGACAGAAAACCTGATAATAGACAAGGGCTGGCACTGCTGGTGGGGGTGACCTCTTCTGAAATGTCAGGCCTGAATACGCTGTATTTACATGTCTTTGGGCTCCAGCTTTTAAAAAGATTTTCATCTTCTACATAGGAGGGATGAAAGTGAAAGTTATTTTGGTATCCATCCAAAATTACATTTTAGGACAGCGTTGCAAACTCCGGGTACCTCCTCTAGGCTGAGAACTCCCTGTCAGGATCAGCAGCCACCAGAACAGCAGAAGCTAGAAGTGTCACATAACTTCAGTCTTAGGATTGTTAAAAACCAAAAGAAAACAAAGGGCACAAAGGTGTGTTTTAACTCGTTCAAAGATGCCACCTTTTACCATGCTGTAATGTAAACCATAGACAGAACTGGGGTATACCCCTGCTTGGCTATTTTTCTCAGTTACCTTGGGGAAGCCCCCTAATCTGTCTGAGGATATTTCATGATGGATATAAAAGAGAAAACAGCATGTTGTTTTGGTGAGAATTGAATGATATAATGGATGAACAGGGGTCAGCAGCAGTATCTAGCACAATTCTTGGCACATATTAAGGAATGGCAGAAACTTTATCCCCTACTCCTTCATTTTCTCCTTACCTTCATTGGGACCCTCTCACCAGAAGAAAGAAAAATTATCCTGGAAAAAACGAGTTCACTTCAGCATGTTCACGCCAAAGTATGATTAAGTAATGTGCTCTGGCGGGCTACTGTGATTTAATACTTAGCTTCTCAAAGTGTGGTGCTTGGCCCAGCTGTGCTGGATCTTATTAGAAATGACTGAATCTCAGGCTTCACTCTAGACCAGCATGACCAGAGTCAGCATTTAAACCAGAACCCATGTGATTCCTATGCATATTCATGTTTAGGAAGCGCTGTTTGATGGAAAGAGCACTAATTTAGGAATCCGGAGATTGGCTTTGTAGTCTGTTTTTCTTCTTACAAACAAGTAAGGACTCTAAATACTCTGGTTTTCTTTTCTTTAAAGCCAGTTACTGTGGGGCACCTGGGTGGCTCAGTAGGTTAAGCTTCTGACTTCTGCTCAGGTCATGATCTTGCGGTTAGTGGGTTTGTGCCCCACGTTGGGCTCTGTGCTGTCAACTTAGAGCCTGGAACCTGCTTTGGATTCTGTGTCTCCTTCTCTCTCTGCCCCTCCCTCCCCTGCTAGCACTCTGTCTCTCTCTCTATCTCAAAAATAAATAAATATTAAAAAATAAAATAAATAAAGCCAGGTATTGTTTTCACCTATTTCTGAAAAGGTCAGATATGATCTGGAAGAACAAAAGCAAACCCTGACCTTAACTGTATGTTGTAAATAATATACATATAATGCTTTTTGGATGTAAATGAATTTATATAAAACTGCAAAAGTAACCCCAAACACACACACACACACACACACACACACACACACACACACTCCTAATTGTCAACAGCTTTGTCTTGCAAGATGAGAAAAGCAGTGAACTTCACTCCCTGGGACATGTCCTGTAACATTTATCACCTTGGAGATGTGTTTCTCTATTTTCTTACCGAAGGGGTTCAGAACGGGCCTCCCTCCAACATGCCACTTTGGCACGTGTCTTATTTTGAGCAGAAGATAGTCAAGGTCCAAAAGACTCCCGAAGAGCTTTTTACCTCCCTCTTGACTGTCCCTGAGAATTGAGATTGGGGGCCTGGTCCAGGAGAGAGCTATCACCAGGGATAACTAGAGAGCAAGGACTAGGTGTGGTAAACTGGAGGGAGCTCCTCAGGGCACGTCTATTCAGATCGCTCTCCAGGTCCCATTGTCTCGGCATGCTATGACAAAAATTGATTTTCCAAATACTGCTCTTCCCATCTTCCTGTGAATTGTCTTCTTTCCCTTTGAGCTCCAGTCCCCTCAGTTGGCTGACTCTCTTAGAGCCTCTCATGTCTTTGTGGGGCTCCCATATGTACAAAATTAAATTTGTTTTTCTCCTCTTAATCTGTCTCATGTCAATTTAATTAATAGACCAGCTAAAAGAACCTATAAAGATAGAAGAAAACTTCCCCTCCCTTACACTGCCCAAGAGAAAAATATTTGCAATTCTGTGAAGCTGCCCTTCATCCAGCACTGCAAGGGCAGAGAAGTAGAAGAAAGGGCATTGAATCTAGTGGGTGCAAAAGACACTGGTTTGAATCTGCAATCAAGTCATGTAATTGGGACCTATTTGCAAACACCAGTGCTGTTTGGGGATGGATGTTATTGTAGAGGACACTTTTGAAAACCGGTCCCCGGAGGACAGACTTTTATCATCTTAGGATTTGAAATGCTATTTTGCTTCTCATCTTTTCTTATTCAATTCACTTTCATTCTTCATTCTTTCAGGTTTTACATTATATATTTCCCTCTGTGGTCAAAATAGCTGCACTCCTCCTAATTTAAAGATGTTTCATCATTAGAAATTATATTAAACAGTCGACCATCCTCAGGGAAGACTTAATTTCCACTTTCTGCTGCAGTCAGCATGGTTGAGGTTCAATCTTTCCATAAACTTGGAATCTATTTAAAGCTATTTCCATAAACCTGGAGTCATTTGATACCTCTTCATAGTCTTGCTAACCAACTAACTACCCAGTTTTAGGAGCCAATAAAATTGACCTGATTTCGGCTAAACGAGAGAAACACATTTTAAATTCTGCAGAACTGAGAAATTATAGAAACAGAGTTTATTGGGTGAAAGCAATAAAATTGCAAATGCAAATATTTTGGAGTCTTAGACTATTGATGTTGGATTTTGAAAGGAACCTGGGGGAGGGGGAGGGCAGTGGCTTCCCCCCTCCCCAGAGCAATCTTCATAGTTGCTTTAAACCCATTTGTGACTCACATCAGCATTTTCTTATTTCTGGAGGAAAACATATTATTACCGTTATTTT
This sequence comes from Acinonyx jubatus, assembly GCF_027475565.1. NCBI lineage: Eukaryota > Metazoa > Chordata > Mammalia > Carnivora > Felidae > Acinonyx > Acinonyx jubatus. The sequence goes on along the minus strand of NC_069396.1, from coordinate 21,080,307 downwards.
GCTGTTTGTTACAGTAACATGTAGTCAGAGAGAAAATCCCTAAGGTCTATGAAGAAGGAAAACAATCTCTTTAATTAGAAGCAACATTCATTTCTCTGATATATTTCTCTTCTATTTCTGTTACTTGTACACCTTATACCCCTGTTAGTTACAAATGTTAATTTGGGGACATAAATTTAACAAAGTTGTGGGGAAGGCGGTGTGTCCTAACAATATCTTCGTCTCTGGGTTCCCAAAGGGCCTCTTAGACAGTTTAAGTGAATGATCTGACTTATTTCACTCTCAGGAAGGAAGAATCCTAGTATTCCCTCTCCCGAGTGACCCCACCATTGTGCTTGATCCTCCTTACAGAGTGGCGTTGGGTATGTGACAAAGAGGATTTTATGGCAGAGAGAAATGGAGTTTGACTTTTGATGAGGTGGTCAGAGAAGTTTATCTTACAGGCAATAAATGAGACCTGACATATGAAGCAGCCCCCAGAATGCAGACTCTTGACAACTACTCCAGGAACATGCCTATTCAACACCTGCACATTAGGTCTGCCAATGCAGACCTGCACATACCCGATATGCCCTTGAGAAGTGCTCAGGGATAGTCTTGACGCAGAAGCAGAAACTTCTTCCCAGGAGAGTGGATCTCAACCATGGCCATCAGGGCACTTTAAAATATGGACACCTGGTCTCCGCCTCGTCAGTTGTATCAGAAACTTGGTGGTGGGAAGGGACTGGACATCAGCATTTTTCAAAGTTTTCTAGATAAAGCTAATGCAATGAGAGCTGAGAAGCACTTCTGCAGGTGTTTACCAGCAGGTGGAACACTTAAGACAGTAAACATATCAGTGAGCAAAGAGTTATCTATGGAATAATAGGTATGTTTATGGGATTCTGACAGGAGAAAAAGAAAAACCATTTTCTTATCCAAGTGTGAGAGCAAGTGTGGAAGTAGAAAGACGAGAGTAATGAGAACAGAGAGATTTCATTCATTTATTCATCCTTTCTTTTTCCAAATAGTTATAATTTAGATAATATATAAATAAATATAATAGGTTTATTTTTATAAATAAATATAATAGCTAATTAGCTATGTATATGGCACTGTGCATGATTCTTAGAGAACAAAATATACCCTACTTGTGAAACTTAGAATTTAGTCAAGAGATTGACCCCCCCCCAAAAAAAAGCAAATGAGTAATCACAGTTGTGTGTTCCGCAAAGAGGAAAAGGAATGTGAAGGATGGCAGTAGGTAGGGGTCCAAGGTAGGGAGTTTGATATGGGCATGGTGTTAAAGAAGTCCCTGCTCTAGGACAGGTATGGCATGATCTCAAGGAGGGGGAAGAATCAGGCTGGGAAGGGAAGAGAGAATGACATTCTTGGCAGAGGGAACAGGGTGTTCAAAGGAGGTCTTGAGGATGGAAAGGGACTAGAAAGAGAACAGAGAGCCAGAGTATTGTGAGGAAATAGGGGTGTCAGAAAATGAGATCAAAGACCACCAATGAGAGCCAGATTATGCTGCAGCTTGTGGGCCACAATGAAGGGTATGGGGTTTATCCTAGATATAATAACAAGTCAGTGGCGTCTTTATGCAGAAGAACTTAGTGCAGTTTGTGTTTTAAAATGATGCCACTGTCTTTAGGGTGCAGAATAAAAAAGAGTGAAAATGGGCTGGTCAGGGAAGATGCTACAATAATTTTCCAAACAAGAGTTAATGTGGCTTAAAACTAAGGCAGTGGAAGCATAAATGAAGAGTTGGTCAGATCCAAGATATATTTGGGGAGCAGGATGAACAATGTCTTAAGAATGTAAGCCATAGGTCAGGTGAAAGAGGTTGATGGTTAATGGGTCTGGTCAAATGGCCTCTCAATTACACTGAAACCACCACATTTTAAGTATAGATATTTCACAGTAATGTTATCCTTGTTTCTATTAATATATATAGATTATGCATTTAATGTCTTTATTATACATTTCTATGATTATCTGAACAGACTATATCTGTTAAATCTAAATGTATTTCCTCTTATGTGAGTTCTACCTCTCCTTTTATTTCCAATTCTACTGGGGATCTGATTTTTTTTCTTCATCAAGTTGTGTGAGTTAGTTCCTCATCAAATATGAAAGTCATATTATGTCATGTTATATTTGGTGTCGGTGTTTTATCTTGCTTTGTATTTTTAATTTTTTATCATATTATTTTCCCATACATGAATATTTAATATCTGTGCTATTGAATTTATCTCTTCCTTTCTGATTTTCCCTATTAATTTAAACCTAAGAAAGTTGTTATGCTTCATATAACCTGAGTAGTTCCATTTTATTATATATGTATATGTGTGTGTATGTGTGTATACTCATATATGTAATGAGTACATAGACTTAATGAATCTATTTATTGTTTGTTTTGGCATGTGCTGTAAGATGTGGATATGAATTAACGTTTAGGGGCCCCTGCCTGGCTCAGTCAATAGAGTATACTACTCTTGATCTTAGGGTCATGAGTTCGAGCCCCACATTGCACATAGAGATCACTTAAAAAGTAAATACAGATTAAAAAAAAAGAATTCCTCACTTTCAAAAGTAAAAATAAAATTAACTTTTATTCTTCAACAGGTAACCAGTTCTCCTCACATCATTAAAAGTTGCTTCTCTTCCCCATTACTACTCCATCATATATTAAATTCCATATATGTTTTCAGGTATTTTCCTTAGATCTATTTTGCTCCTTTGACCTAGATTCTTGTCTTAGTTGAAGGAAGAGACAAAACCCTATGTTTTTTTTTAAGTTTATTTATTTTGAGAGAGAGAGAGAACACTAGCAGGAGAGGGGCAGAGAGAGAGAGAGAGAGAGAGAGAGAGAGAGAATCCCAAACAGGCTCTGCACTGTCAGCACAGAGCCTGATGTGGGGCTTGAACTCACGAACCGTGGGATCATGACCACAGCAGAGACCAACAGTCAGTCGCTCAACCCACTGAGCCACCCAGGCACCCAGACACAACCCTATTATTTATGTTGTCTATCAGCAAAGGCTTTCTGCTGGGTATTTCTTTATCAAGATGATATTTGATAAACACATTTGTTATTTCATAAGAATAAGCTTCTTTTATTTTGGTTATTATTAATTAAATATGTAAGTATTTAAAATTATATGTATCATTTATTTATACACTTTATATTAAAGATTGTAAATTTTAAACTCTGTGAGGACCCACCTGGATTTCTGCCACTGAATCCCCGGCACTCAACATGGCATCTACTAAGGGCTCAAAATATTTTATGAATGAATAAATAAACCAGTACATTTTAGTCAACCACATCTATGTCTTAAAATTAACCTGGAAAAGCAATCTTTATATTGTTCAGCTTTCCGCTGTGGAAACACAGAGTGTTTGCCTTTTATGCGAGGCTCTTTTTATGAATTTTATTTGCAAATATAGGTCACAGATATTTTATTATGTTTATTTTAAAAATATTTTGCTTTCAGCATTGAAGATGGGATCTTACTTTTTGTTTCCATCATCTAACAGATTACTGCTCTTTACAGAAAACAATTGATTTTATTTATCTTGTACTCAGCCAGTATAATAAGCATTTATTGATTCAAGTGACATTTTACTAAAACCTAAAATAGCTTTTATTGTAAAATACACCATTGATTTAATAAGAACTTAAAATATAACCATATTAAATAGACACATGATAGCAAGACTCATTCAATTTCAGATTTTTTAAACTCAGACTTAATACTAACGTCATTTAGTAGTTTCTATTTAATTATTTAGACTGTGTGCAAATAATCCTTAGGACATGACATCTGTAAAAGATACCATTTTCCTTTTTTTTAAATTATATCTTTGTGTCATATTTTATGATACTAAAACTTCAAAAATTGTGTGAATAAATACATGTTTCCTTATTAAGAATGACAAAAAATGGTAGTTTTTCAGTTAGCAAGTATTCACTGAGCCCCCACCATGGGGACATAGCAGACAAAATGTGTTTAAAGACACTGAACACTGAGCACAGGGAAGAGGGACGTATTAAGACCCAACACTGAGAGCAGAGCTGTGTCCAGGGTGTTACTTCTGTGTGAATTAAACAGGGGTAATCTGGTGCCAAACTCAATTAAGGTTGAGAAGTTTTTCACCCTCCCTGCACAAGAGAATCCGCTGGGCTCCTATTTCACAGATACAGACTTATTTGTCCCCAAAGGAGCTCACACATGGGTATGTTCTTCAGTCTCTCCAGGTGTGAGAAAATGAAGTCAGAGCTGAGTTCCACATTGCTGGTGAGGATGCTGTGCTAGTGGAAATGTGTAAGGAATATTTGCATCCCAGGGATTCCCAGAGCCCTTAGTGAGCCAGAGTATATTTTATTTATTTTTATTCATTATTTTTACAGTGCTATTATAATACCCTTGACTAGATTCCCTATGTGGTACTTTTTATCCCCATAACTTATTCATTCCATACTGGAAGCCAGTATCTCCTACTCCCCTACTTCATATTCAACATAGTACTATGTTGTGTGATAGTACACATCACTATGTGTATGAAGTACTCCCCTACTTCAACCATTTTTCCCAACCCCCACACTCCTCCCCTTGGGCAGCAACCAGTTTGTTCCCTGTATTTATGGGTCTGTTTCTGCTTTTGTTTGTTTGTTTGTTTGTTTGTTCATTTTTTTGTTTTGTTTTGTTTTGTTTAGATTCCACATGTAAGTGAGATCATACAGTATTTGTCTTTCTCTGACTTATTTCATTTAGCATAACATCCATGTTATTGCAAATGGCAAGATCTCGTTCCTTTTTATGGCTAATATTCCATTGTATATATGTATATATACATATATATGTACATGTATAAACACACACACACACACACACACACACACACACACACACACACACATACCACATCTTCCCTGTCCATTTGTCTATCAGTGGACACTTAGGCTCTTTCCATATCTTAACTATTACAAATAATGCTGCCATAAACATAAGGGCGCTTGTATCTTTTTGAAATAGTTTTTGTTTCATTTTGTTTTGTTTTCTTTGGGTAAATACCCAGTAGTGGAATTCCTGCATTGTATTTTATTTCTCTTTTTAATTTATTGAGGAACTTTGATATTGTTTTCCATAGTGGCTACACCATTTTGCATTCTTACCAATAATGTACAAGGATTCCTTTTTTTTTCTACATCCTTGCCAACACTTGTTACTTCTTGTCTTTTTGATACTGGCCATCATGACAGGTGCAAAGTGTTATATCATTGTGGTTTTGACTTACATTTCCCTGATGATTAGTGATAGTGAGCATCTTTTCATATGCTTCTTCTTGTCCATCTATATGTCTGCTTTGGAAAAATGTCTGTTCAGGTCCTCTGCCCATTTTTTAATCAGATTGTTTTTGGGTATTGAGTTGTATAAATTCTTTATATAGTTTGAATTAACTTCTTATCAGATATATCATTTGTGAGTATCGTCTCCCATTCAGTAGGTTGCCTTTTCATTTTGTTGACGATTTCCTTAACTGTGCAAAGTATTTTTTTTATTTTGGTTTAATCCTAATAGTTTATTTTTGCTTTTGTTTCCCTTGCCTGAGAGACATAATATAGTATCGTTTCCTGTCATCCGCAAATAGTGATAGTTTTACGTCTTCCTTACTGATTTTGATGCCTTTTATTTATTTTTCTTATCTGATTGCTGTGGCTAGGACTTACAGTACTATGTTGAATATGAGTGGTATGAGTGTGTTTCCTACTATAGTCTAGCACTATGTGAGTAAGGACCATATCCAATTTTATGCCACATCGTACCCACAGTAGCTACATTTTCCCAAACAAAATGGACCATGTATTTTTTTTAAGTATCTCACATGACTCATTCCAAAAACCATATTTTTGGAATATGCTGCTGTAAAGTGAATTCTTTCCAGAATCTTCTCATTTGGTGGAGCTGTGAAGCTTCTTCTGCAAATGGCAAATAAATGGGAAGGGGGAAACCACATTCATATTTGAAGTTGAGATTTCTCAAGGAGCTGATGAATATATAACTGTCAACAGAAAATTTCCAGTTCCTGAGATAATTGACTACTTCCTCACTTCATGAGCAACAATGAAAAAACATTTATGACATGCCAGGTACTATACTTGGTGCCAGTCATCAAACACAAATAAATAAACATTTATTAAGGGCTTGTCACATGTAAGAAATTATGATAGATTCCAGAAAAACATTGATAAGTAAACAATGTGCAGGTTGTTCCTGATCTTCTGGAGCTTGCTCACCTGCAGGGAGCTCATATACCTATGAAAGAGACACAATATAGCTTCTGACACCATTAATCATTCACTGTTCCTTCAATCTCTTCTGTTTTTCTTTTTTTTTTTTTCTTTTAAATTTCTAGCCACTTTGCTATACTTTTCAAAGACACTATTTCTTACATGGGTATGGTACCACCCACCCCAGGACTCTATTTTCTTGCTTTCTCTTTCTCTCCTCACCCTTTTCTTTCTTTCTTTCCCTAATAACAGATAAGTGCATCCATTCTTCTGACTTAGCACATATGTGGTAATGACACTGAAATCCTTTATTGTATGGTTAATGAATCTTTATAGTTCATAAACTCATGTCAAGCATTTCAGTCACCCTATTGCCCACCAAGAAGTCTTTTCACATAGAAGATTCTAAACATTTGAAAACAAATGACTTAATTAAATGCATATTTACTGAGGTATGCTTCATGTCAGAATTGTGCTCTAAACTGATGAACAATTAATCTTTGCCCCAAAGAGTTCACATTCTGAAGGTGAGGGGCAGAAGAAGCCAATGCAAATTGTAATAGCTAAGGCAGCTTTAAAGCATAGATTTTGTAGGGAAGTAGATAAAGAGTAAAATGTAAGGTTTATAGTAGATTGCAAACAGCCTTGGAAGCTCACCCATTTCAATATCCACCCCTACCTCCATCCAGGAAAAAGCTGAGAAAAGCATTGCTCTTTCTCCACAATTTGGTTTCATTTTGCCACTTGCTTAGGGAAGTTGAGAGAGTAAAGTGCCTGAAACAGAGTTTCCTCACTTTCCTGCCCTAGCACCCCTTAAGGTAGACAGTTTTCTGGAGTCAGAAAAGGGGAGGGGCCTGTCTGCCCAAGAATGAAGAGGCCGCTAGTCAGGTCAAGCAAACACCTTTTATTTCTAGAGTGCCTTTCCCATTAACAGGTATTGATGGCAGCTTCTTTTCTAAGGATAAAAATATGCTCTTGTTAATTAACATCACTTGTAATAACAACAACTAGTAAGTGAAATTTCTCCATAGCCAGGACTCAAATTCTTTTTTTTTTTAAGGTTTTATTTATTTTTGAGACAGAGACAGAGCATGAATGGGGGAGGGGCAGAGAGAGAGGGAGGCACAGAATTGGAAGCAGGCTCCAGGCTCTGAGCCATCAGCCCAGAGCCCGACGCGGGGCTCGAACTCACGGACCGCGAGATCGTGACCTGAGCTGAAGTCAGATGCTCAGCCAACTGAGCCACCCAGGCGCCCCCAGGACTCTAAATTCTAAAGCATGCAGTCCCTGCATTCACTCTTGAGCACAGCCTGGACTTTTCCCCTGGAAATTGCATGCACTGCTGTCCAGTTACCTCTAAACTCCTCCTCAGACACTCCCAGTGGAGCAAGCCAGACATCAGTGGCTCCCCTTCCCTTAGAGTCCCCGCCACTTACACATACCATTCTTATCATTATATCATTAGCGTGATGGAGGGGGCTGGCTGTTGCCTGGGAAACCAAGAGGGGTGCAGTTCTGCTTGGATTTTGCTGAGAACTCAGTGCCACATGAAGAGACACCACCAACCATGTTCTTAGCTCTCGCGCCTGATGGCAAGAATGCAAATACTGTACATTCTCTTTCCTTCTTCTTCTTCTCTCCTTCTTCCTCTCCTCCACTTCTTCCCTCCACTTCTTCTTCTCCTTCCCCTCACCCACCCCAACCCCCATGACTCCTCCTCCTCCTCTTCCTTCTTCTTCCTTTTCTTCCTCTTCTTGTTTTGGTTATTATTACTTCCTGAGTTCACTTTGAACTCTAAACTTATATGTGAACTCCTTTTATGTCACACCAACATTGATTCCTTTGCTTCCTTCAAACTTTATACTTTAGGTCAACACAATTAGGATTACCCAGCCAGTAGCTTTAATAATTTTATTTCAAGCAAGATTTTTACTTTAATGACTTGAGTCTTGTTCTAAACAATAATTTCCATAAAATTTCAGGGTTTGTGCTACCTTACATCATTCTAATATACATTCATAAATAGAGAGAGAGAGAGAGAGAGAGAGAGAATTTAAATACATATATAAATTAAAACCTGCTCACCCAATTTGTCTTATATAGACTCCTCCTAAATTCATGTTGTATATACTAGTGATACCCTGGGATAGCCATCTTTAAATTTATTTTTTCTTCCTCACTTTTAGGAACTTTCCTTAAGTAAAACTTCCTCTTCTCATGTTATCATTTCTTTCACACACTGATAAAGTTGGGGAAATGCCCTTTATTTATTTAGGGAATAGAAATTCTAGACCTTGTAAAATTCACTCCAGTCATACTGAACTGCCTGCGGGTCCCTGAACACAAAAGCCTATTTCATTATGTAGGGTTCTTATTTATTCTGTTCCCTCTTCCTATAATACCCTTCCAAAGTCTGTACTTTATTTGTAATCTTTCAAAATGTATCTCAGATAATATCGGGAAACTATCCAGAGGCCTCTATCTAGTTTGATTTAGGGAATTACTCTGTGTTCTCAGTGTGCCTTGATGTACATCTATGATAGTTACTATAAAATTACATTCTTATATATATGAATACTTTGTATGAATAAATCAAAAAGTACCTTAGGAATACAGAACTTGCCCAAATTTTCCCTCTGCCCCTAGGGCCTATTATAGCATCTGTACAGAGAAACCACCTGGCAAACGTTCATAAACTGAAGTCAACTGAATTCTGTTGCATGTTCTCCTTACGGTGTTTTCCCAGATATAAAATGAAGGTATCCCCCTTAACAGTCCCTAAGTAGTTCCAAGTGTAGTCCTCACATTCTCACTAGCATGACTTTTACTGTCCTGCCTCACTATCTTCTCGAGTCTTCAACATTTAACTATTTGGACTTGGATACAAGGCAGATGCATGTATTGAGGAAAGAGCTGAAATCCCAAAGAAGTGTTTCTACTTTTCTTTTTTTTCCCAAACAGATGGCAAATTGAGAAGATTCACATTCAATATACTGATAAACATTTTCTCCTCTTGAGGACCTGAGTTTGTGATATTCATTTATATTAGTGCTTTCAAGAAGAAAAAAAGCAGATTCTCAGTTCCTTATGAATTTGCTGATTCAGGGAAAGCAAGCGGGAGGCCCCGAGGACCCCCATGGAACCCCGGGTATGAGTTCCTGGCATCAGCTGTTTGAGTCGCTGGAGGTCTACACTGGCTCTGATCTTTTTAATTATCTGCCAGGAGCTCCAGCTTAAAGCTTAGCTCTTCCCTTCTCCTGCTTGCAATCACGTGCACACAATAGTGCTCCATAAGCGATACCAAATGGCCGCACCTTGAACATTTTACCATTTCTCAGACACACACCAGCAATTTAAGCATTGCTGCCTCAACCACCTTTTCCTGCCCCCTCTCCGCTTTCCCCTTCGGTCCCAGATCCCTTGATCAACCCAAGAGCAGGAGTAAAACCATGTAATTATATGCATGGACTACATCCTGAATTCAAAGTGCAACCTGGCCACTTTAACCTGTTAGTTAACTTCTCTGTTCCTCAGTTTCCACGCATGCCAGATAGAATCATAATACCCAATTCTTAATACTGAGATGAAAATGAAAATATGTTCAGTTATGAGCCCTGAGGAGTTACCATTATCATATTTTCTATCTTCCTATATTTTTGTTAAAAAAAGATGGAAAAATAGCATTTATTCTCTCAGCTACTCTCAAGTTTATCTAGGCCTCATTATATTGCTGTGAAGTAGGTTTATTATTCTCAATCTACAGAAGAAGAAACTGAGGCTCGGAGAAGTTTAGAATTTTGCCAAAGTTAGTAAAAGCTGCAAGTTGTGATTAAAACCCAGGTGTTTCTGAATCTAAAGCTGTGTTAGTTTTCTTCCTGGCTCCTCAAATGCCAAATGCGTGCCTCCCCAGTGGCTGACACAGGAGGACAATGGTAAATAGTTATTAAATAGGTCAGCTGATAAGCCCCTCCCTTTCTCAAGCACCTTTCCGCAAAGCACTGTGGTGTTTTCAGGTGATTCTGGTTTTGCTGTTGTTGTTGTTGTTTTTGGTGAGCTATTTGAAAACTCACAGAACAAAAATCAAAGAAGAATTAAAGCACAGATCTTTGCTTTGGCTTCAGTGTGACTAGCCCCCTTCCAAAGCGAAGAGCAGTGGAGCCCATCTCCTTCACTCGTAGCAAAGATGGTAGGCTCACCTGCATTAGGACTCTGCCTTTGCCACTTACAGCTCATTTCCTCATCTGTAAAATGGGCTATTAATTCCCATTCCAGATTTGTCATAAACCTAAGAGAGATTCCCAGCACACAGCAGGCACTCTATAAATATCTGTTCCCTTAATGACGCCTTCTCTACTTCTCTATCCCCAGTCCCACAAAGACATTCAAGCTGCATCAGTCCTGACAATTGAGTGAATGCTCCACAACTAGAACTCTTGCTCTCTACGGGCCTCCAACACCAGTCCTACAATAGCCCTGGGGACACCCTCCCCCTTTCTCTAGGGTGCGTTTTACTGTCACACACCCACAATGCTAAGTCCCCCTTGTATCCACTCTTTGGTAGGGTCCAGTGATCAGAACCTGAAAAGACAGATTCAGAGCCCCACAACATATGAGCGTATTTCTTAAGAGAAAATGTGCTTTGTTTATAAGATTGAACACTTACCATCTATTCCATGTCTCACCCTCCACTAGCTGTCTTCAGGTCCATGAACTCATTTAGTGCTCATAAATACCAGAGCAGTTGGGGATATTATCTCCATTTTATAAATGAGATCATCAAGACTCAGAGAAGTTCTGGATTTACGCATTAATTTTACACATATTCACTGAAGACGTGCACAGCCAGGGGTCATAAAGGCAGTACAAAGATGGGTTGGTGGAGAAGGACACCGCCTGATTTATATCCTATTGTGCAGCCACGAGCAATGTGCTTAAGCTCGTTCTGCCTCTGTTTTCTCATCTCTAACATGGGATAGGGTTTTGTATAAGATGGAAATGCAGGAGGTGTAGAATGAAAAGCATTTAGCACGTTCTGCCCTGTAGCATGTGCTCAAAATGTATTTGCTGTTACTGATAAATAATAAGAAACAGCCCGGCTGCTTAGAAGTAGGGAACAATTAAACAAATAGTTAATTTCCATTTCACAATGGAGGGGTTAACAGGAGTCACTTCATGCACTAAGAAGGAGATAATCAACTACCAGAGGAAGGGAGGGCCCCAGATTGAAGTAACTCCTCATTTAGCAGGCCTCTAGCATTCAGCAGTAGATGCCATGTCCCAAATACATATAACTCCCAACACAGCTCTCCTGCTAAGGAGACCTCGGTAAATGTCCCGCAGTAATTCTTTTTCGAATCAAATAAATATGTAATCTCTGTTCAAAACTGTCTCTAGTAAAGATGCAAACACACATCAAATGTATTCGCAGTGTTTTTCATAAAAGCTCAAAAGAGCTTTTAGTTTTATTTATTTATTTTGAGAGAGAGAGAGAGAGAGAGAGGAGAGTCAGCATGAAGGTGGGGGAGGGGCAGAGAGAGAAAGATGGAGAGAATCCCAAGCGGGCTCCATACTGTCAGCTCAGAGCCCGATGCAAGGCTCAAACTCAATGAACCATGAGATCATGGCCTGAACTGTGAGATCAGTTCACCAACTGAACCATCCAGGTGCCCCCAGAAGACCCCTTTTTAAACAAAATAATTTAAAGATGTATAAAACTTAGTGTACCACAGATGATGAGCATCACTGACAGCAGGCTCCTGCTCCCAGATTCAGGAAGGCCTTGTCTGATTGCAAAGCTCACCTAAAGTTGTTCAAAGAGGGAAGACAAGTCTAATCATGAGAAATACCAACTCAAAACTCTGAATTCATCCTTCAGTTGTTTTCCCCCTCAATTAATGTTCTTCTTGGAGTATTTGGAAGAATCATTTCTCCTGAGAAAATATCACTGACTGACATTTAGAAATAATACAATTTCCAGCTATAAGCCATCCTTTGCATTGCCTCTGTTTTAACAAGAAAGAGAACAGAGGTAGGGAAGGGAGTGATAAGCAGTGTTCATTTACAAAGCAGTGAGGATACAAAGTTAACTTTTGAAAAATAAAATGGACCTACTCAATTTGTATTGATAAGAGATACCAAATGTGTGATACTTACTACCTACCAGATCTAGGCATAGTGCCTTATGTATTTGTTTTTGTTGTTGTTATTGTTGTTTTTCATTGAATCCTTATCACAGGTGAGGTAGGTATAATTTTCCCTGTTTTTCATATGTGGAAACTAGGGCACATATTTAGGAAGTAACTTGCCCAAGATCACATGGAGAGTAAAATGCAAAGCCAGAATTTAAATTTAAGTCCTTGGATCCTGCAAGTCACATTTTGAATCACTCTGATATGCCAAACTGTGCCAGGTTGCAGATGTAAGAACCTATTTGGAAATCCTGGTATGGAAAGTGCAAAGATCCACAGGCTTCTCCTGAGACATAAACCTTGGTTCTGCTTAGTGTTGGCTAGAGTCACAGGTTCTAGTTTGTATCCCTTACCCTTAATGGAAAAAAGGGAGAGTTAACTTTTAATTTGGTCTGGATAAAATTTTTTTTTGTCTGTCACTGTTGAACAGATAATTGGCCATGCCTTGGCATGCAAAGTGTGATTCTGTTATTGTCAGATATCTTAAGTGTGATTAAGCTGCCTTTTCTCTGTCAGATCATCTTCTGAGAGGTAGCAGGGCATGGTCCTCACTGTAGTGAGCTTAGAGTCTGAGAAATTAATATAAAAATATAATCAATAGGGGCATTGGGTGGCTCAGTTGGTTGAGCATCCAACTCTTGATTTCAGCTCAGGTCATGATCCCGGGGTCATGGGATTGAGCCCCCCATGGAGCTCTGCATTGAGCATGGAGCCTGCTTAGGATTCTTTCTTTCTCCCTCTGCCCTTCTACCCCACTCATGCTCACTCTCTCTTGAAAATAAAAATAAAAACATTATAAAAAGAAATATAATAAATAAAAGGGATGGTAATATTTATATCCCAGGCCTGTTTGTTATAGGAATAAGGTAATAGTTTTCAAAGACCTTGGTAGAGTGCCTGGCGCATAGTAGGAATTTCACAAATGTTCTTCTCCTTCTTTGTTAAAGCAAAATAATGATTATCACAGTCATTTGTACAGAACAGAAACAGAACAGACTGTACTGTTGAACACTATATTTAATTTTAAAAAAACCTTGTTAGGAAATGAGTGGAAAATGTTCGTGCGTTTGCAGTAGAGCAGAAAACAAGGCAATTACAGATATCAAGAATTGACTGTAATCACCAGTCAGAGATGCAGAATTGCAACACAGGCTCCTAAAAGGAAGAGTGACAAAGTTTGGATTAGAGGTCAAATACATTTCAGGAGATGAGAAAGAATACAAAACCTGTCCTGTGGTTACTTCAGTAGGATAATTTAACTTGGGCAAGAGGAAAGAGATGTTACATAAAGTTTCCTGAAACATACTGGAAAAGTTAATGAATAATTTCAGGGACTATTTCATCATCAACACAGCCATCATCATTGTCAACATCATCATAAGTGTCTATTGATTTTTACCCCAAATATATAAAACTACATGAATAACAATTACCAAGTACCTGCCATGAGTTCAACACTGCTAACGTGTTACCCAATTTAATCTTCATAGCTATACATGCTATGAATCTTAACATGCTATAGATAAATAGGAGGAGTCTCAGAATGGAGCACTCGTCTCCAAGGGCTTGCAACTGAAATGTGGAAAGTATGGAGATTATTTGATATATAGGGAAAAGCTAGTATGTACTGTTTATTTTGTCTTCATTGTCTCATGATCATCAGAACAGCCCATGATTTAACCATCATAACACCCATTTTACGCGTTAGGAAATTGAATTTCACAGAGTTTGACAAACTTGCCTAAAATCACAGTTATAAATGGCAGAGGAGTAGAATCCCGGTTTGTCTGATTGTGCCAAGGCTCTACACGGGAAACTAGGTAAATACTCCATATTTATAGTTAGATATGCTTAGTTTAAGACTGTCAGTCGCAGGGGAAAATCAATGATCAAAGTCATGCCTAATGGCACTGTCTTTTTCTTTCAACAAAGCCTGAATTTATTCATTTATGGTCATTACTTGTACATAATCATGGCCAACCTGCCAGGTAAACACCTAATTATTTTGGTTGTGTTATAAGCAAATAAATCCCCCTGTCTACAAAATGACAAATGAGACCAGATCAGCAGAGAAACAATTGTTCCAGGGTTGCAAACTCTCAGGAGTCTAATGAACAATGGCTTACTGAATGAGCAATTGCAAAACAAAGAGATTACATTAATGTGGTTTCTTTAGAAACAGAGAGCAATCCATTGGCTTTAATGCATGTGCAATAAAGAACTTTGGCAGCTGTGGGTTGGGTGGCTGAGAAAGCACACAAGAAACCTTTACCTTCAGCACAAGGGTCTAGGACTCTACAGCTCCCTGGACAGAGCCCACCATCAAGCACTACCTCCAGGAATATATGAATCCCAGAAATTTCACCCTGAGTTTGGTGGCCTAGCCAAAGGTAACAGCACTTGTAATCAAGCCAAAAGCTCTCTTTGTGAGCACATACACATGCTTTCACTCTGTGAATGTCTGGAACACTCAAGGCAGGAGGCATTGCATCCAGTGACCCAAATGATGAACTTTGGACTTAACCAGATTTGGATTTGAATCCAGCCTGTGCCACTTAATAGCTCTATGCTTTTGGACAAGTGGCTTACTCTTTGGCAGCTAAGACATCTTATCTATAAAATAAGGCAACAGGGGCGCCTGGGTGGCTCAGTGGGTTAAACATCTGACTTCGGCTTAGGTCATGATCTTGCAGTTCATGAGTTCAAGCCCCGCGTCGCGCTCTGTGCTGACAGCTCAGAGCCTGGAGCCTGCTTCAGATTCTGTGTCTCCCTCTCTCTCTGTCCCTCCCCCACTCACACTCTGTCCTCTCTCTCTCTCCCTCTCTCTTTCTCTCTCTCTCAAAAATAAAGATTAAAATAAATAAATTTAAAAAATGGGGGCAACAGTTTCTCACTTTCTCTCAGGATTCTTGCAAGTATTAACTAAAACCAGGACAAAGCACCAAGCTGGAACAACAAACTTCAAAGTTGACTGTGTGTGTGTGTGTGTGTGTGTGTGTGTGTGTGTGTGTGGTGTCTGATTCTGACTTTCACAGAAGACAAGTCAAGTTAAGTAGCAGTGAGTTAGATATCCAGGCAAGTCATGCTCTAATCAGAACTGTGTTTTTGGACTTTGTAATTTTTCTGAAATTTTTACAAGATGGGAACTAGGGATCAACCAAAGAGCAGAGTAAATACAGTTAAACAGCTTTGAACAGATTCAGCTTGTGTGCCTGTAAGTAGCTTATCCACTCTAGTTTTAGGAAAACAGGAAGTAATAAGATTAAGGATCTAAAGCTCAAATGAAAACATAATGTCAAACCTAGTCCAAGTAGGATTTGGGTTCAGGAAAGAGATTGAAATACTCCATAAAATTAAAGGGCAATGAACAGGCTTTCAATAAACCTGATGCACATGCTTTCCCTGTATTTTGTAAACTCCTAATGGAACACTCCATGGAAAATAACAGATTGAGAGGGTTTATGAAGAAAGTCCACTACTGAGCAGGAAATATAGGCCAGGCATTTTCAGGATATCCTGAACTAACGATTTGTATGCAGCACTTGCCGGTAGGGACTTAGCAAACTTTATGCCAGAAGTGACCTGCAAACTTTATGAGCACAGTGCTGTCAGTAGGGCACAAATCTCTAGCCCTACTTACCCAGTGCATCCCTGTTTGAAAGATCTTGGTTATAACAAACAGTTTGAGGCAAAAGCCCTCATTGCTTATAATATCTATCAGAAAGTGTAGTTGATGGAGTGCCTGGGAGGCTCAGTCACTTAAGTGTCTGACACTGGATTTCAGCTCAAGTCATGATCTCATGGTCTTGAGGTCAAGCCCTGAGTCAGGCTCCCTCTTGGGGTGGAGCCTGCTTAGTATTCATTCTCTCTCTCTCTTTCTCTCTCTCTGAAAGACATCTAAATCTAAATCTAAATCTAAATCTCTATATATATGATTTAGGCTGCAAAACAAAGTGATTCAGGCTTTACAATAACCAATTCACTTATTGATTATATGACATAAATTATTTAAATAATTAAATTTCAGAAGTAGCCCATTAATAAAAAATCACTGCACAAGCATGTTTAGGGTAATTATAGTCATCCGCTTTAGAAATGGGTATAGATCATAATATATTTAAACTGCAGTTCATACACATTGTAAAGTCCCCTTAAAATAACATTATAAACATGTTTCACAAATATGCATTAGTCTCCTTTTAAGGACAACTGAACACAATAAACTAAATTGCTAGTAAAGAAAGTAAACCTATAGTGACTTGTAAGTGAAAAGCAAAACCAGCAGAAATTCCCTCAGCAATTGAAAGCAAACCTAATGTTACATCAGTGAAAAAGCCTTTTTGATCAAGTTGTAAAGTCCTCAAAATTTATTTTCTTTCTTTTTAAACTCATTTATTCATTTTGAAAGAGAGAGGGGAAAAGAGAGCACAGGGAAGGGCCAGAGACAGAGGAGAGAGGCTTTCCTCTGTTAGTGCACCTCAGCAACTATTAAAAGTCAGACACTTAACCGTCTGAGCCACCCAGGGGCCTCAAAATCTCTTTTCTAAGTGTGCCCAGTAAGGGCTTTAGAACTTGCAAAGAACTGCACGTTAGTCAAACTTCTTTAAACACTACCGAAGACTCCTCAGGAAATTCTAACTTTTATGAGGCATTTCTATTTTTGTCAACCACTATTCATACATTGAGTGGGTTACTAGCAAATAATATCTGATTGATTATAAAATTTAAAAAAAATACAAAAAAATTTTAAAAAATACAATAAAGATCAGTTATCAACTTATTAGGTAAATGCACTTACAGATTTAGGACTAGAATGAATGAATGAATGAATGAATGAATGAATGAATGAATGAACAAATGAACATCATCTACTACTCATTCAGCATTGATTATGAACCACACACTGTTCTAAGTACTTTGTGTACATTTGTTAGCTATCACATAATCCTTCAAATTCTTCAACAATATCAGTGGAGTAGATATTAATATCAACTCATTCAAAGACAAGGGAAGTAAGAGATTGTATTCCCTAATGTGGTTTGAGAAGTTCATGGTTTCCAATTCTGTCTCCTCCACTCATTTTCTGACCTTCACAAGTCGCACAATTTCTCTGGCCTCTGTCTCTACCTCTGTGAAGTATCTGAGTTTTAAACAAATAACACATGTACAATTGTTTCACCCAAGTGCATACTAGCTATTGAGTAAATGTTAATCTGAATCTGAAATTGGATTTGGCAAGAAAGAAAAAGAGATATTCAGATCCTTTAGTCTGTGGCTTTTATATTTAAGTAAATATAAATACATTTTTCTCATAGGTGTTTTTGAGACATTTTATATTATGCTTTGCAATATCTTTATTTTACTAGCAAGCACTAAATATATGGATATTAGCAGTCTATCCTACTAAAGTATATACTTTAAATGTAGGGAAAGTATTTCTCCTTTTTGGATCATATGAGGAAACTGGATAGAATTTAGCATTGATTCACTTATAGAGGAAAATATTGAAAGTATTATATATTTAGTTTTATATTCACCATAGGAAATCCAAAGGAGATTTTTATAGATGTCTGCGTATGAATTGAATGGTATTAACTGCCATTCTGAAAGGTGGGTAGTATTTGTGATGTTGCCTTTAAAGGAAAGGACAACATAAAAATCATCAAGGACAAGGTTGCTGCTGAGACAAGATCCCAGATAGGAATATTGGTGGATATTGGTGATTCTCACTCCAAAGTGGGCTGTCAGACTCCAGGGGACTGTCTCTCATTAAATCAGTGCCTAAAACAATGACAGAAAAAATACTCCATTATATTAACTAAAACTGAACATTATTGTTGCCAAGGAGTCTTGAATACAAGCATTTGGTTTACTAAATTCAATTCCCTGATTATGGTAATTCTTTCAAATAATAAACAATAGGTATATTAATTAAATTATTCATTCATTCAACACATTTAGATATGTACTTTGATATAATTGTACCAAAAGTAGATACCCTTGGTCCTTGTCCTTCTAAGATCTACACACTAGTGAAAATGATAAATGTACATAAAAAATTACACAAATTATTGTAATCTGCCCAAATCTACAAAGTGTAGTGCATGACATACACTACACTGTGTGAGCCGTAACACTTTATAGTCAAACAAGTGTAAAGGCTTTGACTTCTTACTTATAAAACCCTCCTGCATTTATGCCTCCATTTTCATAGATAAAAAGTCCTCTGGTCAGGCTTCCTTTTAGCTGGAGGAGAAAAAACATTCCCACTTCTGCATATATTAAGCACATATTTCTACATTTCTGCACTGACCACCCTTTTTCTCTTATCACATTCCCAATTGAGATGTGAATGAAATAAATTAGGCTAGAGTTTGAGAGTCACCCCTGGCTGTTCCTGCCTCATCAGTGTGTCTTTTTCAGGCACTTTCTACAGAAAACTGAGTTCAGCCATCAGATGGTAATGTTACCAGTGTTGTAGAGATCATGCTCTTTTGGCAAAGTTTCACTAACTGTGTACATATAGAGATGATGCTGAATATGACCTCCTAGTGGAGAACCATGACAGTTGGCCCTTCAATGTATTTCAGCTATGTAGTGAGCAGTTTGATCAAAAAGGGTTTCTGAGGACCATTTCACAGAATCTTATAGGCAGGTACTCACCGGGCGATTCCAAGGACTGTTTTCCTGGTGTGAATCACATTACCTGGACCATCAGGTCAGAAGGCAAAACAATACATGAGTGAAAGGCAGTAGCTAAAATCCACAGAATTCTTAAAAGACAACACCTGCTTCATCACCTTTTTGTCTAAACTTCTGCCACTGTGGTCTGGCCTGAAAAGTTAGTGGAGTGGAATCAAGAATGACAAGGGTTGGAGGCACCTGGGTGGCTCATTTGGCTGAGCATCTGACTTCGGCTCAGGTCATGATCTCACAGTTTGTGAGTTCGAGCCCCACATTGAGCTCTGCAGTGATGGTGTGGAGCCTGCTTCTGATTCTCTGTCTCCCTCTCTCTGTCCCTTTCCTGCTTGTTCTCTCTCTCTCTCTCTCCCAAAAAATGAACATTAAAAAAAAAAAAAAAGAATGACAAGGGTTGGTGTCCATGAATGTGTTCACCTGTCAGTGGAAGTGTTTACAGAAGCTAACCCTACCTCTGAAAGGGGAAGTGTGCTTGACATATTATCTAGTCCACACTCTTACAACTATCACTATAGAGCCAGCCAACACCCTTCTGTAGGTTTTCATTTTTGTAAAGATATTTTAGACCCCCATATTAAAGATATAACCAGTTGCAGGCTTTTGGGGAATTAGTTCATAATCTGGAGCCTGCTTGGCCATATGGCAAATGCAAGAGAGCAAGAAAAAGTTATGTCTTCTTTTACAAAGATCTAGATACTTGAACACTATCCCTTGCTGAAATTCATCATGGAGCCAGCCATGCCATCCTAATTAAGTTTACAATGTCTATTGTTAAAAAGAATAGTTCTTACTATGTGGAAGAAATTATACCCAGCAATTCCAGCCTGTAATAGTCTGCAAAAATAACTCCTAATTGACTGTTGAGAGTAATGATAACATGATTTAAAACATAACGTCGGCACCAGAAAATTTAGTGCAGAAGACCAATCTGAGGGTTGAGCTGTCAGGAAAGCAGCCCATTGAATTTTTCTAAGCTAATTCAAATGAAAACGCTAAGATTAAAAGTGATAACACAGTGCCAATGAGATAAGAATTTCTGCAAAATTAGATTACAGCCTTCTTGTGGCCATAAAAACCATATTATCCTTGACACTACTAAATCAATCACTGCAAGAAAATTATCTTCACAAGTTCAACTAGTGCTTCTTGTTTGAACCTGAAGAGTTTGGTCTGTTTTCCTGCTGGTTGAGAATCAGAAGTGGTGCTTTCTTTTACATATTTCTTGTCTGAAGAGGGATGGATGTTTCACAACCAGCTGTGTGACAAAGAAATCCCACCATTTGACCAGAGTATCACCAAAGCTATCATTTAGTTTAAAAGGAAAAAAACAAGTTTGCAAAGTATTAAATTGTGAAATGCAATAACTTTTACAACTTGTTATTTAGCTGCTTATTGGCAAGCATTGGCGACTTGTTAAAACAGAAGTTTATTTTTATGTTCCTACAACATAGGTAGCCATTTCCTGATACTTCTGTTCATTTCTCAGCAACTTCAGACATCTTTGACGAATAGGTTTCATTTAGGATATTGTTTTCCCTGTTCAGGGAGTGTTCATTTTATTGAGAAGTAGCAGCTCTGGCCTAATTCTTCAGCAGGACGACAGAGAGCAAATAGGACTCTTGCACCGATGTAAAAAAGGCAGATTCCACACAACAGGTTTAGGGCCATGACATCCTGACCATTGGCTGCTCTGGAGCAAAATGTAGATAATAAGAGCACAGACTCAGAATTTAGAGAGAAGCAAGGTTGAATTCCACCTACATTGCATGGTAGCAACATGAGCTTCAGAAAGCTATATGATCTCTCTGCTCTGAGTTGCTTATTAGTAAAACTGATATAATAATTATTGTAGGGCTGGTATGAGAATTAAGTACAAACTATGATGCTTGATATGTAGAGAACTTGACATATCAAATCATCATTATTATCATTTCATTATTATCATCATCATTATTCTTTTTATATCCAATTTATATCAATTAACATAAAAATTATTAAAACATATTGTCTTGTCTTCACTGTGTATAGTAACCTCTGGTTGGCTTCTCTTTTCACCTGAGTTTTAAATCTTCAAAGATAAGGATCTATTCTAATTCATCTTTGTCTTAAAGTTTTATACAACTACAGAATCTGGCATATAATAGGTGTTCAATGTTTGCTAAAGATGTGACTGTTCTATGGAATTCTATATTTTTAAAATATACTTTATAATTAGCGCGCCTGACTGGCTCAGTTGGAGGAACATGCAACTCTTGTTTGAGCCCCGTGTTTGGTGTAGTAAATACTAAAATATATATGTGTGTGTATATACATATACAGTAAAACCTTGGATTGTGAGTAACTTGTTCCGCAAGTATTCCACAAGATGAGCAAGCATTTCATTTCTAATTAATTTTAACTTGATAAATAAGCGATGTCTTGCAATGCAATTAGTGTTACGCTGAACGTCATATGATCACAGCTGAGTCAATGCTTCTTCTCTCTCTCTCTCTCTCTCTCTCTCTCTCTCTCGCTCACTGCGGGATTGTGGGTGATCATCTCCCATGCTTGGATGCTCAGTCTCAGGCCATAGTGTTTGGCAGAAATCAGTGATTTTTCAGAACATTTGAAGGTGTCTGCAACTGACACTACTGTATTTTTTGTCACTTCAAAGCACCTATGGACAATCCTTTGCTTTTCCATTCAAGGGTAAGCTTAGGAATGCTTAGCTTCACTGTAGGTCAGGCTGCCTACAGATATTGACCCTTCTGCTGCTTTATTGCCAGTTACATTAAATATAGTATATGACAAGTGTTTATTAATACTCTATTGTAGTCAACATCCGGATGAGCATAGATAATGGCCCCCATGCAGAAAGAGAGTCCATTGAGCCAATAGATTCCAACTGCAGTGATTCCGTTAGTGATAGTGAAAGTGATCCTACACAACAACCCTCCTCTCTCTTGTCTCTCTCACACCAGCCACGAAGGTTTTCAAAGCTAAGTGCAGGCTAATTTGTTTATTTTTCTTTGTTTTGCATTTTCTTTGTGATTTTATATTATATTACAGTATTATAATCATTTTTATATGAATAGTTTTGGGTTGTGGAACAAATCATCTGAGTTTCCATTATTTCTTATGGAGAAATTTGTTTTGATATACAAGTGCTTTGGATTATAAGAATGTTTCTGGAACAAATTATGCTTGCAAACCAAGGTTTCTCTCTCTTTCTCTCTCTCTCTCTTCTCTCTTACAGAAAAATTTAGGGGAAAGTACAGACAATTCCCATATATACTCTCCCCCACTATCAGCATTCTGCACCAGAATGGGTCTTTGTTATAATTAATGAACCTACATTGACACATTGTGATTACCCAGTCCGTAGTTTGCAGTAGGGATTGCTTTTGGTGCAGTATATTCTATGGATTTTGACAGATGTATAATGACAGGTATCCACCATTACAGTATTATGCAGAAGAGTTTAACTGCCCCAAACTATCTCTACCTCACCTACTTATGGCTCCTTGTCCACTAACTCCTGGTATCCACTGATCTCTTTACTGTCTTCATACGTTTTCCTTTTCCAGAATATCATACTGTTGGAATCATACGCACTGTAGCCTTTTCAAATTGGCTTTTTCACTTGGTAATATGCTTTTAAGTTTCCATATCTTTTCATGGTCTTGATAGTTCATTTCTTGTTAGCACTAAATAATATTTCACTGTCTGGGTGTACCACAGTTTGTCCATCACCTACTGAAGGACAGCTTGGTTGCTTCCAAGTTTGGGCAATTATGAACAAAGTTGCTATATATATATATATATATATATATATATATATATATATATATATATCCATATGCATGTTTTTGTGTGGATATATGTTTTGAACTCATCTGGTAAATACCAAGGAGTATATTTACTGAATCATATTGTAAGAAAATGTTTAGTTTTGTAGGAAACTGCTGAACTTGCTTCCAGAGTGGCTGTACCATTTTGCATTCCTTCCAACAATGAATGAAAGCTCCTGTTGCTCCAACTCCATCCTTGTCAGCATTTTGTTGGTATTTTGTACTTCTAGCCATTCTAATAGGTGTGTAGGGTTATCTGATTGGTGATTTCATTTGAAATTCTGTGATGACATATAATGTTGGACATATAAACTATCTGCTATATGTGTATCTCCTTGGGTGATGTGTCTATTCAGGTCTTTTGCCCATTTTTTAATTGGATTGTCTCTTTTCTTATTGTTGAGTTGTATAAGTTCTTTGTATATTTTGGATACGAATCATTTATAAGATGTCTTTTGCAAATATTTTCTCTCATTCGGTGATTTGTCACCTCATTTTCTTGATGTCTTTCACAGAGCAGAAAATTTTAATTAAAATTTTTTTCATGTTTATTTTATTTTTGAGAGAAACAGAGACAGAGACAAAGCATGAGTGGGGGAGGGGCAGAGAGAGGCGGAAACAAAGAATCTGAAGCAAGCTCCAGGCTCTGAGCTGTTATCACAAAGCCCGATGCTGGGCTCAGACTCATGGACTGAGAGATAATGAGCCAAAGTCAGTTGCTTAACCAACTGAACCACCCAGGCACCCCAGAAAATTGTAATTTGAATGAAGTTCAGCTTATCAATTATTTCTTTTATAGAACATACCTTTGCTGTTATATCTAAAAATCCATTGCCATGCCCAAAGTCATCTAGATTTTCTGTTAGGTTTTATAGTTTTACATTAAATTTATGTCTGTGGTCCATTTTAAGCTAATTTTTGTGAAGGGTGTATTATGAACTGAATGGTGTCTTCCCAGAATTCACAGGTTGAAACTCTAAACCTCACTGTGGCTATATTTAGAGATAGGGCCTTGTAAGAGATAAAGTTAAGCAAAGTCAAAGGGTGGGCCCCTAATCCAACATGAATAATGTCCTTATAGGAAGAAGAGCCACAAGAGATGTACACATACACAGAAAAGCCCTTGTGAAGTTGCAGCAAGAAGGGAGTAGACAGTAAGCCAAGGAGAGGGGTCTTAGGAAAGTTAATTATGTTAACACCTTGATCTTGGACTTATAGCCACCCAGTCTGTACAGTGGCTGCCCTATGTGATTAATGCAGATTATAAAGTCCGTTTCTAGATTTCTTTTTCTTTCTTTCTTTCTTTCTTTCTTTCTTTCTTTCTTTCTTTCTTTCTTTGCTGTGGATGTCTAGTTGTTCCAACACCATTTGTTGAAAAGATTGTCTTTTCTTCTCTGTATTACCTTTGCTGCTTTATCAAAGGTCAGTTGACTATGTTCATATTGGTTTCTGTTTCTGGACTGTCTATTCTGTTCCATTGATCTATATATATATTCTTTTGCCAATATCATAATCCCTTAATGATTATAGCTTTACACTAAGACTTGAAGTGGAGTAGTCCTTCCTCAATATTGTGTTGTATACTCTGGGTTTTTGCCTCTCCATATAAACGAGTTATCAGTTAATCGATTACAACAGAATAATTTGCTGGGACTTTGGTTGAGATGGCATTGAATCTATAGTTCATGTTGGGAAGAACTGTCACCTTGACCATACTGAGTCATCTTCATGGACATGGAATATCTCCCCATTTATTTCTTTCTTTGATTTCTTTCATCAGGATTTTGTACTTCTCCTTATATAGATATCAAACACATTTTGTTAGATTTATTAAATTTTATTAAATTTTGTGGGGTGCTGATGTAAACAGTATTGTGTTTTTAACTTCAAATTCCATTTGTTCATTGCTGGTATATAGGAAAGCAAGTGACTTTTTTACATTAACCCTTTATCCTACAGCTTTGCTATTATTGCTTATTAGTTACAGGGTTTTTTGTTGATCCTTTGGATCTTCTACATAGACAATTATGTCATCTCCAAACAAAGACACTTTTATTTCTTCCTTCTCAATTTGTATATATTTTCTTTGCTTTTCTTATTGCATTAGTTCTTATTGCATTAGTTAGGACTTCCAGTAAGATGCTGAAAAGGAATGCTGAGAACAGACATCCTTGCCTTGTTCCTGAGCTTATCAGGAAAGCTTCTAGTTTCTCACCACATCTTAATTTTTATAATGATTTTACATGTCAAAATCATACTCAGACATGGACAATGTTTAATTAAGTTAATTGCTTGTGTTTCTGTGTATGTTTAGCCATAGATTGCTACACATTACTACCTGTCATGCACTTAGAAAGAACCACCTCTCTCTTGGCTAGAGTCTGTTTCCTAATGAAATTAAAATTTATTCCAGAAGTAGGACATGTCGTATTTTTCTTTACCACTTAGTTTTATAAATTCTTGGCTTTAAGAATCTTATCATTATATTTATATTTTGTTTATACTCTCCCTTTAGTCCTGTCCATTCTTCCACAAGGAGGGTAAGACATAGAATCTGAGGATCTCCAACCCCCCCTTAATTCTGCCCTTCTTAAAATGTAAAGCAACACTACATTAAATTTTAAATGGAATTTAAAGTAAATGCAACAGCTCTGGTTTAAATGTGTCTTTCTTGTAGACAAACAGAAAATTGGGTTAAAAATTAACAAAACAATTTTAATGCTATAAACTTGGGAAATAGTACTGTAGGCTTAGGTAACAACAACAAAGAAGTGAGTGAGATAGAAAAATTTTGATTTAAATCCCAAGGTAGCAAACTAATTGAAAAATGCATAAATTATTATTGAGTTCCTCAGATTTGGCATTTAATCTCATTTTATTGTATGCAGTTCACAAGTTGGAGGCTGCAGTCTGCTTTACTTATAGCCCTAAAGGGGTTGATCGTGTATTCTATCTGTGGAAACTAAAATGTTGTGACCAATCTTGCAAGATATTTCATTTTTAAAAATACAATTAATGATATTCCTAGGTAGCAACTTGGTTGTGGTACTACTAAAAGGTGCCAAAAAGACTTCAAACTAACACTAATACAACTCAGGTAAAGATACTAGAAACCTAGAAAAGTCTTTCATGACTCTAGTTTGGTTGGTTATATTAGAACAAGAAAGTGTCTATAAGCTGCAAAATATGAGCAGAGCCTAAAATTTTCATTTTAGAAAAAAAACAGCCCCTAAGAAAATTACTATTTTAAAAAACTTCTTTCATCCCATTTTTCAAGTATGATTTTAAACCTTAGTGGTTTTTAAAAGAATGGTGTTTATTCCTGATTTGTGCATGTACCAGGAAAACATAAGAAAGTAGTCCCACAGTGGTTAAAATATTGAAGGTATTATTTGCTTTGAATGTTCCCTTGTGTTCATTAAACTTTACTAGATAGGGTAACCTTGAGCAGTGCCTGAATCAGATTGCTTGGAATTCCAAATCTGATCTGTAAAATCACCTCCAGTGTGTGACTGGGTTTACTATGTAATTTTTCTTTTCAAATATGCCATTATTGTAGTCTTGCACCTAAACCCTAAGAATGCTGTTATTAACTTGCTTTTAAGGTCCTCAATAAAGCAACATTTAGGATGTACATAAAAACACTGCATTTTTATTAAACAACCCTAGAGGAAGGAAAGGTTATTTCAACAGTTACATCAACAGTATGGTTCTGTGGTTCTATTCAGTTAGCATTGGCTTGCCATCCTCCTTAAGTACTGGCAGCAGGCCCAAGTGTACTTATTAATAGACTTTTATTTTTCTACATTTTTCCCAATATCACAAAACTGTGGTAAGAAAACTTCCTAGATTTTTCAAGGTAGGTACTCTCTCCTCAATCCCTCTGTCTCTCTCTCTTTCTGTCTAACCCCTTTCTCTTCATTCCCTCTCTCCCTTAACCCTTAAGCTCCCTGTTTCTTAAGGATAAAACACACACAGAAGAATAGAGATGATAGATAGATAGATAGATAGATAGATAAGAAAGATAGAGATGATAAATGGAACCATAAAAATATATCAGCTAGGGAATATTTAATGGTGATGGAAAAGCGAACAGATTTGAAAATGTTTTTTTTAAATTTAAAATTAATAGAATTAGATGATTGTTATGGATGTGAGGAAATGCCAGAAGTCAAAAGTTAATAATATAAAAGAATTAGTAGGTTCGAAGGAGATGCGGTTGAATATAGCTCAGTTTCATTTAACGGGTAGTATGCGTCATATACTGTACTGAATGTGTTTTCATATTCTGTTCCATTTGATCCATAAATCCTCTTAGAGTTAAGGAAACTGAGTTCCAGGGAGGCTAAGAAACTTGCTGAAGTTCATATCTATAAGAAGTGCTGAGTAGAGATTCATGGACAGACATTCTGATGCCAGAGACCACTCTGTTAATAAACATCACCTTTTGGCATGCTGAGTTTGCAATGCCTAGCTCATCGCAGTGGAAATGTCTAGTAATATGTTGGATACAGGATTCTGAAACTCAGAGAGGATGGGTTTCGTCATTGGTTGAGTTACCCAGGGGGCAACAGCATGTTTAAAGTCATGGTGCACAGGATAGAGTGCTGGGAAATATCAACAGTTAGAGAGGAGAGAAAATGAAATAATGAGACAGAGAAGTAACGTTTACAGAAAAGAGAAGAGGAGTCAGAGAATTCATAGTATCCAATGTCAAGGGTGGTAGGTAGTTTCTAAATAGACAATGCCTCCTGCAACATCAATGCCTACTACAGCACACAGCAGAACAGTTAGTTATAAGAAAGGATCATCATGTTTATTGGGTACAGACACTTAGAAGACTCTTTCCAACCTTCACCAAGGACAGTTCTAGTAAAGAATTGGAGAAAGATGAAGGGAAAGAAAGGGAATAGGTTGATGGAGAAGAATAGTGGTGTTTTAGAGAACAAAGAATATAAGAGTGCCCAGCACCTGCTTTTATACATAGTGTGATTATCACAAGCATTATTATGTTCAGGCATATTATTTTTTTTGCAGTGGAGCCTGTGCTTGAAGTATCATATAGAAATTTCATGCAGAGATGCTCCAAGAAATAATCTAGACTGTGACCTCCAAATTTTTAGCAGTGGGGACATGTTTTAATGGAATCACATTTTAAAGATTTTTTTTTCATTTAAGTCTCAGAATATGCAAGAGATATATTTCAGTTACCAAAAGAGCTTCAATTTGGTAAAGCAAAAATGCCACAATCTTTTAAAACTGGTACTTTTTCTAAAACTGAAAACTTCACACATTTTACATTTCATTTGCTAACTTTCACAGCAGGCCTCCCAAAACCCAGCTTCCTACTGAAGTGTGTTTCCAAGCAATTTAATTTGGAAATTGAGAGCTGTCTTGACCTTTTCATGGGTTTTAAACTCTGTGTCCTGAAAGACTTCAGAGACAACACTCCACAGGTGACCAAACATTCCAGAATAATAGTGCCCCTGTTTTTAGACAGCATTTTCTATAACTAAAAATTAGTCAATCAGTTCTCTTTTGAAAGGTCTTCTGGACAAGCAGTTTTTACATTTGAGTTTGTATGGCATTTACCACATTGTGTGTTCCATTAAGTATTATTACAAGGCCTTTTACATCTATGAATGCATGGCACTGAAACAGAAAATGCCAGTTGTCCCCTCTGGATTCAAGGCTCTGAATCAAGAATCACAAAAGTATAGAAAGATAGCACTTTAAGATGCTCTGTACGGTAAGGAAACTTAGCCCTTTCTCAGATGTTTGGTGAGGCTCCACTCAGAGTAAATTAAATTTTACTGAACAGTAAAGATTTGAGCTGGGGAAACCACTCATCACTTCCACATGTTTTATTTATTCAAGTTTTCCAGAACTCATTTTTTTAAAGAAAGAGTCTTCTTTTATAAGTGGTTAAAAAATATGGATCTGGATCACTAGCCTCATTTTACAGCTGAGGCAAAATGAGACCTAAAGACAAGATGGCCTGCCACAGGGCACATCATCAATTAGTAGGAGAATGTGTTAATAAAAGTTCTTTGAGCTGCAAGCTAAAGAAACCAACTTTAACCTACTCAAGAAAAAATGACAATCCTTTGGAGGATGCTAGAGTAGCCAAAAGAATCAAAAGAAAAGTTTACCAACCAAAGAAACCAGGGTAGCTGCATGAACAGCAGTTTTCAGACCTTCTGTCCAGAATATGTCCATAAAGAGACTGCTTCTATAGCACATCAGCTGATGTGGTCCACTCTCTCCTTAAGCTTCCAGTTCCTGCAAGGGAAAATCTGACTGGCTGAACTTTATTGGCAGGTATATCTGCTCTGTGTCTCAGGTCTATGGCTTGGGGTTAGCATAGCAATGGCCAAATTCTTGTAAGTCTCATACTCAACTGTGATTCCCATGTGGCATGGTGTCCTCATTGCCTGGTCTCCTACTACCATTGTCTTTGCTGACACAGCATCACTTGTGGGGGCTTTTAAAAAAAACAGTACTTAGGCCCTTCCCCCATATATATTTCACTTACTCTGGGTGAGGCTGGGACCTGTTCATTTGTCTGAGATGATACTGCCTCCAGCAGAAGTTAAGGAAGAAGGAAAGGAGTAATGATTGAAAGAGGATGACATCTCTTTCTTGACAAAGAACTGAGACCTGCCAACCCCTTTATTCCTATATGGAGTGAAGATCAGATTAAGCAAAGGAACCTGTTTTAAAATTATGATTGCAAAGCCCCATTTCAAACCCACTGAAAAAGTGAATATGTAAGAAGCATCCCATGGAACCTGTATTTTTAAAACTGTCCTTAGGTGCTTCTCATATAGACACCCCTGCAGTGGACCTGTAACATAACTTGCACTGGGCCTATAATTCTGAGATCTAGATCCATGACTGTGATCATTCTAGGCCAGTGGTTCTTACATGTGAGCATCCATCAGAATCACCTGGAGGGCTTGTTAAAATACAGCTTGCTGGGCCTCACCCTCAGGATTTCTGATTCGGTACATCTGAGAATTTCATCTGATTCGGTACATCTGAGAATTTTTTTCACCTGTTGATTCTGGTGCTGCTGGCTCAGAAACCACATTTTGAGAATCATACCCTTAAGAGATTAGAGCTTATTCTCTCATGGAACCCTGACTGGAAAAGTCTTCTAAAGTCAAATAAGTGACTGTGATCCTGGAGTAAGGCAACAATAGAGAGACCTCCTGCAGAGGAGGAGGAAGCAGCATAGTCAGTGAAAAAAGAAACAGTTCATGCATGTTGAGAACACAGTTCTGTTGCACAATGTGAAGCATTACTGAACCTGCAGTCTTCTGATCAGGCATGTCTTAAATGCACCCAACATGGTTGGTGGTGTTAATACTTGGTGCACTTTTTTTTTTTTTTTTGAAGTGAGTCCTGCTACACGGTTCCATATCTTTCCAAGAGAAGACCAGCACTTTTGGACACTGGTCATACCATCTCTTTCCAAACATTTATCATGAGTTTCTCTCACTATCTGAATGGATGTTCATTAAATTATCCTAAATCATTAAATTAATCATGACTCATTTGTTGCTTCTCCATTTCTCATTGCTTTGAATGTGGATTCTGCACTGTGCTGGGCACTGAGAAAACAACATGAAACTGAGAGATTTGTTTTTTAAAGATACATTACCCATATAAATACACACTTGCGTGTTATATACATATTTTTATATATTCGAACAATGAAGTATAAATAAAGGAGTGGTCAATACTATAAGAAGATGCCAGGTGTCTGGAGAGGTCAGAGAAGCTTTCATATAATTCAGCATTTAGATGTATATAAGTTGATATGGTGGATGAAGGGAATTGTCCCAGAAGGGTAACAGCAGAAATGAAGTCAGAGACATCCAGACAGCCAACACACACATGAAAAGATGCTAAACATCGCTCATCATCAGGGACATACAAATCAAAACCACAATGAGATACCACCTCAAATCAGTCAGAATGGCTAAAATTAACAACTCAGGAAACAACAGATGTTGGTGAGGATGTGGAGAAATGGGAACCCTCTTGCACTGTCGATGGGAATGCAAACTGGTGTAGCCACTCTGGAAAATACATGGAGGTTCCTTCAACAACTAAAAATAGAATATCCGCTGACCCAGAAATAGCACTACTAGGAATTTATCCAAAGGATACAGGAGTGCTGATTCATAGTGGCACATGTACCCCAATGTTTACAGCAGTGCTGTCAACAATAGGCAAATTATGGAAAGAGCTCAAATATCCATCAACTGATGAATGCATAAAGAAGATGTGGTTTATATATACAATGGAATACTACTTGGCAATGAAAAATAATGAAATTTTGCCATTTGTAACAATGTAGATGGAATTAGAGGGTACTATGCTAAGTGAAATAAATCAGCAAAAGGCAGATATATTTTTCACACATGTGGAATTTGAGAGATTTAACAGAAGACAATGGGAGAAGGGAAGGGGGAAAATAGTTTCAAACAGAGAGGGATACAAACCATAAAAGACTCTTAAGTACAGAGAACAAACTGAGGGTTGATGGGGGGGAGGAGCAGGGGAGAGGAGAAAATGGGTGATGGGCACTGAGGAGGGAACTTGTTGGGATGGGCACTGGGTGTTGTATGTAAGTAATGAATCATGGGCATTTACTCCCAAAACCAAGAGCACACTGTATATACTGTATGTTAGCTAACTTGACAATAAATTATATTTAAAAAAAAGAAAGAAAGACAAGAAAGAAAGTCAGATAATGAAGAGAAACCTATGGTCAAGCAACAAAGACTATCTTGTCTCTGAAGGGAAAGAAGATGAATACCTATCTTGGAGGTCCTCGTGGGCCATGGTGAGGTGATGGGCAGATACTAAAGGATTGTCTGCAGAGAGTTAAGTCAGTGGCACTTGTCCCTAATATCAGAATCACTTGGAGAGCTACAAAACAATACCAGCACCTAGGCCTAATTCCAAAGTAATGTAATTGGAATCTCTAGAGATAGACCTAGGTCCTCAGTACTTTTTTTTATAGCTTTCCTGCTGATTCTCCTATCCAGCAATGGGTAAGAATGAACAAACTATAGCATCAGATTTGCTAGTAGTCAACGTGGTCTGGGATACTGGTTCAAGGGCTGATTGGAGTGGACAATCTAAAAGTGTGGAAGGCAATAAGCAGGTTTATGTTAAGTCCTGAACTTCACAGTTTCAGTTGAAATGGAGAAGAATGAGCTATAAGAAGGATGTCAAAGAGGCAGGGTTTACTGAATGAGATTTCTGATTGAAAGCGTTGGACAAGAGGATTGTAAGGGACCAACAGAATCCCCAAGTCCCTGTCTTAGCCACACCTCATTTAGTTTTCCCTTCTTTTCAATTCCTTAGTACTTGCCTGGACAAGTTCTATGAACCACATACAAATTGAGCAAGACATTGCCTTCCTATATTCCAGGACCGGTCATCTCCCCAGCGCAATCATCTTACTCCTAAGTTCTTAGCAACATGTCATAGAATTTTCCTTCTGGTTTGAAAACCAGTTATATTTTTTTATGGCAAATAACCACTTTTGGCAATGACAGCATTTACATAAGAGTGAAGCTACTCCATGTTTTTTTCCCTTCTATTTAAAGTACATCTACATCTGGAAAAAAAGGGGGAAGGTGAAGTCCTTACTGAAATTCAATGCATGGTTTAATAACCCTATTTGTCAAAATGTCAGCTGCCATACACCCAGCACAGGCTAATATTGTTTCTTGGAACTGGGGAACTTGCCAAATTTGAAGACAGTGTCTATAAAGGGAGTTCTAAGTATCCAAGAATGAACAAATTTCTCCTTTTCTATAAGTTGATGTCTTCTAAGACAAAGATATAGGAAAAAACAGGATGGGGCTGCATTATCTTCTAATTGTGATGTAGTCATTGCAGAAATAGATTCTGAATCTCCCATTTTCATGGACAATGCTTTTAATGATTTTTTTTCAGAAGCAATGAGTTTGGGTAAACATACAGGTTAATACTGGTATTGCAATAATACTGTCAACTTCTACCCCCACAAAAATTCTATGAAGTAGACACATGAGGGATTGTTACATTTTTCGAATGATGAAAAATCTCGCTCCTCCAGCATCACAAAGCTGGGAAGGCAAGAACCAAACCACAGTTTTCAAATTCTGAGTCCTAAATACTTTGTTCACCTGCTTTTTCACCTCCACCTTTAGACTCCTCAG
This sequence comes from Acinonyx jubatus, assembly GCF_027475565.1. Taxonomy (NCBI): domain Eukaryota; kingdom Metazoa; phylum Chordata; class Mammalia; order Carnivora; family Felidae; genus Acinonyx; species Acinonyx jubatus. The sequence goes on along the minus strand of NC_069396.1, from coordinate 21,047,087 downwards.
TAGCCTGTCCTAACCCATTAGTGCTGCTGGAACAAAGTACCATGAACTGAGTGGCTTATAAACATTGGACATGTGTTATAGTTCTGGAGGCTAGAGGTCAGAGCTCAGGAGGCCAGCATGGTCAGGTGAAGGACCTCTTCACAGTGGTAGACTTTTCACTATATCTTCAACTGTGGATGGGCAAGGGAGTTCTCTGGAGTATTTTATAAGGGAGTTAATCTTGTTCATGTGGTCTCTGCCCTCATGACCTAATCAGCTCTCAAAGGCCTCACCTCCTAATACTCACCTTGGGCTCTAGGATTTCAACTTATGAATTTGGGGAGAATCAAACATTCAGACCATAGCACAGCTCATTGTGGGAAAAGTTTGGCCTTGAAATCACAAAGATGTTTTTAAAACAGTACTTCTCCATTAATTGTGAGCTGCAGCTCCCTACTCACCAGTCTGAGCCCAAGTGTGCTCACTTTTACATTTGGAAGAAGATACACGTGTCTGGGGATACTTTGGGAGACAGAGTAAGATATCTGATGTTATAGCACCCCCAGCCCTCATCCCCCCCCCCCACCAGACACACACACGCATACTCCATCATTTATGAAATTCTGAGAGAGCAGTGATTTTGCTTTGGTTCCTGTTGAATCGGCCATGTCTGGAAAGAACATCTTCAATGATGGAAGAAGTGACTTTGTAAAACACTTATGTATCTGAAACCTGGTACATGCTATTTACTTCCTCTTCTATATTTTTATCTTTTACATACTTAATTGTAGAAATCTCTAAGGAACTAATTTTATAGTCTACTTTGTCTGGCAGACAAGTTTCTCTAGCAACCTCAGCAGAGATCAAACACATGGATTGAGTGCACATCCATGGGGGCAGCTGGTATCTGAGGAAGTATGTAAATAATAAATTTAGCATTTGATAATCTCACATAGGTCTTCTGATTATATTAACCTAGACAACTTATAATAATTATGATTAAACAGACATTGTCATTAAATATAGCAGCCATTTGATAAGATTAAGCATAATGTAATATGTCTTCCTTTCCTCCCAATTCAGTATAATAAATTACCCTTAGGCTCCTAAATGAAGCATTTTATAATTGAGCAAAACAGATCGATTTTTAGGGGTCCTTATTTATATGCAAAACAGACTTTTTGAGAATGGTAAACTTGATTAAAATCTCTCTAAGTGCAGATCACAAATAACTTCTTCTCACAGGCCATAACTATCCTATTAATGTATAATTTATTGCATACAAGGATAGTAAAATTCTAATGTGCTTATGATCCAGATGGAAGAAAGAGTTAAATAGGGAAAATAGCAAACAATATAAAAAGGGAAGAAAATTGAATTGAAATTTGACAAATACTGCACAAGATAGTATCCCAGCTGGTACAGATGGCTATAGGAACACAGATATTGGGATAGGCTATCACAGTCAAGTCAATGTCAGCAGAATGTACAAAGCGGTAAGCTTCCATAGAATTTCTAGATTTAGAGATGAAAATTAGATGTGGAAAACAACTTGGCAAATGTGACCTCTCTGAGTCTGTTTGTACCTCCTTAAAATCACCGGTCCCCTGGGGTGCCTGGGTGGCCCAGTCAGTGATCTCACAGTTTGTGAGATTGAGCCCCCCATCTGGCTCTGTACTGAGAGCATGGAGTCTGCTTGGGATTCTCTCTCTATCCCCTCTCTCTGCCTCTCTCCCAGTTTGTCTCTCTCTCGCGTGCGCACGCTCCATCTCGCTCTCTCTCTCTCTCTTGCTCTCTCTCAAAAAACAAACATTAAAAAAATAAAATCACAGGTCCCTTTGGCCAGTACCCAACAACTAAAAGATGATGTCCTAGGTGAGCAGACTTTTGCTCAACTGTATGCCATTCAGAAAAAAAGGAAATATGTGGCTTTTAACCAAAAGGACTCATAAGTAACAGGATTCTCCTGTGTATCATTAAAAGACAAGGCTCAATTTATGTCAGTCATGGCCTGTGCAAATACCCTGTTAGACCAATATGGCTTTCCTGGATCCTACTTAAGAAGTGAATCCAAGGGAGGTGGAAGAAGACTTATGAATTCAAAATCTCTGATTCATGGCCTCTACCAGCCTCTTCATGAACATACATGTTATACTCACATAAAATTAATTTTATTCCTTATTCAGAAATAGGAAATACTACCAACAGGCATACCCCTTATTGAGTCAGAGCACATAGTACTATTTCTTCTCTAATAAAAGTGTGCATTCAAAAAGGACCTTCATATTCTCCCATGCTTGTGGGCACATAGTCACACAGTGGGATGGCTCCCAGTGCTGATGTGCCTTCATCTAGGTTTGAACAAGAACCTTGTGCTGTTCACAATTCAATATTTATCCATTCACTCAAAAATGCTTGATTTGTCAATAATGTGTGGTTTTTCCTCCTGTGTGCTAAGTGAATTTTTTAAATTCTTTCAAATAGTTTTAAATTATGATATATTTTTAACTTTACACAAACAAAAATTATAAACAATACCTATGATTGATAAAAACCCATTTTATTTAATGTGTATTTATTAGACCTGTGCAAGAGGGGAGCATTCAGCTCTGGGGATGCATTGATGAACAAGGTGGACATGGCCCCACTCTTAAGAAGAGAGGTGATAGTTTCTTCTCAGTGACATGACAGTCAAAGCCCAGGGCGATGGAACCATATGGCAGAGTGAAGGAAGGCTGCCTGGAGGGTGAAAAAGGAGTTAGTAAAGCTAATATGTCTTTCTTTCTTCTGTACTCAGCATAATAAATTGCACCTAAATTGCAGAATGAAGCATTTTATACTGGAGCAAAACAAATCAATTTAGAGTCTATATTCAAAAGGAAAGTAGGATTTTTGAGACTGATAATACTGAGTTGGGTCTATCATGCATGCTCCAGGAGGATGGAATCAGGTGTGCAAGGTCCAGGCCACTGCTTTTCTCACCTAAGATGCCTCAGGTAAACAGTGATGAAGGAAGTGCTCAATGTTCGGTCTGGACAAGGAACCCCTATACAGAGAAAAGGGTACAATACAGGTACAGGTGCTATCAGCCTAATCACTATTGGTTCTTTTCAAATGAAATATCTTAAAAGCATTTAAACTGCTGACAAGCCCAGAACAGAGTATTTCGATAAGATGGATCTATGTAAATTTAATTGTTATCCCAGAGTACTCATTTTTTTTCTGGCTGAACAGGACTGTTGCACTCACTGCTTCTATCTTGATAGAAAGCAGTGGAGAAAAAGGATTCTTGATACTACATGCCTTTAAATAGTTTCAGGTTTGAACAGCTTTCTGCAAAGGGCAGGTTGTGATGGTTTCAGCAGGTAGATATAGGAGGCAGAGAGAGCTGGACCCACAGTTGGAATGCTTGGGTTTGAATTTTCAGCGATGTATTTTATGTGGTCTTTCATAGCTACCATTATGGAAACTTAGTTTGCTCATTGGTGAGGTGGACATAGAAATGCATTCCTGTCAGAGGGTTTATAGCTGCACCAAACAACACAGGACCTGTAAAATGTATTCATGCTCTAAAAGTAGTACAAAAGTTGTGGATCATTGGGTTCAAGTCAGAGTTCCTGAGAGAGCAGGGTTTTCCAAGCTAATTCATTGACCTGTAAATTTGCACTATGGACAATTCCCTCATTGACACCATTTTGCAAAATACCTAATCAGTCTTCAAAATTGTCAAGCTTATCAAAAACAAGGAAAGTCTGATGAACTGTTACAGGCAAGAGTAGCTTAAGGAGACGTGAGGACTAAATGTGATGTGGTGTCCTGGATGAGATCCTGCGTCAGAAAAAGGGCACAAGATAAAAACCAAGGAAATCTAGCATAGACTTTAGTTAATAATAATGTCTCAATGTTGGTTCATTCATTTTAGCATATGTACCATAAAGGTATTAATAATAGAAGAAGCTGGTTGTGTGGAGTGTATGGAAAGTCCAGATCTTCATAATTTTTCTTCAAGTCTAAACCTTCTTTTTTAAGCAGAGAGTTTATTTAATTCTTAATTTTTACTTTCTTTTAATTTCTTTTTGAGACAGAGAAAGAGTATGAGCAGGGTAAGGGCAGAGAGGGAGACAACAGAATCTGAAGCAGGCTCTAGGCTCTGAGCTATCAGCACAAAGCCCAATGTGGGGCTTCAATTCATGAACTATGAGGTCATGATCTGAGCTGAAGTCAGACACTTAACCAACTGAGTCACCCAGGCACCCCTAGAAAATTTATTTTAGACATTTTAAAAATAGCGTTATGGAGAATACCCATTCATGGATTTAGCCAATATGTATTTGGTGACTACATGTGCCAAACACACCATTCTAGGGACTGCTGATGGAGTGATAAACAGTTAAAGTTCTAACCCTCCCCCAAAGAGTTTATACATCAATAGGGGAAGGAAAATAAAATGTAAATATAAATTATATTGTAGAGTGCTAAATGCTGTGAGAAAATAAACAGCATAAGAGTTATAGGGGAAAGAGACTGACAAGGTAGGCAAGACCTCTTAGGGGAGAGGCCCTTGAACAGGGTAAGGGGTGGGGTGAGGACGCAGATGGCCGTGCAGATTCCTAAGATGAGAGCTTCCTAGGAAGAGGTAACAATAAGTGTGAGATCTCTGAGACCAGAACAGGCTAGAAGAGACCTAGGAACAGGAAGGAACCCACTGGCAAAAAGGAAAAACAAGGAAAAAGCCAGGTAGGGTCAGAATGTAAGCAGATGAAGTCAGAGAGGTAGGCAAGTGCCATATTGTGCAGGACCTTACAGAACGAAATAAGCACTTTGTTATTCTGAGTATGTTGAGAAGACTGTAGAAGATTCTGTGCAGGACAGAGAAATGATATTTCCATTTACCACTATGTGTCTATGAAAAATGTCAATCATAACAAAAAGTGGAATAAATTTTACAGTGAATACACAGGTATCCATCACTTAGATTCTATAATTGTTTTGCTATAGTTGTTTTAGCACATATCTATCTATCCATCTGTCGATTCATCCATCAACCTACCTTATTTTTTGATGCACTTCAAATGAAGTTTCAGACATTAGTATAATTCTTCCCAAATACTTCTGCATGATATCATTAACTAAAGTTCAACATTTGTTTGTGGCATTTTGTATTTGGAATGAAATTACACATATTAAAATGCACAAACCTTAGGTATATCAATTCCTTGACAAATGTATACATCTGTGTAATCAAACTTCTTTTCATATATAGACTATCACATCACCCTGAAAAATTATCTCAAGCCCTTCTCAGCCCATCTTCATGCCCACTCACTTTTTTGTTCCAGATTTATTGAGTTATAATTGACAAAAGAGTAAGCTATTTAAAGTTCACAGTGTGATGATTTGATACACATATACATTATGAAATTACTTCCCCATCAAGCTAATTAACACATCCTTTTCCCCATGTATTTAGCTTTTCATTTTTTGTTTTTGTTGAGAACATTTAAGTCCTATTCTCTTAGCACATTTCAATTATACAATACAATACAGTCACCATTTTATGTATTAGATCCTCAGACATTGTAACTGAAAAGTTCATACTTTTTACCATCTCCCCATTTCTCCCAACGGCCCTCCCCCACCTCTGGCAACCACTTTTCCAGTCTGTTTCTATCACTTCAACTTTTTTTCCCCCAGATTCCACATATAAGTGATACCACATGGTATTTGTTATTCTCTGGCTTTTACTTAGCACAGTGCCCACCCAGGCCCGTCTATGTTGTCACATATGGCAAGATCTCCTTCTTTTTTAATGCTTAATATATTCCATTGTGTGTGCGTGTGTGTGCATGTGTGTGTGTGTGTGTGTGTGTGTGTGTGTGTGTGTTTGTGACTTTTTTTTTAGCCACTCATCCATCATTGAACGCTTGGCTTATTTCCATACCTATTGTGAGTAATGCTGTTGTGAACATAGGCTGCATGTATCTCTTTGAGATAATGATCTCATTTCCTTTGGCTATATATCCAGAAGTGTAATAGATGGATCACATGGTAGTTTTAATTATTGGTGTACTCTCCATAATGTTTTCCATAGGAGCTGTACCAGTTTGTAATGAGCGTAAACTGACTGTGTAAACCAACGGTCTGCGAGGATTTCTCCTTCTCAGCATCCTCACAACACGTGTTACATCTTATCTTTTTGATAATAGCCATCCTAACAAGTGCGAGGTGCTATCCCTTGCTGGCTTTGGCTTGCATTTCCCTGAGGATTAGAGTTGTTGACTACCTTTCTATGTACCTGTTGACCATTTGTACGTCTTCTTTGGAAAAAAAAATATGTATTCAGGTCCTTTACCCATTTTTTAACTGGATTATTTGGTTTTTGCTATTGATCTACATGAGTGCCCCCTCCCTTTTTTAAAGACAACCTATGATACAATTATTCCAATTCTGGGCATTTGACCAAGAGACATGAAAATATATCCACAAAAAGATTTGTTTGAGAAAGTTTATAGCAGCCTTATTGATAATACTCCAAACTAGAAACGTCCCAGTTATACTATCAACAGGTAAATCTATAAAACAAGTGGTATATTCATACAATGGAATGCTCGTAGCATTAAAAAGAAACAAACTACTAAGGCAGAGAATAAGATGGATAAATCTCAAACACATTGTACTCAGTAAAAGAAGTCCAACAAAAGAATACACGTACTGTACAATCCTATTTAAAAGAAGTTCATGAACAAGAAAAGCTATTTCAGAGTAAAAAATAAATTAATTAATCAGAATTCAACTTTGAAAGAAACTTTTCACTGCTTTGGGCAGAAAAGCCTTCACTCCAGATAAATGAAAGCAAAATAACTTCCTGCTTTTAACCAATTTCCTTGATTCTGCAGAATGGTACTCAGTAATTGTAGAATAAGTAAAGGAAGAGCTGAGTAAAATGACCTAGGAACTAAGGCATTCTTCTCTGAAGATGGCTCTCTCTAAGGTGAGCATATTTTTCCATTCTTAGGCAGAAATTCTCCACTCTGAGACCCTTGAGGCAGCATCTACACACTGCCCTCTTTCTTTTCTCCTTCTCCCCTCAAACCTCTCCCCAACACTTTTGTTCATTGACCTGAAACACACATGCTAATTGCCAGGCAGTGATTTTACAGGCTTCTTAGTCACGTCTGTCCCAGGCACTAAGTTATAACAGTTTGTATTTCACAGCATGTATGACTCACTACACACTCAGTCCTGAAGCCAGGTGTCAGGGAGACAGAAGGAGATCATACATGGCCTCTCCTCAAGGAGAGGTACAAAAATAATAATGTAGTAACAGTCTCGGTAGAAGTAGGAACAGAGGCATCGTAACCAGACTGGAGTAGGAACATGGGGATAACCAGATAAGCCTTTTTGTTTGGGGTTCAGTGCAAAATGTATTAACATCAGTTTAAAAAATACGATACCCACTTAATAGTTTGACACGCAAGCATCCAAGTCTCTTATTATAGGTGTTATGGGAAGTCAATTAGAAGTATCCTTTGTGCATCCATTCTAAGACTACATGCTAGGCTCAAGCTTAATTAGATCTTCCTTTGTTCCCAGAGTAAGTTGAAACGTGTTCATTTATATAAACAAAAAAATCACATATAACTTTACCACCCAGCCATGTATAACCAGTCAGCATTTAATATCCATTTATACATTTTCATTGTATATATGAAATCATATTCTATAAGGTATTTGGGGGCTTACTTTTTGCATATAATTAATATTGCCTACCATTTTCCAAGCCAGTTAATATGTCTACCTTGTCAGTTTAATTGATTACACAAAATTCTATGGCATGAATATAATATGATTTATATCACCAATCCCCTATTGGTGAACATTTAGGTTGTTTCCAGTTTTTTACTTTTTTGACATGGACTTTTTAATTTTGCCTGGAAATGAGGCTTAGCTAGATGATTGGCCCTGTATTACTTTCAGAATGCCATTTAAACAGTTTTTTCATATTCCTCTCTAATGGAAGGTTATAAATGGCAATGCTTAGTGAACAGAAAGGGTTTCTAAAAGCTCAGGTGCTACCTAGCAGCTGATGCTTGCAGGATTTCAGCTACCCTAATGCAGAGCTCATTAATTAAGACATAGGCCACAACCCGTGAAAAAACAGTTGGAGGACAAAGTCATCGGGACTGAGTATAGGTAACCAACCAGTTTTTGTTAGCTCTGTGACCCTTGCTAATTTATTTAGTCTTTCCAAAGCTTTATTTCCACATCTACGAAATGGAAATAGGAATCCTTGGTTCTCATGTAGTTGCTGAGGGAATCATGAAATAAGGACTTTGGATAAACTTCAATGAATTTCCCAAGGCTATTTAATTTTTTATCTATGGCTTTGTCCACATCTCCTGACATCCATGAAAATATCTACCACATACAAAGGTAAAACTTTTGCAAATATTAAATTGTTTAATAAACAGAAACCCCTCAAATTATATAACATAAATCTAATGGTATTAACAGTCTTCATATAGGTGTTCAGATTTTTCTAGGGAACTTCAGCATGCAAAGACTGTTATACATAAACAGGAAGCTTTTCTCTTCCTCACTCACTTCCTGATGTCGGTTAGGCCAGGTACTCAATGAGGCAGGCTTATATCTAAGTCTCCGAGGAAGGACTGGACATTGACAAGTAGGATGTGTGATGGTGTACTTGAGACAGAGAACTTTTATTTCACTCTTACTTTCTCCTTCTTGCTACTGGCCACCATGGGAACAAAACCACTTATGTTTACTCACTTATCAAATTGGATTGCCAGAACTAGCATGGTGGACAGACAGAAATTAGGCTTCTTCTGTTCACCTCCTTAAACTTAGCCCCTAGCTAAGAAGAGTAGTGATCAAATGACCATGTTCGGTGAAGCCTGCTACAACTGTGGTGCAGGAGCAGTAAAATGTTTTCCTCATTATTGATTTACTTGGCTTTTCTTAGAGTTAGCTTCACATATTGGCAACATAGGGCTTTATCGTTCTCAAAGAATAGTGTAAACATTATTTCATTTAATTCTCACTTTGTAAAATATATGTGTTATTGGATTCATTTTAGACATTTTTTGTAAAGTCCAGGGTGCATGTACCAGCTAGATCAGTTCTGTGGATCAGAGCTTAGCACTGCTGATAATTTTTCATACCATGTATGTGGGACATGGTGATACAATGATTCTGTAGGGGGCAGGGGAAGTAATTTTCCTTCTACCTTTCTAAGTTCTTGGCTAAGACTCCCTTGTAATAGAAGATAAATTAACAGGAGAAAAATAAGCTAATTACATACATACATATATACATAGGTACATATGGGAGCCCCACAAAGACATGAGACTCAAAAAGCAGGTAGATATTTAAGGTTCATATACCATCCTGAACTAAGGAAAGCTATAAGGGTCTGGGACTTCAAAGGAGAAGGTGAGAAGGAGAAATGTTTGTTAAAAACAAAGGTTGCTGTGCCTTTCTGCTGAATCTCTCAGGTGAAAAATCTACCTCTTGTAATAGCTCTCTTCCTGGTACTGGCTGTCTTTCTAACATAAATTTCCTCTACAAAGGATAACTTCTGTGTTTTCAAAGCTTCCGTGTCTGCAGTTTCTGAAAAGAATCCTTTTGCCAAAGAGGCTCATCTTGGGGTGGGGCTTATTCTACCCTTCAAGTCTCTGGAATCTAAGTGAACAGATAGTTATCAGGGAGCCATCCTGAGCCAAGCCCTGACCCAGGCGCTGGGGATAAAGTAGCAAACTAGATGTAGTTTCTACTTTCATGGGGAAAATGCCCCTTCTCACTGCCCCCCTCCCTAAATAAAGGACAGTCCTATCTAGGCCATACAGCTTAATCTGCCCCCCACCCTGTCTCCTTTTTGGTAGACACCTCACCGAAGTAAGCCACAGATACATGACATGGCCTGAGGGTGAATACACAACACATACCAGGACAATCAATTTCTGTCTTAGGAAATCCAATCTAAGAAATGCAGAAATCATGTAATTATCCAACAGAGAGCGGACTCTGAAAGGCCTGGCTAGAACATTGTGGCCAGGGAGCCTTCAGGTGTGAACAGCAGTTGTGTGGGAGGAAAAGCATGAGAGCAAGAATGCTTGGAGAGAAGAGAAGAGGCTGAGTTAGAGAAAGAGCCCCAAGGGGAAGGTCTACACCTTCTAGTTCCTAAGATCCTGTGAGCAGATTTCACTCCAGAATTAATTGTCTTAGAGGAGAGTCTCTACAGTTTCTGGGACATGATTGTTCAGCTCTTATTTGATTCCTCAATTCTGAATGTAACTCCTCCACTTATTACATGAAATAGTTTGACTGACTTTCAATTTCTTATATGCAAAGACCCTAAATGCTACATTATCTACTCATGTGCCAATTGCAGCATTATTTGTCACATTGTTTGGAAACAACTTAAATAGCCATCATTAGTGGGCTGGTCATATAAACTCTGGTATTAACTTTCTATTGAACACGGTACAGCAGTAAGGAACTAGTGGTTTCCCATACAGTATCCATCATATTTTCTTTTACTGCTGTCTTGTGTTATATTCCATAAAAATTACATATGTAGGTATCAATATGAAAATGTATGTTATCTATGTATTAATCTATAATACATAGATAATTTTATCTATGTATAGATATCTATGTATAGATACGTATGTATAGATATTTATGTATAGATATCTACGTATAGATATCTATGTATAGATAATTTTATCTATGTATAGATAAATACATACAATGTAATATATGTCATACTGCATAAGAATATAATATTGTATAATATGATATAATATTGTTAAGTGAAACAAAAACAAATGTTCAGTGCACACATAAAAAGAAAGCCTATGAATTCATGTGTTTGTTTATTTATTTATTTACATAATGCATATAAATAGTTTGGAAGGACAAGTATTTGATTGAAAACAGGTGTCCCTGTGGGAGAAGGTTACAATTGTAAACAAAAAGTCAAAGGGGATGACCTGTATGTGTATTTCTTTCTTCATTTCTTTTTGTGATTAAACTGACCCCAAAAAAATTTTTTAAAAGAAAATCAAGTAAGTGAACCACCAATTACTGCTTTTATGTTTTGTTTCATTTTGTGTGGTTTTTCCTCCTCCCAGCCACACTGCTCAGTACGGGGTGAATAAGGTCACCTATTCCCAGTTCCCAACTCAGTGTTTTAAACTTAGTGGATAAAGGAGAATATTAAGTTACAGTGAAGTCTGTGCCTGCCAAGATGTCTTTTTTTTTTAATTTCAACAATATAGACATGGATAAACATACTATCTAAAGCTTAAGCATTTGAGTTATTTTTCATTAAAATAATACCAATCATGGGCTACTTTTCAAACCATTTAGCATAATAACCCAGACGATGCTTATTTCAACTTTTAAATAGTAATTTTTAAAATAATCTTTTAAAAACTCTCTGAAAAAATAGTGTCAGTATAAATCTATTTTGAATGTTTACTATGTATCTTTTTTGTGAGAATGTGTCTTCCCATTCATGAAAATATCAACATATTTTAGTTACTAACGGAGAAATCCTCTGGATATAGAATGTGACAATTTAACAAAATGTTAAATTTAACAATTTAAGAATGTTTATTCTTGTACATAACCCTATATGCACATGGACACCAAGCTTTTGAAAACTCATCCTGTGTACATAGAAGTTCAGACATTCAAGTAAGTGTGCTCCTGTCCAACATGGAAAGTTCAGGGACTTAGACTTAGAGACATAATGTGGAAGAAGAGTCTCGTCAATAAGGACATTACAGATATCTGGGACTACTCCCCAAATCAATTGATAAAACCAGAATTCTGATTGATTGTGTAATAATGGGGCCAAACAAGGGCCAGGGAACTAACATGATATGGGGAAAGAGTCCAGGTTCTGGCAAAACAAATACAAAGGACAAAACCAATGAATCGTACAGGGAGAATTCAGGTGCTGATCTTAGAGCTGCCTTGACTGGGCCCACAAAGTGGACTGTAGGAATCAACAACTTGGGGAACCACAGCAATGGTCTAAGCTCACTATTATCCAGCCCATCTCAGGTCCATGGGGAAAAAAGTCAAAGGAACAAAAATGCTGATACCAAGGACCACACATTGGTATGGCAGAAGTGGCTCATGTACCTCCTTCTGGGATCAGGAATGTTTTAATAGCTGGCATAGGACAGGACTTCATGGTGGGTACCAAAGTGGGCACTCAGTGGAAGAATTGACTACCAGTTTTGGGGATGCAGCTAACATTTCTTGTAGAGATGTAGTATCTGCTATTGCCTCAGTACTTTTAAATTTTTTTTTAACGTTTATTTATTTTTGAGACAGAGAGAGACAGAGCATGAATGGGGGAGGGGCAGAGAGAGAGGGAGACACAGAATCAGAAGCAGGCTCCAGGCTCTGAGCCGTCAGCCCAGAGCCCGATGTGGAGCTCGAACTCACGGACTGTGAGATCGTGACCTGAGCTGAAGTCGGACGCTTAACCAACTGAGCCACCCAGGCGCCCCATCCTCAGTACCTTTAATATTCACTGAGATTTCCTTTAGCCTCATCAGTAATAAAAATAAAACTCAGTCCAATGATGTCCCAATTGGTCCCCCTTCAGAGTCCTCTCAACTTGCAAGATCTCAATCACCATTTTGCAGAGACTGAAAGGCACTAGTTGGCATAACTTCCTAATGTTAAGAGAGGAATAACTAAAGTCCAGAGTGGTTAAGAGACATGATCTAGGCCACAAAGGCAGTGATGCTAAACCCAGAACTTGAAGGTAGACCTCAGCTCCCAAGGGCAACTTCCTTCCACTCCACCTTGTCATCTTTCTGTGGGATTTTTTCTATCACCTCCCTCATTTGGTTTAATTATGCCTGCACGATGTTTGTAGACTCAGTTCACTGTTGACACCTGATTATTTTTCTAAAGGAAAAAAATAAAATGATCACCCAAAACAGACAGTCCACTTCCTGAACCTCCATAAAAGTGATCTGAATCTAGTGTGATATTTGCAAAAGCTGCCACCCTACATAAGGTCACCAGAGGAATCCAGCTTAATTCCCCTCGTGGAAATAGGTATACTGCCACCTAAATGCCCAGCCCTTGTGTCTTGATTTTAAAAGGCACTTTAGCAACAAGCTTCTCGTTGACCTACATGTTTTTATAACTATTGGTTCATCTACAATTGAGATCATTTCTTTTTGAGTCACCTCCTGTATGTACTGAACACCTTTTTGCAGCTTCTGGATACCTAATGAACTTGCTGGGAGACCAGGTGAAATATATTTTTGGAACACGATAACCCTGCACTTTGCAGGTCATGAATTTCTTTATTATTTGCCATGGCAGGCGTTGCTACCCAAAAAGTTATTATCTACTCAATCTCAGTTCTAACGTGCAAGCAGATCTGTCTGAGGAGCCAATTTATTACTGATGTAACAGCACCAGGGAAGATGAGTTTGCTTGTTTAAAGAGATGAGCAGCATTGGCAACGCTATCAATTTTCACATGCAGAAATCCCGTACATGGGATTTTTGTAGTTATTAAAAAATCATGCATAGCAATGTTTCTATCCTTCATCATGCATTTGCGGGACTTGAACATCCATCATACCTTGTTGCTCTCTAAATGGGCTTGTCTTTCAGAAATTGGTAGCCTTGCAGGGGTTTTGCCAAGCAGTAAGTTGTGAGACCGGAAAGGTCATCTGTGTTTGGCTCTGCGTTTTGCCATGGATGGCCCATATGGTGCCCTTTGCATGTAATTTAACCTCTTTGGTTATCAATTTCATATCCATTCATTCATTTATTTCATTGCATCAGACATACCCTAGGCTCTCCTAACTGGGAGAGGGTGTGGGATATTGGATAGCATTGTGGAATACAGATCACTGTAATATTGGCTAAAATCACACACGCACGCGCACACACACACACACATACACACACACAATTAAGACAGACATGGGTTGTAAACCTGCTTTCTGTTCACCTGCTGTAAGGATTTGGATATCTTTCTTCAATTTATTTTTTGTTTAATCTATAAAATGGAATAATAAACACTGCTTATAACATATTTTAGTTATTAAATAAGCTAGCACGAATATATCAGTTAGCACAAGTTATGGCATATAATAAGTATTATTAATTACAACAATATTAATGATAAATATTTAAGATGACTTCCTTTTAAAATAGATAAACTAACACTAGACAGAAGGAGAGCACATACATGCATTCAATTAACCAGAAAACCAGTCAGTAAAGGAGAAAATAGAAGGGGAAGAAAATACACTCTGCAGGTGTTCTCTGGCTAGGGAGATCAAAGCTGACATGAGGAAATATAAACTGAGGAAGATTTTGAAGGATGGAGTATTTGGGACTCTTTGACTTGCAAGTGAGAGAAACTGAAATCCAACAAAGTTAAGCCAAAAAGGGAAATCTAAGGTTCCGCTTCAAGCACAGTTAGATCAAGGTGCTCAAAATAAGTTTAAAAGACTCTGACATCTTTGTTTCTGAGTTCTAAATCCCTCTGTGTGTCAGGAAAACCATGCCATACTTAAATTTTGACTCAATATCCAAAAGAAAAGAGAGTGTTTCTCTGCCAGAATTCTTATAGTGAATCTTAAAGAAGGCTCTGATTGACCCTTCCTGGATCAGGTATCTTCCCAGGCCCAGTTGTTATGACCAGCAAAGATAGAGTCCTGTGATTGTACAGTGTTGGTCATTTTCTTATCTCTGTGGGGAGAGGTTGTGTGCCATGATTGACGCCTCGCCAGGGCTACCTGCAGTGATGGCAGAATGGTTTCTCAAAGAAAAGTGTGGTTCTCAGAGGGGAAAAAAAGATATAGGAGGAGGAGAAGAAGAAAGCATAAGATTAGGAATGATAAAATCATAGATTTCTATAGTAAAGGAGACCATAAGACATGTAGAGATTCAGGACAAGGAGGATTATGTGGGAAGGCTACCAAGGAAGAAAATTTTGCGCATAGAGCACAGCCAATCATCGATCGCATATTCTACTGACCTAGGTATGCTCACCTACCTTCCCTCACTGAATCAAGCAATGCTTAATTCAGAAACCAGACAGAATCAATACTTCATTTTGCTCAGTGAGTGAGTACATGAATGGGTACGTGGCCAAGGCATAGGTACAGTTTTCTCCTTAGAACTCTTTTATTCCCATTTTACAGTTAGTGAAACTGAGTTGGGTAGTTTAGTGGCTTGCTTGAGGCCATGAAGCTGAGAGCCTTGAGAACGTGGTTTTTATCTCAGTCAGCCCTGGCTCCAAGCTGAGTTTCTTGCCACCCTCCCACGACTTCTTTTCTTCAATCTGTTGTTATTTCTCAGGCTGACTCAGACACCTGTACCCTTGGGACTCATTGGCCAAATTTTATTTCCAACACATTTCTGGTGTTCCTCAATCTCTTAAGGCTTTGAGCTAAATCATGTTTGTATCCCAGTAACTCACAGACTTCTAGACACGTTCGTGTTGGAGGGGACATTGGAAACCATCTAGTCTAAAGGACATCACACAGTAAACTGCAGTTAAGTGACCATTCCAATCAGAGAATGAGGAGTGGAAAGCCGGGCTTGCTCTTCTCTGTTTTCCAGTGACTGAGTTACTGCTCTGACTATTCTAGTGATTTCTCTCTGTAACAAATGCTCAACAGGCGCTCACTTGAATAGAGTTGCCGAAGTTCGGAGAAATAATGAAGCAACAGCAAGCCTCTCCTCCTAGTGCAAATACGGGAACACAGTTCCCCTGGGTGCAGGGAAGCTGCCACCCACTAGGATCCGACATATGGAACACCCACATTTAAAAATAACAAGACTGAAGACTGCTGTATTGCTTTTACTGCCCCCATACCAGCCACCTCTTCACATCCCTCTTTCCCCTTATCATTTAATAAAGATAGCCACCTGTTTGGCTTACCAAAGTAAGCCAGCTGGGCTGAAGAGGAAGAGGGCCTGTGTGTGGACAGGGAGGTGCTCTGTGTGTGGTCTCTCCCATTCCGCTTTCATTTTATGCTGAAGACAGAGGCAACCTGCTTCTTCTACCTCTCCGTCCTCAATCCTCAGTTTTAAGGAAATCTTCACATTTTTGTGTGAATGGCATGATTCCACATCTCCAGCTTGAAATGGAGTTTAGGGTAACGGGTAACCTTTTGTTCTCTCTTAGTGGCAGTGTTTATCCAAGCATTGCACGGCCCTCCTCTTCCATCAAAAACCCCTGGGTGCCTGGTAAACATTTGGACTCTAGAACTCCTGTCTAACTTACTGACATACAACCTTTGCACATCCCAAAGTATTTTAGAACTCCCTGAGAGATTCATGTACCAGCTAGACTGTGAGATCCTTAGCCTCTCATTGCCCTGCAATGTCTCCATTTGAGATGAGCCCTTTCATACAGCAGAACAGGTGGGAAGAAACACCTGGAGAAGCAGAGCGACAGTGAGAGATGTATCCTGGGGAAAGGGCTGTGGAATAGGCTCTTCCATCAACCCCTGGTGTAATCCTGAGACCAAGGAGAACTTCAAGTCAGTTGTGGTACAGCCTTGTTCATTAGGGTCGGAGAATTTACAGAGATGTTGGACCAAAACTTACATGTAAGGAGCATTTACATGGAATGCATCTTGTACCGTATATCAATCTCGGGTAAGGTTTTTCAATTTTCAGGTCAAGACCCATTAAACACTATGAAATCAGTTTAGTGGATCGTGGTCATTTTAAAGTAAAAATAAGTCATAATTGAATGCTTTACTTTGACTATTTAGTAATAGAACATCACATTCTGAATGAAAAAATAGGAGAATGCGTTTTGCATTGTGAGAATAAGGATTGTTTTCTGAAACTTGTGTTTCAGGTGTAGGTGCGTGTATGTCCTGGGTTAAGATGAACTACTGCCAAAGTTTCAGCATCATTGAACTATGGAATCCAGGTGCTAGATGATTTGCTAAAAGTTTACAAGTATTCTTTTATTATTCCCATTTTGTAGATGGCAATACTGAGGCTGAGATACAGTAGTAAAGACAGAGAGACAATCAATACTGTCTCACTGTCACAAGTCCACCTAGGTTCTTATTTGCCATTTAGATATATCATTTAACTAACCGTATCATCTAACCTAGTACCTCTCATTCTGGCCTTGACCCTGTGGTGTCCTAAATATATCATTGATGAGCCGTTCTACACCGTAAAAGATCTGCACATCAATTGCTATGCAGTGTTGTGCTTTTAATGCTGTTTGACAGGAACTTGTGAGGAGTTGATAGAGTCTTGTTTGTTTAGCTTTTACCGAAGGTCAGAACCAAGATTCACTGCCCTCACTGGAGAACTGGCATTAATATTCAGATCCTCTCTCTAATATCAAAGGCTCCTTGTTAAGGACTCTTCCATGGGCTGTCAATGGCAGCTTTGTTTATTGCCTTGAGAATCTCTTCAACAAATTAACCAATACCTACTTAGCAATAAGACTTGGTTGGTGGCAAGTGACAGAAAACTCGACTCAAAATGGTTTGAGCAGAGAGAAGAACTCTATTTTTTTTTTCAAGTAAAGTAAGCATGAGGGGAGAACTGGCTAGATTGAGGTTTGGATCCAAGTGGGCACAGATGGTATAAACGGAATGGGATCGTTCCCCCTCCATATTTCAGTTCTCTTTCTCCTGTGTTGAATCCATACTGGGAGATGATCTCCTCTCCTTGCAAAAGGAGTAGAAAAGGAGTAGAAAATGGAGAAAAGGAGTAGAAAAGGAGTAGCATCACATCCCCGTTAAGACATGAGAATCAGATTCTCTCTGGGAATCACTGATTTTAGTTGAATGACCTGCCTATTCTTGAACCAATCACATAACCACTGGGAGTATGCAGCATAGTATGTTGATTGATGGAGTCCCACATAAAGACATTACAGTGAACCAAGAGGAATCCCCCACATTCCCCCCAAAGGAATATTAGGTAGCAGTTACCAGCCTAAATAAATCCTAAGTGTCAAATTTCAGACCTTGTGCTAGGGACTCTGTAATAGGAACCTCTGCCCTTGAAAAGTTTACATTTATGAGTTCAGTCACCTGGGGGTTACTGTGTGTGTGTGTGTGTGTGTGTGTGTGTGTGTGTGTGTGTGCGCGCGCGCACATGCATATGTTTCCTGTGCATGCTCAGGTGCTGAGCACTGTGATAGACCTTGGGTGAAATGGCAGTGTTCTTCTAAGACACCTTGCAGTCTAACATCAGAGAAAAAAAATGTGCATACATCATTAGTAAATTTAATGAAGAAAAATTACAAATTTCCATTCATTTTTCTATCTGGGGGAAATTCTGGAAGGCAGGACATATAAGGCACAGGACAGGTGGGATTTGGATATTAAGGGAAGATGCATCTGCATGGATTGAATAGGTCTGGTGAGTGCAGTAGGGAGCAGTGACACTTGGTGCCTGCAGGAGGACATTACTAAGGAGAAGGAGGACCTGAAAGGAGAGGGGCCAGAGTAGAGAATGCCACGCCTTGGTGTTGATGTTTAAGGTTGAGATCACTGTGGAGTAAGTCTAGCTTTACAAGAGGGGACATACAGAAGTCACCTTGATGGCAGTAACAATGATCCTTTTGAGGAGAGCATATTGGCAGTAGGGGGGTAATTAATCCATACTAGAGATTATGTGAGGATGAATTTAATAGCTGTGACAGACCTACAAAAGGTAAATGGTCATAAATATGGCAGAGACACATGACAAGACCTCACAGTTCCTTAGGTGTGAACGGTACCTGGAAAGAAGGTGAAAGCTGGTCTCAATATCCATCTTCTTTGACTGCAAAAAACATGGTCCTCTGAGTGGTATCCTCTTGGGAGGAGGACATTTGGGAGTGGATGTGTCTTCCAGGTTTATAACCATTCATCCTGGTTTGCTAGAGAGTGATTTTTGGTCCTGAAAGGAGGCTAGAGGGAATTTGCAGGCATCCCAGAAGCACTGCTACATATGCAAGTCAGTCCTTTAGATTATGTCAGACTCCTGAAATTTGGAGATCATCAGACCCCAGTTCAACCCTGATTCTATTAGGCCAGTCATCTAATATCAGTTTCTTTCCTTGAAAATGACACCAACACCCTGGGATTATTGTGAGGTTTGAATGAGAAAGGCATAAACAGTGCCCATTCAATTAACTCAATTAACTCAGTAACATTTATGTAGAGCAATACTAAAATAAGGCGTTAACAATACCTTCGTTTGAGATTATGTAAGGAGACCAGGGAGAGAGAATACAGGAGAATGAGGCTTTTCAAATTGTTTACAGCTAGCAAGTGGCAAAAGTAGAGCTCAAACCCAGTGGATCTGAGTGAAAAGTCTGAGCTCTTTCTGTTGGTCTTTGCAGTATTGCCTTCTTATGTTTTCAAACATTTTACAACTGACTATAAATTGCCAGTTAAAATTAACACAATATCTGTATTATGGTCAATAAATTATATAGCCTTCATATCTCTTAGGCCAACTCCCCCTCCTTTTTCTTAACATAAGTGTTAGCAATATTGCTTGATTACCTTAGTGGATGTATTATTGGAATGGCAACTCTTTCAGTAGATATCAATTAACATCTTTGTTACACAGATGTTCCAGGATTGAAGGAGAATATACTGATTAATATCTCTCTCAAATCCTGGGATAAAGATGAAAGCATTATATTATCCACTTGCTGGCCAGCACAACAAATGAGATTAAAGAAGAAATTAGAAGCCATCCTCCCAGGCTTAATGAAATATGGGTTTAGCAGAGGAAGCTGGTTAGGACTGAGCCTCCTCAAACAGACATCTGTTCCCAAACAATGTTTTTGTTTTGTTCTGTCTTCTCTCTGTTATGATTAACCTTGATGGTGACCCAACCTCCTTGCTGCTGCCTTTAGGTTCTAAAGATGTAAAACAACCAACATAAAATAGATGTAATCCCAATGACTATACTATGCGAAGAGAAGGGAGAATAAGTTGGGTCAAATTGTGGGCAGGGTGCAAACTCTTAATGCCAAAGGGAAACATGAAAAAGATGCCTGCAACCTTGGGGAGCCATGACAGCACACAGCATACAGCACTCTCCCAGGAGATAAGGGATTGGGAGGCTTCCTGCTTGCTTATAAGTGGCTAATTTTTTTCTCTTCAAAGAGAGTTCACGACCAAGACTGTATCTTCAGTAGGACTTGAAAGACATTCATGGGCATTGGTGTTAAAATGCAGTCTTTTTTCTTGCTACAAATAGGTATAATAAATTCAGTTCAAAGCATCATCTATGTATCTCCCCTAAAATTCTAACTTTGTAACTTAAAGGGTTAATATTATCCTTTTACTAAATAAAATTGCATCGAAAGTGTTTTTTTTTATGATTGTCCATAAGGCCCTGAGTAGTCTGACCTCAGCCCAATTTTTTCTATTTAATGTTGCCCCACTTTCCTGCTCCTTTACTCTCTCTCAATTGACCCCCTTTCACTGCCTTCAACTGCAGGACATTTGAACATACTATTTCCTACATCTGACAATTCCTTTCCCCCATTGTTTGCCTGCCTTTCTCCTCACCCAGCCACTTCTCAGAGGTGTCTTCCTTAATCATCTTCTCTAATCCTTAGGTTTCTCCCCAACCCCATTCTATGCCACAAAGTTGTGCACCTCCTTTGTGTTAATTACTGCTAGCTGTGGTTAGTCTGTTTATTTTTCATGCTAGCTAAAATTGAACACTTCCTATGTGTCAGCAACTTCTGTGTATTTATAGTTGTTAAAACCTTTAATCTTCATCATACCAGAAGGAAGTTGGTGGCATCCTCTACTCCCTTTCCCTAGGCCAAGAAACAGATTTCCTGATTTATTTACCAATGCCTTGAAACTAAATAGGGGTCAGAATTTGAACTCAGGAAGTCTTGATCCAGAGTGCATGCTTTTAATTGCAATCCTATATGCCTCCAAGCCCTGTGTGCTATTTATCTCTCACAACTGAAAATAAATATTTCAGAGATTATTGTATGTGCATGCATTATTTCACTGTATCCTTATTTAAAACACAGACATGCACATAATGATTCACAAACTTGGCTTTTCTCAATTGTTAACATGCATCTACAAACTCACTTATAGCTACACACACACACACACACACACACACATATTCACACAAATATATATATATATATATATATACACATATATATACATATATATACATATATATATACCAAAAATATACTAATATATAAAACATAACTATATATCAGGCACAGTTCTGCTCACATTAATATTCATAACCCAGGACTCAAAGTCACATTAAAAAAAGAAAAAGCACAGAATTCGCTGAGGAGCTACAAATGACTACAAACCCATAAGCAAATGTTCAGCCTTACTATTCATTAATGAAATAAGATACCATTTCCTACCTCTCTAATTAGCAAGGTTAAAAAATAAATAATATTCACTGTGAATAAAATAATATTCACAGAGGTACAGGGAAAGGACTTCGTCATACATTAGTGGTAGGAGGAAAAAATGTTTACAGCGTCAGTGCAATGCAAATTTGGCAACATGTATCAAAGGATTGCAAGTTTACCTTGGCCTTTGATCCAAAAAATCCACTTCTAGTAAATCACCTTAAAAAAAAAGAAAAGTAAAGAGCCAAACTAGGATTTGGGTTGAAAAATGTTCACTGTAGGGCTGCAGCTATGTGTATGTATGTGTCTGTGTGTAAGCAAAAGTAAAATGGTGATGATATCCAGCTACAGCCAGTTGGCAAACACTTCCTGGATGTCTACTGGGCAAGGCCTTAAGTGAGGTGCTGGGGATGTAATGGTAAATGAGGAGATGGGGGTGGTCCTTACCTCGTTGGAGTACAGACCCACCTGAGACTAAGCTGACACTGTTAAATCCACAGTAAGAACCACTAATTAACTATGGCAAGGACGCTATAATGAGGACATCCAAAAGCATGTTTTTGGAGAATAAATACTGATGACTAACGACCTGTGAAAAAGAATCGTAGTAGAGTTAGATAGTGAAAGAGGCTAATTTTCAGAACATGGATAACTGGTAGTGGATACAGATATGTAAACCCATGCAGAAAGAAAACCATAGATTAAAAAAAATCACCAAAATGTCAAAGGTGACTATTGCTAGGAAGCTGAATTAAGGGCATTTTTCTTTCGTTTCTTTAAGTTTTCCATCATAAAACATACAGATATTTTGCCGAGGGAAATAATACTATTGATACCAACAAGTTCCAATGTGAAAAAAAAAAAACAGCTATTAATAGTATTCCACAGAATTTTATTTTCCCAAGTCTCTGGTTCTCTCTATGGAAAAATAAGGGAAGTCTATTCCTTCTTCTGTTTATTGGTTGGCAGCTCATCTGTCCGAATGTAGCAAAAGCATGACCTCTTCCTAACGCCATCCCAGAGTCCCACATATCAGGAGCAGTCAGGTCCTGTCACCTCTCAGGCTTGATTGAGCTGGTTTGTTCCTCCCACTCCCCTTCACCGGGAGCTCCCGAAGGGCACGAAGGCACCAAAGTCCAAGCTGGAACTCAAGAGTGCATAGAATTAGCTATTAGCTAATTCATTAATTAATAACATAAAAGACTCAGGCCAAGGAAATGCTGGCCTGTTACAAAGTATCAAAGTAGCCCATCCTTCAAAGGGAGCCAGCTTTGTAGACAGCACTTGCTCTCTTAAACATGTCCCACCTGGGGCCCAGGCCCACCCTTCACACTTCATCTGCAAGACTTCAGGCCCTTAGAGTCTTCACTTCCTCCTGCACAAACTATGAAAGGATGGTGGGAATATCCCAGGAAACCAGGAGTTCCATATTGTTCCTGTAGGAGTCGAAAGTGCTCTAGTGGAATGTCATTTTCTAGTTTATGTTCAACTCAGGATATGGTTTACTGTCTTTTTTCACTGCCTCTGTCTTTGATTTTTAACTTCCAAATTGACTGGTACTCATTTGACAGTTTCAGTGTGTGTCTCTAAAAAGTTAGTGTGCTAGACCGACTTTTAAATTAAAAAAGAGCAGGGGTGCCTGGGTGGTTCAGTCGGTTTAAGCGTCCCCTGCTTCAGATTGTGTGTCTCTGTCTCTGTCTGCCCTTATCCTACTTGCGTGCTCTCTCTCTCTCTCTCTCTCTCTCTCTCTCTCTCTCTCTCTCTCTCAAAAATGATATAAATGTTGAAAACAATTTTTAAAAAATATTAATAAATTACAAAAGAGCAAACTTAAGTTTCAGAAAGAGATGTGTGTATGCATATGTGATTTCATTTCTTCATACCACAAGTTCTCTTGTTAAATAAGATTCTGGTGGAATCAGGCTCCTTTGTTTATAGGCAAAGAAATGCAGGGCTAGGAAAGGAAAGGAGAATTTGCTTTATTTTACAAAATGATGTTCCAGTATTGTCATTTAATCCTTACAAAAATCCCACATGACATGTAATGTCCTTCTCAACTTTTCCATAAGAGAAAATCCTGAAAGCTTGGAGAGGTTCAGAGGCATTGCCAAGGTTCTCAAGTAGTCAGTATTAAAAGCTGGATCCAAAATCAGATCAGAGTCAGAAATCAGCATTGAGAGGGGTGTGGTGAGCTGCAGTCTGTGTGTCCCAACCTCCAGTCTTAGGTTGGTCCCCAGCCTTCTGCCTTTGCATAACTTTGCAGCAGAGACAAGAGTAACCTGCGACCTCACTCTCCACCCATCTGCTAACAATCCTGTTTGGAGACCTCACTTCCATCTGTAACCCATTGTGAAGGCATGTCATTAATGAGACACTGGGAACAAACAGAAATCCTGCCTCTTCTCGCAGCTCTGCTACAAGCTGCCTAATTAGGATTTATGGGTGGCCATGATAAAAATGTCTGCATGGTAAATGCCGAGATTTCTCTTGAACTCTTAAATAATAGCCAAACAGAGCCTAATGATTGAAGGGATAGGTCAAATACACCTCCACATTGCCAAGTATGTTGAGGTGGAGGGGCAGACATGTATGTGTGTCAGGGAGCAGAAGAGGCAGGTTTTTTACATAAATTAGGCTAATATGAAAGTCTTCAGCTTCAAGTAATGACCGATCTTTGTTAATTCAGACCTGAAGTGGTTTAAGTTCAAGCCTTCCACCCGATGTCATTGAAGAGCCATTCACCGTGTGTGGAGCTCAGTGGTTGTTTCCTGAAGTACATCCTCACTGTGACTGTAGACTCTGCTGTATTGCCTTTGGATCCCAGGACAAATGGCACCATCCCAGTTGAATGCCACTCTCCCCTCTTCAGCGAGAATATGAAATGACAATGGTAAGTATGACAACAATGACAGCTTTGTTGCCTCATCATCTCTGACTAGTGCCAAATAGGTATGAAAAAGCCTCATATTCATACATCTCATATTACCCAACCACCCAAGAGGGTGGCTAGAAACGCTCTCATTTTGTACTGAGAAGAAGTGCTCAGTTAGTGGGAGTAACTTGCTCATGGTCAGAGAGCAAGAATGTGGATAAAGTTGGTTTCTGTGACAAGTCTTCACCATTACTTAAGTTTTTTAACCACATGCATGTATTAAGATTTTTTTAAATTAGATTTAGCCAGAAAAGCATCAACTATTAATTGAGGGAATCTAGAAGGAGTCAAAGGAAGAGAAAGCATGTGAGCTTGGCCTAGACGACCCAGGAGAATTTAAGCAGTGGTGTGAGAGAAAGTGGGAGTGGGGATAGAGGGCAAGAATGTGCATGACACATGGGGAAATGCCTATGTTCCTAGGGCTTACAATATTATTGATATGCAGCACCACCCCCCCAAAAAAAAAACACCCTTCCCAGTCTATGGATGTCACAATCATCTACTGAGTCACTCAGACCAGCACCACAGGGGTCATCCTCAATTCCTCTTTCTCTTTCACAGCCCATGTCTAAGCCATCACCACCCACCAGTAACACCCTGGCCAGTCTGTGATCATTTCTGACCTTCTGGCCTCCTGTCTCCCCTGCCCACTGCCAGCTTCCGGCGCCCTTGCCTCACACACCGCCCTCCACAGAGATTCCAAGGTGAGATTCCTACCAGGTGAACCAGGCAAGTTGATATTCCTGCTTAAAACCTTTCAGTAGAGTTTATGGTATGACACAATTTTTGTTCCTCTGAAGATTAATGATGACATTAATGTTATGCCTAAAACAGAGTTGTATTTAGAATATTTCAAAATAGGAATATTTAGAGATGATAGTTTTAGCATGCCTGGGATTTGCTTCAGAGTAATCTAGGGTGAAGAAAGTGAACAGGGATATAGATAGATGAGACTGGCCTGGGAAAGCAGGGTAATTCACTACATTAACACGGGTAACTTCTTACACTCTTTCATCTACTCACCTTTGAAATTGTGCATAAACAATGTCTACCAAGAAAACTCCTGATGGATTGCCACCAAAACCAAATACTAATTTCCCACCATAGCCTACAATGCCATGTGTGATCTGGCTCAACCTGCTTCCCACTTTTCTTTATGCTCCCATCTCCTTATTATTCACTCAGCTCCAGCTCCATGGACCTTCCTGGCCTTCAGAGACACCAAGCTCTTCCTACCTCCAAGGGCTCTGAAAGTGCTTCTTCTTCTGCTTGAGATTTTCTTTCTCTGAACCTTGAGGTGGCTACTCCTGTTCCACATTAAGTTTCAACTCAGTGCGACATCTATGGATAAGCCTTTCCTGATCCCTCTGGAAAAATCACACACAATGCCCCCATTGCTCCCCACTGTATCATCCTATTCCATCCTCTATGGCATTTAAAACTGCTAGAAGTGTTCTGTTGCTCTATACATTTTTTCTTTAAGCCTACCACAGTGTAACTCCCTTCAAGGCAGGAGTTCTGTTCATTCACTCAGATTATCCAGTATTACAAGACTTCCTGGAGTTTAGTAGTTGTTCAAAACATACTCGTGGGGTATTTATGCATCGCTTACAGTGATGCTCAAGCTGTTGCTCCCAGAAGACTCTTTTTAATTGTTGTCACAATGACTGAGCAACGCCACTGGTATTTAGGACCCAAGAGTCAAGGATACTGAAAGATTTTCAATGCATGGGCCAATGTCCTGTCCCGTGAAGAATGTCCTGTCCCAAATTCCAAGAATGTCCTCTTTGAAAAAGTCAGGGCCTGAGAATGGCAGAGGTGGTGATTTGTGGGGGCGGGGAAGTTTGACATTGCAGGGAGTAGTATGGAATGAAGCGACAGAGAAAATCAGAGTGAGACCAGGACAGGTCATCTTAACACCATGCTAAAGAATGTGAAATTTATTTTTTTTAGTTGTATTTGTTTTCCATTGGTGCTATAGCCGATTACCATGAACCTAGTGGCTTAAAACAACCCAAATTTATTACCCCACAGTTTTATCAGTCAGAAGTCTGGGTGAACTTGGTTGGGTCCTCTGATTAAGGTTTTGGAAGGCCAAAGCAATGTCAGTTGGGCTGGGTTCTTACCTGTAGGTGGTGGAGAATGACTTGTCTGTCCTCAAGTTCATTCACATTCAGGAAGCAAAGTCTTTGTGGTTGTAGAACTGAAATTCCTGTTTCCCTGGTGTTATCAGAGGGGGGCTTGTCTTTGCTCCTTGTTGATGTCCACATTTTTTCTCATGGTTTCCAAGCAATCACCTCCAGCAAAAGGGGCCAAGTCCCTCTCATGCTTTGAATCACCCTGACTTTATCTTCTTGGTCTAAACAGCTAGTTCTAGCTAGAGAAAGTTCTCCATTTTTTAAAGGCTTAGGTAATTGGACCTGAGGCCACCTGGATGATCCAGGTTTACCCTCACTCTTTCAAAGTTCAAAGTAAGCTTGATTATATCAACAAAGTCCCCTGTGCTATTAAGGTAACACGTTCACAGGATCTAGGGATTAGGGTGTAGACACATTTGGTAAACCATTCTGGGTACCACAGGAGTCATTGAATGTCTTTAGAGAGGCAAATTAAATTACCTCCACCTGTTTAAATAAACATTCCTTTCTCTGTGGCTATTCTTTAGCAATAGGCTCCCTTTTCCTCTAGGAAGTATGACAGTGATGCCTGCAGGGACTCTGCTGGGAAAGCCATTATAAGCCAGCAGCCACATATCAAGCCAAGTGGTGCTATGGCCCTAGTTCCAAACAGATGAAGCCCAAAGAAGGGAGTGTGCCTGCTTCCACAAATGGTAGGGCTCAGCTGCGTCCCCATTTCTGGGAGAATTTATGAGAGGAGCACATGCCAGGGGGCATGGAAAGCTTCTCTCCCAGAAGCAGATGCTGCTGATCCCCACATAGAAACCACCTCACTCTCCAGCACTCCCAGACACTGCCTGCCAGATGGCCACAGCTGAATCCACAGCTGAATAGATATCTGCTATTGGCACCAAATACACCTCTGTGGGACTGGTTAAGGACCCAAGGTGGTATGGCAGGGCATCAAATACACATGAACAGTAAAAATGCTTGGGGTGTGCCAGGCACTGTGCTAAGCACTTTGTAGGCATTAACTCAACCTACACAATATTCTCAAGTGGATGCTGTGATTCTCACACCCGTTTTATACAAGGAGAGACCAAGGCTTGCAGAGGTTGGGTACCTTGCTTGCCAAAGATGACAGAACTGGTGACCAGCAGAGGTGGAATTGGAATGGAGGCAAATAGGATGGGATCACAGTCTCCATCCAGTATCTATGACCGTAGACACTGCACTAGCTATACCTGATTTAGCCCTCTTCCCTGAGCTCTGTTTTATCCAACATCACTTTGCACCAGCTCAGATATGCCCATGTTTGACCAGGAGCCATCTGCAGAGCCACCCTCATTTGTAGGTCACTAACTCTGTAATAACTGTCTCCTGTGGAATGGCCTGTAAAGCTAAGGAGAGGAAAATCAAAGCTGACACTAAAAATGATACCTGTTGCCAAGAAAAGTTAGAAGACCTGAAGCCAAATGTAGGAATGACCCCAGAAGAGGATTAAAAATGGGAAAAAGTGATCTCTGACTCAAGACTCACTTTAGGAACCCTGAGTACCCACGGTGAAGTTGTGCATGAAGGGCAGACGTCATCATCTGAGCAGGTACTGAGTGCTTGACATACACGAGGAACTAAATTATACCCATTGCACAGATGGTCTCATCTAATTCTTCCATCATCTTTATGAGAAAAGTTGTTACACCAGGTTTATATATGGAGAGCCTAGACTGGATAATGTTAAGTAACCTGTTTCAGGAATCACAGCTGATAAAAGGCAGTTCTGATATTTACACCCAGGCAGTCTGACATGAAAAATTACTTAAGTCCCATATTTTCTTCTAAAACGTTGCAGGGTATTTTTCAATTGGTTCTTTGGGTGTTGAGTTGACTCAGGGGAGAAACACATTCTGTCTTAGTGCGATGCTGAAACCAGAGTGAGTCAGGAGAGCATATGCTTCAAGGAATGATGCCCACAGGTTAAGAGATGTTCTATTTTCTACCAGTACACCAAGACATAGGTTGCATTTCATAAGTGATTATTGAAGGAATGAGTTGAATCAAACTGAAAGAGTAAAGGCATTGGAGAGATAAAACCTATTGTTGGACTGCCAAGTCTGAAAGAGAGAAAATCATGGAACATAATCCAGAGGGAAAAGTGAGGTTTTATCTTGAGATTAAGGTAAATCAGGTACAAAGTGCTATTAAGTGGAGCCATTTAGGTGTGAAATGCTGAGACTTGGGCCACTCCTTCAAATTGCTATCAGGTATATACTGCAGATGCCAGAGTGGGACTGTAGAGAAATACCAACCCTGGCTGGACCCTATGACCATTATGTCTCAGATTGAAACATGGTATGTTTGGAGAGATGAAAAGAATAGAAATACCAAGCCTTCTCTGGAAACATAGTGACTACTGTGGTATGCACATTACAGAAACACATCTGAGCAGAGTACATGACAATCATTGCCAACAGAATGGGAATTTTTAAGAAATCCACCAGTTCATGAATGGCCAAGAAATATGGGAGATATATATACTAGGTTTATGGCAACACTGGCAAATGAAGGGCACACATATAAAATTTCTTACCTGCAAATGGAGATAATGTACTATCCCATTTCCCATTATCCCACCATACAGGTGTGATAGTTAAGTAAATACACTTAGAAACATTCCTGATACAAAGGAAGTAGGATTTATATAATTTGAGTGGGTTATTTAATTACAAGAAACTCCAATAAAACATAGTAGGCATAGATTAAAAGTCAGTTTTCTTCTCCTTTTCCTTTTCAATTTGCCCCCTGTTCCAGTTGCTATGACAAATTTGTAAGAGTTAAGGGTGTAAAACAAGCATTTATCATACTCATAGATAATGTGTTTCACAAACGATGACAGGTCAGAACTGTGAGGCGTTGTTTCTGCTTAACAATATCAGAACCTTGAAGGCTAGGACTATAATCTATCTAAAAAGGCTTTGTCACTTACATATCTAGCTGATATGCTATCTGTATCAAATATTATATCTAGTAATTTAGGACATCTAGATGGCATATAACATCTAGAACTACATCATAGTAGTGACTGTGGACTGAGACTTTATCTCTTTATGAGACCATCTAAACGGTCATTTGGAACATCTACATGTTGGACTGTGCTTCATCCCAATATGGTGGTCATTGCAAGGATCCTGGGAGGAAGACAGGTTGAAGCTATACTCTTGAATGAAAGAGTAGTCCTTTCCCACTGAGATTTAAGGGAAAGAGAACTAGTCTCCGACTATTGAGGGGAGTGGCAAGGCTCTAGGAGAATATACAGAACAGCAAATATTGCTGTGGCCATTTTTGGAAAATATCATCTGCCATACCTTTGATATCTGAACCCCCATGGGTATCATCCATCTGATTTATTTTAAAGAGAAGCTAGGAGAATAATTTTTTATGTTAATCTGTGTCAGTATCCCAGTGTATCTAAATCTTGATGAAATTATACTCTGAAATTCTAAAGGGAGTTTGGTTTGAGAATACCTCTTTATTGTTTCCCATTCAATGTCCTATACACGCCGAAAAATAAAAATTAGAAGTTTAGGTTTTTATTAGGCAAGAGTAGTAAGTCCCCCAGTGAATCAGTAGTGTTTTGCATGATATGCATTTTCTAATTCTCTCATGTGGTTGGTTAAAGCTCCATGTTTCTTTCTAATTCAAACATAACATTTAGGGAAAACATATAACTGGCCTCTTGTTGGCCCAGTTCCCTCATCTGTCAAATGGAAAAGAATGGGATACATAAGCAATTCACAAAGTGCACTCATTGGCATGCTAATTATGATAATAAAGAAAGGGTACTGTGATCAAGTAATTTAAGCAGAGTATGATAGGACTTATGTTGCAAGGTTTCTCAGAGCCTTTAATATTTATTTGAAATCTTTTTTTCTTTTTCTTTCTTTCTTTCTTTCTTTCTTTCTTTCTTTCTTTCTTTCTTTTCTTTTCTTTTCTTTTCTTTTCTTTTCTTTCTTTTCTTTTTTTTTGACCATGGACTTTTTTTTTTCTTTTTTTGCAAGTTCACCTTGAAGGGCTAGAGGTCCCCAAACTATTCTTTCAAAAATGCTGAAATGGGCCAATCATTCTTAGTTTGTATCTCTATACAACACTGTTTTATAGAGAATGGTATTCTTTTCCCCAAAGCACAGAGAGGAAAAATGAAAAGAATAATCTCAATGTTACACGTGGATCTCCTTATTTATTTCTAACCATTTTGGCGTCTATTACATCTTCCTTTTCTAAGATCTATTTTAAGATGGCATCTTCCCAAAATTGCCTTTTAGTAATAGCAATTATCATTTATTGAGCACATATCATGGGTTAGGCTCATATAAAGCCCTTTGCATAAGTGGCTTCATTTAATTCTCTAAATGACCTGAAGAAGTCAGAAATGTTACTATCCACATTTTTCAGATGGTGCAACTGAGATTCAAAAATAGTAAGGAACTTGTCCAAGGTCACAGGTAAGGAGCAGAGACAGGATTTAAAACCAGGTCTCAAGAAGACCAGTGAACACCTTGTAGTCTGCTGTTTTTATCACACAGCTGCCTCTGCAAAAATAATGGGTGACACTTCACATCCCAAAAACTACCTGTAGTTTTAGTAATTAATCTAATGTTCCAGCTCATCCTCCATGCCAATTCCTGATCTACTTCTCAGATTCTGATCTACTTCTCAGATTGTGGAACTTTAAACTGGGTGATAGGAAAACATGATGTTTATGTGGCTGCAGCTTCTGCTGCTGCTAATGGTGATGACTTATTTATCCATTTCTTATTATTTCTTATTATTTTATCATTGGCTATGGAACTTGACTTTTGACCTTGCAGTTCCAGCTTCAGTTCAGCCTCATGCAAAATTTCAACTCATTCTCTTGTTAGGGGACTTTTTGTAGTTCTGGGTTAATAACTCATCTGATCCATCTTAACCCCAGGAGATTTCTGCTCAGCGCTGGTTGTCCACTGTGGTGCAATTGTTGTTCGTGTTCCACTGAGCATATGTGCACTGTTTTGGTTCAAAGTCCCCATGAAGCAACTGTAGGGTGTGTCCACAAAGAATTCCACCAGCGTTCACTGCCATGAAAACAAGGTTGAGAATTGGCACCAACTGATTAAGTTAAGTATTTATTGAGCATCCACTATGTGGCGAGTCCTTAGCTGGAGATACAAAGGTGAACAGGAACAGAACCAGTCCCTGCCCTCATGAAAATGGCCATTTAGTAGGGGAGACCAACACTAGCGCCATGCTCATGGAAGTGGATTTATAAAAGCAAACTGAGATAAGTAGACTGAAGTGAAGGAACAGGAGTCCACGAGGCTTCAAACCAAACCTGATTTTCTGTAAGGGGTCAGTGAAATCTTATTTGAGAACATGATCCCATCGTTGAGATCTGAAGGGCAAGTAGCATTAATGAGGTAGACGTGTGAGATATCCCAAAACCGGAAGGGGCAGCATGTACAAAGACCCTGGGATACACTGAAGCCTGGGCTGTGAGGTGTGGAAGCTGACTATTGTGGCTAGAGTGTGAGGGGTCACGGTCTGGCTCATATCTCCTTTGACATTCAGAGCCTTGTGGGCCAAGAAAAGGAATTTATTTTAAGAGCAATGAGATGCCACTGATATCCCAAGCAGGAAACTGAAATTAACCTATGTGCATTTTTAAGAAAATCACTTTGACTACAGTCACAAGTGACAACTGGAGGGGTCAGGGTGGATTTAGGGAGACCAGTGTAGAGGCTGTTACTATAATCCGGTAGAAGGCTGTTGACAGCTGGCCTCTGGTGGCCTCTTCTGCTCTTATTTTAGGTGATTTTATGTTTATCCAGCAGAAATTTTGGACATTATTGACCTGCACTTATTTGAAACAAGCATTAAGGTTTATTTGATTTTTATACAATTCCTTAGGAGATGTATCTTATTTTAAATTGGGCTGCCTGTACTGTCAAATTGTCTCTACAGGTAGGGGACACTTCATTGAGTATGATTGTTAAAGAAGAAGCCCAGCCAATCAACTTTTTAAGAAGTCAAACTGTCTGGTGTGTGGTATGTGTGTTCTAGTTAATGAGAGAGGAATGTCCTTGAGGAGATATATATGTTTGGGGAGGCAATGTCAGCTACTCCTTCACTGAATAAATATTAATCAAGAATATTTATCGAGCACTTACTATGTGCTCAAAGCTGTTCTAGCCTCTAGAATAAAGTATCATGAGACAAACTAAGTCTCTCTTTCTCTCTCTCTCAACTTAATTCTGTTTGAAAGAATGCAGTGTTTGGGTACACACAGATATGACTTTTGATCCCATCTCCACCACTGTGTGACCTTGAATAATTCACCTTTCTGAGATTGATGTCTCTTATCTCTAATTCAAGGAGAATAATATCTAATGATTTTAAGAATAACGTCGAAGTATTTTCTAAGTTGAGATAACATAGGTCAATTGCCTAACATAGTATCTGGCACACACTTTCATGATTAACCTAAGGTTCCCAAATTGAGATTCTACCATAATTACTTTTGGCACTCATGTTCATGTTTGGCAATAATTTTAATTACCTCACCAAGACACTATATTCTTTTCATTGAGAGATACTTACCAGTTTGGCATATTTTATTACTTTAAAAATTCCCGTATCTGGGCAAAAATTTCAGCTTATGATTCTAAGTTATGATCCAAAATAGCCTTAAATTATGGCAATATTTTGCTCTATCTCTCTTTGTAATTTTAAAGACTATAGTCAAAACTACACACGTATGAATACATATGCAAACATGTATAAATACACACACACACACACACACACACACACACACACACACACATATGCATACAGGCCTACACACCAGCAGGGTGTGAGGGACACCTTTGATACTTTTATCAGTTTACATTTTGAATGTATTATCAAAGTCCTAAAATAATTTCTGAAGCCTTGAAATAGTAGTGCTGTTGGCAATTTAATCCCCGCTTTATTCACTACTTCTGCCCCAGGCTGCAAAAAATACAGCATTGTTCATGGGTAATTTCCCACTCCCTCCTGCTGCTAACAAAATGGATACTTTCTTTAAACTAGAAAACACACTGTCTGGCATTGCTCACTTCAATTGGCAATGGGTCCCATATGATCAAAGTCATAGCCTGCGGAGGGACAGCTCCCATCTCTTTGAAAAAAGACTCAGTGGTCTCTAATTCACAGGTTTGTGCCTACTCAGGTTTTTATACATTTACTTTCACTAGAAGAGGAACAATACCCTGTATGTCCAAATATAAGTCGGTCTTTTGTTTTTCCCAGCATGGAAAATCCGAAGAGATGTCAAGCATCAACCTAAACTCTTGAATGAATTGATTTAGTTATAGATTATTTGTATCATTCAAATGAAGATCAAACTCTTCTCAACCTTCTCCAAGATCAGCCTTTTTGTGTCATTAGCCCAATTCTTCAGGGCATTTAATCTTCACTTTCATCAAAGCTGCCTAAAGGACAGAGATTTTGAGCCCCTGTATGATGATGTCACTTGTTTCCAGTGACCACTCTGTAATACGCTCTTCTATTGTGTTTCTCCAGTCTTCCTCATAGCATGTATTTTTGACCGCCACGATGTAACTACTTACTCTATTTCTTTTTAAAAGTCATTTTTAAGAGGCTTGTTTACAACAGCATCTAAGCTTCCAATTATGAGTGAGAGCCCCAGGAATAATTGCTAAATTGTGTTAAATTCCCTTGCCTTTTTATTTTTTTAAGCTGATTCTGCCAGTGACCTCTTTAAGCAATCCAAACTAGTATTGATTGAGGTCCTTTCAGGCTAATGTGCGGTGCTTTGTTCAAACTACAGTAATTGAGAAAGTGCTCTGTGATGTGAGATATTTTATTAGGACTCAAATAGGAAACTTCTATTGGAGTAATGTTTCTTGAGGGAAAAGAAAACATTATTTTGTATGTAAACTGTATGTTTCATTGCATAAAGTCTACTATGCCCCCTCCCTCCTCCTTGCCTTTGAAAAACAATGTTTTTTAAATGGTTACTTATTTATTTATTTAGAGAGCATGTATGCATGAGTGTGTGGGGGTGGGGTGCAGGTGGTGGCAGAGAGATGGAGAGAGAGAATCCCAAGCAGGCTTTGAGCTGTCATTGCAGAGCCTGATGTGGGGCTCGATCTCACCAATCATGAGATCATGACCTGAGCTGAAATCAAGAGTCAGATGTTTAACCAGCTGAGCCACCCAGGCACCCCAAAAAAGAATGTTTTTAATACTTTGTGGCATTCTTTAGTGTTGAGACCAGCCTCCATGTTTCACACAGTGATCTGTAGACAACCCATTTTGTAAGCCATTCTGAGTTTTGCTATACTGTGTATATTTAGCCATTTAGTATTTACTATGTGTTAGGCTTTGGGATAAATGCCTTCCGTTTATTTATTTTTTTTTAATCTTACTAACGTGCTCACAGCAAACTCTGTGGCAGAGGTTTCTGTTCTCTCCATTTTGCACATGGGAAGAACTGAGGTTTAGAAAAATTAAGTAACTCACCAAGTATCACACCTAATAAGTGGCAGACCTGAGCCTCACACCCAGGTCTGTCTGATTTCAAAATTGTATGCTTTTTGTGAAGAGAATGTTTGTATGGACATTTGTACCATATGTCTATGAAAGTAGTTTTAGACATCTCTTGGAGGGAGAAAGATTGTCTTGTCGTTAGGAAAGGTATAATTTAATGGGCCCTGTTCCTGTATTTTAAAAATCAAAGGATGACCCTGCAGTTTTAGTCCTAGATATTTGAATAAATAAGAGAAATGAAGCATATGTTCACACCAAAACTTGTACATAAATCTTCATATCAGCTTTGCTCATAATAGTCTCAAAGTGGAAACCACCCGTATATATATCTGCAAATATCCACTAACACGTGAATTATTTTACAAGTTGTGTTACAGTTCGATGGAATACTATTCAGAAATAAAAAGGAGAGAACTATTGATACTTGTAACACATGAATCTGAGAAACATGTTGAACAAAAGCAAAGCACAAGAGTATATAATGAATGATTCCTTTTACATGAACTTCACAAACCGGTAAAACTAACTTACAGGAATAGAAATGAGATCAGTCATTACCTCAGGTAAGGGTTGGGGGTGACTGCATGGGGCCCTGGAGAACTTTTGGGATGGGTCATCCTTTGATTGTAGCTGTGCTTATGTGCATGTGTATACTTGTTAAAACTCACTTTAGTGCACATTTAAATGGGGACCTTTTATTTTATGTAAAATATACCTCAATAATGTTGCTCAAGAAATTAAAGAAGGAAATTTATGATGAAAACTAGGAACACTTAGACATTAAAAACAAAGACTGGCTAATTTGAGGACAAATTACAAAAGTGTTGAGATTACAAATTATAAAACACAAACGTGTTGAGAACTTGAAGTTAGTTAATGAAGGCAATAATGAAGAAATGAGAGATATTTGACCTTGAAAATAGACAAGTCAAGGATAAAGGTGGACTGACTTCAAACATGAGACACAGGGTTATTATATGTAAGAGGGAAGAATGGGAACAACCATGAAACATGTCAGGGGTGGAAATCTTGGTTCAACCTAAGGAAACCTTTCTGACAACTATAGTTAGCCAGTGAAGTGGGCTGTCCTTTTTGGTGGTAAACCCCCAACAGACGTGCTCAGTACAAGTTGGGTAAACAACAGTCAACCATGAGGTTCAACAGATCCTTAAAATAGATAAGGACAAATTAGAAAACTTTTTTTTAAGTTATTTTTTAAGTTTATTTATTTATTTTGACAGAGACAGAGATAGCATGAGTGGGGGAGGGGCAGATAGAGAAGGAGAGAGAGAGACTCCCAAGCAGGCTTTGTGCTGCCAACTGCAGAGCCTGATGCAGGGCTTGAACTCACGAACCATGAGGTCATGACCTGAGCCAAAATCAAGAGTCCGACACTCAACTAACTGAGCCACCCAGGTGTGCCCCTAGAAAACTTTTAAATAAATATTCCATCTATGAGATGAAAAACTCAACTTCTTTTAAGGTGTCTGTAAAGTCCATTTCAATTCAAAAACCATATATGAACAAGTCTAATTGAGGGGCAGCTGTCTATGTGTCAACATTTGGGATGGTTCATTAAATTAAAATGCGTAGAAAATTGGCCTTAATTCTAAGAAGGCATTTGGGCCTCCTTATAAACGAAATACATTTATTCTTCCCCCCACCCCCCCATCT
The DNA here is from genome assembly GCF_027475565.1 of Acinonyx jubatus. Taxonomy (NCBI): domain Eukaryota; kingdom Metazoa; phylum Chordata; class Mammalia; order Carnivora; family Felidae; genus Acinonyx; species Acinonyx jubatus. Next base: position 21,010,373 of record NC_069396.1, on the reverse strand, counting down.
GTGAACTGTTTCATTTCATCAGATTTTGTGGTGCTCCTAATAAAGGCCGGGAAATGTGTTCCAAATCACAGGGAATACACATATATACACAGAGTGTCAATGCCAATCCAATTGTGGGGGAAAGGCCCACACGTATTATAACTGCACTCAGGTGACAACCCAAAGAATACCAAATACCAATTGCTCTGGAGGTTCAAAGCCTGAAACAACCATTGCTATCTCCATCAAGATATGACAGGGCCCCCTCAAAATCAACATGGTGAAAACCCAACCTACTGTCCACTCAGTGAGCCTTCTCTTCTTCTACACCCAAAACCTGAACCTGTGACACACTCTTGCATCTCATTCACACACCCCCTCACTCCCACCATGTCCAGCTGCTATTTTGCTGGCCATTAATTTTGCTGATATACCTCTTTAGCATGTCTCCTATAGCACATTTGTCTTTTCATTCTCACTGCTATGTGTTTTTCATCAGGCACCCATACTTTATTGCCTGGTTTAATGAAATGGCTTTCTAAATAGCCTCCTTGTGCCTAATACACCCCTTCTGGGCAGGGAAGCCAGTTCAGCAAAGCATTTAAGACCCTCTGAATCTCAACCTTGTCCATCTTATTACCTGACCCAGTCTCGCAGCTTCTCCCATTTTATACTTTGCTTCATAACAGTTGATTGAAATTTCTATCATTGGTTCTGGTTTGTTCCAGGGCTACTATCTTGCTACATGTAGCCTTTCCCACATTTAATATGGAGACTCCTACCATGGAAACCTTAAGCAAGAGAAGTGAGAAGAAAATAAAGTGTCCCATTAGTGGTGGTTGAGCCAGGAGAGGAGGGTGATGTGGTTTGAGATCTCCTACACCTTCACTTTCTTCCTTGACTCTAGGGTATTGCTTTTAGATAAATCCTTAAAATCACTAGACTGAAAGGAAGCTGTGAGAGAGAGCATCTACTCCAGCAATTTTCAAATTGTGCTCTGTGGACATTAGTTCTGCTGAGTAGATCCGTACCTAATTTGTTCAACCAGTTACAGATGTCTAGAAGGTGGAGAAGTAGCTATGCCATAGCTACTATGGCATAAAGAAGACACTGAGGCAAATATGGGAACACAAAAGTTTTGTTCAGAAATAGCAGAAGCAGGCAGAAGCAGAGTTGAGCAGGAAGAGCCTCAAACCAAGGTGCCAATCTAATAGCCCAAAGAGAAGGAGGACAATAGAGAAGACCTGCATTGAATGGAAATGGCTTTGCCATTGTTACCACCCTTTGCTTAGTCATTACTCAGAGAACACTCCAAAAAGAGTGTGATTTCAGCTCAAAAGCAGAGGCGGACCCTGGAGGAGTTAACACATTGAGGCTGTCAGCTAACCACACTCCTCCCAGATGGGAGCAAGTCCTTTCTTGAAGTGGAAGCAGAGCAGTGCATTTCTGAAATTGTCACAGTTTACCCCTGGTGCCGCATGACTCTTCTGCAAAAATATCAAAGGATCTGGGGGTGGGGGGACTTCCCTTCCTGAGAAGGCACTTAGAAGGCAGAGGCTAGCCAGATGAATTACAGTCCTTGTTGCTGTAGTCTGTCTCAGGGCTATAACTGGTACTCATTTTCTCTCTCCTCAACTATCCATTTTAAACCCCCTCTCTTGCTCAGATACCTGATAAATTAAACCTCATTTCTAAGGCATCCGAGCTCCTCATGATTACACCCTTCTCAGGCAGAGTCATTGCTCCTGTCCATTCTCTATCACAAATAGGCAAGGAGGAACCATGAGGCACCCGAATAGGTTATCTGAGTTCCATAGATATCCCTCCTTCCCCCATGGTGTGTCAGTAGCCTATATCCTACTGCTGATCAGGATCAATTTTACCTGACAAGATGTTTATTTTCTTAATGCCTGATGGTCACTGGACACAATTAGCCCCAAATGCCCAAGTGACAACCATAACTCATAGTGCAATGTGAGAGTTGTTGGCTCTCATGGGGGATAATCTGCTCCCTTTGGTGACCGGGACCTCTAACCCTGTTCTGCTCTGAGTTTCAAAGATGAGAAGCACAGAATTCCCCAGTGGGTCATTGGGAACGACGGTAGTAAGTACTTCTACTTCTGCTTCCACCTAAAACCGTGTCATCTTCATATAGAGAGCACAACATAATAATAAAGGCTTTAATTGAGTGGATATACCACATTCTGGAGGAAGGCAACCCATCTTAGCAGAGTACTTCTCCATGAAATTGTTTCCTCATCTGTACAAGCAGGTGGATAGATTCAATTATGTGAAAGTTCCCTCCTTCCAAAACCCATAACTCTACTTCTCTAAGATGTTAAAGAACTTCCTTGAGAACTATCTGAAAATTTGTGAAGTCACTAAAACAGTTGATTTTAATGAGTTTTCTTGCACTTGCATACATCTATATACTATATTCCCATATAGCTACTTGTTGCAGTGAATTTTGTATTACTTTTGAATCTCTTCACATGTGAAACAACCTCTGTGTGAAATCTTAGCTTTTTCAAGATTGCCATTAGGATTCAAAGGAAAGTAATTTTCTTGCCAGGATTTCTCCCTTTGTTATCTCATCTTTCCATCACAGGCTCCATTCAGTCTGTTAGAGAAGTCAGGCAGCGCTTAGGGTTGCCCCCTTGCATGGAGTATTAAATCATTGGCCATCTCTTCCACTGTATTTGCACACAAAGGTTTGGTATAAAGGTTAAGAATCCATCTTGATATTATCACTTGGGTAATCAAAGAAGTAATTACAAAAATGCTCTTGGAAGAGAGGCAGCATGATTCAGTCTTGGAAAAGCAATTTATTTGCTGCTTTTTTTTTTTAAAGCAGATTTGGCATGGGTCCATGATTAATTTAACATTTACTCAACATAGCAACGAAGGGGACCTCTTTTTATTATAGACAAGTTATTACAATCAAGTTGAGAAATGATTGCATATTTAAACATGTGATTATATCATAGTTCATATGCTGAATATATGAATTACTAATTAAGACAATTCTAATGCTTAGGGCACAGCAAATATACCCAAGTAATATCCTTTTGTTTCAAATCTTTCTGATGACTGACTTTGCACTAAATCGTAAATCCGTAAAATCACAAGACTAGAAGGAAGCCATGAGAGCATCTACTCTAGCAATTTTCAAAGTGTGCTCTGTGGAACCCTAAGGTTCCCCCAAAATGAATCAGGAGAGCCACAAAAAAGAAAAAGAAGGCCAAGTAAGTGAAGTTCCAAGTCCTTTGACCTGCTTCAACTTGAACAGCCCCTTTCATAAAGTTTCAAAGCTAATTGTGTTAACTACAGAAGTATTTTTTTTTTCTAGTTTAGTTTTCTAAATATAAACCCCTTATGTCAACTTCCCTCCACATGGCTATCTCATTCTGCTGGAATTGCTCATGTGGCAGGACTCTGTATCTACTTTTGAGGCTGTCAATTCTATTCTCAGAAAGGTCTTAAGAGGTCTTTTGTGATTCTGACAAAACCATGTATCCCTACAGTATACATTTTGTACTTGAGTGCATTGTTTGGAGTCAATTTACAAAGATTTCATTATGTGTGTAATAGGTTGTGTTCAGAGATGGAGGTTAGTGTGCACGATGTTGATTAAGGAATGCCCTTAGAATTGATCCCTGGAAGTGTGGGAAAGGATTCAGAAAAGGAAGAAGCCAAGCTGTGATGCATCCACAAAACTAATCCCCCAAGGAGTTCTGGAACTAACAGTGAACAAACTCCTTGATTAGGCACACTCAGAATCCAACTCTATATTCTACCAAATTTTGATATTGTTCCATGCTTGAAGTTCCTTTAGGGAATGGTCTTTTTCTTCTTTTATTAGGTTAAGCATATCTAAAGCTGTACTATGGCAACCTAACCTGGTTACAGATTGAGTGTCCAGGAGGGGGATGAAGGAACATCTTGAGGGACCATTGTTATCTTTTGGAGGAGAGGTCTCTGAGTTGCCTTAAAGGAAAGAAGATGTGCTAGTTTTTAAACAGGAAAAGTGTGGACCACTGCTGCAAATGAAGCAGATGATTCAGGGAAGTGTGAGAAATCAAAATTTTCAGGTTCATCAATCTAGATGTTCCCATTCCATTCTTTTCCCAACCAGTGTTCTAAACTTCACATAGCAGATCTGCCTCATTGTGTTTTTTGTTTGTTTTAGAGAAGCTTTAGGTTCACAGCAAACTTAAGAGGAAGGTACAGGTATTTTCCATACACCCCTTGTGCCCCACATGTTCATAGCTTCCCCCATTATCAATATGCCTTACTAAAGTGGAACATTTGTTACAACTGAAGAACCTATATCAACACATCATAATCACCCAAAGTGCATAGTTTAATTTTTTTTAGATTTTTTTAAATGTTTGGTTACTTTTGAGAGATACAGAGACAGAATGCGAGTGAGTTAGGGGCAGAGAGAGAGGGAGACACAGAATCTGAAGCAGGCTCCAGGCTCTGAGCTGTCAGCACAGAGCCCGACACAGGGCTCGAACTTATGAGCTGTGAGATCGTGACTTGAGCGGAAGTCGGGTGCTCAACTGACTGAGCTGCCCAGGTACCCCCAAAGTGAATAGTTTACATTAGAGCTCACTCTTGGTGTTGTACATTCTATGATTGTGGACAAATGTTCAATAACATGGATCCATCATTATAGTGTCATGCAGAGTATCGTCACTGCCCTAAAAATGCTGTGTGCTCTTGCCTATTCATCTCCTCTTGCCCAGACCCCTGGCAACCATTCATCTTTTTACTGTCTCCATAGTTTTACCTTTTCTAGAATGTCATATAATTGGAAACACACAACATATAGCCGTATCAGATTGGCTTCCTTCACTAGTCATATGCATTTAAATTTCCACCATATTTTTGTACAGCTTGATAACTCATTACTTTTTAGTGCTGAATAATATTCCATTTTCTGTGTGCCTCGCAGCTTATTAACCAATTCACCACCTGGTTGCTTCTAATTTGGGGCAATTAAGAATAAAGCTGCTATAAACATCCATGTGCAGATTTTTGTGTAGACATAAATTTTCAGCTCTTTTGGGTAAATACCAAGGAGTGTGACTTCCAGATTGTAAGAATATGTTTAGTTTTCTAGTAAACCACAAAACCATCTTCCAATAGCAATAAATGAGAGTTCCTGTCACCCCACATCCTTGTCAGCATCTGGTGTTATCAGCGTTTTGTGCTGACATTCTAATAGGTATGTTGTAATATCTTTTTTGTGTTAATTTTTAATTTCCTAATGACATATGATGAGGAGCATCTTTTGGTAATCTTATTTGTCTTCTGAATATCTTCTTTGGTGAAGTTTCTATTAATATATTTGGCCCATTTTTTAATTGAGATGCTTATTTTCTTATTGTCCCGTGTTAAGAGTTTTGGCATGTTAAAAAATATTTTTAATAACAGTCTTTATCAGATGGGTCTTTTGCAAAAATATTTTCTCCCAACCTGTGGCTTCACTTCTTGTTCTCTTGATATTGCCTTTTACAGAGCAGAAGTTTTAATGTTAATGAAGTCCAGCATATCAATTATTATTTTTATGAGTGGTGTTTTATCTAAAAAACTCATTGCCATACCACAGTCATCTAAGTATTCTTTTATCTTCTAGGAGTTTTACAGTTTGTATTTTACATTGAGGTACATGAGTAGTTTGAGTTCATTTTTTAAAGGGTGTGAAATCATTTCTAGGTTTTTTTTCCTTGCATGTAGATGTCCAGCTGTTCCAGCACCATTTTTTTTTTTTGAAAAAAACTTTCTTTGCTCCGCTTTGTTGTTAGTTTTAAGTTAACCTGCTGAATAAATCCTGGCCCCCTTATATTGCTTAGGTTTCTCTGTTGTCTTACTTTAGGAAATGAGGACCTCTTTGAACCCTGCCAAGGATGCCCTCTGGCTTTCATACAGAGTTTTCCTTGTCCATTAATCACTCTCAGCATTTGCTATGTTTGTTTAGGAAGAGGAGCTTACTATCTTCTGCTGTCCTTATGGTTATTATATCCCCCACTTTAATCACAGCTCAATATGCTGCAGGAACTAATGCATTTCTTTTTAACAGTGTACAATCCCAATTCACCATGAGTAAAAGTTTAGATTGGACCACCACTTTGTGCCAGGAGCTATCTGTGTTTTGCTTACCACTGTTAAGTTCTCATTTCTAGCCAGGCAACTATTGATCTAGGTCCAAAATATCACTTTATCAACTGCTATCTCAGACCACTCTTGATATCTACTTTGTAAGTTTGTTTCTCCAGGAAGACAGTTTTAGTTGGGGAGTGCTCTTGGCATCAACAAATGTGGGAGAAGGAGGAAGGAAGCAGGGTTGGGCAGAGTGAGATGTCAAGCTGAAATGCTGGCTCAGTATCAGCCTTGACGAATCTCATTGGAATTCCCGTAGTTAAAATGGCCTGTTAGCATTGTACCCACTGGGCTGAAATAGCCTAGCCTTTATATTCCCATCTCAATGAAACATTGGATGTGAGCCACCCCAGGAAGAATGTGACCATGAGCAGAGTTGCAGTCTGCAGACATTACGCTGGTTGCTTTATCTCATTTAGTCCCCACATTGAGAATGAAAGTTTTATTTTCATTCAATTTTGCATTCATCTATTCAAGTATTCAAAAACCTTAAATTTGCGAAACTATCTTATGTAGTGGGAACTTGGAGATAAATGACCTATTTCTGCTTAAGGGTTCTGAAAGGAGTTGACAGTTCAGCCGAGTCCTGAGGAATAAGAAGCCTACACAACATCACTACCATCTCTACACAAATATTGAACAGGTATCTCTAACCTTAACAAGCTCAGATTGAATCTCATTCCCTTCCTTATTCACCCACCAATTGCTCATGTCAACATATTTGGAATGACTCTTCACTCCCATCATTCTTATTTGTCCTTCTTCATGCAATCATGTTGGCTCTACCTTCAAAATACAGCAGGAGTCCAGCCACATCCCACCAAATTCAATGCCATCACCCTGGTCTAGAGCATCATTTTCTGTCATAAAGATTACAGTTGGTCTCCCTGATTCTATCCTTGACTACATAGAATCTATTCCCAATACATCAGCTAGAATGATGATTTTGTACTCAAAAATTATCATTGACTCCCCACTTCACTTAAAGCATAAAATTGAAACCAATGGCCTAAAAGGCCCAAATGATCTATTTCCCATTATCTGTGTGATCTCATTGTCTAATACCCTCTTTTTTGTTCATTCCATTTCTGGAACACAGTTTGAAATAATACATGTATGAATCCATGGTGAGAAATGATCCAATGCTGGATAAAGCAGGGGAGAAGGGGATTTGTATGATACAGCAAGGCAACTGGAAATGTGTCTCTTTAGAAGTAGTAGAAAACATTTGAAGCATTTCAAGTAAGAAAATAAAACTATTAGAAATTTTGTTTTGAAAAGATAAGCTGATAGCTCACATCAAAGATGGACTAAAAGAGTAAAACACAAGTGTCAAGGAAGATATAGGTATTTCAATCACATAGATGAAAGAATATTAGAGCCTAAAAAAGAGCTCCAGCAGCAGATATAAAAGGATAAAATCAAAATGTGGCATGGTCTGAGCTTGAGAGATACTTAGTGTGTATATAATTAGTCCTTTGAGTAATTGAATGATTTCTATAGAAGATGAATAAAGAAGGATTGCCAGAATCCTGGATTGCACAACTGGGAGGATGTGGGTACCATTTATGAAGATAAGCAATAAAGGAAGAGGAACGCATTGGAGAAGAAGATGCTTTCTACTGGGGATGTGTTGGCTTGAATGCACTAGCTTATCTTGCAAGTGAGGTATTTTAGGAAGAAGTCAATCAGACAATTGAAGTTACAGAACTGAAATTCAGGAAATAGATCAAAGCTGGACATAATAGCTCTTGGGAGTCAGTTTAGAATGGCTATTGGAATAATGAAGAGAGACTTGGAAATATCAATACTTAGGTATAAGTAGACGTAGAGGGTCACATACTCACAATTGACAAAACGAAGCTCTTGAAGTTTGGAGTACAAATTAGTTACCTTTTGTCTTCTCCAGGTTATAAGTAGTAGAGAAAAAACAGAACCTATGTGAGATGCAATACATCAGCTTTATTTATGTTTCAGTAACTCCTAAAACATAGTACTCCTTAGAAAAGTTGGGTTTGCCTAAAACCTGACCTATGAATGTTTCCTGTAAACTGTTTTCCATGCTACTATGCCAATGGATTTCTGAGTGTATTTGGTCAGTGGATAATCCTGGTGGAAGATTGAAGGGTATCGTTTAGGGGCATTTTATGAAAATAGTTGTGTATCCACAGTGGTTCCAGCTTCTGAGTACTGTCTTCTCTATGGTATGAGGAAGGCCTTGCTCTGATTTTAGCTCCCAAAAGAAAGTCTCAGTGACTGGGTTCTATTAACACCTCCTTCCTCAATTTGTCCCTTCAGCCCTAGGGATAGAAGCAGCTTCCCAATGTTGCCAAAATCTCGTTTGTTTTTTGACTTTTCACCATGAGATAATTGGCTGCTCAGTTCTGTATCACTTATGTAACCCATTAAACCTGTTTACATTAACCTGTACTAAATTTGAATTAGCTAGAGTGGTCTCTGTATTTTTCATTTGATGTGACATTGATTCACATATTTGAAAAGCATATCTCGAATCTAAAGGCAAAAACTTAGCAGCCTCCTACTAGTTCTCTGTCACAGTCAATAACCCCAAACAAAAGGGAGTGCACTTTCCTATTTTTAACAGGCTTGATATAACTATCCAGCAAACAAAAGAAAAAACTCAGGGAAGAGGGCAGAGAGAATGGGTCTATTTCCCAACTGAAGACTAGGGGCACAAGTTGGGTCAATATCTTTGGGCAGAAAAAGAGCCATAAACTTCCCTTATGAGCTGAGAAATTACCCTCTGGTAAATGAAATCCAAGGTCTCCGCTATCTCCCCAGTCAGATAAGTCATCCCCAAGGTGAGTGGATTAGTCCTGCATGCCTTCCCTATGAAGGACTGAGCCACAGGGGAAGGGGATACTTGATGCTCACTCTTACCAGACTATTTTTGAAGGAACAGAGTAGCTAGCACTTTCCCTTTATTGAAAGCTATGGTCTGGAAAATTAATTCTTTCCTGCAAGTAACTAGGGAGACAGGAAAAACTGGTGTGGCTGAGTCCAAAGAGAAAGTGAACTTCAATAAGAAGGAAAGATCAATAAGATTAAATGTTCCAGAAACCTCAAGTTAAGATAGCAATTGAAAATTAGTTATTGGATTCACCAACTAGGAGGGCTTTGATGAGTTTTAATGAGCAGCTTCAGAGATATAATGGAGGCATTAACCAGACTCCAATGACTTGGGAATTGAATAGTGAGGAAGTGATTCCAGTGTGGCTGGACATTTCTTTCAAGTATTTAGCAGGGAAGGGTATACAAGGTTGAACAAAGGAATGGAAAGAAGAATAGAGAGGACTTTTTTTAATTAAAAATGCTTGTGTATGGTTATATGCTGATAGGAAAGAGCCCATAAAGAGAAACAGTTTTAAGATAGAGGAAAAAGAGGTTTTATTGATGAAGCAAAATCACTCAAGGGCTAAGAGAAATAGGATGAAAAATAGAGTGGATAGATGAATTTTGAAATGAAGAAACTTCACTCTTTTCTTGAGACATGATAGAGAGAGAGAGAAGTATAGATGCACACAAATTTGTTGAATTTATTTAAACATCTTTAATAATTTTCCTTTTAAAATTAATTCAAGACACATATTAATTCTCATCAAAGATCCTGAATAGTATACAAAATCAAAATTTTAAAAATAGTAACATTAGTAATGTTTTATCTCTGATTTGATAGAATCACAGCCAAAGGTGATACATTCCCAATTTCATCTGGTGGATGAAGCCACTGTCCCTTACTGTTTCCTTTACCTTGCACAGCTCCATCATTTTTTATCATTGATGATAGTCTTGAACCAATGTCAAACAGAGAAATTTGTTTCATTTGAATATACATTAAACCAGCAGTTTCCATGATGTGCATATTAAGGAGTTACATGAAAATAATGTTCCATAAGACAAACATTATTAAATGGTTAACTGCAAAATATGTCACATGTTTTATTACTGATTGCCTCCGGAGAATTACACAAAATGCAGTGTTCTCCACCACCACTGGGCTGTGCAACATTCTTACCGTGCAGATCACAAAGGACAAATGTTCTGGAAGCATGCCTCTTTAGTGAAGTCATGCAGTGTCCCACTTCTACTTTCTGGGGCCTTTCTATGTGAAAACAGTCCCAGTGATATATTTCCACTGGGCCCCAAACTCATTTCTAGGGATGCCATAAAAGTGCTCACATTATAATGACTTTGGCACACTCCTGTCAACTACCAGATTGTAAGTAGTGCCTTGAGCACAAGAAATGTTCCACACCCATTATCAGAACCCTTCCTCTTCCCTAGTCTCTACTTCCAAGATCTCTAGAAAGCTGTTTATTAAGTGGAAAACATCACAAGAAGGATAACTCTCTTGAAAACAGCAAACCCTACAGCTGGCATCATGATGGTGAATTTTCCATGATAATTTCTTAAGTTAAAAATCTTAGTGAAGATACCCTCATAATTTTATGATTAGCTTGATTGGCTAGTTGCCTGCAGAGCTTCAAAATATCAAAGTTGAAAAACATCCTATTATGTTTCTCAAAATGTGGTACAAGAACCCATTTGAGTTGCAATTCCCCAGGTTGCTTATTTTGAAATAGACCCTGCTCTGATCCTAACAACAATGTTCTCTGGAAAAAGAGCACTAAAATCTGTTGTTTCAGCAAACTCCCCAGAATTACTGTTTGTAAACTAAAGCTTCATAAATACTGTCTCTTAACATTCTCTACTCTGACTCCCATCACATTTCTTCTCAAAAATTTTTGAGAAATAACGTATACAGAAAAGAATATAAATGAATGGATTTCAATAGAATGAATACATCTATATAATCAGGACTTCTCTCTGGAAACACAGCAAGACCAGAACTGCAAATGTCACCTGTGCCCCTCCCTTTCTCACCTACCCCCATGGAGAATACCCAGCATCCTGACTTGTAACATGATAAGTTTATTTTGCCTATTTCTGAACTTTATATAAGTGAAATAGAATAATATGTACTTTGGCAGGGGGGGGGGGGCGACTGGCTTCTTTCACTTAACATTATTTGGTGAGATTCATTCATGCTGTTGTGTTTCATTGTAGTTTGTTACTGATCTTTCTGGGCAGCAGAAACATTCTACTGCATGGGCATACATGCAGACATGCAATTTAACTATCCTTTTGATTGTTCATAAACATTTGCATTGGTTTGGCCTATTACAAATAATACTTCTATGAACACTTTTGTACATGTCTTTTGGCCCACATATGTATACACATGCCTAGGGATAAAATAAATTGCTGGATCATAAAGCATGCGTTTCTGTTCAGCTTTGGGTTTTTTGGTTTGTTGTATTTCTTTCAAAATGATTGCACCAAGTTAAACGCCAACCAGCAGGGTATGAGTCTCCAGTTGCTTCATATCCTCCACCCCCTCACTTAGTGCCATCTGTCTTTTTCCATTTTACCCATTGTGGTTGGGGTGTATCAATATTACACTGCAATTTTAATTATATTTCCCTAATGACTAGTTAAGTACTCTTTCTTATGTTTATTAGCTATTTTAATATCCTCTTCTATGAAGTAGTTGATAAGTCTTTTACCCGTTTTTGAAAATTGGGTTGTCTGTCTTTTGCTTAATGTAGTAGTCCTTTCACCTTTGAATTCACATTGATTGTCAGAGGTATGTGTTGTAAACAGTCTCTAACTGTGTGGATTGCCTTTTCACTCTCTAAAAGATTATTTTGTTAAACAGAAATTCCTAATTCTTAATGTAGTCCAGTTTATCATTTATCATTTTTGTGTCTTTTTTTTAATGTTTATTTATTTTTGAGAGAGAGGCAGAGTGCGAGCAGGGGAGGGGCAGAGAGAGAGGGAGACACAGAATCCGAAGTAGGCTCCAGGCTCTGAGTTTGTCAGTACAGAGCCCGATGCAGGGCTCAGACCCACCAACCATGAGATCATGACCTGAGCTGAAGCCAGACATTTATCTGACTGAGCCACCCAGGCACCCCCATTTTTGTGTCTTTTTAAGAATTATTTGCCCACCTCAAGTTCATGAAGATATTCTCCTGCATTTTTTAAAAATTATTTTGAGAGAGAGAGAGAGAGAAAGTTCATGCTCAAGCAGGGGAGGGACACAGGGAAAGGAAGAGAGAAAATCCCAAGCAGTCTCTATTCTGTCAGAGCAGGTCCCATCCCAGAGCTGGATCCCACAACCCTGGAGTAGTGACCTAAGCCCAAATCACCAGTCCCATTGCTCAACCCACTAAGCTTTATTGTTTTATCTTTTACGTTGAGGTGGACTATCTGACTGGAATTTATCTTATTTTATTTTTTATATGGTGTTCAATAGTTATCTCCTTTCATTATATATATATAATTTCCCATATATATAGGAAATATATATGTATATGTGTAGTAAATTTATATATTTGAAATATATATGTATATGTATAGGAGACAGATATATATGTGTATAGGAAATATATATATTGGAAATATGTATACATAATGAAAAATGTATATAAATTTATATTGTGTATAATAAAAATATATAAAATATAATAAATACTTTAGCAAATATTTCTTATTTTTGTTAAAATTATTTATACACTTTATTAAATGTGTATAATTTAATTTATATAATTTGTTAAAACTTGTATAATTTAAAAATTAATAAATATTTATAATATATTCATATATAATATATTTAAATGTATTATATATATATGTGTGTAGATATATATATATACATATATATATACATATATATAAAATGAAGCCTGTAATGAAAGCCAAACTTGCCCAAGGTTGTCCATCTAGTACAGAAGAGACTAATTATAATGTTAGAACCCACTCTGTTACCTTCTTTCTTTTATTGGTACAATTATATTAGTTGTTAGCATTGATTTCTCCAGCCAAAATAGCCTCACCAACTCAGGATTTCAGTTAAGGTCTTATTTCCTGACCATCGTTCTGATCTAAACCACTTCTAACTCCCGTATTCTTTAAGCTTCTGATTGTATTCGCAGCAAAACAGAGATGTCGAAAGAAGCTCAGTCCCCTCACCTGTGGGTCACTTGTCTGGTATATGTAGTACCACTTTTCTTTCTTACTTTTTTTTCTTCTTTTAAGTTTTATTTATTTTGAAAGAAAGACAGAGTGCATGAGTCGGGGAGGGGCGGGAAGAGAAGGAGAGAGAATTCCAAGCAGGCTCCTCTCAGAGTCGGACACTGGGCTTGAACTCTTGAACTGTGAGATCATGACCTTAGTCAAAACCGAGAGTCAGACTCTTAATGGACTGAGCCACCCAGGCACCCCTGTAGTACCACTTTTCTAACATGATTTTAAGTCACGGCTCTAAAATACCCTGGTTTCTTGCTAGTCTTTGTCATTATTTAATAATCTAGAGAGACTAAGTAGTTCACCTCTGTTTTCTCATCTGTGAGAAGAAAGAGTAGATGAGATTAACTCCATAATCCCTTTTATTTCTATTAATTTTTTAAAACTATGATCCCATAGTTATTTTATTTTCAAAATACCTAGTCTCTCCATAATTATGGCACTGTAGGACACATTTTTCTCCTTATTCATTCACTGCAAAATAAGAATGTCTGGATATTATTAAAACTTAAGGACGTTCTATGAAAGCAACTCAAAGTATTTAAATTCTTACAGTCCATAAAAAGTATCTTATCTCGGTATTGCAGTTTGCCAAAGGATTTCCATTTTAAAACCCAACTCCAGTCTGACACCTTCATTAACCACGCAGATGTGTTGTTTGATGTGTTATTCCCTTCTAAAATATCCCAGTTTCCAACCAGACAGGAAAGACAGATTGAGAGTGAGGCCAAAGAATGAGTTTTATTAATGATTGCTGCCTGGTTTTGTATACATATCTCAGCTCATATCCTGAAAAATTCTTTTTCACTCAATCTATTTCTATTACAGTCCTGTATTGTGTTACCACCTCATTATCTGTCTGAGAGACTGATTCAAAGTGAGGTTTAACATGCTGAGCATTTGGACAGCAAAGAGCAAGAATTTTTCTTTCCTTTTCTTTCTTTTTTTTTTTTATTCTAGCAGGAAATTCCTGGGAGGTCTCTGGCCACTTTCTTTTTATCGCTGACAACTTGGTTTTGATATTTGAGAATGTAGAGATCAATACCGACTTAGCCGTCAAAATGACTTGATATAAGAGACTCTCTAATATTGTGCCAGGAATAATACCTCATATCTCCAAGACTCATGCTATAAACTTTGCAACCATTTCCGTGTCTCCCCAGGGGGATCCCTTGGAATAACTTCAAGAAATTTAAGGAAAGCATTCTGACCCAGTTCTAGACCAGACCAATGTATAACCCTCAGATCCAAGTGTAGACTCCATTGAATAGAGTATCAGGAGTCCATTAAATGTTTCCACTATTTTATTTTAATTTTTGTTTGTTTGTTTCCACTATCAGAAATGTCCTAGGGGCGCCTGGGTGACTCAGTTAAGCATCCGACTTCCACTCAGGTCATGATCTCACGGTTCGTGAGTTCAAGCCCCACATCGGGCTCTGTGTTGACAGCTTGGAGCCTGGAGCCTGCTTCGGATTCAGATTCTATGTCCCTCTCTGACTCTTCCCCTACCCCACTCATATTCTCTCACTCATATTGCCTCTCTCTCTCTCTCTCTCAGTGTTCTGTGCTGATTGCAATGGTGGTTACTATGGTGGTTACAAATGGTGAGATCTATGCATTTGCCAAAACACTTTGAGCAGTAAACCAAAAAGAATAAATGTTGTACATAAATATAATATATAATTTTAAGTTAATACTTTCAAAACAAAATAGGGATAAGAAGTCATTCTCCCAGATGGAGGACTGAGGGCTTTGTCCTAAAGCAACATGGTGGAGAGAGAGAGAATATCTTGATTGGGACTCAAGGAGCCAAGAGTCTTGATAGAAAGAGGTACACAGATATGTTAGGGCTACAGTACTGGAGAGATAGCATTGACCATCATTAGTCCTTGGAGAACCTAAGTGAGACAGATAAAAGCCAGGAAGCAGAGATGGAAACCTGAAGGGTCACCAGGTGACCCTTCAGGTGGTTGAGGTAGAGGTGGCACAAGACAACAAGGACACTAAGAAAGAGCGTAGTCAGGTGGAAGCAGAGGCTGGAGCTAAGCCTGTAAAAGAAGCCAAGGCAGGCTTGTTTTACTCTATTATTTTTTTTAATTCTTTTAATGTTTATTTATTTTTGAGAGAGACAGAGACAGAATGCGAGTGGGTTAGGGGCAGAGAGAGAGGGAGACACAGAATCTGAAGCAGGCTCCAGGCTCTGAGCTGTAAGCACAGAGCCTGACGCGAGGCTCCAACTCACGAGCTGTGAGATCATGACCTGAGCCGAAGTCGGCCGCTCAACCGAATGAGCCACCCAGGTGCCCATATTTTATTCTATTATTTTAACAAAGTCTTCAAGTCAAGGAGTTTTAGCCCCCAGTTCTGAACTAGAGGCTGTGTGAACTTGCTTCTTCTCTGTGGACTTCAGTTTCCTCATCGCCAAAGTGGTAAGGCAGGGATGGATCATCCTCCCGATCCCTTCCAGCTGAGAGCATCATGTGGACTCAAGGTTTAAGTTGGTATCTCTGTAAGTTTGTCTCACATATGTGACACACCAACATCATAATACAGACATATAAAAGTTGCCCATGTGATAGAAACAAAAGCTTTCCACTTGTTTTTTCTCTTGAGCCCCCTTAATCTCTTTTTGTAAAGCAAATAGAGATGTAGAAAAATAAAGCATGTTTCCCATAGGTCCTACTCTGACTAGTTCTCCTCTTTTCCCCCTTGGCATTTTGCTTGGTTAATCCCAGAAGTGGGAGGGAAGGAGTATGGACTCAGATGGGCCCACCCTATGCATTTACAAGAATTACGCAGTGGTGTGGTCAGCTTCACAGGTTTATCTGTGTAATAGGAAGCAGTTGGTTGAGAAGCTGCTTCTGCTGGTCTCTATCCCAAGAAATTCATGCCAGCTATTTCATTCAACCCCTCAGGTGCTCTTTGGGGTGGGTAGCATTAGAGCTATGTTTCAAATGAGGAACTAGAGACTCAGAGTCTTGAAGATACTGCTTCAGAATGTCTCTGTGTCCAATGAGACTGGCACTGGTTCAGATGAAGATATGGAGCTCTCCTAGGAAAGCCTGTAGGCATGAGATGAGCTAATGTGTTTGAAACAAGGATCACAATACAGGTCCTCAGATTTTCATGTTCTCTAGAATAACGTGAACTATGTAGATTCCAAGGACCTCCACGCAAGATATTAGGGGTAGTAAGAATGGAATGAAGCCCAGGTTTCTACATAATTCTGATGCAAGATTTATGGCTTTGGATGAGGATGACGAGGCCATTTAGCCAGGTCACAGGTAATAACTGTGACTTATTGAAGAAAATGATAAGGTAGTTATTTGAAGTCATACAGAGTGATACCAAGAGGTAACTTTGAAAAAAAAGTCTACACTGCTACTCACCTATTAAAATGGAAAATCCAGAACACTGAAAACACCAAATGCTGGAAGAATGTGGAGCAAATGCTACTCTCATTTATTGCTGGTACCAATGCAAAATGGTGTAGCCATTTTGGAAGACATTTTGGCAGTTTCTAATAAAGCCAAACATAACCTTGCCACACAATGCAACAGTCATGTTCCACAGTATTTACTTAAATGAGTTGAAAACTCTAATCTATACAAAAACCTGTGCATGCATATTTATAGCAATTTCTTTCACAATTGCCAAAAGGTAGAAGCAACCAAGATGTCCTTCAACAGGTGAATGGAGCAAACAAACTGTGGTGATCCATGCAGGGGAATGTCACCAACAATAAGAAGAGATGAGCTCTCTTGGGCCACCTGGGTAGTGTAGTTGGTTGAGCATCTGACTTCAGCTCACATCATGATCTCAAGGTTTGTGAATTCAAGCCCTGCATCACACTCTCTGCTGTCAGCGTGGAGCCCACTTCCAATCCTCTGGCCCTTCTCTCTCTGTACCTTCCCAGCTTGCACTGTTTCTCTGAAAAATAAATAAACTAAAAAAAAAAAAAAAGAATAAATGAGCTCTCAACCCACGAAAAGACCTGGAGGGTTCTTAAGTGCTTATTTGCTAAGTGAAAGAAGCCGACCCGAAAAGGCTACAAACTGCACAGTTTCAACTATATGACATTTTCGAAAAGGCAAAACTAGGGAAAAGGGCAAAATATCAGTGGTTGTCAGGGGCTGCAAGGGAAAGAGAGAAGGATGAATACATGGAGCACAGGGGATTTTCAGGGCAGTGAAACAATTCTCTATGATACTGTAAGGTAGATACATGCCATTAGATATTTGTCAAAAACCATACAATGTACAACAAAAAGAATAAATCATAATATACACTGTGGACTTTAGTTATAATATTGTATCTGTATTGGTTCCTCAGTTATAGCAAATGGACCACATTGATGGAAGATGTCAATACTGTAATGGGGCAGCCATGCGGGGGTGGGAGGGCATGAGGTTGTATATGAGGACTCTGTGTACTTTATTCTGAATTTTTCTATAAACCTAAAACTGTTCCAAAAAATAAAGTGTACTAAGTATAAAGTTAAAACTAAGCATTAAGATTATAAAATAAAAAAATAAATCTCAAGCTTCCTTTGAGCACTACCCTGGACACAACCCATCCTTCTCTTATATGGGAATCTGGCCCAGGAGTGCTGTTTGAATGCAGTAGAAATGCATATGAAAGAATTTCAAATTGTGCAAGTTCTGACTTCTTCAGGTACCATGATGTAAACCTCCATGGGTATAGTTACCTTACCAAGGACACTGAGCTTTCTCAAGTGCCTCTCCAGTATCCTTCCTTCTTCATGGGTTGGGATTCTGATAGAGCTATCCACCATGGAGCCTTTGATGAACTTGGCTGTGCATCTGGACCCTCCATGCAGTCCTGGTCCATCATGGTGCTTCATCCCTCTCCTTGTGCAAAGAGATTGGTCCAGGGGCATAAGTACTGGCCTAAGTAGGGGTGATTTATAAGGTTATCTTCCATAAGATTGAATACAGAAAACTAAGAGCAGAGGAAGGAAAGGATAAGGAGGTGAGGAGTAGACATAGGGGTGAGAGAAATGAATGGGAAATGAGCAAAGAGAGAGGGAAAGAGAAAGAGCTTTCTTCCTGTGATGAAAAGCTAAAAGAACATTGAAACCAAGGAGCTACCAGGTCCATTTTCCTGTCTACATGGACAGTCTGAATGAGAATAAACTAATAAGAATGGATAAAAATGGGGAGGAATGCAGAAAGGGAGATAAGAAGTGTTGAGAGAGAGGAGAAAGAGAAGGATATCATATAATTTGTATCACTTTGAATTTTTAATGACAGTAGCCACCATCTTTTTTTTTCTGTTAGTTTCTAGATGTGGGTTCTCTCGTTGCTGTAATCTACAAATATAGTGGGCAGCACTTGATTCCCTTTCTGCATCATTTCTGAATCCTTCCCGTGTAAGATCCCTGTGTGAACTGGTGCCCGATTCCAACCTTCTGTAGTCAGAACACACCAATTTCTGCCTCTAGCAGAGCGGAAGAAATGTGTGCATTAGTCCTACTGGGAAGACATATGTAGAAAAGTTTTTCATATACAGGTTGAACAAATGAAAGAGTACTGTTACCACAAAGAAGCAAATCATAAGAAGACTAGGAGTGAAACTAATGCAGACTGAGGGCCTACCACCATTCACTTTCAAAGACACTTTCTAATTTTATTTTTTAATTGCTTTACTTATGGATAGTGCAATCCCTGTTTTACAGATGATAAACTGGAGACTCAGAAAATATAGATAACTTACCTAGTCAGTAAGTGGCCAGATAATAATGTTCATGAGATTTATCTGAATTCTAGCCAATACATTATTTACTATACCAATGACAGGCAGAGGAAGACAGTAGGTGGCTGCGAGAATGTATCCCATGTTTATGGTCTCACTTTCATGAGGTGGACAGAACTTTCCTGGGCCTATTATCTCTTGACCAGCTCCTATTCTTTCTCTCAGTTTGTATCCTCTTGCATATCCATGCCTACGATTAGCAAACACTTCTACAAAGGATACTACAGCTCAGTAAGGTGTTGAAGGCCCCACCCTGAGGGATGCACACTCCACTGGGGAAGTGCATACTGAACAGACAATTGCAGTACAACATGAGTTTATGTGCAATAATGGAGGCAGGATCAAGAGCTGGGGAACAAGAGAGTCACTCTTCCTAGGGGTTCTGTGGAAAAGTTCATAACAGAAGTTATATCTGAGACGGTCTTTGAAGACTGATGGAGAAAGAGGGACCTCATGGATTAATAGTGTTAAATACATATATGGATTTATGTGTGTGTGTGTGTGTATACATAAAATAGTCACTCCCCATAGAGAGGTTAACAAAAAGGATATATGTATATATCTATGGGGAGTGACTATTTTTTGTCTGTCCAACATATCAGATATATCACATTCTCTCTCCTCCCCCCCCCTCTTTTAATAAAAACTTTCATTTAGAAAACCACCCCTCTTTTCTCTGTCCATAAGTTTTGTCTCTGACCTCTGTCTAGTAAATCACAGTAAGACATTGATTTATTTAGGGGTTGACACATGACCTAAGTTTGACCAAGTAAGACTCATACCTATAATTTCTGCATTCATTATTTCTCAGAAAATAAGGACTTTCTCCGGCCTTGTTATCTGGCCAGATGTAAGTCTCCAGGGGCCATTGCTCTATATGAGCAACCCAGTGGACAGGACTTACCTGAGAATGAAGTCTTTTAGAGCAGGCACAAAAGTTTGATGACTTTTTAAGTACCCACATCTATCTGTGCCTGAAGCCAGTAACACTTCTGTATTCCATAGGTAAATTAACCAATTAAATTTAAACTTGATAGATACTCTACACTAATATAATGAATGCTATTTAAGTAACATTTGCATTTTATCTGAGACCTCCTAGAGGTACTTTCTTATACATACATACTAACAGTGAAACTTTTATACATACAACAGGCATTCGAAAAGTATTTGTCAATCAAATCATCAACCATCAACTGTGGAGATGAATAACAGCCTTTCCACAAGCTCAGAGCCCAGTGGTAGAGACAGGCATGGAGCAATGGATCACAATGCCCCATGATACCATGAGAGAAAGTTTGCTAGTGGCAAAAAGGAAGGAGAAATAATCTTTCTGGGTGAAGAGAAGGAAAGCTTCCTGGAGGAGACCACATCTCTGATAAAGGAAGATGAAACAAGAATTCACAGACAGGCAAACAGAGTGAGAGCTTTCCAGAGACAGGATCAGCTTGCTTTTTAGGCAAGGCATAATAAATAGTGTATTCAAGGAAGACACTTGGCTGGCAAGATTGGTTTGAAATGCATCTGATAAGCATATTGAGGTTCAATGATGAAGAAATGTTTATGCTGTACCAGTCAATCTTACCCTGTGAAAAATAGGAAGCTAGAAAATGTTTTTTTTAGAAAGTGTTTTTAAAATAAGAATGGAATTGCTCAGATCTGAGTTCTAAAAGATATTTCCAATAGTAAGAGGGGAGATTTGTTAGTGAGTGGGCAGAAATCAAACAGGGATAGGGATATAACCGTGAGTGCAACTATCATAGACTCAGAGAGAGATGATAGGGCACACCCAAGGCAGTTTGAGTAGGTTGAGAAGAAGGAAGAAAGGAGAAGGGAAGAGAGGGGTAAGAGAAAGAATGCAGAATGCTACATGGAAGACTGACAGAGAAATAAGTTTACCTTTTTAAGTCTTTTTTTTTTTTTGCAAATACAGATCAAAGCACCAGGAAGTAGTGGGGTTGTGGGTGAACTTGACCTATACCTTCAAGCTGCAGACACTACAGTGGCAGGTGTTTCTGTGGCAAGCATTTAAGTGGCAGGCACACTAGAGGCAAGCAAAGTTTTTGGAGTAGTTTGTGGGAGGAATCACTTACATCTTTGAGATCCTGCATCTACCTTGAGCAGGAGTGTTTCCTGAAAGCACTGGCCATCTATGGTTCTTACCCTGAACTCACATACCCAGAGCCCATCTGCCAGCCAGGCTCCACTGAGGTTTGCAAAAGAAAATCATCATCACCCTCACTCAACATACACCTGTTATGGGCAAGATGCAGGGTCAAAATGGCCTCCTAAGCACTTTGCAGACATTTCCTTATGCAGTTCTCATGATTACTACATGAGACAAGCAGCATTATTATCTCCACTTTCCAAATGAGGAAAATAGGGCTTAGAATAATTTCGCATTCTCTCTCTCTCACTCTCTCTTTTTTGCCTTCTTCTATTTAGATCATCTCGCATATACACATTAGTATTTCAGGAAAAAAAAAGATTCTGGGTATGTTTCCACATGCTTATATAATATTTGGAATGTAAATATAATGATTTAATAATACCCAAGTTGATAATAGATGTAACATCATTTATTTGGGGGAATTTAAGTCACTTCCTTTTTTTTCTTGTATTATAAACAGTGTTATGACAAGCATCCCTATTGGCAACAACAAAAACCCTGATTTTCCTCTGCAATTAATCTTAGAAAGAGATTTACTAGTATGAACATGTAGTCATGGCATGTTTTTCTAAATTTTGGAAACTGTTTCTAAAAATAGTGTTGTGGTAGTTTTAAAACAAGGTGTGGAGGAAGAGTTGCATGGTTAATAAAGGAGGAGCTGGTAATACTCTCAATTACATTTCTTGCTGATTCAATTGGCCTTTTCTCCCCACCATCACCTGACCATAATGCTGTCTTACACAGTAAATCCTATTTGAGAAACAGCCCAGGCCACAAATCAGTTATCACAAACTCCTTTTTTTCTTTAAATGAGAATCCCTATTTAATTTTTACTTATTGACAATATATGTTTTAACTGGGAATATTTGATAGATTTATAGGTTAGGTAAATCATCTTTGGCAAGAAAATCATAGAACAGTGGAAGCATTCTCAAAATGTCCTCTCTGCAGAATAAGCTTCTTGCAAAACTGTTATTTCCATTTCCTCATGAATGAAAAATCATTCTTAGAATGAGGTTTACCACAGATGTAGAGAATGATGATCTGCCTTTAAAATCATTTTCTTAAAATACGCAACTCATGGAAACAGACTAGAAAAGTGGTTGCCAGGGGCTTAGGGGTGAGGAATATAGAAATATAGGAAGAAGTTGGTAAAAGGTAAAAAATTTCAGTTACAGGATGAATAAGTTCTCAGGATCTAATGTATTACATGATGACTACAGTTGACAACACTGTATTGTGTAACTAAAATTTGTTAATAGAGGAGAACTTAAATGTTCTCACAAAAAAAGAAAGAAAGAAAGAAAGAAAGAAGAAAGAACAAAAGAAAGAAAGAAAGAAAGAAAGAAAGAAAGAAAGAAAGAAAGAAAGAAAGAAAGAAGGAAAAGAAAAGAAAAGAGAAAAGAAAAGAAATACATGAAGTAATGGATTTATTAATTAACTCAACAGGGGCATCTTTTCACAATGTACACATGTGTCAGATCTTCACAATGTACACTTTAAATGTGTTACAATTTTGTTAAGGATTCCTTAATAAAACTAGAAAAAATAAAAGTAGGTCTAAACTATTTGTGAAAGATATATGTAAGTATGTAATTAAGATCTTCAAGAGGAGAAAAAATTAGGAAAAAAATGTCCAAAACATAATAAATAATTTTCTTTGGTTAGCATTTTAGATGTTATTAGAGTTAATTAGCATTTTCTCATTTCCAGGATTTTTAGTTTATTTTATAACTCCTGGTGCGTCCTCAGCTTACCTTATTTTAATAAGAATTATTTAAATAATAATTTTTGGGGCGCCTGGGTGTCTCAGTTGGTTAAGCGTCGGACTTCGGCTCAGGTCATGATCTCACCCTTGGTGAGCTCGAGCCCCACATCGGGCTCTGTGCTGACAGCTCAGAGCCTGGAGCCTGCTTCTGATTCTGTTTCTCTCTCTCTCTGTCCTTCTCCTGCTCACACTCTGTGTGTCTCTCTCTCTCAAAATAAATAACTAAATAAATAAACATTAAAAATTTTTAAAATAATTTTGGAATGATTGAAATTTATCGGAAAGTTTTGAAGATAGTACAGACTGTTCCTGCACCAAGTTTCTCCTTATGTTCATTATGTATATCGCCATTTATCAAACTTCATCAGTTAACATTGATAAAATACTATTAAGTAAAATAGAGACTTCATTTGGATTTTACCGGTTTTTCCACTAATGTCTTCTTTTTCTGTTTTAGAACCCAAATACTACAGAATCCAAACAGTAGCATTTAGTCTTTTTGGTTATCTAATTCTTCATAGACCTGACCGTATCCCCATTACGGTATTTTGAAATGTGGCTGATGAAGGCTCTGCCTCAGAATAATACTTTCTCCTCTTGTCCTGGAGTTCACTTCTGCTTACTTTGTTAGTATTATCTTCAGTCCATATTTTCTTTTCAGGAATTTGAAAAATCTACTTCCTTTTGAATGGCTTAATTTAGTCAAGCCCACATTATATACTCCATAAATTTACTTAACTGAGCCACCTTGAACAGCAGGACGTCACAACACAGTGGCAGTAAGATAATTGCCAACTTGGTCAAGTAATGGAATCCCTTTAATGGGATACATCAAACATAATTCAGGATCTGGGACCCTCTGAAAGATGGAGAAACTAATGGTACCAGCTTCAATCAATGACAGGTATTAGAAAAAAAATGTTATTGTTTTTTCTCATTTTTTAGGTAAGTAAATGTATGTTCTATTCAGATATATGAATAGAAAAATAGATTCCAGTATTTACTCCCCATATCTCTACAGATTTGCTTCCCCCACTGGAGGGATTTTGTCACCATAGGAGGCTGCCTGGCTTCTGTAGGCTTTGATGATGCTACGAGGGGGTCTTGGTGCAGCATGGGGGATGGCCGGCTGTGGTCCCCTTTTTACAGCCTTCCTTTCTAGTCCTCAGCACTAAGGAATGCATCCTTATTAAACCAGGCTCAGAAACTCAATGTGTCTGCTCTGCGTCACTGAAAATGCTCCTGAAATATGACATCTGCAGTGTTAGGGAGAGCAGGACTTTGTTGTGTGGCATTTAAACTTTCAGCAGGATCACAGAACATCTGTTATTTCAACTTGGACTTGATTATTTTTTTTTAAACCGCCAGACTTTCAGACCATACAATACCAGCTTTCTTCAAATGTAACTCTTAAGTTCCTTTTATGGTAAAGTTTAATACTGTGAACATATGGAGGTTCTGAAAGTCTGCCAAATGTTTTAAAAGACAAGGTTATAAATACCCCAGCAGCGAGCTTTGTTCCTTAATGTATGGCTCTGTTACTCGGAGTCAACGTGAAAGATAAATCAGAACATAGAGCTGGCTTGGGCATTAACTTGATATTTCTGGCAAGTATTCATAGTATCTCATTTGAAAGAGAGAAAGAGAAGTGGTTGTTCTGAGGTAACATTACCAGACTGCAAAAAAAAATGAATTTTATAAAACAGCAAAGAGCAGAATTATAGCTTAACTAAAACATCTAAAATACAAATACACTCTCCAATTTTCTTAACCCAAAGATTGAAGCTTAAAGAGTCATCATAAGGCCCATGGGTTTGGAGATTACACTTTTTGGTCCCCTTCCTCTAGATTTGGAATAAATACCTCTAATTTCGTTGATAGTGGATCTCCCTACCCTGCCTAAGCTCAGTTCTTCACTAATCCCAGGGTCCTATTCTCAAGTGTCCCTCTGCCCAAATTTGGGTTTATCCCAACCCAAGTCAGTTCAGGACCCACCCTATCATTTCTCTGACTGCACTTTCTCTAGAAACAGGGATTTGTTGACCTGGCTGGTTGGTCCCATCTGCAGCTGGGGCTTACCCTCTTCGACAACATAAGATGCACCATGACAAGACTGGCCTAACATGTCCTTGAGACAGGTCTTTTGGGTGAATAAACCTCAGCATGGTATAAGGAAGTGTCTTTGCATGACCTTCCCAGGTCACTAGGATAATGCTTAATAATTCATGTCCTCCTCCCACTAAGTGCACTTAGTATCCTGTTGGCTTAATGTAGCTTCCAAAGAGTCTAGGAACTGCCTGGACATAGCTCATTTATGTGGCAAGATATGATTAAGGTCAGGGTGCTAAAAAAGGAATCAGGAGAACTTCACTAAGACTATTTTTTCTCTTCGTGGATGAGATTTTTGTTTTTGGTTTTGGTTTTGGTTTTGGTTTGTTTTTCTTTTCTTTTCAGAGTGCCAGCTAAGCCTGAACTGCTCTTTCCATAAAATGGGAGTAATAATCAATCTTTCTTAGAACATTGATATGAGACTCAAATGACAAAATGCATGAGAAACTCATAAGAGCATGAAAAGTGCTTTTGCTGTTTGTATTAATGAGCTGGTTTTGGCTGGCATCACAAAGAATCTTCAAATATCACTGGATTTCAACCACAATTTTATCAGTCACACATGCTACATGTAGTCTGTGGGTTACTTGCAATGGATGTGATTGGACATAGCATATGCCACATTTAAAGGAAGGTTTTAAAAGTGTGTGTGTGTGCATGTCTGTGTGTGTGTGTGTCTGTGTGTGCATCTGTATGTATGGTTGACTTCACTTCTTGCACAGCTGCTCTCTGCTATAAGATGAACATACACTAAATAGACCCCATTTCTTTCCTTCTCTGTCTAGTCAACCAGATAACCAGTTCACTTAACTCAGACTGAAACTTCAGGATCTCCTTATCTCAACCAGCCATGAATTTCTACGTAGCTTTCCTTCACTGTCCACTAGGATATTGGGCAGCCATCAAAACTTTCTTTTATAGGCCATTTGGTATGTAGAAATAGCCAAATTTATCTACATGAAAAAAAAAAAAAAACAAACCGCAGTGCAATCCCTCCTCAAACATGAGTTCTATTTGAGTACAATTCTAGCATAAGAAAACTGGAGTTTGGGAATAGAGAAGTGTAGAAAAATAGGAAGTTGAACATATTTTAATTTTGAAAGCCTCCGAGGGATAAAAAGGGAAAGTGATGCGGGTATCGGAACTCCCTCAGCTGGCACATGGAACCAGAAATGAATTAAGTGTTTCATTGGAGATCCATATCCCCAAATGCCTTTTACTGGGTATATTACCTGTGACAAAACAAGACACATTTAGGTATATTTCAATGAGGCCAAGGGGAAAGAAGGTCTTAAAAGTCTCCAATGAGCATAGGACAGTAGAAGGAAATTTATAATATAGCATCAAATATTACTATTAATGGAATGCACATAAATGCATATAAAATTTATCTACTTAAACGATTTCATCTCAGCCTTGTTTGTTTGACTGTCTCATAAAATGTTAAGTTCTGAGCTTTATCCTCTCAGAGAGTTTTGAAGAGCCATACCCTACGGACCGGGACATTAATGTTCTATGTCAGAGAGTTCCAGAAGCAGAGTCAAGCACTTGGTTCTTGCTTTCCCATAGGATTTCAAGTTCTGATCACCTATTCCTTAATATCTGAGTGCCTCAGGGCACGTAATTCCAACCATTCTAAACCATTGTTCCCTCATGGGTTACATGGTGATGATGGCAATAGTACTAATATATGAGGTAATGAAATCAATGAATGAGTTAAATTTAGTTACCTAATTTGTGGCACTTGGTTTGGTATTACTTTTTAATTAATAAATAATATTAAATAATAATGCTTTTTTTCAATTTAAAATAATTGAAGGCTGCAGTTTTTGAGATAAGCAACGGAAACAAAAGTCAAGCTTAAATAATAAATGTGATTTATTGGTTTCCATGATCAGGAAGGTTGTAGGTATATATGAAGTCAGTCTCAAGAGGTGAAAATGTGACTTCTTGCTCATCAGAGTCTTCATCACCTTCATCATCCTCTCATGTTCTTTCCCTTTCTCTCCCTGCTCTCCTTGTCCTACCTCCCTCTCCTCCCAAATCTCTTTTTCCATTATTCTCTACTTCTGATTAACTATCAGCCTATCTCATGCTTCAGATGTGATTTCTTCCTACAACTGGAGAAATGGTTGTTGCCAGAAACAAACCCCTGTCCTCACATTCATGATACAGAAGAAAATGAAACCCCTGTGTCCCCAGATAGGTTCCCGGTTTCATAGAGGTACCTGCTTGAGTCAGAGGTTCACCATGTGGACTCATCTGTGTTGACAGCAAATGGGGAAAGGCAGTGTACATGCAAGAAGGAGCATGTGAGATAGAACCTTGAGATCCAAGTTGGGTGGCAGGCCTGGCTCTCCCTAGAAAAGACAACAGATAGCCCCTGAGAGTACCTACCATATATAGTTGTCATTACTATACTGTGCTCAACATGACCAGTAAGAATCTGTACCTAACAAATTCAATGGCTTTGAGGTAACAACTGTCCACTTCTCCTATACTAACCAATTAATATGGATCTCCTACTATAAACCCCAGGTATCTTGGGCTTTGAGGACCCCATATTAGATCTTGTCACCACAAAGTTAGGGGGAGCCTGGAGTGCACTTCATGTTGTGATTTGATTATCAATATGATGCCTATGGGGCATTACTTCTTAAAACTAATGGAATATCACTTTGGTCTTTTCCTTTTCCTCTGCCTGACCACCATGGGAATTGCAGAAACTTAACTATTACAATTTCCTATGTACATTAAAAAATTAAATGCAAAGTAAGTTAGGTTATAGTGCAAGTGTTATGGTGAGAATGTTATTTTTAAAACACATCAGTGGCTCCCACACAGTGGGACCGTAATAAATGTTTAATAATGACTGTATTAGTTTACTCCCTATAATTGTTTCTTCCATTAAAATCTACTTCTACTTTCTGAGGAAAATGACAAGTGATGCCTTGTTATGAGCATATGCGGAAGATTAAGATATTGGAAGGATATGCCATTAATGTGGTGCAAAGGACATTTTTCTAGCGAGCACAAAATAGGTCAGGAATTTGCACTTCTGAATTCCTCCTTTAATCACACATCTTTTGCATATAGAGAGACTGTAGGATTCACCCAGTGGTGTCCACCACCATTTTTCTCTCATTGTTCCTAGTGTTGCATTTGGAGTAATCAGTGAACAAATCAATTCACCACACATTTTCAGAATGCCCCAGTGAGCAAATAAAGATATCAGGTGATATGGGCAATGCAGAGACAAAAGTGCTGAGAATTCCTGATTGCTGGGAAGGAAAGATTTTTTGTGAAGTTGAATATAAATCAGATAATGAAAATGTCTGATGTGATTGTTGTGTGTGTGTGTGTGTGTGTGTGTGTGTGTGTGTGTGTGTGTTGGTTTTTATAAAGGCTTACATTCTTACAACATACAGAAATTATGCTTCTGAGGCACACTAACAGATATCCATACAAATTAATTAGTGTTCCATTCTAAACTTAATCACGTGGTGAGAACAACAAATTCTGACACAGTGTGTTTGTTAGGTAATCCATTAAGTTCCTCATCTAAAAATATCTAACGGGTCATCGTACTTTTGTCCTAACCTGCACAGAGAAGTAGTCAGTATCTCTTTTTCCTGTTCCTATTCTCTTAACAGCAGTGTAGCTGACATTCTAAGAAACAACAAGCGCTAGGAATTATAAGCGGTGAAAAAACAAGGAAGACAAGAGAGATCTTTCACACCTTATCAAGAATTATTTAGGACTACCTATTATTTTTTCCCACTAAATTGATAAATGTGTGATGTGCTCTTCTGTTTCATTTATGCTACTCATTTATATTATAATAATTCCCAGTGTCATATAATGGTGGTATATATTATTCTCCCCCACTTTATTGGTGATTAAACTTCCTGAGATACAAGTATATGGAATATCTCAAATGAGACCTGGTCTTCCAGTCCCTGCATTTCAAGTGTTTGATGTGTTGGAAGAACCCTCCAGAGGTCTCTGTACCTGACCTCACTGATATATATAGGGATACCTGAGGCAGGAATTATGGATTATGACTAGTGTCACGAGCTTTCCACATCATTTCCTAATGTTAGCGGTGGGCAAAAAGTAAAGGATGCCAAGCATTGATGTGATTCAGTGTGTGTCTTAGACACATCACTGTTGATTATCCAGTGGACAAGACAGATTAGATGAGATAGCTGGAAGGCAGGAAGAATGAATGTAGGAAGCTCAGTAGGGAGATATTTTGCAAAAGCCCAGACGAGGGTATGGAAGGAAAAGACAGACTTGGGGGGGGGGGGATTTATCCAGAAGGCAAACACTATTGCACTTATGTTTGGTTATTGGCCTAAACAGAGCTTCTGATTCAGAAATGGGAGTGTGGAAGTTATCTATTACACTTGTGTTAAAAAAAAAAAAGGCTAGTACTTTTTGAGCGGTGGTGATGATATAGGCAAAACTCTCTGTGGCAGAACTGTTATTACTTTATATGAATTTACCTATTTAATCTTTGTAACAATTTTATGAGGTTGGTACTATTAGCATTATTATTACAGATAAAATCAACTGATTTCATATAAAAAATCTTGCATCAAAAAATTTTACTCTGTCAAGGAACGATTTACCCTGTGAAGTCAGGCTTAGGTTCCACTGAAAATGAGTTTACTAACCTTAGGAGACATGGGGGGGAGAGGGGCTAGAAAGGAGGAAAAGTGGGTGTCAATTGTATTTCTGCTTCAAACTTCTAGTTTGACATAGTGACTCAAGAATTTCAGGCCTTGGGTTTCTGATTTGAGAAATTAAGAAATTGCACCAAATACTCTCTAAAACCCTTTTTAAGATGTCTTTTTAAGGTTTCATTTGATTTAGTGAAACTATATTTGCTAGGACAGGCTGGCCATTTGTGAAGCTACCTATGTGGAGATTCATATCACACTGCTCTATGTACACCACTCTGTTCGGTTCCACCACACCCCAAAGTTTAGCCTCAGGATCCTTCTCAACACTGGGCTTTAGTAGAATTGCCATATAAGTTGAAACTTACCTTTCACCCAAAGAGTACTATTTCTATCCTGTTGAAAATGAAACAAACAGCTTTTATAAAGGAAATCTTAAACTCTAAATGTTTCTGCAATTTTTTAAGGAGAACACCTGCACCAACCCATGAAGAAGTGCTCATGAAACTGATTATTTCCTGCAATTCTCTCTCCAGATGTAACCACCTCAACACCCTTTGTCCTGACACTGTAAAAAGATAAAGACCTGAGAAAATTCTTTGCTGAGAAAATCTCATTCAGAAGCTGAAGGTCTATTTATAGGATGCAGGAATTAATAATAATGTTATGTAGGCAGTAGATGTTAGATTAAAAAAGGAAGACAGTATTTGTGTGTGTTAATGAGTCAACAGACAGACTTCAGGACCCCCATGTGGCACCCCGGAGCTGCTGCTTCTCACCAAGGCCATGCAGTGCATTGGAAAGCCAGGAAAAGAAGCATTGCACCTCAATTTTTTCATTGAGCTCAGAAGAAGTAATGCGGGGCATGAAAGATGTCTAGAAATTGGTTTTCAAAGTCTCACTTCCCTTTACCCCAACCAAAAAGAAAAGTGTGCTTATACTCTCAAAGGAAGGATAAGTTCATAAATATCTGTGGAACAGAACAGAATGAGGGTGATTTTTTGGTGTAAGTTTGACTAAGCATCTAATGGATCCCAATGAGAAAGAAAAAGTAAAAAGTCTGTAACTTGCTTCACTTTATAAATATGGAAAGGAATTAAAGAATCACCCACAATCACAGACAAATATAAGAGATACAAGGTACTGTAAAGAGTGTAAAAATATGACCACATATCAAAGGAGAAACTCAGACTTGGGTTGGGGGTGGGGGAGTAACTAAAGATCATAAAGGGGGTCAAAAACTTTATTATGGAAAATTTCAAATATGTACGAGAGTAAAGAGAGTGGTAGTACAATGAACCTCCATTTACTCATCACTTAGCAAAAAAACCAACCAACCAAACAAACAAAAAACTAGGAACTGAAGCCAGATAAATAAACACTTATTTATAGGACTACCTTATTTATTGATAAGAACTACCACCAGTTTCTCCCCAAACCAGAAACCTCTCCCTCAGAGAGGGAGGCCGGAATGCCTCTCTGAAGGCTCATGGTGATTCACACTTCTGGCTCCCTGGACACCATGACTGGGTGTAACCTGGTTCATAGGAAGAACTTATCCAAAGGCAGAGCATGTCCATCCACAAAGGTGGGAGGAAGAGATCTGCCATGGGGATCCGGAAAGGGAGAGTTACAGAGACCTGTGCCAGTCATGCACCAAACGATTTCTGTAAGAGGAGGAGCCTTAACTGACTACTGTTCTTGTAAGATTTTGGTGATCAGAACAGCAATTCTAGATTCAGTGGCCTTCTTCATGTGCATTCAGGTAACATATTCCAAGGAAATGAAAATGTCTCTAAATCCCTAAATGGCCTTTCTTTCTTTCTTTCTTTCTTTCTTTCTTTCTTTCTTTCTTTCTTTCTCTCTCTCTCTTTCTTTCTCTCTTTCTCTCTTTCTCTCTTTCTCTCTGTCAATCTCTCTCTCTCTCTCTCTCTCTCTCTCTCTCTCTCTCTTTCTCTCTCTCTCTCTCTCTCTCTGTCTCTCTCTCTCTCTGTCTCTCTCTCATCCAACCTGCACCTTTCAAAGTAAGAACTTTGAAACCAAAATATCTAATCATGAATAAAAGGCTGCAGCTCACCTCTTGAAGAATTGCCCTGACCGGGTTGTTCTAACAGTAAGAAAAAATTCTTTTTATCAATACTCTTGTCTAAAAGGCAACATTAGTTGCTGAGGAGGGCAGGAGCACATTGAATCCCCGGGGAAGCTTTTTGACTTTAACTTTTAATTAAATCATTTCTTGCCAGCAATAAAATAGTTTAGTGAAAGGCTATATATATATATATATATGTGTGTGTGTGTGTGTGTGTGTGTGTGTGTAGTTTTAAGTGGAGCCAAGAGAATAAGAAATGTTTAAATTTTCCTCTGTCTGCAATACTTTTAGAGAGTGATACATGTTTAGTTGAAAGAAATCAACATCTACTGAGTACCTACTATGTCCCAACTACTGTGCCATGGGTTGCAAATATTTAGTCATTCGTTACCATCTCAAAACCACCATGAGGTGTGAGTCTAGTTATGTCACGATTTTTCAAGCTAGGCCACTAAATTTGGATGGCACTAAGGAACGTGCCCCTGCTTGTGGACCTTGAAAGGGGAAGACTCAGGAGTTAGACCTCCAGTTTTGAAATTCAGTGTCTACTTTCTGAGGCATAATCCTTCACAGTGAAGGAACAAGCAAAAGCTACTTGGGAAAAACACAACACAAACCTTTAGTAATTTGTACATCTAGAATCTGATGGAAAGAAATGAAATTCCCTAAACAATTTCCTATAAGATATAATGATCAGCCCTCTCTCTCTTCTTAAGTGGGAAACTATAATCCATTGGATGAATATAATTCTTATTTCCCTGATATTTGATATGTACTTCTTTCTCAGTAAGTTTATTACGTAGGAGCATGTATATGTATGGAAGTGTATATAATTCTTCTAAAACAACAGGGCCAAATTTCTTCTCCCTTTAAATTAGACATGGGGGAAATTATAAAGTGATAAATTCTTGCATATATGCAGGAATTTATTCTTTTAATGTCAGTAATAGTGTTATCAGTTAACAAAGCAATGCTGGTATATTCTTTTTTTTGTCTGAAATATAATTAAATCTCAGTATTCTTTCAAAATGCAAAGAAACTTCACATTACTATGGACCCAATTTTTGAGTTTATGTGGTGACCAACCATCCATTTATAAGGGGAAATTTTTTTTGTGGGACAGAACTACATAGCACTCTAGAAACTTAAAAATGAAACTCCAAAGGAAGTGAAAACTTTTATGGAACTTAGGAGAAGAGGCTACTTAGTCATGTGATTGTAGTGGTTTGGTACTGCTCTGTAACCTGGTAAACACTTAAAATATTGATAAGATTATGACTGTCCCTACTCTAACTGGGTGCTCTGTGTGCATTGCCCTTGTAAGCAAATTGGGATCACAGTTATCTTCAGGAAACTAAAAAATAAATAGTAACAATGTCTGAGATTCCTGTAGTGCTTTCATATTTTTAAGAGTCCACAGTTTCATTGGTGCTTACCAAAACTCTAAGAAGGGTAAAAACTGCCCTTCTCCAGAATAAGAAAGGCGGGCCCAGAGACTCTGACCACATAGTTCCAACTCTCCTGAAAGAGCTTTATCTCACCACATGCTCATCTTCTCATATCACCTCTGGTGCCACAACTTTGTCCCACAGCTGCCCACAAAGAGCCCCAGCAGTTTGATCGCTCGACATGATGCTGGAATAGTTCTGCATATTGTTTATTCATTTACGAAGCGAGCACATAGGTGCCCAGGACAGTGCTGGGCCCTGGGATGGCTGTGTTATGAAAACACTGTCACAGTCTCCAAGGGGTGATGAATATTGAGCAGCACAACCCTAACCATATATGTATACAAACAGCCATAGTATAGAAAGATGGTCAGGTAAGAAGCAGACTAAATGTTCAGAGAAAACATATCTCATGAACCAATAAGAAAAATTGAGAACAAATAAGAATGATTCAGTAGTGGTCTGAAGTATGCTCAGACACTAATCAGACTCTCTCTCTCTCTCTCTCTCTCTCTCTCTCTCTCTCTCTCTCTCTCTGTGTGTGTGTGTGTGTGTGTGTGTGTGTGTGTGTGTGTGTGTGTGTGTTGATCAGCATGATCCAGGGCAAAGAGGCCTTTGCAAAGAAGTATAAAGGCCCTGTGATATGAGTAATATTAGCTGAGGATGGAGAAATGGTTGGATTCAGACCATAAATGGTCTTTTAAACCATTAGGATTTATTCTATCCCCCTAGATCAGTGGGCAGTGACTACAGGGTTATAGCAGCTCGGGCAGGGAAAGGGTGATGAAACTAACTACATGGTAGACTAGCAATCTGAAGAAAACTTTAATGAGTTAGGATACTCTGAAGGTAGCTAATGATATTTCCACCATATATTCAGCTAAAATTTGCACCATAAAATTAAGCAATGCCAGATCAAAGAAATAAAAACTCTTTTTTTTTTCTTAATAGGGACCCAAGTGTCACAGTACAAAAAGGCTGGAATCAAGCCACAGTACTTATTGTAATTTCAGGAATGGAGATAATGTTGGAAAAGCTTCAGTCCTAGCCTTCTAGTCCTTTGCCTTCTAGGCAAGGAAACCAAAGGTCAGGAAGTGAGTTATCAGAATTCACAGAGCAAGTGAGAATCAGGAGGGGCAATTTCTCTGGCTGCCTTAGCACTTTCCATTCTAGGGAGATGTGAGCAAATTTCCAGGGGGATTAATCTTCCCTCTTCATTCTGCACTGTATGCAACCAAGATGATATGGTACCTTCAGATAACAAAGAGCAACAGCTCTCAGTCGACTGGCAAATATCCATTTCAGAAGCAGTGAGGAAATTAAATGCAGGAGGCACGTACACATTTATGTATTTTCCATATCAGAAAATGACCTTGTTAACTGTCATCTTCCCATTGAGGTATCTCCCTCAGCACAACATATATTAAATTTATGGATACAAGGTATAAATATAGTCACTAACCATTCATTCAGCCAGCACGTATTAATCAGTCGTATGCACAGCACCATAATTCAATTAAATGCAATTCACTTTTACAAGTATTTGGAAGACAGGAAGAGAATAGCACACCAGATGCAGTTTTGAATCATGGTTTCAATACTTACTGGCAATAATGGTGGGTGACACATATAACCTCCATCAGTCTCCGTTTCCTCATCAGTAAAAGGAGGACAATAAGTAATAATGACCTCACTGTGTATGGGAAAGAGTAAATGAAGTCATTCTATATGTAGTGCCTGGCATGTAAGTGCTTAATAAATGATCCCTAAATGCATGAATGACTTAAAAAATACTCTGAGATTTCTTTTTTTTTTTAATTATTCTCTCTATTCCTGCAGATACTTTGGGTATTTTTCTACTTGGGTATCTGTTAAAACAGAACCCATTTATTTCTTGAGTGCATCAAAATGAACCCATTACTGTAAAATTGCATCAGGGATTATGAAGTGGAATCAAAAAGGTGGGTTCTATTTTGCCAGGTGTTGGAATGCCATCCCTAGCAGGGAGGAGTCAACATTCCTTTCTCTGGCACTGGGTGATTCTGCTAAACCAATTATATTTCCACCACATAATGAAATTGACTAGAAGCCTTTTTTATCTTTGTTCTTGCCACACTGTGGTTTGGCCCCATCAGTGAACTGCTAACTGGCTGTCCAGTGGCCACAGACTATTCTGTGAACCCAGAATTCAGCTCAGCTGGGGAAATGTGGTGTCTAATTACATAGTCTTGAGTACCAGTGACAGAGTGGCAGAATCCATGAACTGCTGGAGGATCCATTTGTGTGTCATATTTCTTTGAGCATGTGGCTGCTTTTCATGTGTGTCAGACTCTAGTTGGAGAGTGGGATGGTCCTGACCACGCCCACCTCTGAAATGGGGGAATATCTCATATTTGATCACTGTGCTTACCATTTGATCACATATATGATTTATTTATGCTTTTAAAATATGAAGCATTATGCTTCATAGTGTACATGTAACTAGACACGCACACACACACGTATACACACACATGTGCCCTTTGTACGTATACTGGGCTTTTTAAAATCTACAGATGGATATAATGGAAAAAACATGAGTTCAGAATCATCTGGACTTGGAATTGATCTCAAACTCTACCTGTTACCATCTCAATGACTTTGAGCAAGTTACCTTGCCTGTTTGAGCATGGCCAAGATGAGGGTGGTGTAAGGGTGTTACCTGGGGTGCAAAATTTAAGGAGACAAGCACGACCCTAAGGATCTCTTGAAATTCTGCATCGTAGGTATAGTGCTTGCCTTACTGTCATGCTGGCCTTATCTCTGAGCTTCTGTATCTTATGCATTGAGTCGTTTAAAGCACCCACTGCACTACACGGCATAGATATCTAGGAAGTGGTGGCCTTTACCCAGGAAATTTCACAAATATGGGAGCAGGTGTGCTTACTGCAGCCAGAATCACATCCAGATGTTACACCTGGCCCCCTTCCATGCTAGGGTGGGGTGGGTGTCCATGGCCACCCAGGGGTCCCATGGCCACTGATGACGGGGCAGGGATGCTGGGACCCTAATTCCACAGCAACAGTCCTGGAACCCCAGTCCACCCACACTCTACAGGGAGCTGCCTGAACTACAGCAGAAGTATTCCAAAATAACATTTGAAGTACTTTTTCTGCTCATTTGAGTTAATTTTAGGGAACAAATTAAATAGAAAAACAACACCAAACAAACAAACAAAACAAAACACTCCACAACAGAGAGTCACTGTTAATTTCTGAGGTAGTTTTCTTCCTCAGTTATACACATCCTCACATAATTTGGATTGAATTTTGTATAAAGACTTCTCTTTGTCTCTTAGGTGAAAGTGCATCGTGACTATTACTCCATGTCATTACATGTCATTACATGTCATTACGTGTCATTACAGTGTCATTTTTAATGGTTTAAAAGAAGGTCATTTCACAGACGGAACATAACTAATGAGCTTTATTTTGTTGGGTTTTGAATACAGGTCTGTAACACAAACCATTTTGGTGAAAATCTTGTCCTCATTTATCAGGTTTGTTTGTTTATGTATTAATATTTTATCAGTGGAATTATGCACCAAATGCTGCTCCAGGAAAGTTGTACCAATTGACATTAGCCACAGCTGATGTGACAGTGCACATCCACAAGAGGACATTTGCACCTTATGATGATTGGCAGTTGAGGAAACAGACTGGACCTTAAGTTATTTAGCCAGGGACAAACTTTTTCATGCCTGCGATGGCTTCCCTCTCAGCTACCAGCCTGTTTTCCTGGTATTTCCTCCTTTCCTACTTCTTTTAATATTTATTTATTTTTGAGAGAAGAGAGAGAGAGAGCAGGAGAGGGGCAGAGAGAGAGGGAGACACAGAATCCGAAGCAAGCTCCAGGCTCTGAGCTGTCTGCACTGAGCCTGGCATGGGGCTTGAACTCA
This sequence comes from Acinonyx jubatus, assembly GCF_027475565.1. NCBI lineage: Eukaryota > Metazoa > Chordata > Mammalia > Carnivora > Felidae > Acinonyx > Acinonyx jubatus. The sequence goes on along the minus strand of NC_069396.1, from coordinate 20,973,135 downwards.
TAAACTGTGAGATCATGACCTGAGCTGAATTCAGACTCTTAACCAACTAAGCCACCCAGGAAACCCTGGTCACCTGCTTCTGTTCCATCCCTGGGACCATAATCCTCCTGGATCTGATCAAAAAGCAGGGTGTTCTAAGTTTTTGCTTGTCCTTGTCCATTCTCCTTTCAAAAGCAAACCACAGGATTAAGAAGTGAGTAGGCTGTGCTGGGCACAAAGCAAAGGGAAAGGCATTACAGAAAGCAGACCTTGTGGGTGAAACTACATCTGGATAAAGAAAGGACAAGAACTTCCTGGGAATTAGTTAAATATGGAGAAAAACAAACAAACAAACAAACAAACAAACAAACATTCTGCATCTCAGGAGTACTGAGAAAAGTGATTGGATCTGAGTCTTTTCTTTAAATTATCATCTATTAAGTGCATATGTTTTACTTCATTAATTCTTACTGAAATCTTATACCATGAACGGGTATATTATCCTCATATTACATGAGAAAATATGTTCAGAGAAGTTTAGAAACTCTCCCCAATACAATCAAGTAGTCGACTACTAAACTTGGTTTCAAACCCAGCTTGACCCTGTGATCATCTTTTTCTCAAAAGGTACCTTGGCATCAGGCAACGTAATTTGGATGAGTGGACTTACCAAGTAAAGGTTTTTAAGTCTTCTGGTCTTGACATTGTGTTGAAAACAGTTTTACATCCCTAATGTTCCGGGATGTGCTTTAGTTGGCCCAACTCCCTCTGAAAATAGTAAGTGGTAACTCAGTGTTTATGCTGTTGCAGGCCTTTCGTCCAAGAGCTTTACCCCTAGGAAGTCATTTACACCTCAACCCTACCCCTGAAATGTAGATAGCAGTACTATTCCCATCTCCTAACAAGGGGGCAGAAGCACAGAGAGTTTTAGAAATTGGCCTGTGGCTGCACAGTGTTTGCATGGGATAGTTGGGTTTCTCACCCCGATCTTTATAACTATACCCTGTTCCAGGGGTGTTCCTGGTAATATGTCACATCTCATTGTGGAGGCAATGGCAAAACCCATGAGAGCTACCTGGAATACACTGGAAGCACAGGGACATAAGTGACCCCCCACAGCAGGTGGTTACTAGAATTGACACTTGAAGGTTATCAAATAAGAATGAAAAATTGCTGCCCTGCGTCACTTTGCACCTAAAATATACTCAAAATCATGGATCTTCCTGGTGCTTTACCATCTTTCCTGTGCTGGATTTCAGAAGTCTGACCTTTAGACATGTACAATGCCTGCATGCCTGTGACCTCCACCTGGCCCCTAGTTGAGTGGGCACATGCTCAACATTAATTGCCTGAATGACTCCAACCGAAGAATGGCAGATGAATTTAAGCAGCCAACCATCCAACAAAGAAATTTCCATTAATATTCACAGAACTTAGAGTGCAGTAGAGCAAAGATTCAAATTGATGCTGGCTTTAATCTGGTGGTGAATACATTCCTAAGCTCTTTAGGGGCGGTGGGGGTGGAGACAGTTCCTTCATGCAACCAAAATACAGTGATCCCCTGTGCTCTGGTGTGAACACAGCCAAATTCCATCTGCAACATGACCTTTAGATTAAGGTAAAAAGCTTTAACTTCTTTAAAGACTTGGATGTGTTCACCTTCTGCTGCAGCATCTGAATGGAAAGTAAAAAAAAAAAAATACGGTGCTTTTTTCAGGTGTTTTCTCCTTGTTGAGCATATAGGTGTTTCAATATCTTCAGGTATTTGGCACCATAGAGAAAAAAGAAAAATCCAGGTGATAGATTACATTTCCCCTTTACATCTACACATTTTTGTGGAGTGTATCAAATGGTGTGCTATGGGGATCTATTTCTGGTTTGAATGAATAAACTAACCCATGAGCATTTTGCTATTTTCTCTAGAAAAATAAAAAATAGCCACACACCACACAATCTCTGGGCTTGATATTAAATCTCACCTGGCCATGAAAAAGGTATGTTATTTAACAGAAAGAATAGACATTGTCTGTATGGTGGGTTGCTGGGAGGTGGGGCGGGGAGGGACAGTGTTATTTCTCTTTAATATGCAGAAGAACTTTAGAAATATTTGAGAAATAGTATAGAATGTGCTTTGGAAAGCACAGGACTTGGGAGTCACACAGATCTTCCACCTACTGTCTTTTTGACCTTGAGAATATTACAAAACCTCTCTGAACTTTGACTTGAATGTCAAGAAGGTAAAATGCTTTAAATTGCCATAAGGACTAATAAGACAGCATATAGAAAGCTAGGTAACTGTATTGGCCCTTCTTTTTATAACACTGTCCTAGGCTCTTTATGTGACTTAACTCGCTTTAGCTACACAACAACCCTATGGTGTAGGAACTCTGATTTTCTAGACAAGGAAACTGAGTCTCAGAGAGGTTAAGATGCTTGTTTTATAAATGACAGCCCTGGGATTTGATCCCAGGCAACCTGACCCAAAAATCAGTATTCTTAACCATTATACAATACTGCCTCTAACATGTCACAACCGACTTATAAATGCCTGCCATTGTCAATGCCTACAGACTTGGTCAAGTTCCGTTAACAAGTTCCTTAAAATCAGAATACATGTAGGTATAATCCCTAATAGTGACCCAGGAGGCTTCTGGCTTGTGATCCAAACATTTGATGTGCCTCTAGCATGATTCACCTGAAAACGAGGGAAAAGGCAGTAGAGACATAAGGACGTGGACTTTGCAGTCAGGTTTCATTTGGGGCTAAAGCCCATTTTACCCCTTCGTAGCTGAGTGGCCCATGCAGAGGCTTAGTTTGCTTATCTGCTTGTTATGGAGAGTGATTAGTAGCATAAAATTAACACAGAGTTCAATAAATATTGCTAGTTACGATGGTTAGTGGTTGTGAGAGTAGTAATAGCAGTAGTAATCCTGATTGTAGTTGTAAACATAGTAGAGGTGGGAATGTAGGTGCACTAGTTTGCAAGAGCTGTTGTAACACAGTACCATAGGCTTCAACAATAGAAATTCATGTTCCCATGACTCTGGAGACTAGATGTCTGAGATAAAGATGCCAGCAGAGTTGGTTTCTTCTGAGGCCTCTCTCCTTGCTTTGTAGATGGCTGTCTTCTCCCTGTTTCTTCACACAGTCTTTCCTCTGTATGTGTCTGTGATCCAGTCTCGTCTCATTAGAAAGACACCACTTCTGTTGGATTAGGGCCCACCCTAATGATCTCATTTTAACTTAATTACCTCTCTAAAGACCCTTTCTCCAAATGCAATCACATTCTGAGGTTCTGGAGGTTAGAACTGCAATATATAAATTCTGGGGAAGGGGCAAGTTCATGCCAAAATAGTAGGCACCACATACATACCAATTTCCTGTGAGTCGGTGGTCCTTCAGAAAGCTGACTATGGAATTTAGAATACTCAACCTCAGAAGTAATGGCCTAAGTAATGATTTGAGCAAGGCATTGGACCCAAGACTCTCAGCCAAGTGCATACCATCATCAGTGATGATGGGGATGAAGAAATACTGGTATTTGAATGGACAGAGGTCAGGGAAGCCATGCGATGATAGTCGCGTACAATCAAAAATGACCTTGCATTCCAGAAGACTTTTGAAATCCCACCACCTATTTAGGTAGATTAAAAACTTTTATAATCATATGTACCTAGATTCAAGTCTATTTTACATATGAGCATATGGAATTTGTCTTACTGATTAAAAATGCACTGATTTTTCAGGAATACAACTTCTGTGTAAATTGGGGAAGATAGCTTTTTAAAGTTATACCAAGTCAATTACACCTCAAATTTAAAAAAAAAAAAATCTTACCAAGAGCTCTTTACTTTTTTGGAAAGTCCTATCAGTTACAGAAATACCCCTATTTATGCTGCCAGTATAATACATCTGTTTCAGTCTGCATTTTTAGCTGTTCCATTCATGGTGATTTTGTGTATGAATATGGGTGTCTTACTACTTCCTTATACCTCCTGATAATGTCATGTAATGCATTATAACTTATGGGGAATAGTTATTACTTTATTATAATATATTTCTATAATTTGTCTTCTGTATTACAATTAGGGTATTGGACAGATTTTTTAAAAATTGAGTGGATAATTTATATTATCAATGAATTACATTCATAGAACATAAAGGGAATGTTGTAAAATATTTGTTATAAAAAGAAACAGTGGATTGATAAAATTCAAAATAACTGTACTCATCGGTGCCCCCATTAGAAAGGCTATACATGGCTAATGGATTAAATACTGGACCCTAGAACTGAATCCAAATCATCAAAGACAGAGGGGGACACTGAGTCTCAGAAAGGTCAAGCGACATGCCAAAGTCACAGGCAGAATTAGGGTGTTTGTATTGTCGTGATGTATATAGTATTAGAACCCTGTCTCCAAAGAGGGTTTTCCACATTGGCTTTCACAGTTACCCAGAAGCCTACCATGAGTGCAAACAAAAGAGCTCTGGGTTTAGGCAAAGAAAGAAGACATTGTTAGCATGCAAAGTTTGAGCACCCTAAATATGTCTCTTTAATGGTTTCCTTCCAGGGGCAGGTTGTTTGGTTTCTTCATGGCCCTAATTTAATTTTTTCCAAGTTTACTCATTCAGCTTCGAGTTCTATGAAGGAAGAAGATAAAACACAGTAATTAGCTTATTGCCCTGCAATTACTAAAAGCCTATGATGCCAGTCCCCACAGGACTTGCCCCCTTGTGTAGCACTTTCAGAATGGAATGTTACCTTATACTTAGTCTGGCTTTCAGTAATTTTATAGTAAGTCACATGATCCTCCTACCAAACTGTGAGTTAGGACAAGTAGCATCCCTCTCCTTAGTTTAAGATGAGTGAACTGAGTCTCTCAGGTTCCCAGAAATCACCATGGTTTGCAGGAACATGCCAGTAAATTTAAACCATTGATTGACAAAGTGAATTATATCAACACCGGCCATGATCTTCCAACACTTAGATGATGGAATCCAGATTCTTCAGAATGCATTTGTGACCTGCCCTTTAATATCATTTCCCCATTTCTTCAGCTTCATCTGCCCTCCCTTCTCCTCTAAACTGTGTCCAATGTAGCTTCACAACCTGTAAGAGAGCCATCCCCCAGTATGACCTGTCATCCAGACTGTTTCCAATGCTGGGTTGCCCAGCCTACTTGGTGGATTTACACTCTATCTTAAAAACCCAGTGTGAGTGAGAAACGTCCCTATTTCATTGGGTTTCTTCCCGCTTTCCTTTGTGTTCCAGTGTCTCCCCATTATATCACCTGTCACCATAGAGTGCCATTATTGATGAGCCTATTTCTGGGGATCTCCACCCAATCAGATGGTGTCTTTTTTTCTCTCTCTTTTTAAATGCTTATTTATTTATTTTGAGAGAGAGAGAGAGAGAGAGTGAGAAAGACATACAGACAGAGAGGGAGGGAGAGAGAGAATCCTAAGCAGGCTCCGTGCAGATCCTCTCTGCAGCACAGAGCCCGACATGGGGCTTGACCTCATGAACCCTGAGATCATGACCTGAGCGGAAATCAAGAGTCAGACACTTAACTGACTAAGCCACCCGGGCACCCAGATGGTCTCTTTCAAAGGAAATATAGTTTTTGTGATTGTTTTGTACTTCCAGAGACTAGGATAGTGTTCGGGGCATTGCAGCTTAGTCATGTTCAGGGACTCAAATAGCTGATTTGTACACACTATTGAGTATTTGACCTCTATTTTCAACACTTTGAAGTGTTTTCTCTTTTTGGCTGCCCCTTTTCAGGCTGAGCCTTCTTTTCCTTCCAGGACCAGAACCCAGGTCTTCTTAAATACACCACAAATAAACTCAAATATCTCTGTTCATCTGCATGTAGGTCAAATCATGGGTTTACACAGCTGAGTATCTCTCTTATGGATTCAGCACTTCGAAGGAGGAGAAAGAAGAGCATGGGGCAGTTTATCAGCATTACATATAAAGTCTTATAAGAAACAGAGTTTCCTTAAGGGGTATAGGCTGGTGAGTGACCCCGTGGGGCAAAGGTTTCTGAGTCTTGTACAGAAACCTTGAATGAAAGACTTCTGGTAAGGTCACTGGTGCCTTACCACTGGCTATGGTGCTAGGCTGAGCCTCCCACTTCCCTATGAAGGCACCAAGGCAGTTCCAAGAGCAAAAGTAGAGGAACTGCCTCATACACAGCTGGCAAGTGTAGAGACTGACATAAACTTTCTAGGGAGGAACTTGTACATTTGTGTGTAGAAAAATGTTATTAATAAAGATATGAAGATATTCACTCAAGGATTATTGATATTTGAAAAGTAATGAAAAATGAAATGTTTAACAATAGGGATTAATTTAAATTATGGACTGTCCACTCGATGAAATATTATGAACCATTAAACACTATATTTGTTAATTCAAGATAATAATACCACCACCACCAACAAAAAACAGCTACACAAGTTTTAAACATTAGCCAGTGTCATCTTTTTATCGAGTTTATGATATAGTCATTATCAAACTTGTTTTACAGACACGGAACCTAGACTGAAAAAAAAATGTAAAGTCTCACCTAACATTGCATAACTGGTTAAAACTGGGACTCAATACCAGGTGTGCAAATTAAAAAGCCCATGTTCTTCCAGCTTTATTGCATTTCTTATAATACTTTTAATGACACTGAAAAATGCTGAGGCTCAAGTGCTACATGACAAAGATGATCATGGATACATGTATTGCATTCAAACCACAAAGGGAAAATAGAAAGAAGGAAATAATAAAGTTGTGGTTTGGTTATATGCACTTTTTCTTTTCCATCTATTTATTTATTTGTTTATTTATGTATTTGTTTGTTTATTTATTTTTTGCTCTTCCTAAGTGCTCTACAATGAGCATACCTGACTTACATAATGCAAATATTAATATAGGATGAAGAAAAATTCCAGTTTATGATATATATCACATATGATGGCACCCACCTGTCATTTCAGGCAGATTCATGGTGCACCTACTGAACAAAACTAGGCAAGAATCCCCTTTCTTTTTTTTTTTAATATGAAATTTATTGTCAAATTGGTTTCCTTACAAGAATCCCCTTTCTCAAAATGAGACTTTACTGATGCTCTTTCCCAGCAGGTTCTGCTGCATTTTAACAGCATCACAGAACTAACTAAAGCAGCGTGGGTCAGGAGAGGAGGGATGGTCAGTGTGACAAATGATCCAATCTGGTTGAAGGTAGTAGCAACAAAGAAAGGCCATTAGATTTGGTGATTAGAAGGGGCTGAGCTGCACGGGCCAAAGTCGGTGGGACACCAGGTCCAGAGTCAGACCACAGGGTGTGAAATGAGACAGAGGAACGAGGAAAGTGTCCGCAGGTATATGCCACTTTCAATCAATGGGAGAGTAATAGCATGTCAGTTGAACTGTGCCCAAGTTTATATGAAGGTTGCCCATTGTGATCCAACAATCATTTCAAATTTCTCAACTGCAAATATTCACACACATTTGACAGGAGGTAGAAATTGGTGTCAGCGGGGTCTAAAGAAAGGACTAAGACTGAGCCATTTTGGATTGCCAGTTTAGTACTCTGCTAATTTCTAGAGTACAGTGAATTTTTTAGTCAATGGCCTCATCTTAAAAATGGGGCTGTCAGTGCAATAGGAGACTTGGTGTGGCTTAACTACTGATTTGAATCCTCGTGAAGTAAACATTCTTGCTCCATGTAGCTTTCCAAGAAAAGAATACTACAGGAAAAGCCATTGCCATTAGCTCAGCCTGCCCTGAGAGAATTTAATGAAGAGGAGGAACCTGGGGAGAAAATAGCACTTTTCAGATAAAACCTGGATACCTCATTTCCACCGGCTTCCCCATCCTAACTTGTCGGAGCTGGATCCATTTTTCTCCTGAGCCCAGCAAGGTTTGCCAATCTGCCTTCCTTTCTTTAAGTGGCCTCCTCCAATTTAACATACTTATTGGTGTTCTCAAGTGAGCCTTCAACAGAACTGAGCCATTTAAGGGTTTGCCCTCATCTCATTATAAATTAGTTTTGAATATCTCTCAGTATGCACAACATTCTTCAGCTACCCAAGTTAGAACTCCTTATTAGACTAGGAAGAATTTGCGTTTTAATTAGTTTTACCTCTGGTGTACGAAGCCCACTGAGATTACTACACTTAGTAAAATTTAATTAACTTGACAAAAGATCCTAATTGTTTTCGTGCCACTGGTCCTTTGCAAGGCTAAAAATAATGCCCTCCAAATTAAGCGGCCACCAGAAAGCTCCATTCTGACTGCCCTATATTAAAAAAAAAAAACAAATTGTAATTCACAGGGAGTTTTCCTTTGTCAGACACCAGGATTTGGGTGCATAAGCAGAGATTTACAAACCCCTTAGGAAGAGCTATCTAGGGATGTGGATGAGTAGGGAGAGCGCAGGGAAAAGACCCCCACCCCTGATTCCCTCTCAACTTCGTTCTTGTGGAAAGCTTTACAGAAATGAGACAAGGAACATATTGATTTGTTCAACTCCTCAAAGACTCAAGCAGACATAATATATCATGTGAATTAATAATGAAGGTTTATAAATTAAAAATGCTGAATGAATAAATATTCATTCATTCATTCATTCATTCATTTATCATTCATTTACTTTTTTAATGTGTATTTCTCAAGTGCCTTTGGGTCAGGTGCTCACAATGGAAACACTTGATCTTTAAGAACCTTAGGCCTTTGCAATGTCTTTCCCAGTGTGCTGCTTCCCTTTTCCTTCACCCCTTCCAGCTAATGTCATATAGCCTTCAAGACCAGTAGCATTGTTAGGTCACTCCTTTGTGTTCCTAAAGCATTCTGTCTTCCTGTCCTGATAATCCTAACAGCATTGGAAAGAAGCATCGTGACATTGTGTGTTACTGCTGCTGGCTTCTGTTTGTTTGTGGCCCTGTAGCAGCAATAGGGCTAAACTTGGGCACTTTTTGACCTTGTACAAGGAAATCTTATTTCATGTTTCTGTCTGCTCTTCTGGATGAAGAAATGATAATAAATAGCCTCTGCCTGGTGGAAGTTCTGAAGGATTGCACACAGTTTGACATAGAGTTGATATTCAGTATTATATTTTTATTGTCACTCCTAAGAGCCATGTTAGTTCCCTGGACCCTGATCCTACCATGTGACTTCCTTCCTGCTAGTCATGGGTCGCCATATGGTTTAAGAATGCATAGGCCTTATGATTATGCCCATCAGAATTATGGCATATTTTTGACCTGAGAATATCATCATCATCATCTTCATCATCATCATCATCACCACCATCATCATCATCACCATCATCACAATCATCATCATCATCTATGTAATGAACACAAGACTATGCCTATAGCCAAAGCTGTACCCATCAGGTGTGTCTTAAAAAACAAACAGACAAACCAAAAAAGTTGATATTGAGGATGGGCTGCAGCATTTTGAAGAGTCCTAGTTTTACTTTGTTACAGAATCCGACTATTATAACACATGCCAGAGTACTATGGATATGCTCAAAGCTTTAGTTTCTTTTCTCTGTTTCTATCCTGCTTCACCGAATTAATGAGGACTCTGAAAAAGTTGTTCACTTCACTGATCAGTGTGGGGGACTGCCTAAAAGAGCCTTTCCCCCATTTCTAAACTGTCAAGATCCTTTTCATCTCATGTTTTGTTAACAGCCTCCCATTCCAGACATATCTTTTGGAACCAGCCTCTTCTCCACTTTTTAGTGGCTGCCAATCACAGCATCCTGCCCCCCTGAATGTGCACATGTGACCCAGATCTGGTCATTCAAGGCACCGCATCCCTCTGGCCACGGTGACTACACAATGATGAGTCTGTCACGAGCCTGGATTGTGTATTTGTTTTGCTTTGTTTTTGTTTGGGTTTGGTTCAGTTTTTGTTTCTGTTTTGGGATTGTATATTGACTAAGTAAGCTCTCCACTTCCTTCAGGCTCAGAAAATTAAGCCAGAGTAAGCCTGGAGCTGGGCTTGCCTGTATTTCTCTTGTCCATTCTCTGAAGGAGGCCTCATTATGGGAGGAAAGACTGAGGGCAATCTGCTGAAAACATCAAAGCTAAGACAACGAGACAGGGAGAGCAAGAAGGAGAAGACACGTGGAGGGAAAGAGGGGGAGATGGTAATATTCTTATAGTCACTAGAGATATTTAGCTCCAACCTCAGACTCTCTCATTAAGTGAGAAAGTAAATACTTTCTCCCTGTCAGGTTAGTTTGAATCAGATTTCTTCTACTTGCTACCAAAAGACTTTGTGCTTCTTTGTCCTTTCAACCCCCTTTATCATGCCTTCTTTCAAATCCTTGGTCTTTCTTCAACAATGCCATGACCAGCTCCAAAGACATGGCTGCCACCGGTGCACAGTTGAACGGGAACAGTAGGTAGGTCAGGTGCTGTGCACCCAGGGGCACTGCTGCCCATCACCCTGCCTCCAGGCCTCGTACATACTGGGCACAGCAGATGGGATGTTGTTGCAGCGGCTTGCTGTGTACTTACTGATGAATTCCAAGGGGATCAGACTTGGAGAATTTCAGCATCTTTCAGTGCTGAGGCCTTTGCAAATTCAAAGGACAGCCAGAAATAAATTAAGCCTCTTCCAAACCAGTGGGCTCCAGGAGTCGGATTTACAGCTCAGAAATGAGCTTCTTCCTCCAGAAGCAGGTAGATCGTCTTGGCAGTTTCCTCTCTACAATATAAAAATAATTTGCTCCACATTTTAAGTGAAATAAAGTAATGTTTCTTGTTAAAATACCAAATATTCCTAAGGTCAACCATTAGCACAGTATTCATCAACTCTGACAAGCATACATTTTAGCACAGGAGGAGAAATGTGTATGTGATTAATATCCATATCTGTATCCATACCTACATCTGTATTTGTATCTGCATATCCCCTTCCTGTTCTAAACTTCCCCAGGATCAGATCTATAACAGTTATTATTATGGAAAGTTAATTGTCCCCAACATTGTCTAGTCTATGCACAGCTACTCTCATTCAGCAAAGCTTTAATGATCACTTACTAGATTCTGATACAAGGTGTCAGAAAAACAAGAGTAAGTGAGATAAGTCCCTGCTCTTAGTTTCTACTGTATATAGTCTAGTCTGTGGTCACATTTTATGCTTATACTTTTTTTTCTCTTTAAGATGCCCCATTTCCTCATGTGCATTTGTCCAAATTCTTGCCAACCTTCACAAATATGAAGTCATCTCTAATATACCCAATGTGGAAATTGTGTTTGCTTTTTCTCTTCTAGATTTTCATAGCCTATTAGCCCTCTTTTGACATATAATGCATTTGATCATTTAGTGGTTATTTATGTGCCTGCAATCTCTGCAAGTCAGTGGTTCTGTCATATACGTATACACACATATATGCACAGGTATATATGTATACACATATACAGATGATATAGATGATATATATAGATGATGTATATATAATGTGTGTGTGTGTGTGTGTGTGTGTGTACATCCTAGGCAATACTAAGTATAGGCTTAGTACCAAGTCTGACACTTTGTAGGTATTTTAAAAAATAACAGAATTGTTAATGCCCATGTAAATGCCTGACTTAAATTCCCCTTGAGAATAGAATCCTCCCCACTAAGAATTCCTCATTAGAGAAAGTGATTTCTGAGGTTGTTGTAATTCTCAAGTAAAATACTGTGATCTGTTTGTACTAGACAGGATGAATTGCTTCCCTCTGACTCAGGCACCTGTTTGAGGGATAATATAACAAGTTCCTGTAATGACCACCAAAAAGGATGGTATTGATCGCTGAAATTGGCGGGTACATGTCCTATAGGTGAAATATTCATTTACGGAAATTACAAGGATCAATAGCTCAAAGGTCATCAGAACAGATGACAGGTTGTAATTTCAATATATAGCCTGCCACCAGCTAATGAAAAGGGAAAGGGCCCATTTGTCACATCTGGGTAATAAATCTTCCATGTGCCTCTTTATTGAACATAAAGCCATGCAAGCTGTCAGCAGCTGTGGCCTGGGCGTCCTGATCTGAGAAATGGGGTAAGGTTTACTTTATTTGTCAAAAAGTACTGTCCAAGGGGAAAGAAGTGAAAGCAGCATTTGTTAAAAGCTCTAAGTGTGTTTCAAACTTGGCAAAGCACACTTTCACAAATGCTATCACATCTAGTAGTCACAAGAGCCTCACGAGGCAAACAATGTCATTTTTGTTTTCCAGATGTAAAATCTGAAGCTCCCAGAGATGACAGAGCAAGGTCCTATAGAAATTTGGATCAGAATCGGCATTTAATTGATTCTGGGACCTGTAATCTTACCACTAATCAGTATAGAGTGAAAACACCTTAGAAGAGCAATTGTTGCATGTTGCACTACAGAAAATCATCTTAACCCTGCCTGGATTGACTGAATCCCTCTGGTTGACTTCAGGAAACTCATTCTGTCAGCCTCAGTTTCCTAATCTATGAACTGGGAATAGATGTGGTAGAAAGGTATGTAAACCCTGGAGGAGTCTTGAAGCTTCTGTACATCACTTTCAAATGTCAGAGCATTTTACTTACACTTTCAGACAGGGGAATACTTTTACTATAAAGATGAAGATAATACTATATATTGAAGAAAGCACTCTTTTTTTTTGTTATTCATCTATCTAATTCATTTATGATCCAGTCTATTAAGTTTAATGGTAGCACAGGGAATATAACCCATCCTCCGTCTCATGGGAACAGCAGAATTAATCTTGAATTCTTGGTTCCTTAAAAATCCAAGTGCCCTTTACTTTCCACTTACTATAAAATACACAGGCAAACAACAGTCTCTGTGCACTGCCCCCAATGTTTTCTGAATTTCCCTAGGGGAAGAAGAGGGGAGAAAAGATTAGACCTCAACAGGGACACACTCAAATCCCAGATCCTCCTGTAAAAGCTGTGTGAGCTGAAATGATCAAGTTAGGTCACCTTTATGAGGCTCAGTGTCCTCATCTCTAAAATGGGGACATTATTTGATTCATAGGTTGATTTTCAGTATCCAAAGGGATAACACGTGTATAATCCCTACTCTCTAGCACAGTAATCCCATGGTAAGTAGTTCCTAGGCAATTCCCACTGGTTCTTAGGTGTCAGTATATCTGAGCAGACATAGGAAAAACCCCTACATGATGTATCTATAGGACCGCCCGGAAGTGTATGTTCCTTACAGACACTGACTTCTTCGAAACTAATCACTACCCAAAGAGCAGACCAGAAGAATCCATCACACAGCTTGCACACACCATTTGGTGGTTCTAATGTGTGCTTTCTTGGGGATAGGGAGACTTTTTAGGAAAGAATGATGGATGGGAGAGGTGGGAAGAAGAGTCATTTAACATGAAAAATGCATTGCAAATCATTTTGGTCTTCTTGAGAACACGGTTCTTCACATAGACAGCCATGCAGCACTCCTTTCTTTGGTGGAAAAGATCCATTTTCATTCCATTTACTAATGAAAGTAATCAAGAAACTTACTTTTCCATAATAATAGTAGAGATAAAATTGATGATATAACAAAAGTCCTGCTCCTTTCTTGTTCTTATTGTGAGCAGACTCAGATGAGTGTTTTATGGTCATCAGCTCACAGCATTGCTATATGGGAAGTACTATTTTCGTCCCTATTTTATGTGAAGGTAAAATGAGTCCCATAGAGGCTGCTCACTTTGCTTGAGGTCACATAGCTGGTGAGTGGCAGCACTAGGGCCAAACTCAGTCATATCTTATGTTTGTGATATTGAATACTTCACCAAACTGTGGGTTACAGATAGCAAAGTTTAAAAATAAATGGGTTCTCCAAAGAAGATATGTAAATGGCCAATAAGAGCACAAGATGTTCAACATCACAAATCGTTGGGGAAACGCAAGCCAAGATTGCAGTGAGATATCACCTCACACCCAGTAGGATGGTTACTAGCAGAAAACAAACAAAACATAAAACAATAAGTGTTCTCAAAGATATGGAATAGCTGCCTTGTGCACCGCTTGTGGGAATGTAAAATGGTGCAGCCACTGTGGAAACCAGTATGGGGTTTCTCAACAAACTGAACATCAGATTACCATATGATGTAGCAATTCCACTTCTGGATTTTTACTCAAAAGAATTCAAAGCCGGGTCTGGGAGATATATTGGTCCACCCATGTTTATAGCAGCATTAATCATAAAGTAACCCAACTGTCCATAGAAGAATGAATAAGTGAAATGTGGTATCTACATGCATATACACAATGGAATATTATTCAGCCTTAAAAAGGAAGAGAATTCTGACCTGTGTTATAACATGGATGAACCTTGAGAACATTATGCTAAGTGAAATAAGGCAGTCAACAGAAGACAAACACAGTGTGGTTCCTTGTGTGTGTGGAACCTAGTGTAACCAAGTTCATAGAGACAGAAGGTAGAAGGGGAAGCATGAGGAACTATTGTTTTTAGATTTCCAGTTTGGGAAGAAGAAAGCAGTTGTGAAGACGGATGGCAGTGATGGCTGCATAACAACATGAGTATACTTGATGCCGCTGAATGTACATTTAAAAAATGGTCAAGATGGTTAAATTTTATGTGTGTGCTTTACCACAATTTTAAAACATGGGGAAAAAATTGGATCTGCAACTAAGAGGAAGACACTGAAATTGATCATATTCCCATGCTGAGCTTACATGTGCTGGATGTTTCCTTTGTGACTATTTCCCAAAAGCCTGAGAGGAAGTGATATTAATTTAGCACTAATTTGAATATAGCTGCTCAGAGAGGCCAAGTGACTTGCCAAGGGCACATGTCTCTTCAGAGGCCGAGTTGGCGAATTTCATCAGAAGCCACATTTATTTGGGGGAAAGGTATTCTGTATCCTTGGGAGAAACATCTGTCTTGCAACAGTTCGTCAGCATCAGGCTCAGCACCACCATAAGCATGCTGTGCATAGAAGGGACTCAGTCTGGGAGAGAACGGTATTGTTCCAGCTAAAAAGAATAGGAGGTAATGGGAGAAAACGATCTGTCCATCTGGAAGAGGCAGGATATTGTGCCTGACCCTGAGCTGAGGATTCAAAGGAAGCTTTCTTTCAGTAAATACTTGTGAAATAAATTAAAATTAGATTAATAAATGGGCAAATGATTACAGTGAAGGAACAGTTTTTGGATTGTCCAGTCCCATTCCAGGCATTCCATTATAGGTGGCTTCAGGGGACACAAGAAGAATCCTCTCTGTGAGGGAGGCCAACAGAAAGTGGAAGCATAAGATACAGAATCCTAGACAAGGGAACAGAGCTGTGTCCCTTATATGTCAGAACCCTTAAGATGGAGGCAGAAGAAACCAATCTCTGCGCCCAGTGGTGTTTTCATGGCACCAACACATTGTCTGGGGTTGCAAAACAATAAAAGGTAGCAGGTGAGAGTAGCCAGGAGATGCACTGGAGGAAGACAAGAAGGAACTAACGCACCAAGTCTCTGCTTTAAGGAAGGTGCTGTGTCAGGCATGTTGCAGGCCTTGCATTGTTGATTTGCCCAGATGTCATGAGGCGGGGGTCTATGTTTTTACAAATGAGGCTACTGAAGCACAGAAAGATTTTCCTGTCCCCCTGGTGCATGACTGGGAAGATGGGAACCCAGGAGGTCTGCCATCAACCCCTGTGTACCTGAGGGCTACAGACTTCTCCTCGGGGCACGATGCCCTTGCACTCTGGGCCTTGGTGCAAGCAGACTGCCCTGGCTTTGAATTCTTTGCCGATTGGGAAGTGACCGGAGATGATAACCAAACTCTGTCAGGCTGATAAGATGGGAAGCGGGCATGGCAGATGGCCTAGGCCCTGCCATGCGTGTCTGGGGAGACCGTGAGGATAGAGGTGGTACAGTTAGAGGCAAACGCTAGCATTGCTGAAGTCTAAGAGGAGAAATGGTCTCTTTATTAGACCTTGTGGTGTGGCTTCTGCCTCCTGGGACCTCTGCCGTGGACATCGCCCTGGGAGCAGGGCGATGCAGAAAAAAGTTCTTCTCTTCTGATCTCTTTTATTTCTGGGTCCTCCCTCATTCTTGATCTCTCTGGCCACACTGGGATGTCCAGCTCCAATAACAACTGATGGTTACTGTTCATCATGCCTTCCTGTCTCTGCCTCCCTGATAGCCCTCCTGAATTTCTAAGATACTAAAATATTGTATGTCACAGCATTTTCTTTAAATAATAAATTTACGGCAGCAAAATTGGAACAGCCTTCGAAGCACATTTTTTGAGATGAACCTTGGCTTGATGTATTACAACATTTAAAGCTGGAATTTCCACACACAAAGGACTCATCAGGACCTGAAATGATTAGATACATATGAAAAAAAGCAGTAATGGGAAAGGCAGTCCCCTCTCTGACCTTTGCTTCCCACAGTCAATACTAATCTTGTTCTTTTTTAATGACACCCACAGCTCTTGCCTAATGAAAATTTTCCCACTATGAGCTTCTGTCGGGAGAAGAATGCACCAGAACAATGCACATTTCCACATCTGGGCGCCTACAGTGGTATGTCAGCCAAGCTAAAAGGAAAAGCCTTCCTAATGACACAGGCTTCTTTTCTAAAACCTGATGTTAGCTAGTCCCCATTCATGTTTATCTCAAGGGCAGTATAAATTATGGCAAGTTGGCACAAAGAATATGATTCTTTGTCCCTGATTTAATAATGTGGGGGCAACTTTAGAGGCATATTTCCAAAGAGCCGTTTTAATTTGTTCTAATGCATTCGTTAGACCTGGGGAGGCAGTGGACACAATTATCACACTTTTGGGAGATGATATATAGTTCGATGGCTGACACTTCAAAATCAAGGTGGCCCTTTTGAGTAAATTATGATTTCTTAATTTTGTGCTGTTGCATTTTAAGTCACCTTTGAAATTTTATAATAACCTATAATTGATCGGTTTAGTGAACTGCATCTTAATTGAAAAATATGTCTAAAAGCTATTTTAATTAGCCATTATACCAGCATTTAGCAGCCAGGCTGCTGCAGTCGCAGTGAAAATAAATAAATACATGAATACATAAGTACACAAATGATTTGTGTGCACAGCTCTGTCTGATGGCAGCGGTCTGTTTCAGAGCCCAGAGCTGTGAACCAGGGCTCAAGGAGCAGTTGTAGAAAGACTAAAATCGGCACCTCTGATCAGACTTGGATCTCGGTCCAGGGAAATGGCTGATTTTGCATCCGAGTTATTACACCCCATCGCATTTCTTCCATCCGTCTGCCCAGCTGCTATTCCAAAACCAGGGTCTTCTGGACAAGGGTTATTTTAGGTTTGGAATCACGGGTTACTTACAAAGAATTAAAGGAGCATGTTTTTCTATAGCATTTGTGGTGAGGAAGTCTGAAAACCTATATAAATAATGCTTCAAAGTCTACTTTTTAAAAATCGGATTTCTCTTAATCTGGATGGCAATTACAGTGGTATATACATGCACCAGAAGTCACTACATTCGACATAAAATGTATTTTCTCTGTGTAATTTATATCTCAACTAAGAATACACAAGTATTGGGGGGAAAAACTCCAGAAATCCAGTTTACCTACATTCCTGATCTGCTGGGCTATTTTAATGTGGTGTCTACTAAAGAGAGCCACTGATTGCTGGTGAGGAAACCAAAAACCAAAGAGTTTGTTTATTTATTGCCCTTTCGTGTTTAAAAAGCTCATTATCATATAGTACTTCTACAATCACAACATGCATTTTAAAAAGAACCATACAAAAATGTCCCAAATTTGGGGAAAAAAATTGAAAAACGCTTCCAAAAGGTTTCCCAAAGGAAACCCTTGCAATGACAAAGGACATGAATTGTACAATTTTAAGATAGGGGAACAAGAAAGAAGTAAGAAACGGAGGGAGGGAGGGAGGGAGGGTGGGAGGAAGGAAGGAAGGAAGGGAGGGAGGGAGGGAGGGAGGGAGGGAGGGAGGGAGGGAGGGAGGAAAGAAAGAGAAAGAGAAAGAAAGAAAGGAAGGAAGGAGAGAGATGGAGAGAGAGAGGAAGGAAGCAAAGGAGGGAGGGAGGAAGAGAGAAAGGACAGAGGGAGGGGGAAGGAAGGAAGGAAAAAAAAGAGAAGGATGGGAGGATTTAAAGCTGAACCTGTTTATAATGTATTTAACCAGCCAATTACACTGTTAGCCCACAATGACAAATTCTCTCCGAATACAGCTAAGCTCTTCCTTGTTCGTGGTACTAATCTTCTTCCAATTTACCACTATTTCATAAAGTTTTGTCAATCATAAGCATTTTTATAGAAGACTGAAATGGCGAGTTAATGGTTTACTGTAAAAGAGACAAACACCGGGGTAAAACAGCTGCAGCATTTAAACATTGATGGAGAATATCAGTGTAATGAAGGAGCAAGCCGGCAATTAAAGGGAAGGAAATGCTCTCGGAATGAAATTCTAGTGTGGGGAGTTCGCTAATTTGTAAATCTATTGAGGATTGTTTAAACATGTTCCTTTTGATCAATAAAAATTCTGGTGGCCGTTTGCATTCCCTCTGAATGTCCCCAAACTGGCATCTGCAAACTTAGCAAAGTCAAGCACAAAGGAAGTCGAGGAGAACCCAGAATGCCTGTATGAGCACTGTTCCTATAAAACTGGGAACTTAAGAACAGAATTGATGTGGGTCTTAAAGACAGTGAATTGAAAGGATAAAAGAAAGTAAAAACTATCCTAGAAGAATTCTAGTCCAGAATTTACCTGCCCCACACTGTCTTTTTCCCCCCTTTGAATTCTGGAGAAGGATGAAGTAGAATATGAAAGCTGAACACCAGTACACCAATAAGGAAGTCTCTGCATTAGGAAGCTTGACATATCCAAAGTAGATTTGGGGACAAGGGTGTGTCTGTCACAAAGCATTTGCAAAAAAAAGACTTTGCCTGCTTTGAACTCTTTTTGTTTATTCTGAATCCCTTAAGTTATCAAGTCTGTTCCTGTCAGCATCTGATAAAAGACCCCCTGTGATGCAAGCTGCACATTTTTTTATTAAATAATTTCTCTTGGCTTAACCCACACAGTATTTCCAAACCTTTCTCATTCTTCCCATCATTTGATGGGGTGTGTGTGTGTGTGTGTGTGTGTGTGTGTGTGTGTGATCTAACAATTTTCTTCTTCATTTTGCTATTTTCTGTTGTGATCTCTTGCTACACTTCTGCACTAAGGTTCAAATTCCACTCAGTCCCTCTGCTTTAGTGCCCCTGTTTTTGCTCATCTATTTGAAGGCACTTTTTTGCTTTGTGAATCAGAGAACAAAACTGCACACAAGGACTAGTGAAAATAAAGTCCCGTCAAATCCTCTTTGGAAGTGAAAGGGAGATGGGTCACAATGAGTGGGTAGGGAAGACGGGCTTAGCAGACAGCTCGGAAAAGATGGAGTTGTGCAGGACAGCAGTGAGCACTGAGAGCTGATGACTGGGGGGGCAGGGCATGGGGAGGGGCCACAGGAACCCTCTCATCACCATGGGAAGCAAAGGGAGAATGCAACACTCCTTGCTCCAGAGGGCTGGGACAGCCAAAGCTGGCCTGTGTGTTGCAGTAGTAACCATAAGGCTTATTCTCTGCCTTAGGGGGTAGATGGGATCTCAATACTGTGGTAATTTCTGTAGTTTATTCTTTTTTTTTAAGTTTGTTTCTTTTATTTTTGAGAGAGACAGACATTGTGAGTGGGGGAGGTGCAGAGAGCGAGGGAGACAGAGAGTCCCAAGCAGGCTCTGCACTGCCAGCACAGAGCCCACTGCAGGGCTTGAACCCACAAAACCGTAAGATCATGACCTGAACTGAAACCAAGAGTCAGAGGCTTAACTGACTGAGCCACCCAGATGCCTTTGTAGTTTATTCTTTTTAAAAAGGAACTTCAAAAGGAAAAGATTATGAAGTGAGCAGAAGTTTCCCACAGACTGCAGACTAGTGAATGAAAAACTCTTTACCTGGCACTTTACAACTAAAAAAACTGAGGACAGATGAGTGTAAATGACAAGGCTTCTCTTACACATTGCATTATATATGCCCACATCCATTATTAACACAAACATGAGCTCTTTTTCTCTCTCTCTCTTTTGAGGATACAGTCTACACCAGACCTGTGCTGGGTGCTGGGTAAAGTGAGAGAGACATGGCCCCTCACCCTCATGACTTTGTAGGTTACTAGCAGAGACAGTCATTAGAAACTAATATATGAGGGGTTTTCTTTGGTTTGGTCCAGTGTGGAGAAAGGAGTTTATTTTGATTTCAAATTTAAGTAGTATAGTTATGTTTTCTGATTATGGAGACAATATGTGGTCCTTCAAAACATGGCATCACACCACACATGATGCTCTCTAAACTGCTCACATAATTCATCAACAGGCAGAGCACAGTTTCCAATGTCAAAATAGGCTTTGTCATTCTTTTTTCAGTGGTTACATGGCAATTCACTGCATGAATGAACCATGTCCCCTGGTTTTCAGCTCTTTATCTCTTTCAATCATAATATCCCTGTTTTTAAATACAGTGCTTTATGATTTTACTCTATGATTTGGAAGCACATTAAACAAAATGTTTGAGAGCAGTTTGTAAGCTATGAACATGTGCAAACTCAATACAAAAAGTACAATTTTTCTTTCTTTCCTATTTCAAAAATAGACTGGCACTTTTGCTTCCCATAAACCAGGATCAAATCCTGGCTCTTCTAAAAAAGATTTTTGTGTTTGTTCTTACTTCTCTGATACATTATCTCCTCACTTTCAGAATAGGGATACCTGAAGCTCAGGGTTCTCCCAAGGTCTATAGGTGTCAGTTTAGGTAAAATGCTTAGACGTGTACTTGACACAATAAACTGCCAGTACGCATAAGGTATTTTCTTGGCTGCTTCTGATGCAGTGTGGGATCTCATTATCGCTATTATAATTTACTCCTACCTGGACTCTCCTTGTTGTCCATTCAGGCTCTCCTCACCATAGATAGGCTTGAAATGTTCATGAGCACTTTGTGTGCATGCATTCAAATGGTCTTCCAACAGCCCTTAAGCAGGTATCATGATCATCCTACAGGTAAGGAGGCTCAGAGAAGTTAGGCAAATTGTCTAAGATCATTCTGTGTATAGATGCCTGTCTTCTGTGGTGTACAGACTAGGAGAAGGGAAAGTTATAGTTGAGACTAGAGAGGTAGGCAATTGCCATTTAACATAAAGCCATATAACATTTTGCATTGCAATATGACTTTAAAGAGTTCAGTTCCGGTATAAGAGCAGACAATGGGATCCAAGTAGAGGTAATCTAAGAGGGGCTAGTATGTAAGTCAGGTGGAGCATGAAATGGCTGAGACTCATGGCCATACCCCCAAGCCTCAAACTGACCTGACCACAGTGATAATATCTCTTATTATTTACTGAACATATTATATACTGTCACTGTTAGAATTTGAAATTAGAGTCAAGATCAAACACCAGGATTGATCAGGATTGCAAAGCTCACTATCTTTCTGAATTATCCCTACACGAATGGGACCACATTTGTGATTCTGAAACAGAAATGTCCAGTGTGGTCTCTTTGATTAGAAATTCCAACAAGAGAAGAGAAACCAAACTCCTGGTCACTCCTGTTAGCCACCTCTAACTTCATAGAGTTGTTCAAAAAACAGGAAAAATATCTTCAAATGTATCATTTGTTTTAGAACTCTGTAAGGGAGGCGAACACTTCTACAACACAGTCACGCTGAGCAGCTTGACATATAGTAAGGGAAGGACTATATGCTATGACAGATAGCAACATGCAGAGGAAAATTCCTTTGCCACATGATAACTTCTGCTTTGACAATACATTAAAACCCAATGAGAAATCTCTACGGAATGCGGTTTGATGGGTTAGGGTAGAGGAAAGCCCAGAATAATAGCCATTTGTAAATGAGATCATACACCAAAGAGTTGTTTTCACTAAGACTGAAACGACCAACCAGCAGCCCATCAGAGAACAGGATAGAGTAGATCCTCCATAATGCATGTGCGTGAGTAGGTGTGTCTCAAGGGGACCCCCATGATAACTCTCTTGATGTAGTTTCCGAGAAGGGTGATACTACATTATCCTAGAGAGAGCCTGAGTTACAGAAATCCAGTTTCTCCACGTCATCCACACTAATTATCGTCAAGAAATGCCTTCACATTTGATTGTGTTTAAAATGACCAGTTAGAGCTGAGGTAAAACTTTTATAAATTATTCTGATTTTTTTTACGATGTACACCAGTTGGCAGAAGAGCATTCCATTAATCTGAAATTTCTTCCTTGAAAGAAGATCCTAAAACCAAAAATCAAAAGGATCACCTTACCCTGGTATGGAATGATGAACTTTGCAATCCTGTCATTCTTCACCCAGTATGGTCTATGCCTGACACTGAAGCTAATTGTTGCCGAGAAGATCCGAATAGGAAAGTTAAAATTCATTTATAAATCCATTCATTCAGCAATTTGAAGATACCTTTTGCAAGAACTGTGCTAAGATCGAGGAGTCCGAGGATGCTTAAGACTTTGCTTGTGCTCTCAATAAGTGAAAAGACCCGAAAATCAACAGTTATGATGCAATGTGATTAGTTCTATAGTGTGTGTGTGTGTGTGTGTGTGTGTGTGTGTGTGTGTACACGTGCATATGCACACATCTGATAAGAATGGCAAAGTTGATCTTAAAAGGCAAAGGATAAAATGAGATAAGATCACAGACTGATGGAATCACTGAGGTTTTGGCTAGAATGAACCAAACTTCAGTACATCAAGACAAGGATGCCCAATGTAAATATTTTTAGAACAGGTAAAAGGAAGGCATATGTTTTCTTCCTAGCTAGAAATGTTTAAGAAGATCCTTTGCTCAGGGCACCTGGGTGGCTGAGTCAGATGAGCATCTGACTTCAGCTCAGGTCATGATCTTATGGCTCATGAGTTTGAACCCCACATTGAGCTCACTGCTGTCAGTGCACAGCCTGCTTTGGATCTTCTGTCCCCCTCTCCCTCTACCCCTTCCCCTCTGGTTCTCTCTCTCGAAAAAAAAAATAAATCTTTGAAAAAAAAAAAAAGATTCTTTGCTCTAAAATGTGATGCTTCCTGAAAATAGAAAAAGATTCATAAGAATTGCACCTACTTCTTGATTTGGTGTGAAGATAGAAGGAATCATGTGTAAGACCCAAGTCTAATGGATAGCACACAAGCAGTACGCTTACTTCTCTTTTTCACCCAGAATCCCTCACTGTATCCCAGTATTTGACACACAGTGAAACTAACCCTATGCAGTGGGGCTTTATGCAAAGAGAGCTAAGCTCTGTAGTGTCTTCTAACCCTTCTGTCATTTTAAATACATAAGAATTAAATTATATCAACAATAAATCCCTTTCAACCTTTGTAGCCTAAGCCGAACTACATCACCAGCTGACCATATCCACTGCGGAGAATTACCAACCTCCAAAAACTACTCCTCCTAAAAATGTGATCCCTTTCAACTTCTTCTTTATACATCAGCTTCATAAGGTCAATTCCTACAAAATAGCTCACCTCTCTATCAAATTTGTAAAATCGACATATCCTTTAGTTGGAAAAATATCATGTACACTTGATCTGTTTAACAACATTCTTAGAAAGTTCTTGCTTCTATTGAGGTGAATTTTTGCCTCTCCCTCACCTAGAATGCGAGTGATCCCTCTTGATCATGACACAAATTCAAAGTAGGGACCCCAGACTATTATATGAAGCGAGGTGGCTGATTCTCAACTGTTTCTGGGAGAAGAGATTCCTGGAGGAGTCTAGGCGAGAGAAGGGGTCAGGAACCACACTGGAGAAGATTGTCCTAAAACAAATCTTAAAGGAAGAGAAAAAGATTACGGTTTTTTTTCAATTGTTTGGATGTAGAAATAACTCAAATACCTAATAGAATTTGTCAACCCCAGAGGGATGTTACATGGAGGTGATTTTCCTTACAGGCATATAGTAATGAGAGGAAAGGACGTTGTTCAGGCAAACCAAGAGTTGATATGGATGATGTTCTTCCAGCAGGGGCATGCACTTAAATCTCTTTCTTCCTGTGCCTTCCTGGTCTTCCACACATAAATGTTTAATTCTCCATTTTGCCATCAATCAGCTCGCTGCTCTGGGACGGGTCTGTGGATAAAAGCAGCACAGTGCGGTCTGCCTAGACCTCCACATGCACTCAAGGCACCCGGAGAGCTTCTAACGAGCTGATGTCAGGATGGGGCCCTTGATTAATGATTCCCTGGGACATTCTGACACCCTCACATGGACGGGAGAGATAAAAGCCTGGCCAAGGCTGTCAGAAAGCCCTGCTTTAGAGGAGTGGGGCCAAGGTCAAAAACATCGGGGAAGTCCTGTGTGAAACACAAGGTTCAGAGTTTCCTCTGGGGCAGCGTGTTGGCCTGATAAGGTCAGGAAGAGAGCAGAAGATCATTCTGTCTACTCAAAGACAAACAAGAGACAAGATAGATGGTGTTAAAGGGGAGACCAGAGACAGGAGGAAGAATCTACAGATAATTGAGGCAGAAGGTGCCTGGGGATTTGTTCTGGAATGCATGATTTCATTTATCAGAGGAAGGACTGTTTTGTGTCACCCAACTTTGGATCTGCTTACTTCGGAGAAGGGTAATCTGCTCAATGCAGAAGGACCTCAAATTACAGAACTTTTTGATAAATTGCAGCTTCAAGTTTTCAAGAGCTGGAAACAATATCCTCCATGGAATGTGTCCTCGCCAATGAAGGCCCTTCTGGTCTCTCACTAAAGAGTACACTTCAAGCTGGGGGCAGTGCTGACAAACCTGAAGCACAATCAACTCCCCGAAGTGGGAGCACAAGAATGTTGTCCCCTTGATTTCACCTCTGGAATGCCCTGCCTCCCCACCCCACATCAGAACCCTTCTGGCCATGCTGCTTTAGCCTAGGGCTTTGTCACATGCAGCCTTGAGGACCTTAGTGGGCCTCTGGGTGGTCTCCATGACACCCATCCTAGTATTCTGTCTCTCTAGTGCACCATGTGACTTAGGATGCTTCTTACCATTGTTATTAGACATCTATAAAAAGAAAGGTCCATATCATAGGATTTCTTAAAGGTCCCTTCTAACTACATCTCAGACGTTTTGTCTGTTTGAGATTCCATATTAGTCAGAGGGAGAAAATGTTCACCTTTACTTTTATTGTCAGAGGACTGGAACTATAAGCAATATCTCTTCATTTATTCATCCATTCATTCATCATTTAATAATTATTTATTTACAGATTAGGTACTGTGTAAGATGGTCGAATTATAATTGACACAATTTAGTGTCTGTCCGAGAGACTTGCAGTTTACTGGAAGAGACAGGCAAGTGGATGGACAGATTTCAATACAATGGGGTAATTTTTATAGCAGAGAGGTATGCAAGATATTTACCCACCAAAAAACAAAACAAAACAAAACATATTCTCTTGTATATGCCAAATGGGATATTGGAAAGCAGAGAGTGATTTTAGAAGTGGTTTTGCTCAAAGAAAATAGGCACTTAAAAAAAATAAATTGCAACAGCAGCAGATAGTTTAAACCAAACAACTAAGTGTCTCTTGATCTTACTTTTGAATAAAGGAAGAAGAGGAAGCCACTAATGAACTCCTGATGGGGCCCCTAATCTGCTAAGGTTTAGAGACACAGAACAGTCAAAAGCCAGAGGAAATCAGATTCAAGGTAAGAAGACACGACTGTAACTCCAGTCAGTTTCATGATCTGTAAATGGTGACCGTGATACACACCTCTTGCCACCAGGTGCCAAGGTGAAACGATGACATATATTAAGCCCATCATCACATAGTGCTAAGAATAGGAGTTTCATAACTGGTAGCCCAGCCTTCCTTCTGTGAGGATGATGTCTTACCCTCTCTGTCTGGAATAGTCTTGATGATATATTTTAAATTGGATTGCTTCATTTTTTATTATTGAGTTGTAGGAGTTCTTTATATATTTTGGACATTAACTCCTTAACAGATATATGGTTTGCCATCACAAAACTATCTTAATATTAATTCTTTAGTTAAGTCATTCAAAACGCTCGAATATTTTTACAACTCTTGATGTTTTGTGTGTAACAATTCACCAGTTGACCATAAATTCAACAAACCAAATTACTCTATTTTTCTGGGTGTTTTTGGTTGCACAGCAGATGAAAACATTCCATCTTTGTTTATAATTCCATCTTCTTATAATTTGTTCTTCCTCTCTTGAGAGTTTTTCTTTACTAACCTATCTATTATAACCAGGATCATTTTATTAATATCTATCTATATCTATATCTATAGATATCTACATATCTATATAGATATATATCTAGATATATCTAGACATCTAGATATATCTATAGATATCTATAGATAGATATAGATAGATAGATAGATAGATATGTAGATATCTATATATATATATATAGATACATATATATATAAATTTTACAAGTATTTTAGATATCATCACTTTCACCAATGATTTTAAGCAGTTTTCTGAATCCGACTTTTCAGTTTTTTGTTTTATATTACTGAAGAGAAAATTTTCATTTTATGGGAGATAAGCTGTTGGATTTTTCCTTTAAGACTTGTCACTTCAAAATTTACAAGTATTTTCTCCTAGAAAGACCTCATAAAGTGTTTATTTTACTTTACTTTTCTATGCTTAGATTATTTTATATAGAATCCTTTTATCCATCAGGAATTTATAATCACATGTCAATGCAAAGGATTTATTGAAATTTATACCTGCTCAAAGACTTGCTAGTTTTACAAACATCATTTATAAAATGTTCCCTTCCCTCCAATTACACAATGATAAGCTGAAGTCATATGGGTAAGTTCTCATACACGTTTTCCCTTCTGTCTCATTGATGCATTTGTATGATTTTGTACAAGCACCACGCTGTGTTAATTTTTGCTACTGTATAATATATCTTTACATCCGAAAGAGCTAACAGCTCCTAATTCTTTAAACCGTTATTTGACATGTATATGTCCAAATATATTTTATAATAATTTCACATTGTTGCAGGCCATCTCCTTTTGGCGTTTTATTTATGATTATAGGAAATACATGCATTAGCTTGTAAAGATATGTTAAGCAAATGGTTTTGGCTCTTTATAGTGAAATTTAGTAATACTTACAGTGCCCCTTAGGAATCAAAGGAAAAGGTGATTACTTTGTATCTGTATTCAGGACTTAATTTTGATAGTGCTCCCTGAGGACTCAGATTCTTGCCTACCAGAGGTCTATATGTGTTATATGATTTTTATTTCTACTTTCTGACTGTAACATTGAACAAACAGCAATAGCAAATCAATGACTGGCAAGGACTTAGATTTCATGGGCAAACAAAATTGGCAGTGAGATGCTGAGCTTGGGTACATAATCTTGCCTTGAGAACAGGAAAAGGGTGGGATGATGATGCAGGCCAGTCTCACGTTGGGGTGCCAGCCAACTTCTATGCTCAGTTCCAATATTACTGCTTTTTAAATGTCAGCATATCACCACTGTGAGCCTGGGTCCCTATTAGAACTTTTCTTTCCTGAGACATTTCACTTTTTTTTCAATATATGAAATTTATTGTCAAATTGGTTTCCATACAACACCCAGTGCTCATCCCAAAAGGTGCCCTCCTCAATACCCATCACCCACCCTCCCTTCCCTCCCACCCCCCATCAACCCTCAGTTTGTTCTCAGTTTTTAAGAGTCTCCTGAGACATTTCAGATGGACACCTTGAAGCACGTTATATGTTTAAAATTTTAGTCACAACTCTAGGAACAGGGAAGCTTTGGTGAGATCTGGATTGTTTCTCAGAAGAGGGCGCCTGGGTGGCGCAGTCGGTTAAGCGTCCGACTTCAGCCAGGTCATGATCTCGCGGTCCGTGAGTTCGAGCCCCGCATCAGGCTCTGGGCTGATGGCTCAGAGCCTGGAGCCTGTTTCCGATTCTGTGTCTGCCTCTCTCTCTGCCCCTCCCCCATTCATGCTCTGTCTCTCTCTGTCCCAAAAATAAATAAACGTTGGATTGTTTCTCAGAAGAGACCTATCTTTAATTAAGGTATTGCCATAGGCATGACCATCTGTTAGGCACTGCACATACAGGACCACTTTCAATTCTCATGAACTCTGTGAGGAGGGGTCTTTCTAAATCCCCATTTTATGGCTGATGATGTCAAGTTTCAGACCTGGGAGACTGAAGTGTCCATAACAGACATCCAAGCCACTGTTTCGCCCATTCTTGCTTACTGCCATATCTCAATATCACTGCAAAGAAGTCTTTCTGAACACACATGTCTGAATACTTCTGAGGACAAGGAGCTCTTCCTCTAAATATGGCTTGATCCATTCTGTGTCAACTCTGATCTGACCACTTAAAAAGAATCAAACAAAATGACACTCTTTATATTAAACTAGATCCACGGGTGCCTGGGTGGCTCAGTTGGCTAAGTGTCTGACTCTTGATTTTGGCTCAGGTCATGATCTCATGGTTCATGAGTTCAAGCCCCACGTCTGGCTCTCTGCTGACAGTGCAGCTCCTGCTTGGGATTTTCTCTCTCTCCTTCTCTCTCTGTTCCTCCCCCACTTGGGCTCTCTGTCTCTAAAAATAAATAAACTTAAAAAAATAAAAAATAAAATAAATGATTTCCAGATTCCTTCCCATTTCTGACCTTAGGCTTTGTTTGAGTATTCTGAAGTCAGAACTCAGATACAGCTCAAAGGGATTGGAGGGGCCAATCATTCTCACTGAGTGACAAAATCAGCATTTCATGAGACAGAGAAACTGGTACCAGATCTGGTGTGTTCAGTTAGGAGATTTTTCAAAGGACCGCATGCTTCATACTGGAGCTCTCAAAGAAATCGGTTTTCTCCCAGCTGTCAGGGTTTTCACTGAAAAATCCCCAGACCTCCTCCTGATCCCACAGTAAGCTGTGTCCTCAACATCCATTTCTAAGATCTGTGTGTTCAAGAACATCTCATCTTTCCTTTTCCAGAAGTGGAAAGAGCCAGAATTTTAAATCATTGTTCTTTGATCTCCTTTCCAACCTTTTAGGTGATAGCTTTTCAATGTCTTGTTTGATCTATCTTTCAGTCCCTTGGAAAATGGATGGGTGACCTGTCCCTTAGCGTGTCTTCCTGACATCTCATTTCTCTCGGCTCTGCTTCAGAGAAGAGCTAGAGTCCAGGCCATTCAAGGTTATGCCCTCTAATGAGGGTCTGGAGTAACAGGTTCCGGGTATGGAATTTGATGTCAAGAATGATCAGCATCCATACCGTATGAAATTATTTTCTGACTCCAGCTGACCGTGCACTTTTCTTTGCAGCAACAACTTCATTAAGTGGGGGAGTGAGTTTCCAACAAGAAAAGGTCAACATTTCCATTCAGGCATTCAAACATCTCCAAGATGGGTTTGAGGCTTTAGAGTTCTATTGATTCCACCATCCCCATGCTGAGCACAGAACGTTGCCCAAAATAGATGGGCTAGGTCAATCAAAGCTCACCAGTGGGGCTATTTATTTTCTGTTTGATTCACAAAGCTATCAAATATTGAAGATGAAGGGGACCAAAATAATTCTACTTTAGAATAAATTTGTACATGAGACTTTACTTTCACAACTGATACATGACTGAAACTAAAATTCACGAAGAACATTTTGAAACAACAAAGTTTTCTCTGGTATGCATTTGGTTTATGTTTACCAAATACCCACAAAACATAAAAGTTGGGATTTCCAGAGGTGACCCAGAATCCGTCTAAAAGAAATTATCAAGTGGCTTAGAAATATAAGGCACTGTTGGGGGCCCTGGGTGGCTCAGTCATGAGCCAGGTCATGATCTCACAGTTCGTGAGTTCGAGCCACGCGTCAGGCTCTGTGCTGACAGTTCAGAGCCGGGAGCCTGCTAGGTATTCTGTGTGTGTGTGTGCGTGTCTCTCTCTCTGCTCCTTCCCTGCTCACATGCTGTCTCTCTCTCAAAAATAAATAAAGATTTAAAAAACTTTAAAAAAAAGAAATATAAGGCAGTGGTGATCAGGGAAGAAGGGTCTTGGTTCTGAACATAACAGATATTTATGGCATTTGCACATGCAAAGATGAAGAATATGCTCCCGAAAGAAGGGATGTCCATCTGGGAACAGCTTACCTAAATTACATTAATAATGATAGCAACTTCTCAAATTAACTGTATACTTTTTGTATACTTGTATGGCAATTAACTGCATCCTGATAATGGTTTTATTTTAAAAATGTATCATATATCACATACGTAAGCTTTCTTTTCTCTCAACAGCATAAGCTATACAATAATCATCATTTTTTTATTGAGCCCCATATTTTTGAAGCTTTATTGTTCCTTCCTCTGAGTGGATCTCATCCATACCTCTTCCCCCACACCTAAGAGATATATTGAGAAGCTTTTTTGACATCTTGAAAAGTCTTCGTTTTCCAAGTTGGCCTTTGTCTTTCCATTCCAAGATCACTTGCTTGAATCGTAGACATTTGCAGTGAATATCAAATCAACATTATATAAAATGGCCCAGTCACCTATCATATTACCCTGACCCAAAGGGTATTTACAAAACTTTTAATAAAATCCCTTCATTTTATTTTGCAGATGTCTACAGATCTCCAGAACCTCCATATATCTTGGTATTAATTCAGTTCATAGGTTTTATATTCTCATTTTTTTTGTTTGTTAAAGAGAGGTCAATTGCTCCAACTGTAAGCTTTCTTGGTCTTCATCTCTTTGAAGTTTTCATTATAGGTGGCCAGATTCTGACTTTCCTGACCCAGAATTTAATACCTATGTTTAATATAAATTGTATGTAAGTCATCTATTTACATGAAAAATATATGAATATCCAGTAGATACATAAGGTAATTGTGAGAAATTACTAAAACCTACACAGGTGGAAGTCCTGACGGAGGGGGAGGAGAGGAGCCTGAGCAGAGTAGCTCTTCCTGTCCCTATTGTATTGCTATGTGACATGAGTTAAAGTGGTCACAGCTCCTTCCACCCTTTATGTTTGGAGACTGGTTATGCCCATGCAGTCATGAATTATTTTTGATAGGTCCCCAAGGTGTTGTTTCAGGTCTGCTCAAGAGCAGGTCCTATGGCCTTTTCTGCACCTGCTTATTTAGCTGACCTCAGCTCTCTCTAGAAGTGGCCCTAACGAAGTCACCATTTGCCTGGGTAATGCTGTGTGTTGATGGTGACTGTATGCATGTCCCCTGTTTGTACTCTACAAGCTTCCTTTCTTCTGGTCCTGGAATAAGCCCCTATTTTGAGATCTGCATAGGGCTTCCCAGACCTGGCTAGCAATGTATGTGAAGGTTGTGCTAAAGGTTTTTTTCTAGGGGAACCAAGTACAGCCTACGTTTTTCCTGCTCAGGACACAGGCCACACTAATTGCCTCTAAAGAAATGAAATTTTCTCATTCTGATTCTTTCCTACTCAAGATGTATGACTTCTTTCCAGAGCAATAGACAACTGGAGTGACCATTCCCTTTGAGAAACACTGTCCCACCCCCCATCCCCACCTACAGGAGTGTGGCCTGGCTATGACTGCCATGAGACCCTAACATAATGCACAGACATCAGCACCTTTCTCAAGGTACAAGTTACTCAGTCTTATGTCTCCATACATGAAATGACCTGAGCCCACACTAGTTCCCTTAGTCTTTCCTCCCTAATGGAAAATCTTGATGCCAGTAGTCTCCTCATCATGAACAAATAAAAAGCTAACTTTGCATAATAAACCAAATCACTAACTTCATCCTGTCCCCACATACTTATTGCCAGCTCATCTTTCTTCCTGCTTCCTTTCTGTTCATAGTCCCATGGCCTTTGAACATACAAATTAAATTCAGCAAACATTGTATGCATACCTGTGATGAGCCTGGACTTGAGTAGGTGCTGTGGGTAGAGCTAATGTCAATTAAAGGGGTCAGAAAAAAAATCCTGAAGGAATATCCATGAAGAAAAGAGTAACCATTTTGACTGAAGTAATGTGGGGATGTGTCATGGAGGTATCCTAGAAGTTGGCCCTTGAATAAAGGTGGTTATCTGAGAACAAGCATCCTTTATTACTGAAGTGCATTCCAGGAATATTCTCCATTTGTACATCATTGATGTGATTTTATTCCTTTTCATCTCTTGGGTGATACCCAGCAGCTCATTGCATTAATTCTTACCTAGAGACTCTGGCATACTCTCTCTGTGTCTTAATATTTATCTTTCTAAGAACTCCCATACACTGCATGGAAATGTAAATTGATGCGGAAGTCTTGCAAACCAATTTGGCATTAATGGATCAAGAGTCTTAAAAATGTTCATACAGGGTTATTATGAGCCAGCAATTCCACTTCTAGAAATCCATCCAAATGAAATAACCTAAGACATAGGGGAAAATAAATATGCATAAATATATTTGCAGAAATATGTTTATCATACCATAGTTTCCCATCCTGTTGATACAATAATAAAAAAACTAAATAGATAATGAAAGAAA
Source organism: Acinonyx jubatus (assembly GCF_027475565.1). NCBI lineage: Eukaryota > Metazoa > Chordata > Mammalia > Carnivora > Felidae > Acinonyx > Acinonyx jubatus. Next base: position 20,940,619 of record NC_069396.1, on the reverse strand, counting down.
TTATTAAATGATAACACATTCATATGATGGACTGTTATGCAGCCATTAAAATGCTGCTTATGGAAAATAGGTAACATAAAAAATACATATGATGTATTGTTAACAGAAAGATGCAAGGTGGAGAAGTGTGCACAGAATATGATCATGACCATGTAAAGCTTGCATATGAAATAGTCTAAAAGCAGAAAGAAGTAGGGTGGGGGAAAGGAAAAGATGCAGAAATGTTGACAGCCAGATTCTGTGCGGATTGTTTTCACTCGTTTGTTTCACTTTCCTGAAATTCGAAGTGCTTTGAGTGGAGAAGCATTATTTTTTTAATGTATAATATTTGCAGTAAATTTGTAAAAGTACCTTTTCATCAAAAAGTTTATCTTCCTCTTTGTCAGGGCTATGTTTTGTGTATAGACGCACACAGCCCAGATGTCTCCATTTACTCTCCTTTGTTATCAGAACAGGTCCCCATAAATTTTACATATGCTTGAGTCTTTTCAGCCCACACACACATGCAACATCAGACGCCAAAGCTAACTCCCTCCCTTCCTGGTCAGGGTCATTTCCATCCAGGCCACCCACAGAGAGTCTGGCTATTTTAATATATAATAAACATACCTATTTCTGTAACATGTCTGGTGATTCTGATTGTAGCATTGTACTAAAGAGATAACCCCAAGTTTTTCAGTGCAAACTTTGTTCTGATCCAGCTGTTACTCCTAATTTGCCCCTCTTTCTTGGAACACCCCATGGATTGGTTTCCCACAAGTGCAAACACCAGCTCTTTTTGAAAGGTCTTTGCAGGGCTGCTTGGGTGGCTCCATCGGTTAAGTGTCTAACTCATGGACTCTTGGTTACAGCTCAGGTCATGATCTTACATGTTCCTGAGATCAAGCCCCATGTCAGACTCCATGCTGACAGTGCAGAGCCTGCTTGGGATTCTCTCTCTCCCTCTCTCTCTGTGCCCCTCCCCTGCTCGATCCCTCTCTCTCAAAATAAATAAATAAACTTAAAAAAATGAAATGTCTTTGCACATTATACTGCAAGCATTTCTGCTACCACAGAAAGTTTTGCAGCAAGATTTCCATAAATTCCTACAATCTGTGTTTAACAATGCCAATGCAATATTCCCACATTTTATGACTATATACTTATTGTTATTAGTCTTCCCGCCTCCACCTCTCATGTACCTCTGATCCTCAAGCATGGAATTTAGTTCAGTTAACTAAGTGAGATTGCCCAGTACCCTCCACCTCTCATGTACCTCTGATCCTCAAGCATGGAATTTAGTTCAGTTAACTAAGTGAGATTGCCCAGTAGCTGCCTCCACAGTTGGATCTTCTTCTAAAACATACATAATCTCATTCTGGCCCCTTTCTTGCCACTTTCTCTCTTCTCCCTCTCTGGAAGAACTCCAGCATGGACACCTTCACTTTGTATAATTTATCAATAAGTAGACATGTATTGAGTGCCTCACACTTGAAAAGTATAGTGACACGTCCATGGGAAATCCAGAGAAAGAAAAATGGGTGCCCTTACCCTCAGAGATCAAATAGTCTAGCAAGAGAGATAAGACAAGTTTGGTTAGCACCTAAATCTAAAGTATAGAAGATAAGAGATGCAGAAGAAGGAGGGAAGGAAGGAAGCAAGGGAGGGAAGAAGGAAGGAAACTAACATTTATCAAACCCCTTACATATGCTAAGCACATAAAAATCTGCTACAGAGAGGGGCACCTGGGTAACTCAGTTGATTGAACATCCCATTCTTGATCTCAGCTCAAGTCTTGATCTCAGGGTCATGAGTTTAAGCCTCACATTGGGCTCTGTGCTGGGTGTGGAGTCTACTTTAACAAAAATCTGCTACAGAGAAGTAAAGCCAAGGATTTGAAAGAACTCAATAAACACTCTCAACTATATTTTCATGGAAAGAACAAAGATAAATGAAAAGTGAGTGTGTTGGGAGAGGGTTGAATTTGGAATCCAAGCTTAAGACATAGAAGTTTATATAGATGAAATCAAAGTGATAAGGTAAGCAAGTGGAGATCATGCATGTGCAAAATGGACAAGAGCATTCACTTATTCCCCAGTTAGGTGTATTACACACTTGTTACGGAAAGAACCTAATTCCAGGACTTCTAAAATGGTGGAGTATTTCAGTGTATTCACTCTCTAGCAAAAGAACAAATTAATTGGTGGAAATTATTTTTTTAAAAAAAGAAAAACAATCATTTAAAGTGTCTAAAAATTGTTCTAAGGACATACTCAAATGAAGAAATATGTATTCAAGAAAATGTACTAAATTTCAACACAAAAAGCAAGTCTGTGGTATTTGAGCCAGGACCTGCTTCCTTTCCTCCTAGCCCCATTTTATAGAAACTCTATCCTGGGTGCTCTACTCTGGACAGATGCCCCAGGATGATAGTCTTTTCCCCAGTTCACAGTGTAGCATTACCAGGCCACCTGGGAGGGGGAGGCTGCTTGTGGTTTTAGTCCCCAGCCCCATGTTACAAAGGCTCTGTGCTCTGCTCCAGTTAATAGTGGCTGAGAGGCAGAAAGCCCTTTCCTCTACCTATCCCTTACACCTTGGGGGAAGCTTTATTTCAGGTGGGATGGTCAAGAATGCTTCCTGTCCACTCCACCCTCCATCAACTATTCCCCATCACCTCTACCCCAGTGCGGTCCTAGAGAGGGAGTTCCATGATGGGAGAGGCAAGTTAAGAATACCATGGTATTTCATTTCCCTGCAATGCTCACAATTGTAGCATTGGTATCACTCTGGGAAAAGTGGTTCCCATCCCTACTTCCTGTGCAGTGCCCTAAGGGATGGCAGATAATAAGGACAAGAGCCCCACACTCTGCTTCCTTGCCTATGGGTGCTATGGCCTGAATGTTTGTATCTCCCCCAAATTCATATGCTGAAATCCTAGCCCCTAAATGTGATGTCATTAGTTCATGGGAACTTTGTGTGTGTGTGTGTGGCGAGGCAGGGGGAAGGGGGAGGTGTTACTTAAGTCATAAGGGTGGAGCCCTCTGGAATGTGATTAGTGCCTCATTACAGAGATCCAGAGAACTATCTAGCCCCTTCCACCTTGTGAAGACACAGTGAGAGAGTACTGGCTGTGAACTAGGAACAGGGTCCTTACCCAACCATGCTGGCACCCAGAATCAGACTTCTAGCCTCCAGAACTGTAAGAAATAAATATTTATTGTTTATAGGCTATCTAGTCTGTTGTATTTTGTTATAGCAACCCAAAAGGACTAAGACAATAAGTGTTGTGGAAAACAAAAGAGATGTTGGTGGAAAACAATTTGAAGATGGCTGGTAGCTCCATGATAGAAGCAAAATGGCAGAGCTGTCAGAAGTTTAATAGAGAGAACCAAGGAAACCTACAGAATGGAAGCTCATCGTCAATTCTGAAAGACTATGCACATGTACTAGGCTAAACCTGATCAGGAGCAAGCAGGAATGAACTTTAAAGAATTTTTCAATCCATGCACTGAAGCCTTAACACAAAGCAGAAGCCTCTCTGGCACATGAGGCTTAAACATAACCTCTGACCAAATGCTGGCTACTTTGATGCAGTGGCAACTCCAAGGTGACCAGGCTTACAAATGAAATCATTCTCATCCTTGTTAGTCTGGAAGACTGTGAATGCCCAGGAATGTACCTTCTCAGGAGAGATCAGAGAGGGAATCTCCCATCTACCAGTCCCTGGTTGAATATGGGGCAAAATGCCATAAACACCATAAACTCTGATAGCTGCCCCCAAGCCATACGTACATACAGTGGTAAAGAGTAAAAATATAACTGGCCCAGGAGACTTATCCACAACGTTTGATCAATATATCGTTCATGCTGACCCAGGGGCAAGCACTAGCAACTAGTCTAAAGACTAAAAAAAAAAAAGGCAGGGGTAGGGGATCATCTGAGCAGGATATTGGAAGCAACACACTACTGGGGAAAAAGACTTTATGGAAGTATTCAGCCAAGTCACAAAACAAGTTCATGACCGAGCAAGTGAACAACCACAAAAACTCCCTGGGGAAGTATAAGTGATACAGCATATTATTTAAACTGTCTAATTTTCAACCAAAAATTACAAGACATACAAGACACAATATATTGCTACAATACATTTTCTAATGGAAAAAATATGAGACATGTAAGAGATAGTCACATAAGACCATATAGTGTATGAGTTAACTTATAAGAAATGTTCAGGATAGGACAATCCATGGAGGCAGGAAGTTGATTCGTAGCAAGAGCTGGGGTAGGGCTGTGGGCAATGGATTGTGACTTCTAATGAATACAGTGTTGCTTTCAAGGGGGCTTAAAATGTCCTAAATTTAGATTATTCTTCTCATCACATAACCCTGTCAATATATTAAAAAATAATTGAGTTGTACACTTTAAATGTGTATCTTATGATATGTAAATTATATTTTAATACACTTGTCTAAAAATGTAGTTTATAATTTGCACTGGTGTCATTCCAAGGTGGCTATATAATTCACTGGGGTGGGGATAAGGACCTATTGTTTTTGGAAAGAGTTGATAAAAAAAACTCAAGCAGATCTTTTAAATGGCCTTGTCTTATCACTAAGATGTTATTCTGAATCAGGGATTTGAGACAAAGAGAAGCTTATGTATTCATATGATAATGCTCATTTTAGGAGATATTTTTCTAATATTAACTTAGGTCAATGTCCTCTTATATTTATGTTGTGGAAGAGAGGGTGGTCAGAAACTTAGAATGCCAAACAAGTACGAAGAGGAGATTCCAGAAAAGAGATGATGCTTTGAAGTGTGAAGGAAAGAGGAGCAAAACTTGGAGGATTAGGTGGACAGAGAAAACATTCCAAGCAAAGGGATCTGCATGCCCAAAGACAGTGAGTTGCAATAAATGGAGCCTGGTCTGATTTGAGGACTTCTGGTAGATCAGCGTTTCTTGCTGCCTGGTGGGAGATGAGGATAGAAGAAGTTGGGTTGAAATCACAGCAAATCTCAAATACCTTGCCAGATATCTCAATACCTTGCCAAATCTATCTCATTCCATAAGCTATGTAGACTTTTAAGCAATGGGCAATCATAATCAGATTTGCACTCTAGAAAGATTTTTTTTTTTTTTGTGCACTCTTGTGGGGAAAGGATTAATGAGGACAGACTAGAGACATAGAGATGGTTGAGGAGCCTGTTTCAAACGTTTCTTCACATAAAACAATGATGGCAATTGTATGGAGAAGAAGCAAGAAACATTTCTAAGGTACAATCAATATCGCAATGACAAATTATGTTAAGAATGAGAAATGGGTCTAAGGCACCAGGTCTAAGGCAAAAAGTCCATCATAGTTGCGACCAAAGCTCAGAGAACTGTTAAAATTGAGAGCAGAAAAAGAAAAAGAATTGAAAGCAACAAAAGTTGAGTAACCCAAACTAATTGCAAACCAACTCAGATTTTTTTTTCCTGCTGTAGCTTGAATGTCAATCACAGATTTGAAGCTTAAAGTACTACTTTCTCTTCTGTCCATTTTCTTTACACAGTGTAACTACTCCATCACCTCTCTTCCTCTCCCTGAACAATGTTTCCCCTGGTCCCATCCCAAGAGCCTCATTTGTATTCTGTCTCCCACTCTCCTCCTTACTTTGGACCTCAAAAGCCCTAACAACCAGCTCGACCTGCAGGCTCTGCCTTGGAGGGTGGATGAAGTAAAGAAACAGAGAAGCAAAGAAGACAGAATCAGTGTAGCCAGGATAAGCAGCCTGATAATTTGTTTCATCACACAGCCTCTGGACTTGAGAGTTGGTTGCATCCTTTCCCCCTAGAATTGTTCAGTATTTGTAAGGTTCTAAAAGTTTTGCTTTGGTCACAAAGCAAAGTCCCCAGCCCTACTAAAACAATGTTTTTGTTTGTTTCTTTGTTGTGTTGTTGTTTTTAAGAAAAATAGCAACTGAGATATGAGAGCACAGCTATCAGTTGGAAAACACCCCTTTCTTTTCTTAAAAATTTATTTACTGTTTATTTTTGAGAGGGAGAAGGAGAGAAAAAGTAGGGGAAGGGCAAAGAGAGAAGGAGTCACAGAATCCAAAGCAGGCTCCAGGCTTTGAGCTGTCAGCATACAGCCCAAGCGGGGCTCAAACCCACAAACTGTGAGAATATGACCTGAGCCAGGGTCAGACACTTAACCGAATGAACCACATAGGCGCCCTGAAAACACCCCTTTTCTGTCCACAACAGGAACTGTCCTTTAACAAAGACTGCTTGGGACAAGCCTGTTAGTCTGGAGAGGAACTGCCCAAAGGGACAACGGAAGTAGACTTTTATCAGTCATATTAACGTATACACTTACCTTTCTGCAACACCCCCCCCCTCCCCAACACACACACAAATGCCAGATGGGCCTGAGTGACAGATGGATTTATCAGGAAAACGTTCCATCTCACGCTTGGCCTGAAGGGGACCTCCCTGGCTCACGAAAGGTTTGGTACCCGCCTCTTCAGTCGCCCATGTCCCCAGTTTAAGCATTTAAGCGAATTCCTCTCTGGGAAGTGTTGGCCTGTCTGTGGCTTAGTCTAAGAAGCAGATGGAGTGCACTTTATAGTTCAATCAGGAATCCAAATTAAAGTCATCGGCTTGTTCTTAATGGGATTAATGGGAGTTGAGGAATCCATGCTGGCAGCTTGAGAAGCTGCCTGACATTGACAGGAGGCCTGCCCTATGTTAAGTACACATAGGTATGTCAAGTGGCTGGGTCTCCAACTTCCGGGGTACCAGATCTAGACCAGGAGGGTGGCACAGGGTAGAAATGCTCTTGTTTACTAAGGCCAACAAGTTTTGTAACCTGATACTCTTCCCCCCCACCATTTATCTTTGAGGTGTAAGATATACAGTAAAATTCACACTTTTAAGCGCACAGTTCTGCGAGGCTTGATAACTACAGACAGTCATGTGACCACCACTATAATTAAGACATGAAGAAAATCCCCCCTCCCGCTTTGTAGTCATGTTCTCCCCCAGCCTCCAACCGCAGGCAAACACTGGTCTGCAACTGTCCCCATAGTTTTGCCTTTGCAAAAATGTTATATAAATGGAAATGTTCAGAATGTAGCCTTTTGAGGCTGGCTTCTTTCACTGAGCACAAATGCTTTGGAAATTCATCCACGTTGTTAAGTGTATCAGTAGTTCGTTCTCATTCCATTGGAAGTACCGCAGTTTATTTATTGATTCCCCAGTTTATGGACATTTTAAGCTCTTCCCAGTTTTTAGTGATTATGAATAAAGCCACTGTAGAGATTTGCACACAGGGTTTCCTGTGAACATACGTTTTGTTTCACTTGTTTAAATGTCTCTGGGTGGGGATGTCTAACAATGAGAAAGTGCTTGAAGTTTTTCCAAATCAGTTGTACTATTTTGCACATAACCAGCAATGTAGGAGAATTCCAGTTGGCCCATGTTCTCACCAACACTTGGTATTTTGCTGTTTTTGTGTGTTTGTTTATGTCAGCTGTTCTTATAGATGTTCAGTAGTGGTTTTCATTGTGGTTTCCATTTGTGTGTTTCTCTAATGACTAATTCTATTAAGCATCTTGGGTGTGTTTCTTTTTCACCTACACACCTTCTTTAGTGAAGTATCTGTTCAGATCTTTTATTCATTGTAAAAATCTGATTGTTTTACAGTAATTGAATTTTAAGAGATGTTTACGGGGTGGCTGGGTGGCTCAGTCAGTTAAGTGTCTGACTTTGGCTCAGTCATGGTTTCGCAGTCTGTGGTTTCAAGCCCTGCATCCGGCTCTGTGCTGACAGCTCAGAGCCTGGAGCTAGCTTCAGATTCTGTCTCCCTGTCTCTCTGCCCCTCCCCTGTTTGCGCACGCACTCTCTCTCTCTCTTTCTCTCAAAAATAAACATCAAAAAAAAAAAAAAAAGATTTTAAAAAAAGAGAGAGATTTAAGTTTTCTAAACACAAGTCCTTTAACAAAATATGTGAATGTGAGTATGTTTTTACCAGTCTGTGACTTGTCCTTTCCTTGAGAGCAGAAGTTCTTAATTTTGATGAGGTAAAACTTACCCAGTTTTTACTTTATGGATCGGGCTAAACAATCTTTGTCTAACCCAAGGTCTCAAGTATTTTTTCCTCTAGTTTCTTCTTGACACTTTGTCCTTTTGCATTTTAACATTGAGGTCTGTTAACCATTTTGAGTTAATTTCTGTACAAGGTGTGAAGGACAGGCTAAGGGTCTTTTTTCTGCATATGGATGTTTTTGTTACAATTGAGATCCTGGTCATTATTGTTGCTTATATTTTTAATTTGCATATTTGAAAATATTTATCATTTAATTCATTATTTAATTAACATTTAACTTTATTGTTTTTCTTCCCATTTTTTTCTTCTTCATTGTCTTTTTCTCCTCTTCCTCCCCCACCTCTTCCTCCTAATTATTTTTATATTGTAATTTCCAATATTTGGCTATTTTGACCTATAAAGCAGAAACTTTTAAGCTGGTAGGTCCTTTCTTACCAAATTGTTGCTTAACATTTTTTTATATGCTTCTGCAGATAGATTTTTGTTTCTGGTGTCTTGAATTTCTTATTTCCCTCAGAAGTTCTCGTTGTAAACGAGTAATATGATTTTAGCATTTAACAAATGTCAAGACTTAAAGGTACACATTTTTAAAGAATATGTGAGAATTAAGTCCATGAGAAACCATCATTTAGTTGGACAACACCATCAACTCACTTCTGCCCATAAATCAAGGGGAGATGAAGTCATCGAACAGCTATGGGTCCAGGCCTTATGGAAAAACAATTTGAAATTGCCTTTCAAATGTCTCTTTTTTTGGCAATTTGTCAAAATGAACAATGCCTTCTGAAAATGCAAGTTTGGATATTCAAATATCTTCTGCAAGAAAAACAAAAAAGCAAAGCATTAAATATTTTGATATTAAGGTTCCACAGGCCTCTTTTTTTGCAGAGGAAAAAAAAGCTGGATTTTCTTAAAATGGGGCTGTGTAGAAATACTCATCTTTACATTGAGGAATGCAGGCATTTAGGCCTTATAATACCCTGTACTACCCCTGTAATATCCCCACCCAACCCTAACATTCCTGGGTTTGGTAAGAGTATTTAGAACTGGAAAAAAAATACAGGACCCTTAGGTTCTGTCCTAATTCTGACAATATGTGTAAGCAAGACTCCTCACCAGTATTCTGCATCATCCCTTTAAATACTCCCAGTAATGAGGGGCTTGTTGTTTTCCAAAGACATAAATTCCATAGTCTTCAGTCAGACGTACTTCACAGAGAATAATTTTATTACTTTACTCCCATCCATTAACCTACCTAGAGGAAGCCCCACCCCACCCAATAATCTTTGGGATTACTGTCAGTCCCAAACACATCAAGACATGTCTGTTTTCTAATCTAACAAGACTCTGACCTTTTGCCCTTACCCTTTTGAAATGGTTTTAAAATCTCTTACCACTTAGATAGATGTCAATTTATTAGTGTTTTGTTTTCTTTTTGATAACTGGGGTTTTCATACCTAGAAACAATTCTGCAGTGGTAGTATGACCAAGGGCAGACAGAAATTTATTATCACCCCCTTTATTCTTTTGAACAAGTAAAAGTTTGTACTGGGAAAATAAATGATTATAAAGAGAAGATATTAATGCCCTAATGAAAACTCTGTGCAGGTTGGCTAGGATATCTGCAGTAAACTGGAGTCAGAAGTCCTGTCTCCTCAACATGACTACCTTGTCTTCCTACTTCTTGTATCATTTTTCTCCAAAAAATACATTTCATATATAGAGCTGCCTCTTCTGCCCACAGTGATCTGGGCTTCTCCAATCACAGTACCCAGACCTCTCCCCACTGGGATTGGTTCAGGGATTGGTAACTTCTCTAAGCCAGCCTAGCCTTCTCTTGGATTTTGCTGGAACCATCAAGGAAGAGGTGTTTGTTTTTGTTTTCTAGCATTATGGACTTAAAGAATTATGTGTACCTGAAGCTATTGCAGACTGTGATGGTTAATTTTATGTGTCAACTGGGCTAGGTCACCGTGCCCAGATATTTAATCAAACATTACTCTAGACATTTCTGTGAAGATATTTTCAGATGATATTCACATTTAAATCAGTAGACTTTGAGCAAAGCATATTACCCTCCATTATGTGGTGGGCCTAGTCCAATCAGTTGAGGAGCTTAATAGCCAATTAGTTGAGGGGCTTAATAGAAAAAGACAGATGTTTCTAGAAGAAGAGGGAATTCTACAAGCAGACCGCCTTTGGATTCAAACTGAGACTCTTCCCTGGATTTCTAGCCTGCCAGCCTGCCCTGCAGATTTTAGACTTGCCTAGCCTCCAGTCATGCAAGCCAATACATCTCTCTCTCCTCTCTCTCTGTGTTTATGTGTGTACGTATGTATGTATCTGTCTATCTACATAGTTTTTCTAAACAACTCTGACTTGTAGAGAAGCCATAATTTCTTTCACACGGAGGAAGAATAAAACACATATAAACACAGGAACATGCACACACATGAAAATAGTTTCTTAACTATTTCTTTTTTTTTAATTTTTTTTCAACTTTTTTTTTTTTTTTGGGACAGAGAGAGACAGAGCATGAACGGGGGAGGGGCAGAGGGAGAGGGGGACACAGAATCAGAAACGGGCTCCAGGCTCTGAACCATCAGCCCAGAGCCTGACGCGGGGCTCGAACTCCTGGACCGCGAGATCGTGACCTGGCTGAAGTCGGACGCTTAACCGACTGCACCACCCAGGCGCCCCTACTATTTCTTAAACTACAGTCAAGATACACATATAACGCTATATACTGACTCCACTCACCCCCATTTAACATGTTCGCAACCATCTGTCATGTCACCATGTTACTACATCACTTTGAATCATCAGTTTTGATAGTTACATATTACTACATTGAGAGAACATGCCACAATTACCAATCACATATCATGCTGCTGAACATCTAATTTGCTCTGATAGCACTAATCATTCTTGTGAATATACCCATGCATGTATTTTTCCAATATTTGGGTGACACTCTTGGATAGATTTTCTGAGGTAGAATGGCTGCTCGTGACAATTTGGCTCAGGGAGACATTTGCCAAATTAATTTTCCAAGGAAATATACCAATTGACACTTCTGTTGTCAAAACATTAAGGCATTTATTTCTCTGAATTCTTGCCAGCATCACTATTATAATGTTAACATTTTTTGTTTTCATTGAAATAGAGCAGTTTAAATGCTACCTTAGTTTAATCTGTATTTATTTGATTACTAATTGGTGGGAATATATACATGATTTTTCTATGTTTTGTGGCTTAAACTTACTCTTTTGCGGTTTGTTCCTAATCTTTACTCATGTATCTGTCAGCATCTTACTGATTTATGGGAGCTGTTTGGATGTTAAACATGTGATCCCTTTACTTGCTGGATTTCATATAAATATTCTCCCTTATTTTTTGCCTTTCTGGGTCAGTTGTCTTTGCTCTTGCTGTTCCCACTGCTTGAAATACTCTTACACCACATGTCTGCGTGATTAGCTGCTTAGACTTTTCAGGGTTTCACTCAAATAGCACCTCACTGAGGCCTTTGGCAGCCAGACTGTATAAAATTTGAGGACCTTCTTTTCTACCTGAAAATTTCTTTCCACTTTCCCTAGTTTATGTTTTTCTCTTTACCACTTATCACCATAATAACGCTATGTAATTTTAACTCTCTGTCTCTCTGTCTCTCTGTCTCTGTCTCTCTCTCTCTCTCTCTCTCTCTATATATATATATATATATTCATATGTATATACAGACACATACATATACTGACTTATCATGTTTATTTTCTGCCCCCTCACACCACCAGAATGATAGAATACTTTTGCTAAGTATTAACCAGACTTGATTCTCCTTATATTTTCTGTTCCACTCTATTCTATTTTAAAGAGGCTGCCAGAAAAAAATAAAATAAAAAAGGCTGCCAGAATGTTCTGTGCTTCTGGCCTCAAGGATATTTGCCCTAGAGAAGCAGAACATAGCCGGAAGTCGAACAGTGTTTCAAACTCTTGTATAAAAGATTAAACCCAATGAAGAAATAATAACAGCCAGTGGGGAGACATTCAATGTCTTAACTCCACTCTCAACGAAGACAAGAAGGTGTGATGTGCATCTGACTGAGCTGACCACAAGTTACCTCTTTGCTATGACTCCAAGGAGTCGGACATAAGTCAGAGGAGATGGGGTATAGGGTGACTAAGGAAGTGAGACCCTAGACATTAGATATTTTCTGTGCTCTAGAGAGTCAGGACTCTAATTCTTCAGACCAGTGTGGCTTGCACAGGCAAGATGTTTGTTGAGACTCCATGGAGATAGAGATGACAGTTAATTTCTGGATTCCAGTGCAACCCTGAATAGGAAATTTAGGGGCAAATGTGACTGGGGATCAGTTCCTCCCATCTGGTAGAATGGGCACACCGCATGGAGGTTAAATAGATTTAAAAGGAAAAAGAAGAAGAATACAGTTTGCAGGACTAAGCTTGTGATCTGAGATACTAATCTACACACTTTCCCAATCCAAGTTGGTGGTTGCAGCTCAACGCGCCTTGGGCTGAATAAATCCCACCAAGCAACTGAGTTTGGTTGGATCTTATTCCAGTTGGGATTTTCTGCCTGCTGATAGCTGACCCAAAGGGAACTTTTTCATCCCAGAGTGGCAGGCTTGTCTGGGGACCTGAAGGAAATATATTAATGGGATATAAAGTAAGGCAGGCAGCCAATGGTATTTCCAAGCAACAGCATTTGGGTCACCTTCTGGCAGGAATGATATCATACCCTGATCAATAGTAATGGCCACAGAAGTGTTGGACAATTAATTGCTGCTTTTCACATCTCAATTTACTTAATGGGGGGAGTCCTGTGGATTATGGAATGATTCACCTCAGATGATTCCTTTGTCCACTTTACCTTTACTTTATGTGGAAGGGGATTGCCTTCAGTGGGGTAGCATTCACTTTGGTTCTGTGTACATGTGACAAATGTTTTATCTTACATCTTTCAGAATAGCTGAGAACCCTGTTACTCAGATGCTGTCTAAAGACCAGAAGCAAAAGCATCACATAGAAGCTTGTTACAAACATATAATCTCAGGGCCCACTCCTGCCCCACTGAGTCAGTTTACAGCAAAATCCCCAATTGATTCACATGAACATTGAAATTTGAGATGTGCTAGCCTAGACCAGTCAGTGGAACAGGTTGGTCAGTCTTTACCATAAGTGCATTAGAATCTCAGTGGGGAGGAGTTGCCTCTGAGGCACTGGCCTGGGGTACGAAATTTAAGGGAGCAACAAAAATGCAATTATCAAGATAAATAGAAGTTAATGCAATTTTTTTCAGAAAATCAAAACAAATGCAAAAAAATATATGATGAAGAAAATGTCAACTTTTAAAATAAAGGTAGTAGAGATATTAATATTTTTTCCCATTTATTTCTGGCTCCAAAAGAGTTTGGTAAGGCACTGCTTAAAAAATACAGATGTGTAAATACCATCCTTCTCTGAATCAATTGGTCTGGGATAAGGACAAGACATCATCAAGAACAGCAACAATGGTAAAGCCAGTGAACATTTATTAGTTGGAGAAAGCAATCATTTGTCCTACTGAGTTTCCTATGAAGCTATATGCCTGTGTCAGGACTTAGTTACCATTTGATCATCCCAAGTAGAACTTAATCCATTTGAAGGCAAGGACTTGGTCTATTTTGTTATTGTTGTTTTCCCTGGGCGCTGATAAGTGTCCAGTTATAAGTCATTTAATAAATATTATAATTTAATGAACAAGTAAGTGGTCATTCATCTATACAATGTAATACTGTGCAGCTATTTAAGTGTTTTTTTAAACTCTTTTGCTGATATTGAATATTCCTCCTATAATAAGTGAAACAAGGAACATAAAATGTATAAACAGTATGAAGCCAATATTCTTTTTTTTTTTTATTTTCAGTATTTTTATATCCTAGGGAAGAGAGTTAAGTTTATTTTTTTTTAAATCAGCCTTAAAATTTAAACCTGCAAAGAGGAGAAGCTGATATGTTAGAGTGTTTCTCTACGATAAATAAGATCACGGTTTATGTTCCTTTTCTTTCCTTCCCAGAGTCGCTAATCACCTTTCTGCATTTGTGGGAAAAGTCTCTCTGAGCCATTGAAAACCTATCACACTGTCTACACACTGGGACAAAATTATTGGTAGGGTCACCATAAAGATTATTACCCATAAAGGGTCGTTTTGAAGAAGGAAAGGGAGCACTATTAAAAATTACTGCAGGCGTGCCTGGGTGGCTCATTAGGTTAAGCGTCCAACTTCAGCTCAGGTCATGATCTCATAGTTTGTGAGTTCGAGCCCCATATCAGGCTCTGTGCTGACAGTTCAGAGCCTGGAGCCTGCTTCACATTCTGTGCCTCCCTCTCTCTCTCTGCCCCTCCCCTGTTCGCACTCTCTCTCTCTTAAAAATAAATAAACATTAAAAAAAAATTTTAATTACTGTACTGTACTGTACAACTACAAATAGTAGGACTGGCTTGGGGAGAACCAGGACATGCGGTCACGAGGGTTATTGATAATACTCCAAATAAGTGCCTGCTTCTACATGTTTCTAATAAACAAACAAATAAACAAAAGAATAGCTAGGAGACATTTGGATCTTCAGGACTTCAGTTATCTTGCTGGAAATTAAAAAAAAAAAAACCAATAGTCAGTAGTATCTAAGTATATTCTTTATTTGGAGTTTTATCCATAATGTTGAACAACTGAAAGGGAATCACTCTGAATATTAAATGGGTCCATTTCTAGAACATCGTAGGCTGCCAATCTATTGTCCATTTGATCTCTGAGCATGAGAATCATGTGCACATTGCACACCATTACAGGTGAGAGCAGATGTTAAATGTTTAGCAGAATAACTAGCAACTATTTTAGTTCCCTTTCTGCCAACTAGTCTGGGGTTAATAATCCATCATAGTTAAAACAAAAACCTATCTCGTTAACTAGAAACTCACGTCATGGCAAAGCTCTCCACATCCTTGAGGGTCCCTTGAATGGGATTTTGACACTTTCTTTCATTTGAACATTGGCGCCCTGAGCAAAAACAGCCAGAAGATCTCTTTGTGCAAGTCACATACGGCTGTATTTCCTTCATTTAGAGTCTTTTTCTTAGCACAAAGATGCCCAGCTTTTGGTGCAGGAGCTTTTCAGATGCTGGAAAAGCTAGAGGGAAACCTCCATAAGGGTTTAATGATAGCTGATCAACTACTACCTAGGAATATCTGAAATCCCTATATTAGAGCAACACATTTATAACCTTTCTGATCCTCATTTGGTTGACATGGTTGCTATTAACAAATAGGACTGAAAGAGGAAGCTGATCTCACTCAAACTTCGAGTTAAAAAGCCTAGTGTTGATAATGCTTATCATTATTTATTGGTTTGTTCCTCAGTTATTTATTGGGCCCCTGTATATGCCAGGCAATATTCTGGATTCTGGGGGTACAGAGGTGAAGAGCACAGAGCCAGTGTCCTCATGGGACTGTCACTATGGTGGGGCAGGGGACACAAACACTAAATGCATACCATAGGCATTCATTATCATATCACATAGTGGTAAATGCAGAGAAAGAAAACAAATGAGGTGAGTAGCTAGAAGGGGACTCAGTAACAAGGACTCGGTGTCCTTTTTTATGTAAGGTGATCAATGAAGAACTTTCTGAGAAGGTGAAATGTAAGAAGAGCAATGGTGTGTGTGCAGGAAGGTTGTTCCTGTACGTGGACACTCAGAAAACCACCCTGAATAAGAAATTACATGGTAGTTGGTAACTCTTTGGAACTGAGTTTTCCTGGAACTCAGAGTTAGGTCACCAGCAGGAGAAGTATATTTTCTTTCCAGGTTCTCTTCTCTATCCTCTGATTCTTGAAACAAGTTAACTTACCTTGTAGAACCTCAGTTCTCTCAGCCATTAAATGAGCTGGCTGCACACCATCAGTGCTGTCCAAACCCCCAGGGTACCACTGAATTCAGTATCACCCTTCACCACCCATCCTCTGCCTAGTCAATATACCTGAGTAACAGATGTACTATTTATGTAATCTATATTTATGTTAAGTGGTTCGTCTTTTATCTAAATGGATGTATTTTGAAATGTTTCTGCACCCAATTCTAATGTGGGGGACAGAGAGATTACCCCACCAACAATCTGCAGACACCAGCTGGGTGTCCTACTCAATTCTGACACTATTCTGACTTGGAAATAGTGTTAGATTCCCCAGGTTGAGGGCTCAGTCCAGCAAGACTGTCCCTACCCCACCATGCCAACTTGAGATGCCAGTCACAAATCCAGGTTGTCACATGTGCTTCTGATTGACTATAGATCAGAAGCTCTGGCAACCCTCCTCTTTGTCTTCAATTAATATGCTAGAGGGGCTCACAGAAAGCAGAACATTTTATTTACTACAATCCTGATTTATCATAAAAGGATATAACTCAGGAACAGCCAGATGGAAGAGATACACAAGGCAAGGTATGGGGAAAAGGCTCGAGAGTTCCATGCCCTCTCTGAGTGGCCACTCCACCCAAATCTCCATGTGTTCACCAATCTGGAAGCTTTCTGAACACTGTCCTTTTGGTTTTTATGGAGACTTCATTATACAGGCACGACTGATTATGTCATTGGCTATTGGTGACTGATTTCATTTCCAGCCCCTCTTCCCTCCCTGGAGGTCTGGGCAGGGAGCCGTAAAGTTCCCACCCTTTAATCAAGCAGTTGGTTCCCTTGGCAAGTATCCTTCATCCTTAAGTGGGGTCCGAAAGTCATCTCATTAACTGAACAAGGCACCTTAGTTGTTCTCATCACTTAAGAAATTCAAAGGGTTTAGGAGTGCTGCCAGAAAGGGGAAGAAAATTAAACATAACATTTCTCATTATAAATCCCAATATCACAATTTTAAAAGGAAACGTTGTGTTATTGCCATGAGTGGAAACCCCCCCATAGTACAGAAGGTAACTGCACATACATACATGGAAAGAAAACCATTTTGTTAAATTCTAGCTATTAGATTTGCTGCTGAAGACTTTAATCTACTGGTTTTATTTCCCTTTTCAGAAAGGAAATCTACATCAGTTAAACCTACAACTTCAAACTAGCCCTTATTCCATTAGAGCAAGCAATAAAAATTTAGCCAACACCCCCAAGAAGCCAGAAATTGTTTATTTAATTTCTACAACGTAGCATGCTCTGTTCTAGGCTCTGGGGTACACAGTGAAAAAGACAGTCTTTGCTCCCCATGGGGCTTACAGTCTAGAGAGTAAACAGATTTACTTTAAGTAAACAATGCATTGAAAAGATAAAAATATCAGAAAGTGCTATGTGCTCTTGTTAAAGAAAAAATTATTCATGACACTTGTTAAAGATGGCAAGGCACACTTTATTCATGAAGAGCTACTGCAGTGGGGTTTTCTACCAGGGGAGACGACATGCACTCAAGTTCAACTTAAACAAGGACAGCTGGGGATTTACATCCAAGAAGCAGATGGGGGTCCATGGATGGAAAATTACTAAGAGGAAATATCAAGGTAGAGAGGTTCTTGCTAGGCTGAGTCAATAGGATTCTTGCTGAAGATAGGCTAGGGTGATTAAGGTTGAGAGTAGCCAGATAGTAAGGGTAGGGAATTTTCACTACACTGACTTCTTCAGGATTCTTGCTGAAATGAGATTCTACAAAGAGGGAAGAAGGGCCAAGTTCAGGCCTAGTGGGACAGAGGACTCAGAAGAGCCTGATTAAAGTTTGGTCAGAGTAGACAATCTTTGTCACTCTGCAGAGAATGACAGAAGGGCAATATGGCAGACAGGGAATAAAGAGGCTGCTTTAGATTGGGTGGTCATGGAATGAGCCACCCTAAGGGGTAATGGATTCCATACAGAGGGAGAATTGTGTGCAGATTATCTACTTAGTAATTTGAAAGGGAACACCTTTCTCCCGTTAAAATGTATTGTTATTCAATGTCATCTTAAAAACCGTTCCTTCTAACCACCAGAAATACAGAAATGCACATTCCAAACTTGGAAAACAGTGAGCCACTGGGATCAAGATTCCTCATAGCCTGCGTTTAGGAGTCACTATTTCCCTGCTGGGGAGGGGGCTGCTGGACTGGGAGAAGCCCTAGGGCTGCAGTCCCTGCACAACAAGATTCAGTCCCCATTTTAAAGCCTACCCTGGGGCCACTGGGTTAAGTCTTCCCAGGAGAATCCCAAGAGCCCCTTAAATTTGCTTCTGGATCTAAGGTTAACTACTGAATCACTTGCAGATGCTGGAAAGATTCAATTTACCGTAGAAAAAAAGCCCAAAAAACACCAAGCACAGCAACAATAAAATCATTCATCTGTGCAACAACTTATTTATATATGTAGGTAATTTCCTGTTCTAGGTCATCCATTCCTGGAATTCTTGGATCCATGCCAGACAGAGATTACATATCCCTGTCATATAAGGAAAACGAGACCCGCAGAAATTAAGCAAATTTTTTCAGGACTAGCAAGACAGACACATCATCTGAAGGCCCTTCCATCTGTTCATTGCATCGGGTCCAATTTGATCTGAGTATGTGTTGGGTGACTGTCCTGGGAGGAATATCTAGTCACGGAAAATCTCAATTGAAGGGGTGCCTGGGTGGCTCAGTCAGTTAAGTGTCTGACTTCAGCTCCAGTACTGATCTTGCCGTTTGTGGATTTAAGCACCGTGTGGGGCTCTGTCTGTGCAGACAGATCAGAGCCTGGAGCCTGCTTCGGATTCAATTCTCCCCCTCTCTCTCTGCCCCGTCCATGCTAATGCGCTCTCGCTCTCTCTCTCTCTCTCTCTCTCTCTCTCAAAAATAAGTAAATAAACATTTAAAATAATCTAAATTCAAAGCATTATAATGATGCTATCAAAACATGGGTGTGGGAGCAAAGAAGGTACCCAGATGAATTCTCTTGTCCATTTCTAGGAGTTTAGAATTCTGAAAAACCTAGAATATAAGAATTTATTTCCCTTTACCCATCCATCCCTACAGTCCTACCCTGAGAATTTACTCAGTGCCTTCTCTGTGCTGGAAATCCAAAATGTAACAAAGGAAAGGTGGGTGCCCCACACAAGGGCTTATCTAGATTGCTAGGTCAGCATCATCAAACTGACCACCTCTTTACCTACTCATAACAGAATGTTATTTGAAAATTGTACTTCTAAGCACTACTATGTCTTTCACATCCCAGTTAGATGTTTGAAAAAAAATTTAAGGTGAAATTTACTACAGCATCAAATAATGTCCAATTTTTCTGAGTGCTAAGTGAGGTAAAAATTGTGGTTAAATTAAAGTCAGCAGAGTTGTTATGAAAGAAAAATATTGTAATGAAATTATATGTCTGCAAATCTAAACATTTTCAGAGAATTATGTCTACGAAAAAAGGAGCACCGTTGTTTCAGCAAATGAGCAAAAATACATCAAATATGAAATTCCTTATATTAGAAATGTCAGTTTTTGCAGTTCTTGACAAGCTCATCCAAGTTTCAAATACCATATGATACATAGTTTATATCCAATTAAATACAATTCATAATCATGTAAATTTACTTATTGTCTTCTAATAAGATATTTAAAAGCTATTTTACATGTTGCTTTGCCAGTTTTATGCTATATATTGTAATCAAACAGAAGTGAATGCACCGATTAGATAATTAGTCTAATTAAAACAAAAAATTCTTTCTGATGGTAGGAAACTTTTTCTTGTTCTCTGCCTGAACTAAACTACCACATGCTAAGCTATGTTCTATTGTTGGCTCAGGAGACAGAGGGAGAAAAGGGAAGCATGCGGTGGTAAATTGTTCCCTAACCTTGTCCTGAAACCTGGGACAAGGAAAAGAATATGGACACTAACCATATCATTGCTCCCTTCTATGGAGTGTTTCCCCTCTTCTGGAAACTGGCAGTGGCTCTAGAAATAGGAGCTTAGTGATTCTTTACCACCACTGAAACTGTGGAAATTCTTAGTTGCATTGCATGTTTGTGGAAAATGAAGTTCAGAGAGCTCAAGACACCTGTCCAGAGTCACACAGCTAGTGAGTGTTGGAGCCATGTTTTTTACACAGAGGCATGTATCAAATGCCACACCTAAGAAGCAGTTTGTTGCTTTCACTCTTGAGCTGATGATTTGGGCTCTGAGTAGTATGAGGGGCATGTTGCTTTGATAAGCCTGTGAGAGATAGCCAAGTAGTGGCAGTTAGTAGATTAAAGTGACAGAGAACTATAACATCATGTGTAAAATGTATAAAGACACATGGAATGAAAAAAGCCCTTTTGAGAAAATCATTAAAAATGATTAGTTGAGTTAGTCTGCAAAATAAAATTTCACTTCTCACTCTGAGGCCATTTGGACCTAACAATCTCCTGACATGGACTTTTTTTTTTTTTTAACACAATTTTAATCACATCAAGAGAATAAACTACCAAACTTCTGTGTGAATCATAATACAAACAGCTATAAAGTGCCTAATTAGTTGTTTTTTTATAGTTGATTTTCAACATCTACATTGTAGAGACATGCAAACTCCAGGAGAAACAATGCACGGTTTTGTCCCATCTATTGGTGTGGACGTGGAAGGCAGGCTAGGCAATCAGAGGTATGACTGGATCCTGTCGTCCCACTCTGTGGTGAATGGCTGTTCAAAGTAATAAGCTGAACCCAAGGAGGTGGGGAGTGTCCATCCCCTCTTAACTGCCAGTGTCTCAGCTGAATCACTGATGATGAAGAATATCATTGTTGTTGGCTCTTTCACCTAAAGGATAAGCCCCTGGACCAAGGTGGAAGAAATGGGACCCATTCCCATCCAGCTTTGACAACCACTTCCTGCCGATGCTTGGGAGAGTCATGTAACCGCTCATTCACCATCTCTGACAGTGTAACCTGGGCAGGGTATCCCATACTTTGCCTTCTCACAGGAATAACATCAATTTTTCACATCTAATACATGATTTCCCACAAAGTGTGAGCTCAAAAAAGGCTCACTAATCGAAGAAAAGAATTAGTGAATTAATTAATATGCTCTTCTAATTTTTCAAAGCATTTGACATACATGGATAAGGTTTATGCTTACTAATTATCCTTATTAATAGAACTAAAGTCAGAATTACTTGTAGTCACCAGAGGGACTTATTTACTTCACCATCAAAATAGTCCTTTAAGTTGGCAGAGAACAGTGAAACCCGGTTAGAAATACAGTCACTCAGTCGACTTAAACTGCCCTCCATGACTTCTACTCTACATGTCCAGCTCCCTCTTCTGTAGCCAGCAAATCCCTACTGCTGATGACCTACCTGACAGTTCCATCTGACCCAAACGTCTCCAGTTTACAAGTCCAATCCAAACTTAATTCAACGCTTTTCCCCATAAACCCACTTCTCCTTTTGGATTCATGACCACAGATACCAAGATCACAGTTCACTCAATTTCTCAGATGAGGAAGCATAAAATCAGACCGGCATTCTTTACTCAGCCACCAAATCTGGATATTATCTGCTTTATTGATATGCCATCATTCATTCAAGAAATATTGCTTGTGTACCTATTAGGTTTCAGGCACAATGAAAAGAGCTAGGCATACAGTTAGAAAACACGATCCTTTCCACCTTGGAGCTTACACTCTGCTGTGTCAGTCAGACCCACACACACAGTAAAGGCCAGTAAGTAAAGTAAGTTCAAAGAATTACAACGGATACAAAGGAAACTAGCAAAGTGTGGTCCACTTTGGACGGAAAAGGGTCCCGTTTGGTCTGTGCAAGGAACTGATGGATGGATGGCCAGCATGGGTGGAATGTAGTGGCTGGAAGGAAAATGGGGTAAGGGGAAGTTGATAGGTTTGCAGGGGTTCTGGTCATGTAAAGCAACAAAATAATGGAATTGGGATGTATTTGAGGACTTTGGGAAGCCAGTGAAGAAGTTTGGTTATGGGGTCATGTGATCTGAGTTGTGTGTTAATATCTTTCTGGCTTCTTTGTGGAGAAGAGGTTGGAAGTCAGAGAGAATGGCTGTGGGTTTGTCTCGGTGTTCCAGGTCACAGGTGAGGATGGTCTAGACCCAGCTGATGGCAGCACAGAAGTAGAGTAGCCTTGCCTCTTTCCCATTCCCTATCTACTGACTTATTTGAGGCCCTCATTTTATCTTATTTTGACTTTCATAAATACCCTGTCGGTTATTTAGATGTTCTTAATCTGTCCTCCACACTGCCTGCCAGATACACTTGTGCTCAAAGATCCCAACTCACTTTTGACCTTCCACCCACCATCACTGTCCTGAAGAGGCTCTCAAAAATAAGTGAAGGATACACAACAAAGTAATGGAATTGGAACGACTAAAAATAATGACTTGGTCCCACCTGATGTACAAAGCAATACTCTCTAGGCACTGTGCATGTGTATTTTCAGCAAGTTTCTCCAAGCGTTGCAGATCATCTTCTCTCTTATCCTCCCCACCATCCCTGGGAACACTGGCTTCTTAAGATACAATTTAGCTAAACACAAGATCTGTCCAGAACTGCTGCAATTGGCCTATCCTCCTCCATTCACGGTCGACATCTCACCATCTCCTGTGTGTCTTTTATATATGTTGTCCCCTCAAACCTGAAGGAGAGAAAGTATCCTGTTGCACTGTCTGGGGAGGTGGGTAGGCACAGAAATCAGTAGGTGGTTACAAGACAACAGGATAGATATTTTGGAACAGGGCTGGGAGGACCAAAAGATGTCAAGGATGATAGCAAGATTCATTGTGCATCCTGATGTCACCAGCAGGGTCTACCAAATAACATTTTGATGAATGAATGAATGAATGAATGAATGATGATTGTAAACAATGCCCACTATTCAAGTACAAGGAGAACAGAACAGTGTTCCTTTAGCTGAATCGATGTCATAAAGCACTGATTACTTATATCGAAATAAGGAAAAACCACTTAAACTAAGATTGCTTTTAAGGCAATATGTTCCAAATGAAAGAGGACTCCACTAGTCAGGAAAGACATTTTATTTCCAAGCTTCTAAGAGGGTTCTACAAACAACAGAGGCTTAAAGTAAAAAAGAGAAGATAAAAAGAAAAAAAGAAAAACAAGTATTTTAACTATTGAAAATTAGACAGCCTTTTTTTTAAACTTAAACATAAAAATCTAAAAACGTAGTTGTCAAATCTAATCTAAATACATTCCTAGACAAAAAGGATCATCCATGGTGATGGGGTTACTTACAGCTGTATTCTTGTTTAAGTGCTATTCATCTTTTTGCATTATTTCTTTATTTCAAATTCAATTGGAGATCTGTGCAAATCTAGCAAAATATTCTTTGGATTACAAAAACTATATAAAAAATGAACAGAACCTGCAATTTATGGAAGTATTGAGAATGTGCAATCCTTCATTGAAATGAAAGATTCCAAAGTGACATTGTCCACAGAATTTATTCCACTGAAGTGTTCAATTTGATTTAAATGCAAAGTAAATTGAAAGTGAGCACTTCATATAAACATTTCTCTTTTTATGCATGTTGACTGAGTCATAAAAATAGTATGTAGCAGGATATCAAGAAATGCTTGAAACAAAGTTTCACAATAAAGTATTTAAAAAAGAAAGATAATCTAAAAATTGTCTGCAACCCAAGAGAAAGCATGTGCCCTGTTTCTAAGGGGAAAGAGGGAGAACACGTGTAGCATGACTTTGTGTGGTCTTTCCCCGAGTATTGCTACATTTTGACCTTTGGCCCAGCTGAACAGGTGTAATGTACTCCACGGAAGTTCCAATCCCCAGGCAGCCAGATGGGACTTCCAGAGACAGCAGGCATACTGGCACTGACCCTCAGAATCCACCAGGGTCCCTGCCCTCATTCTGAGCTTGTTGCCAAAGCATATTTTAAGGTTTAGAAATGAATTGCTCTTTCTTTCATCAAAATTTAAAATGCCACATTATTTTAAGAGGACTGAAATTCATAGGAGGGAAATATAAGCAGTTTCAACTGTCAGAGTCATTATGAGAGCCTGGCAAGATCAAAGTAGGGAGAATTAGAATAACATTGGATGTCTGATAACTACATGTAGCATATTTCTATTTTTGACCCTTCCCTCACCCAACCCCCAAATGCTCAGTGTCGGGCATAAAATCTACATCTTGGAACTTTAGAGGTCTGATCATTTCATTTCCTCATGGATTCATCTCTCATAACCATTGAATTACTGATATACAAGATAAATGCCTATTATATAACAAGTATTGCAAAATCAGAGACTGACCTAGATCTTTTGCATCCTTCTTTTTCAGAAGATGTGTGCAAAGAGAAGCCAGGAAGCTAACACTGAGAATGTACAAGAAAGCTTTAAACGATGTTACAGAATCTTGTCTGAAAAAAAAAAAAAAACATTTGCAAAACATACTTGATTTTAAATAAACAATAAAAGCAGCAGACTACAACATCTCATAAATAGGGTTATTAAAAGATCACAATTATCTTAAATTAGAAATATAAATGGGTCATTAGAAATACTTAAATGTTTCAATGTTAAGAATGAAACCCAGAATTAAAAAAGAATCTGTTTTTTATTTCAAAGTTGCTTCTTATATTGAAGCTCATATTAAAGCAACAGTACAATGTTCATAAAATATAAGTGTGATGCCGTAACATTTCTTACATGTCAGAATACTGATATTTGTATGTATACTAAAATAAGAACTTTAAAATTGTACAAATAGATACATTAAAAATGACATAGAAATAGGGCGCCTCTCACTGAAACAAGACAGTTATATCTGGCACGTATTAGTTTAAGATGAAAGTAGAAGGAAAAAGATTTACAAGAATCAGCAGTAACAAGATTGATGCTCAAGAGACATAATTGTACATTGTATTGTACATACATTGTATGGGTTTAAGCTGGCTGAATATTATATATTTCAAGTTTAAAAATGCACTACATATAGAGTGTCCATAGTTTAAGGCGGAATTACAGCTCAGAACTGTTGTCCTTTCTAATTTTCTGGAAGCTTCTTTGACAAATTAAAAAAAAAGGAAGAAGAAGAAGAAGAAGGAGAAGAAGAAGAAGAAGAAGAAAAGACTTAGATGTTCATAACACATAAACGATTTCCCTTCATTGTAAGTTCACCATGAGACTTCTCCTTCACTTAAATATTTTGTACGCCAAGTGGTTTTTTTCTCCAGCGAAGTTGATAAACAACTTCAATATTTGCCTTTTTGCGAGAAAAAGTACTTCACAGTATTTACCACTTTGATGTCCTTGCAGTTTTATTAAATGTATCCTCTCTGTAAAACTTTGCTTGTTTTAAATGAGCCTTTCCTTGATTTAAAAAAATACCTGTTTACATATCTTCTAGATTCTTCAGAATGCCAGACACAGTTCTTAAGGCCAAATTTGTACCATTATTGTTAAGAGTCGTCGTCAAAAGTGTCTTTGGAACCGTACAAGTCTGCTAGTTTCTTAAAACGAGGTCCCCAGTTCTGTAGGTAGTCATAGTCCAAGTCTGAATCTGTGGTGGCAGACTCTAAGGAGCTCAGGGACCCGGCCACTGAGCCCCTGCCTTCGTAACCATAGATTTGGATGGAATCATAAGGAGGGGCAGTTGGGTCATTATCTGCCTCCTGTATTCTCGTGTTGATGAAGTCATCGACGTCCACACTGTTGGGTGCTGGCCGGAGTCCAGGCCTAGGCATGTACTGATACTCGGGTTTTATGTCTTTGCGAGGGATAAATCCATTGATCCCATCAGGATTCTGGAGGGTGGCAATATCAAAGGCTTCTGTGTCTTCTTCCCCGCCCCCTTCATCGTCATAGGTAATGATGTTCTCACGGACATCTTCTTCCTCAAAGACTATGAGTGGTTCTTTCTTTTGCCGTCTCAGGGTCACAAACAACACTACAATGACTATGGGGAAAGCACAAGAAAGTAAGCATAGGTCAAGCCCAGTATTTCTGGGTTCTCCCCACCCACCACCAGGAGAACTCTGCTTACTGTAAGACATGGTGTGTACAAGCTTCAGAATAGGAACCAGTCTATCACTGTGTGAAATGAGAGCTTTACCTGGAATCCCCAAAGATGTGTAAAACTGCCCTCCACCTGTCTCTTCCTCTGCAAAATGCCGCCAGGAAAGATGATACCCAAACAAACTGGCAAGTTGGAACTATTTTGAGCTTTTTACAAATGAATCCAATGCTATTTGGAAGTCATGTTCCTCAGAATTGGGAAGATTCTAAATATATTGGTCTGCAGCCTCTTAAAAATGGCTTATGTCGGTTTCGTTTTCCAACGGAAGACAGCTGTCTCTCCAAAGTTTATGAACGAGGACGTTCAGAGACCTTAGTCCTACCTTTCTATAAGAGGTGATGCTAGTTCCTGCCCAGAGGGCTGGGGGCTGGGAAGAATGAACAGGAGTCCTACTCTACCTTAATAAGAAATCTTATCATAAATGTGGCAGGGTTCTCTTCAGACCACCGTATGGAAGAGGGGAAGTTTATAATGACCCCCAGAAGACAAATCTCTTTATTTGCATATAAGGAAACAGCATCAGCTGAAGCCCAGAGGAACAGCTCCATCTCCTCCCTGGGAAAGGTGATTCGACTACCCTCAGGCAACCTAGCATCGCTACAAGAGGTTTCTATGATATTCCATGAGAACACTCTGCCATGGCTAGACTAAAGAAAATGTTTGTGGCTGAATCTGACAGGTGGTCTGGGAGCCCTAGTCGGTACATCATCACTGGGAGATGCAAGGCTGAGGCTTTGACCTTGTGTGGACTGTGACCGGCTCCCAGCGCTCACCAAGCAGTGTCCCTCCCCTACGCCCAGGTGACAACACCTACGCCCAGACCACTCCTTTCCACCTCCTGTTTGGCTGACTCTTCTCTCTCATCATGGAAACCTATCTCGGCATCTCATTCTGACACCAGACACGGCTACTGGCATGCACTCCACCACCCACCTGGCCTCGTTCTTCTATCATCATAACTTATAATTTGGTTTACATATCTGGCCCCCCCTCCCCAGACTCTGAATTTCCTCAAGCTCTTTGGCATTCTGTTCCCTCTGCTTGGAAAATCTATCCATCCCAGTCTCTCTCACCATCTGGAAAATTCTTCAGCATCCAACAAGTATGTCACTTCCTCTAGGAAGATGTCCCTGACCTTAGTCAATGTGAGGCAATTCCTGCTGTGTGTCCCCATCACCTTTTATTCATGTCCCTATCATGGCACTCACCCCATGCCTCTGATTTATCTGTTCACTCGTATTTTCCCTGATAGACTGTGAACGGTCATGGACAAAGATGATGTCTGATTCTTCTCTTTATCCCCCAGGGCTGAACACAGGACCTGGTACCCAGATAATTCTCAAGAACTCTTTGTTGGCCTGAACTCAGGGGCTGTTCGCTGTGCAGCTGGGCCGCCTACTCATTCAGTGGAGAATGAAACATCATGGAACAAGCATAAATTTGGTGTCAGACATCCTTGGGTTTGAGTCCTGATTTTTCTCCCACGTGATCTCATCTTGCTGAAGGCCAGCCACGGTAAATGTTCTTAGCATGGGCACACTGCTGTTCTTTCAGAGTAAACCAGAGAGGACATGAGAATGCAGAAGTGGGGCAGCTAACTCAGCCTGCAAGTGCAGGAAAAGCCTCCCAGGGGTCCCCCAAAACTGAGGCTTGCTCCCAGATAATCAGAGGAGGAGTCAAGATCCAGCTTGGCCAGGCCAACCTCATCCATTTCCTTAAGTCCTTCAGACGTTGTCTGTGGCCTCATGATTACTCCTTCTGTCCCTAACTCTTCTCTTTCCTCCTCTTTTTTTAAATGTTTTTTTTAACGTTTATTTATTATTGAGAGAAAGAGCAGAGCGTGAGCAGGGGAGGGGCAGAGAGAGAGAGGGAGACACAGAATCTGAAGCAGGCTCCAGGCTCCGAGCTGTCAGCACAGAGCCTGATGCAGGGCTCGAACTCACGGACCGTGAGATCATGACCTGAACCAATGTCGAACACTTAACTGACTGAGCCACCCAGGAGCCCCTTCTCTTTCATCTTCTAAGGCAAACTTCTGCTCATATCCCACACTTCTGCCTGAATTCCTCTTGTGCAAGACCTTCTCAGATGTCCCCCTACAGAACCCCCGGCTGGTTGCTGCTGTGCTGTCCTGCAGTGCCTGACAATTTGCTCATCAGAACCCTTCCTCGACTCTGCTCAAAATGCTTGTCAAGTTGCCACCCAAATCATAAAATGCACCGGAGCAGACACCACCTGCATCTTGTCTCAAATTGTAGCCACAGTCCTTGGTATAGTTCTGCTAACCAGCCTTCACTCCAGAAGTGTATGTTTCCAGGATGGGCATCTGGTTGCAAAACCCTTCCTGCAGGCCACAGCGGAGTCCGCTTACCCAGCAGAATGACGATGCAGGCGAGGATGGCGATGAGCGCCCCCGTGCTCAGGCCGGCATTCAGGATGTAGGCCTCAGCATTGCAGGACAGCAGTACACCGTGCACATCACACCCACAGACCTTGATGGTGAGAGTGTTGGTGCTACTCATGGGAGGGACTCCGCCATCGCTGATCACGATGGGCAGGAGGTACAGATCCTGCTTCTGCCGACTGAAGCCTCCACGCCGGGCATACACCCCTGCAGTGTTATCTGTTGGAGGAAAGGAGACCTTTGGAATCACAGCATGAATATTTGTGCATTCAGCTTGGCAGACGTGAGGCTGAACTTTTCATCCTCAAGGTCAACAGCCAGAATCCTTAATCCAGGTATCTGTAGAAGCTACAGGCATCTGGCCTTGCAGAATAATGTCTCCATATTTTGGAACCAAGC
The DNA here is from genome assembly GCF_027475565.1 of Acinonyx jubatus. Classification (NCBI taxonomy): domain Eukaryota; kingdom Metazoa; phylum Chordata; class Mammalia; order Carnivora; family Felidae; genus Acinonyx; species Acinonyx jubatus. The sequence continues at coordinate 20,911,713 of NC_069396.1, read as the reverse complement.
TCAGACATTGGCTCTTTTTTTTTTTTTTTTTTTAATATGGGGTAGATACACATGTCCCCACGGGCAAGTTAAGCACACTGTTTTCTGATAAGGTATTGCCCCTTTCATCAGATACCACAAGAAAGTGTGGGCTCAGACCATACTCTATGGGAGTATAGGAGATAATTAAATATATAAATGAGTGTGAGAAGAAACAAACAGAAAAATCTTTTTCATGTTTGTACTTTCCTACTTCATGGCAAGCCTTTGGCCAGTTTCTGTTTGTCTGCTTTTGTTTTTGTGTTGTTTTAAGACATTTCCAGTTCACACGCAAACCTTACCCATACTGTGAGCCCACTCATAAGTCCTAAAGGAATATGTGTTTAAAGAGGAACTTTTTATAAAAACCCAGTAGCAGGTTTATAGTCTCTTTGAAATTCAAGCACCATCCACCAGCTAGTTAAACATGTCATGCCTCCTGCTTAAAATAATTCTAAATCATCTCTGCTGTCCACACAACACAGCCCTACCGAAAACCACTAGATTTTTCTCTATATTTAAGACATTATTTGCCTTCCAGGGTCACACCCTATCCATTCCACACGCCCCAGTTCAGCCTGACATGCAGACATGGCTTCTGTTTCCCAAGCACACCACACCTCCCCCACTGCCTTTTTACCCACTGTTCTGCTGCCCCAGAAAGCTGTTCCTATGAGCATGGGAGGAAAACCCCTCAAGCCTCAGAACTGAACCCAAAAGCCACCACTTTGGGCAGCCTTTCTAGACCCCTCCCAACATCTCCTTTGTGATCCATAACACTATGTATTATTATTTATTAATTTTTTTTTGAGAGAGAGAGAGAGGAGAGAGAGCATGTACACAAATGAGAGAGGGGCAGAGAGAAGGGGGGAGAATCCTAAGCGGACTCCACTCAGCGTGGAGCCTGAGACAGAGCTCCATCTCACGATCCTAGCCAAAATCAAGAGTCAAACGCTTAATTGACTTATGCGCCCAGGCACCCAGCACTACATATTCTTATAGAAATTGACACCCCACTATTCTGTCTTTATTTCTTGACATAACCACTTTGACCTCGCCTAGATTGTGAACTTCTAAGAATAGGGGACTTCATCTCATTCATCTGTCTTTCCAGGGATGGACACACAAGAAACATTCAAGAAATGTTTTTTGAATAAATGGCATAACTGTGTTCTGAGAAAGGTTTAACCAAAATTCCCGATGTTGGCTTCCATATATTTTTCAATCTTTTGTAACCAATGCCCCCAACTACTTCCTCATCATGTTTTCTGCATATCTATACCAGCCAACATTTTTTCCAGACTACATGTTAAAATTTTTTAATGTTTATTTATTTTTGATAGAGAGCATGAGTTGGGGAGGGACAGAGAGAGAAGGAGACATAGAATCCAAAGCAGGCTGTAGGCTCTGAGCTGTCTGCACAGAGCCCGACGCGGGGCTTGAACCTGTAAAGTGTAAGATCATGACCTGAGCCCAAGTTGCAGGCTCAACTGACTGAGCCACCCAGGTGCCCCAAACCAAGAGCCGGTTGCTTAACTGACTGAGCCACTCAGGTGCCCCTCCAGGCTGTGTGCTCTGGGGGGACAACACTGGTAATTATAAAACAGGTGAAATTTTAAATATGTTCTATCAAATTATGTGTACACACACACACACACACACACACACACACACATACACACACACACACACACATACACACACACATCCTCAACATGGCTTGCATCTGTATGTCAGTTTAGAATCAGTAACTTACAGCAATATGAATGTATGGGCAACATGATGGCCCAAAAGCTAGTGGGTTTAGAATGGATCGACAGTACCACGAATTAGCTCTTGTTGTAGGAAGAAATACCTTAGAATCTCAAATTTAAATGGGTATATTTTAGGTGAAAGGAAATACAATACATTTTCTGTGAGATAAAATTTATTAAATATAAAAGACAGATTCAGTCGAGGGATGAGCAGATATTCTGAGTGTTGCAGAAGGTAAGGTGTGTGTATGCATTGGTTTTTAGCGAGCTGTATCGCGACAGATTCTCTGTTTTGTTGCCAGCATTTCAAACAAAGCAAGGCAGAACAGCTAGCCCTCATTTCTATATTTTCTGAATTTAGTATGACTGGCATATATTGTTCTTATCACTGGAAAAAAATTCCACATAGTATGGAAAATCATGAAAAAATAAAAACAAACTAGCCCAAAAGGCTGTTAACTGAAAATTCTGCTTCCTGACTGTTCTTTCCTGTTCTAGCCTATACCCTGTTTCTACGCTTAAGAAATACAAAAAAATTCACATATAAATAAATTATTTCAAAATACGTTATTTCTTTCCCTTCTCATGCATTTTTTGAGCTCAAATAAGATTTTCACAAATTAAAAGTGACAACATCTACCCCATTTTAATAATCTGAAATGTCACTAATGCCACTATGAATAAAAATAAAAATTAAAAATCTAAGATGGAAAGCAAATTAATTAAATTGTTTGGCCAAATACACTTCTCTGATACAAGCAACATTCCCAAAAGATCATTCACTTAGATTATCTGTTGGGTCGCATCCTGTCACCCAGGGTGTTGTTTTGGAGGGAATGTAAACTGGGTATTTTGCTTTTGGAAACCTGTGGAAGGCAGGATTTAAAATCTGTTCTTCAATGTGCCATCCACCCAAGAGTGTGTCTCCAGGTCACAGCATGCTGGCTTACACATGATAGTGACTGAAAATCAAACACTAATGGAAAACATGGAGCTGAGCAGGACACGGGCATGTGATTGAAAGATGTTTCATATTCTGAACAATGAGTCCCCTAAGACACACTGAAACTGTGACATAAAAGCTCATCAAGGAACCCAGCTGACCAGACCATTCACCATCTCCAAGTGATGGACCAGTAGAATCTTGAGAACTTTTAATGTTTATTTATTTATATTGAGGGGGGAGGGAGTGGGTAAGGGCAGAGAGAGACAGTGTGAGGGAGAATCCCAAGCAGGCTCTGCATTGTCCATGAGGAGCCCGATGTGGGGGCCAACTCACAAATGGTGAGATCATGACCTGAGCCAAAATCAAGAGTCAGACACTTAACCGACTGAGCCACACAGGTGACTCAAGAATCTCAAGAACTTTCTAAAAAGTTCTTCTAGCCAAACATGTTACACATATGGATTTAAGATTAGTTGAAGAGGTGGGAAAGAAATGGACTGAAAGTCTCTTCATGGGCATACACTAATTACATGCTTTAAAATGCATCAGTTTTTCTGTCTAGAGCCTTACTTGTTCATCTTTAAAATGAGGACCCTGGTTGATATCAAGCATGCCTCACAGGGTTGTTACTGGAGTCAAATAACATAATAAAAGCTATGGTTATTCTATGGCTCAGGGAATCCTTCCACCAGAATATTTAACACCCACTATTGATATCTTCCAGCACTCATGACTGGATTGGGGTAGCTGTGATAGACCAGAAAACTGTGTAAACAGCCTGGCTTGGCACTTAGGTGCTCAGCGTTGTTTGAATGAATAAAATATTTCTCCTGTAGATCCAACTGGACTCTGGACCAATGGGAGAGTGAGCTTTCTTTTGGGATGGCCATTTTAGAGGAGTCAGTGCTGTGTCCCCTGATGGTCTTTCTTGTGGTCCACTCTGATCACTGATCTTCGGCTAAAAAAAGTGCCACCACTATGGGCAGGAATTTCATGAAAACAAATCTAGAAAAACACACTGAAAAAGAAACAAACTAGCCATAATAACAAAAACTTGTTATACTGAAAATCAACTTTGCATTCTGTTTGACTATGGATTCTCTTTCATCCAAATCATTTTCATTGGCAGTCACTGCTTATGCATTTTTGAGAGGGTCCCCTCACTTCGGATATACACATTCCTAAGGTTTTTGGGTGCCCCATGGATAAAAGAGGCTCCATGAGCCTTTTTGTTTTTTTCAGGGAAGTGTCGAGTTGGCTCCATGGCTAATAAGATGAGGCCGAAAAAGGCAAATGTTACCAATGTTTAAATTTCCATCAAGAGATTTCTCAGATCCTCTTCCTTTATAAAGCTTCCAAAGAGCAAATCTCTCAGTAGTTGGGGTCAAACAGGCCTGGTTTTGAATCTTGAATCGTTTACATATTAATTGCCTGACTTCAACTGTAGTAAGTAAATGTCCTGAGTTTCTATATTCTCACCCAGGAAACTAATAATTTTAAATGTTAAAACGATTCCATTCATAAAGGTACTTAGCACAGCGACAGACTGTTGGAGATGCTCAGTAAATATTAATTCTTTCCTGGAAGCGATCCTCTTTGAGCAATAAACTAATGAGGAAGAGAAACTTAATGGCAGAGAGAGGAAAGTGAATTCCTGGAAATGTCATTGCAGCTTGGAACACAAGGGTCTACACAGAAGAGCTCATCATCCAGAGGTAAGAAAATAGTTCACACTCCTCAATCCTGGGCAACATATTTCCCACAGTAAGAAAATGTTTTTCAAGCACTTCACTTTTTCATCCTGACACCCAGGGTTCTCATTCCTGGCCACAGACATGTAACCAGTTTCATTTTCCCCCTACTTAGGCAAAACCTTGCAAATAGGGTCATTAATTACTAGCATATGTCATGCACAAAATGCAGTGTTTCCATTAATGGAAAATAAATTCAGATTTCAAATTTTTATGTCTACATCCTGGACTCCTAATTACATGCTGTTTTTACCTGCACACTTTGTCATTACACTAACAAAATGTAAAGGGACCTGATAATGATTGTCTCCATGGTACCAGTTTGGGATGCAAACATAAGGGTTATGATGATGATGTAGCCCATTGGAGGGATACATACAACTGACATTAAAAGGGGAAACTATGATGGGTAACCAACCAGCCCTCGATCGATAGATCACACTCGGTGTAATCTTGTATTAGCCAAAAAAAAAAACCACTGAGAGCAGAGCAAATGGGCAGCATAAGGCATAGACTCTGTATGTTTAAAAACTTGAAAAAGAAAAGCGTCTGCAGCACAGAATTAGTACACCATGGTCTCACCATGATGTCAGGAGAAAGGCTTGAGCTAAGGTGAGAGAATCAGTCACCTCAGCAGCTTCCCTAAAGCTCTTAAGATGCCCTTTCTTGGCCACTATGTTTCTTCTGTCCTTCTGTCATTGTTCACCTTGATCAGATGAAGGCCTCTCTAGAGACTATTAAGCATCTAGAGGATTGAAGCCAAACCTTGCTCTTACTTTGTTCACTTCTGACCCAAACTACCGTCTCTACCTTTGCTCAAACCTGAGACAAAGTAGATCCATCTACCACTTAAAAAGTTCTGACACACTTGAAGACAGTTATGCAGTCGCTAGCAGAATAATCCTCTGGGCCCTCTCCACTTTCCCTAGAAATGTGGCCATAGTTCTATCAGGATAATGGAAAAAAATATATAGGTATGTATGTGAAGTATATGTGTGTATATATCTATATCTATATAGATACAGTATGTGTCTCAGAAGTCTTAATGGAGTTTTAAGCTTTAATACTTTTAGAAGAATATATTCTACAAAAGACATCGCTGGAAAGTTTAATTATTTAGATTACAATTTTCTTATTAAATAAACTCTAATCCCAGTGTGGGGCTTGAACTTACAACCCTGAGGTCAAGAGTCACCTGCTCTACCAACTAAGGCATTCAGCAACCCCCACTTATTTAGGTTTTTTATACTCATTTAGATTTGTGATTTTTCAAACCTTAACTGAAATTTTTGATGCCATATATTTGCCTTCTTCAATCTGAGGGAATGAAATAATACAAATTTTAAATAATACTTTTAAAGTTTGGAGCACTTATATTTTTGACTTTACTTATACTCAAAGATGACCTTAATAGCTTGTGTATGCATGTTAATGAAGAAAATTGTTTGACCCAAGACTCTGATGGCTGTAATGTCTTCCAAATGAATTAAAGAGCTACACTCTAGCAGGATATCATCATGATTTTTTAATTAACACCTTTGATACCGAGGGACTGGCAAAATATGAAATACAATAAATAACATTGTAGAGATATCTGAATGTGTGTGTGTATCAGACATCTAAGTGTGCACTGTTGGCTGGTATTAATAGATTTTTCATTGTTATAATTGACCACTTCCTTTGAAATTAACTCTCCCTCCATTTTTGTATGAGGAGAATTCTCTTCTTGGGAGGGAAAAAGAAACACATTGCCTAAGTATTTCTTGATTTAAGACAAGGAAAACTACCACAGAATTCAGTGGGATATAAACATTTTGGGTCCTTTAGTGAGTTGAGAAATCCCAGGAGTTATTTAAGTCAGTGACCAGAGGAAACCCTGAAAGAATAATGTGTCTGTTCCACCAAAATGACCTATCTTTTTGTGTTGGGCTGGGGAAGGAGCGAATTCCCAGATAAACTGCGTTGTAATGGACAAACTGCTGCAATGAAATTCAGGCAGAAAAGGAACATAATTATTTACACAGAGAAAATGGCAGAGCATTAAAAGACATCTGCCATTTTGATCTGCCAATAGAGCATCTTCCATATTGAAGCAATTATGAGGGAAAAAAGTTCCATAGAAATCTATTTGGCTATCTTTAAATGATGAAAGTAAAAAAACAGAGCCTATTTGGATGCTGTCTGATGCTACTCATAAAAAAAAGAAATTCTCTAAGCTTAGACAAAAAAAAAAAAAAAAGTGCTGGTGGGGGAGGGGAAAAAAAGATGTTTGCCAGTTGGTCTAATCGGAGTGAATCTGTCTTGGCTATCCCAATTTATTCAGCCAAAACTGCTTCTCATGTACCCTTTCTGTTTTCTTTTGTTTTTTGGTCTTTTTTGCATTTTTTAGCAGATCAGACTTCACTCTGAATGCATCAGGTATCAGAGCTCATTTGATCTGCAACTTGGCCCATCTTAGATAATATTCCTGCAAAATAAGCACATTTCAATGTCATCTCTTCCTGTATCCAAACTCTGGATGTCCAATATAACTTTGTGGAACACTAAATAATGAATGGAAAGAAGAGGTACGCTATGTGGTACTGACTCCTCAGAGCATTCGTCATTAAAAGGTGAGTGTCTTTTTTAGCCTGATGCTTATGTTATAACATACTTATTTTCCCCTAATAATAACAGATCCCTGAAATCTGTGAGCACGTCACATGTTTCCCAAGCCACTCTTTCATTTTAATCCTTGCGTTTGGTCAACCCACTGTTCTTAAGTGCTGGGATGCTGTCCCCACAGAGCTCATGTTCTAGTGGGAGAAGATGGGGAAATGAATGTTTAGAATGCAAGATAAGGAAAATATGAAAAACTACTGCAGTGTTCCTGGAGGACAGAGGAGGAAGCACCCAAGATAGGCTGGGGATATCTGGCAAAGCTTCTCCTCAGTGACTTTATTTATGGGGACACCTGAAAGAGGAGGAATAGGTAGGAGGTGTGTACATTCCAGGCAGAGAAGCTCATCTTCTTGTGATTGTGGAAGATGGAAGGAGATTGTAATTGGGGAACTATGAAATTACCTCGTTTGTTTTTCTTTAATTACAATTTTTTTCTATTTTATTTTAAAGAGAGAGTTGGAGTGGAAGAGAGGGGCAGAGGGGGAGAGAGAGAGAGAGAGAGAGAGAGAGAGAATCTCATGGAGGCTCCATGCTCAGTGCAGAGCCCGATGTAGGGCTCCATCTCATGACCCTGAGATCATGACCTGAGCTGAAATCAATGGTCAGACACTCAACGAACTGAGCCACCCAGGCGCCCCTTAAATTACCTCATTTTTGTTGGAAGTCACACTGACTTGAAATATGGAAGAAACATGAAAAGGCTGAAGAAGGTCAAATGAAATAGGGAAGGTGCTTCATAATGTCAAAAGGGCAGCTTTTTTCATTTGTTGACTTAAAAATCCTGAGTATTTTTGTTGGTGTTAAAATAGGAACTTATTGCAAGGTCCTAAAACTGTCCTCCATTGCTCAAATGACTAAGAGATGTTTCAATAGCTAAATGACCCAATGATCTCATAGGCCTCCAACTTTAGTTGAGCTGGCCTACTGGATAGCATGCAACCCTGGGGTTCTTGGAGCCTGAGATGTGTTCCAACTGTGCCCACCTTTTGGTATTTCACTGCTGTCCCCTCTCAGAACACTAATTCCTAGGAATTAGGGGTGATGTAATAATTGACAGTTTGTAAAAATAAAACAGTAATAGGATTAATCGTATGGCAAATATTCAGGGATTCATGTTAAGACTGTTCCCATTCTAGCAGTAAAGAGTAAAGCCAAGCATTTAATTGCTAACCCTTGCTCTTTCCTCTGTATTTTATCACATGATCACTGTTTGGAACAGAAGGTTTGGAAATTAAAAATATGAGGTTCAATATTAGGATATTTCAATTTAATTCCTTTAACAAATCATTAGGTCAAAGGACAAAATCATACTCTTCTCTGGTTAGAATCCAAAAATTATGATAAAAATTGAATATCCACTTTTTCTAAATAAAATAATAATGGAAAGGAAATTTCCTAAAATACACACACACCCAACAACACAAATATTAATTTTAATATTACTACCAATATTATGCTTATTGGTGAAACTCTAAAAACTCTTAAGTAACAAGTAAAGCAAGAATGCCTGTTATCATTGTTGTTATTTAACACATTTTAAAAGTGTAAATCTATGCAAATAGACCAAAAAAACCCCACCAAATCTTAAAAGAAGACAAAAAAAATTGCATTATTTAATTTTTATGTAGTTGTCTCTTTAGAAAATCCAGGCAAATCAGCTGAGAAGTTTTATCACCTTAGAACAATGTCCAAATAATAAAAAGTTCATTAAAATGGCTATAGTTTATACTAAAAATATTCACTTAGAAAACAACTTAAAAATCCACTTCACAACAACATCCAAAATATAAAGTATCTAGCCATAAGCTTAATAAGAAATACACAGAAGATGGCTACAAAACATTCCTGATAGCAATACAAAGAGAACTGATTCATTGGAAAGTCAAATCATGCTTCTGGATGGAAAGAATATTTCAAACTTTTAGTTCTTAAGTGAATCCATAAATTTAAGGTAAACTCAATAAAATTCACACAAATACTTCTCAGGTACCTGAAAAATAATTCTAAAGATTATCTGGAGGAACAAAGAAACCAAAAGTTAAGAGTACTAAGAGTAATAAAATGAAAATAATTTGGAGAAACATGTGTCAGATTTTCACATAGATGTGTATGCAATAGTAAAGAAAATTATAATACCAGCACTAGAGTAAATAGAATGGTAAGAATTCAAAGTCCAAAAAAATCTAATACAAGCTGACCCTTGAACAACATGGAGATAGGGGCACTGACCCCCCACACAATCGAAAATCCACTTATAACTTTCGACTTCCCCATAACCTAACTACTTATAGCCTACTATTGACCAGAAGCCTTACTGTTAATACAAACAGTTGAGTAACACATATTTTGTATATTATATTATATATTGTATTCCTACAATAAAGTAAGGTGGAGAAAAGACAATGTTACTGAGAAAATCATGAAGAAGAAAAAATACATTTACAGTACCGTACTGTATTTATCTAAAAAGAAAATCCATGTTAAGTGGACCCGTGTCTTTCAAACCCATGTTGTTCGAGGGTCAACTGGATTATGTAACATAGATGATAATAAAGATGGTATGTCAATGCAGGTGGAAAAGACTGACCATTTCTTAAATGATATTTAGGAAATGTCCAACCAATTGAGGTTATATATGTATTTCACATGGATAAATGGTGGAAATGGGAAGCAAGATGTACAAGAAGGAAAATATAGGTGAATATGACATCAATTTTGAATAACGAGAGCAATGCTAAGGATAACATTAAGCAGAGAAAACCTGGTATAAGAAGTGCAACGTCTAATTACAAACATAGCACAATCAGAATCGAAAGGACATTGAAACACTAGGAAAATCTATGTAGTAGGTATGCTAGGTCCAAGGTCATTAACATTAAAAGATGAAGACACTTTACATATCAACTGTAAATAGGTGAATATATAATTCACAAAAATGGACATGGGGTGCCTGGATGACTCAGTTGGTTAAACGTCCGACTTTGGCTCAAGTCATGATCTCATAGCCAGTGAGTTCGAGCCCTGCGTCTGGCTCTGTGCTGACAGTTCAGAGCCTGGAGCCTGCTTTGGATTCTGTGTGTGTGTCTCTCTCTCTGCCCCTGCCCTGCTCATGCTCTCTCTCTCTCTCTCTAAAAAATAAATAAACATTATTTTTTTTTAAATGGGAAAAGCACATTTACAAAAGAAAAAGGAAATAAATGATCAATGCTTATTTAAAAAATCCTAGGTTTACTAGTAATCAAAGGCATTGAAATTTTAAAATATGATTGTATTTCACTTATCAAATTGCCAATGATTTGAAAAAGTAATAAAACCTAGAGTTGGCTTACATGTGTGGAATACCTATTTTGCTAATGGTATTATAAGTATTTCTGTTAGTATACATATGTCTGATGGGTAGTTTGTCAATTAAATACCAAAAGCTTTTGACCCAATAATTCCACTCTAGAAATTTATCCTAAAATAGTAATTAGATATTTGGCAAAGGTGTGTGAAAACAATGTACTTACACAATGGTTAACTGAGATCAGACATCTTTATAGTGGAAGTTAGGGAGACATTTAGAAGAAAATGTTGACATAAGCGTATTGATGCTGATTGTGTGTGTGTGTGTGTGTGTGTACCACATATGTATTATACCATATATATATAGTATATTTATATATATTATATATATGTTATATACATATAACATATTTATATATAATTTATATTCATATAAATTATATATGTGTGTGTGTGTGTGTGTATATATATATATATATATATATATATATATATATATATATATATTATATAATCCCAAGAAAAAGTCTGGACAGATAAAAAAATAGCAGTGATTATTTCTATATAATATAGTATCAAGTTATTTTATTATTTATAGTAATATTCCTGCTTGTTTGTATTTTCTAACTTTCTTGCAAAGAACATGTGTTAATTATATAGTAGAAGGAAATTATAAAATTCTTGCAAATATATTTTACTAGAAATTATTATGGCTATAATTTAAATTGAACATGAAGTACAGTTTTTCCCCTGTTCACAATTTCCCCTGGAACTTTAGATTGATCAATTGAATTCCAGATTTTTCCTCTTCTGAAGACTTTGATTATTTGACTATAGGGTAAACAAAGATTTTTTTTAAAGAATTAACTAGAAAAGACAAGCTTTCTACTCATAGTATAGTGTGTACACTTGATGGAGCCCTTCAAATACCCAAACTTGTTCGCTGATGCACTAATGTGCCTTGGGAAAATATCTGAAGCTCCTCATGTCTCATTCTCCTTCCTTATCTAGAAAATGGGGATAAAAATACTCTTGAGTAACCTTGTGGGGCTGTTTGAGGAATTAAGTTTAATAATGGCCATGACAACGTTGTATAAATTAATGAAGAGCTAGATAGATGGGAAGGGTTATTCTCAGTATTTTTTTTCTTGGCACTATTCTCATTCATTACACATTTCATGTGTTTTAAGAGAAGCCATAAGTCTGATATTTTCAAAGCAAATGCATCTCAAAACTGTGGGCAGATCAGCCTCCATCTGGCCAAACAGCACCGTTTTTGAAATTAACAGCCCAAGATGGACCTAAGTGTTGAAGAGTCATCCAGTGTTGTACTCTCCGGCTGCCTGCTGAGTCACCTGTGAAGCTTGGCTACAGACTGGAGTAAGGGAAAATGAAATAAAAGGCTTGGGTGTATTAAGATGGCTTCTCTTCTCCTATTTCTAAAGATGTGTAATGCTTATGCCAGTTTAGGCAAACACAATCCTGATTATTTACATGGCATAATGGAAGCAAACACTCAAGGAGAAAGAAACCTGATGCTTTTACTCAGCGTGATCTAAACCATTATCTCATGTTTTCTATGGAAAACAGTTTCAGCCGAGAAATTTGGTAACTCAGTAGGCTATTAATAGGATGTGGAATGTGATTACTCCTTTTGGATTACTTCAATATGTAATTACTTTTAGGAGCTAGCAAAGAGACTCTATTAAATGATAATTATAGGACTGTATTTGCTTTAAGGTTTTGTAATACCTCTAAACATAGGAGTTTTCATTAAGTGTTTGCCATAGTTAATAAAGTCATTTTTCTTAAAAAGTAGCAATTCGCTCAAAAGTGGTAGCTCTGCATAGTATTAGTTTTTTACAGGAAAGGGCAGAGGAAACAGACTGTGTACTGGGCTGGCTCATCTTTTTGAAAATACCGATGGCATTCCTGAAGTACTGTGACAAAGTAAAATACTTACAACTCCCTAGAGAACACTCCATCTTGGTATCATGTTTTCAGAGGGTTAACAGCAACTAAATATTACCGCACACATAAAAGAGAAAGAAGACAAGGCAGGTGATGGAGGTGACATTGGCACAGTGAGAAAAGCCTAGAAACACCTGCTGGGTCAGGAGGTGTCCAACCATACAGGGATGTTGCTGGGCATCCATCCAGGAGTTAGGCTTCAAATGTTAGTTGGGGATTATAAGAAAACACAAATAAAAGTATGCCCACAAATATTTGAGTAAATAGATCATAAGAGGGGGATGGCATAAGACACATGTTAGAACAGTGGAGTTTTCCAAACAACTGAGTCGATCACCTCACTTTTCATAAAACTAAATGTACGCTGAAATGTTTTATAAGTATCTCCTTCACCACAACACTGACAAAAGCCTAGGCTCGTGGCAGTGTGGCAATCAACCTATCACAAAATAGTTTGGGAATTAGGAGAAATCCAAGAGTGGAAGCAGGGATTCCCATAAACTCAAACGAAGTATACCCATATCTTAGAAAGTGTTATGGGAACACTATGTGTGCTACCTTGTTCAGTTCAGCTGAGTAAGCATTTCTTGAATGCCCACTACATGTGAGGTCTTTCTTCTTTGGAGGAATGCATATTTACAAAAGGAAATTCTTAGATTATACACATGTACCCCTGGAGGTGCGTGAGCTCCCAGTCAAGAACTACTCCTCTATCTCAGTGGCCTGCAGACTTAACTCTCAAAGGGGCTTAAGGCACTCACATGTGCCCATAAACCAAAGCTAACAAGTAAAAGAAAACTCTTAGATGAAATATAAAATTAAAGCATTCCAAGTACCATTTCTATTTTGAAATTATAGGAATCATTTAGTGACAGGTTGTTTCATAGGGTTCCTTTAAAACACAGGTCTGTCGTATTACTTTCTTCACACCCAAGCTCTCAAGAGCATGTCCACTGCAGAAAGCAAAGCATCAGGAGAGAAAATCTGTCAGCACCTAGGACATTTTATCCCACAGTCCCTTTTGATATGTGCTTGATTTTACAAGGCCATAATTAAATGCTCAAATCAGTTCCAGAAATAAAAATGCAGTATTCTAGATCATATCCCCTCAACTCCAAGCAGGATGGGGAACTTCTTTCCTCTAATAATCAACCCAGTAGGGACAGTGCTTAGGGTTGTAACGTCTTGCCTCTGAAAACCTGGGTTTAAAACCTAGGTCTAACTCCTATGTGGCTCATTGACTTTGAACAAGTTACTTGATGGTTATGTGCCTCATTTTCTTCATCTTCAAATGGGAATGATAATAATGACATTTACCTATGGTGTGTTGAGGGAAAGAAACGGATGGAGTGTGGGAAGGGTCTTGGCATGTTGTTTGGAACACAGCTACCAAACATAGTTTGGTATTTATGATTCTGATGAGTGATAACAGAGATGGGGAAAGCAAAAATACTTATTAGGTTAATGTAAGCTCCTATACGCCTGATCTCAGTCACTGGGAAAGCAGTCAGTCTATAACCTAGTACTGTGTGGCTAATGAAAGCATGTGTGCTCAGGAGGACTACCTTCTAGTCCTATGTCGAACGATGGCATTTGTCTTCCTGCTTCTACAAACTGCATTGTCACGGGTTTCTAGGGACAGCTGTAGACCAACATAGCCTGCCCAGAAGTCAAGAAACTTATTTTCTGATCCTGGCTTGGTACCAACTTTATCAAGGGACTGTATCAGTTTGGGCCTATATGGAAGAACAGCTACTTCAAATAATTTGTAAGTCTAGAACCTCTTTGATGAAATGAGAAGCAGGCATGATACTGAATTTCACCATGTCTACAGTGGCCAAACAATGCTCTGTTCATGCCCTTCAGGCAATAATTCTGCAACCATCTTTAGGTAACAAGCTATGAACCCAACCATACTGCATTAAAACCATGCTTGGGAGGGAAGGCCAGCTGAAAGATTACATTGCCTTACAAAGTTGAACTAATCTCTTATAATGCTTTATTTGATATCAATATTCATAAAGCCATGCTCCCCCCAAGGGTTTATCAACCTCTTAAAAAAGATAAATGAGGTTGTTTGCATATTGACCCTGTAAGCTTCCCCACTTGGTTTCCCCACTGCTTCTTGAATATCAAAGCCAATAAAAAAGTAAAATAAAATTACACTCACTTATTCATATGCACCAAATGAGCCCACACGTCTCAAAATAAAGGTGGCATTATTACTTCTTGTTTGTTCTTCAACAGACAGGCATTATTAAGATTAGGGAAAACACTTGTGTTCTGCAATATAAAAGCCATTCATTCTCCATTTCTACTTCTCTGAATGCATAGGAACTTTGGTACGAACCTCTGTTGTCTCTGACTGTGAAATTTGGATTGTGAATGATTTCAGGGGGTAGACTGAAGATAAATCTTGGTCCATTGGCTGTGTCATCCTTGTCATCTGCACTAATTGTAACAATTGGCTGAAAGAGAAAGGTGGCCCATAAATAAATCATGCTGACATTGGCACATCATTTATTCAAAAATTCCGAGCTGGCTGAGAAGCCTGGGTTTAACAAGAGCACAGCTACAGAGCTTAAACTACGGCTCTGAAGACCTCTTGGGCAGCAGCAGGTATCTCCAGGTGAAGCTCTCAAGATCAAACTCTGTTTCCAAATTGCTTGTACAAAGCCAGAAAAAGGGAAGGCATCATTACCTGGTTAGAAAGTGGCTTGGTCTGATCACTCTCACAGATGAAGCCTTCGTAAGGGGCGGCAAACTTGGGGGCATTATCGTTGACATCAAGGACCCTAATGGCCACTGGCACTTTGGCTTCCTGATGCCGGTTGTCTGAAAGAAGAGAATTCAGACAGTAAATACAAGCCCTCCAGGATATTCCAATGTGTGATCAAGTTTGAGAACCACTGGTCTATAGGTACACAAGCATCCACAAATCTAGGCTCTAAGGATTTAAACAATACTGAGTGGCAGCCTAAAGTGGGGAGTCCCCCAGTGATGGCTAGTGTCAAGATCTCACTTGCCAAATCTATACCCAGTTCTGCCAGAGAAAATGAAAATATCTCTATGTGTTTATATGTCCTCTTCGATACATGACCAAGAATAAATTTTAAACACTGAAAAATATGCTTAAGACTAAAAAATGTATTCTATCTCAGCTGTCTGTCATTTTCCAGAATATATATAGAGTCTGATGGAATAAAACTTGGTAAAGTAGAATCAAAACCCTTAGGAGAATACTTACGGATTTCTGCTGCAAAAACGGATATGTTGAGCCAGGCAGTTTCCTCTCTGTCCAAAGGTTTTGTGGTTTTAATAAAACCATCTTCTGGATTAATAGTGAAAAACCTGTCGAGGTCAGTATGACGATCGATGGAATACCTAAGCGGAATGCAAATAAGGCAATTAGACGGAGACATTCTGAGCAGCTTAATATTTGAATATTTTCTCCATGCTATATTTAAAATAACTTTTTCAATGGATTGCTTCAACTAGGTTTCCTTTTTAATCAAATTTACTTTTTAAACTTCATACATGAATCTTTTATAGAAATCATTCTGCTGCATTGGGCTTCTTTATTCAGTACAATGAATGAAAGAGCTGTTTAGCATATTTGATTGAGAAACGTAATGACATGTTGCATATTTCTTCGTATTTACTACAATCCTCCACCCTCTGAATATTTATGAAACTGCATTTGGGAAGTGGGATTGCCCAAACTACTCAGAAAGTCATAAATGCATCAAACTGTTGCCAGATTTTTGCATACAAAATATTAAATAGTTTCAAGTTTACCTGAATTTATCATAAAGGAGCATTTATGGTACTAAAAAATCAGTTTTCTCCTTATTTAAAGAAAAATGCTAACTCTAGTTTGAGTGAATTTATTTAGTTTATTTATTTGGTTTTGGGGGTTCTCAGGTAGCCTGGGTCTGAATTCCATGATGAAATATGCAAAGCAGTCTTGGTCATTCATCTGTAGAGTGTTCTCCTCATACTTTTATGACGGGCTGTGCCTAATAGCCTAGCCGGAAGGTTTTTAACTACTCCTGTCCACTTAGAAAGCTTGTTTGTTTTTGTAAGAAAAGAGAAAATAATTTCCAGAATATTACTGGACCATGTTTATGGCCCAGTGAGGAGGGAGACGGAGCAAGAAGAATGACCTTTATTGAGGTGTAGTGAGGTAAAATAGCTTGTCCGGGATACCCAGAGTTGTAAATACCAAAGTGCTGGCTTTAATATGTCTGTTCAACACCAAAGCCCCTTTCCTTTTCACTCCACCACACTGTCTCCAAAATGAGGAGCAAAGGTGGTTATATTAAGTCGGGTAGCATACTGGGTTCATAATTAGGTGGCTTCCGGCTGTTGGAGGGCTTAGCTGCAGTTTCCTAAAGTTTACAGAATATATATGTCTGAAGGTATTCATCGAAGGTCATAAAAGTCAAGATATATTAAAGGTGGCAAAGACCATGGATGTCAGAGTTTAATCTCTTCCATTTACAAATGATGGGATTTCCAAATGGCCTATTATCTCGTTTCTGGGGGAGCCAACATGAGAACTCAAATCTTCCAATTCTAGATCATGTTGCTTCCAAGAAAGAGGGTTCCACTCATGGAGCAGCACTTCACGGTATAAAAGACACGAGTTCGTCTGTGATGTCATTAGACTGTGAAGCTCCGTATGGCAATGGAATGATGAGTCCCCTTCCCCAGGGAGGAAGCTGAAGAGAAACCAGGTACACATGCCTCGCAAATGTCAGGAGAGGCTCAGTAACAGAGCCTTCAGCGGGTAGCCTTCTGTGAAAAGGAGGCAAAAATAATAGATTTTTCCCCTGCCACCAGGGAGTTTACTATCTAGTGGACATGACAAGACACAGTAACTGGGAGAAAGATAATTAACAATTCAAAGCATTATTCTCTAGAAGCGAAGGGCATGAATTTTGGTTTTATAAAGTCCTAGATTCAAGTTCATGCTTCAGTACATCTAAGCTTGGTGATATTGGAAAAGTCCTTAGGTTCTATGAATCTTAGCTTACTTATCTTTTAAACTGGATTATTAACAGTACCTAAGTTTTAGCTTGTCTGTAAGAATTCCATGAAATTATAGATGTTAAGATATATAACCTAGTGCCTTGCATACTGTAAGCAGTACAACAAATAATAGTTGCTTTTCTTTTTTTTTTTTTAAGTTTCTTTGAGAGAGAGAGAGGAACTAGTGGGGGAGGGGCAGAGAGAGAAGGAGAGAGAGAGTCCCAAGTGGGCTCTGTGCTGTCAGCGCAGAGCCCAATGAGGGGATCAAACTCACAAACTGCGAGATCGTGACCCGAGCTCAAACCAAGTTGGAAGTTTAACCGACTGAGCCACCCAGGCGCCCCTGCTCTTCTTTTGTTGTTGCTGTCACACACTGTGGACAGATCATGGAAGTTCTTCAATGTCAGTCTGCAGAATATGACCTTTATCCTATAGCCAGTGAAGAATCATAGAGGGCTTTTGATCATAGGAACAATACATGGAATCAGGCTGTCAGGGTGATTAATAAGGTAGGGTGGGCAAGATGGTCTGAGCAAGAGAGAATGGAGGAAGTGCAGAGAGACTTAGCATCTGAATGAGGTGTTGGGGACACAGGCACTGGTATAGGAGTGAGAGGGAACACAAGATTGTGTGTTGAAGATAGCACCATTAGGACTCAGCTGATACTTGGAAGGCTGGGAGAGTCCCAGAGAGTTTCTAGCTTGAATGTCATGTCGGAGAGAGGGAGACATTGAGAAACACAAAAAGTCACCTTAGCAGAAAGGAGAGAGATTAGAATTCCACCAGAGATATGCTGCCATGTTAGGAGAGTAACAAGTCAGCTCTCCCTCAAGTTTCACAGAATCAAGGTGGTGTCAGACTTTAAGTATGTCACAATAAGTATGAGCTCAAAAATAAGTTTAAATAAATGAGAGAGTCAGGGAAGGAAAAGGCAAGTGTGTGAAAAGTCACAGCAGAGAGCAGAATAGGTGCAGAGCAGAATCAGGGAGAAAGATCAGCCCTAAGGCAGAGAATCTGGAGCCTTAACTCAATTCAGCCATGCCTGGGTAGGAATGCTCTTGATGGAGGACAGAGAGAGAAAGATCCAGGTCAAAAGCATGCATCTCAGGGAGCTCCCACTACCTGGACAGGGATCAAACATCAGTGAAGACCCCAGGGTGGTGCTATCGGAGGCAGGAACAGACTACTGCCAAGAAAGGTGAGAAGAGAGACTGTCTCAAAAAGGCAGCAGTGAAGAAAAGTTGTCTAATGCTACAGAGTCTGCAAAGCCAGATCTGCAAAATTTCCATGCAGCTAAGAGTCTGTTGGACACTATAGTGTCCTACCCACAAGTCCAAGGACACAAGTTCCCATACAGGTGAAGATAAACAATCAGGAAAATAGGTAGTGTGCATAGTGCATAAAAAGCTTTGAATGTTCTATAAATTCTTTGAGGAACAGGGACTGAGCGGGTAAGGTGGGGGGTTGGTTCAAGGGCCGTACTGAGCATCTTTGGATAATTATAGATACGGAAATTGCCTACTTGCACAGAACAGCCACCATTGAAAACATGACCCAAATAACCAATCGCAGATGTGGATCCTGGAGACATGAGGCACAGAGGAAATGAGCAATTGTTCCAAGCGTTTTTTCGTCATTGCTCTTCCAAAACGTTGCTAATGCGCCTAGCCAAGCCTAACTCCTTTAAAACCCACACCGCAGACATTTTTGAGTAGTTTCAAAGTGTTGTTACACTGACCCTCAGTCATGACATAATGGATCTTTCTGCATAGAGAAAAGACCACACTCAAACCTTCTTGGGAAATCTATCCCATTGGTAGAGTAAGAAGCTCAAAATGGACCGAAGGCAGATCTGAACTAAAATCCAGCCTCCAGTACCCACTGGCTGTGGCACCGAAGAACTCACATCATCCCTTTGAGCCTCAGTACTTCCATCTGTTGCATCCTAAAGTAGTCAGGGCTTCAAAGGTTGTCTGAGGATTAGTTTAAATAACTTAGTGCAACACATTGTCTGGGGCTGAGAAGATGTTCACTAAAGGATAATTCTCTTCCTTTCTCCTAAAAGGGATATTCAAGGATTTAAAGGCAACTAACATTTTCATTTGGGATTTCCTCCTGCCCTTTCAGCATTTTCTTTGGTGTCAATAGAAAAACTCCATTGTCCGTGGTAATTGTTTTCATGTTCATATTTGTTTCCTATTTTCCCTCTACTGAGATTTGATTGACAAATAATATGTAATGTAGGCAATGTGGCATTTTGATATAAGTGTACCTTGTGTAATGATTACCATCGTCAAGGTAATTAACATATTCATCACCTCTCATGGTTACCATTTTGTGTCGTGTGTGATGAGAACACTTAAAATGGACTCTTAGAAAACTTCAAGTATATGTTATTAACTATAATCACCAGGCTGTACATTAGATGTCTGGAGCTTATTTATTTTATAACTGTGAGTTGTACCGTATGACCAATATTTCCCCATTTTCCCATCCCCAGTCTTTAGAAACCACCATTCTACACTCTGTTTCTCAAAGTCTGACTTTTTTAGATTCCACTTACAAGTAATGTCATGCGATGTTTGACTTTCTATGTCTGACTTATGTCTTTTAGCATAATGTCCTCCAAAGTCCTCCAAATTATCACAAATGATGGGATTCCCTTTTCTTTTTAAGTCTAATTTTCTTTATTCATTCATGCATTGACAAATACTGCGGTTGTTTCCATGTCTGGGTTATTGTGAATAATGCAGCAGTGAACATGGGAGTGAAAATATCTCTTCAAGACAGAGCCATTATGGAAAACAGTATAGAGGCTCTGCAAAATGCAGATGGCAGCTGGATCTTTTCTAAGGGCTACAGTTTACCAACCCCAGAACCAGGCAGACAGTCCCCCTTTGAGTGTGCCAAGGACAGCACACAGCATAAGGTGTCGCTGTGATTTTGCACAGTGAGCACTGTGAGGTGGAAACTGCATCTGATCCATGAGCCGGATGTCCCAGAAGAATTTCTAGAACAGGTGACACTGAAGTGGAAGTGGGAAAAATGAGTACCGTGTAGCAAGTTTGAAAGAAGGAGGGGCAGAGCTCCCACCTGGAGGGAGAACATGTACAGGTGGGAAGCAGGAACGTGTAAAGAGCAAGTTCTGCCTCAGGAATGGGAAGTGGCCCAGTCCAGCTGCAATGGAGAGTCTTATGCCAAGAGGGAATAGATGGAAAATGAAAGAGATGAATAGGACACGGCAGCCACCGGGGTGGAGGGGTGCAAAGAAGAGCCTGCCACTAAATAAGAGAGTTGGGATTATTCTCATGGGAGCAGCAAGGGGGAAACAATTTGATCACTGATAACCAAGTGTGGAGTATGATGTGATATTTAGATGTGCTGTTATAAATGCTCAATCTGCGGGCGCCTGGTGGCTCACTCGAGTAAGCATCTGACTTTGGCTGAGGCCAAGATCTCGCAGTTCATGAGTTCAAGTCCCACAATGGGCTCTCTGCTGACCGCAGGGAGCCCACTTCAGATCCTCTGTCCCCTTCTCTGTGCCCTTCCCTCACTCATGCGCATGCCCTCTCTTTCTCTCAAAACTGAAAATAACATATTTTTTTAAAATGCTCAATCTGGCTAGAGAACAAAAGAAGGGTGGGTGAGAAACTGGAGGCAGGGAGACCAGGCTGAAGCAGGGAAGAAGTCCAGGTAATACAGGAAGTAACAGAGGGGCCATGGATGAATAAACACCTGCTAGGATCCGACACCTAGGTAGGTTTCAGGCAGCTGTGCCCTTCTGCCCCGTACATAGCTTGGATCTGTGACAAGCTTTCTTCTCTGACAATTTTCCTCACCTCCTCATGTCCTTCATCATCTTCATCAGCCTCACTGTTCACTAACACCGGTTGAGGAAAGGGGAAGGCAGGCTTCTGAATCATTTTTCTAGCTAGTTTTTCTAAGTCACAAAAATATCATAATAAGAAAAGCACCCCAAATTTGTGTGGCCCTCTGTTATCTCTTCCAAGTGCCCTGTAGCCATTAGACAGAGCTTGCTCTCCTGGCCTCCTGTTCACTGGCTGTGTCGCTCTGGGCAAGTCACTTTGCCTTGACTATGTCCCCTCAATTTAAGTGAAAATTCCTTTAGGATAAAATTGAGAGGATACATTAGAGTATCTGCCTAACATACCTAATGGAGTAACTGGAGCATGGAAAGGTGTTCCATAAATTGTAATGACTATAATTAGTTCACAGTCCTTATCCATACTTCGCTACGGTTCCCCGAGACAAGCCTTGCTATGCATTGCACCACCGTGTACACTGGGAAGTCTGCTGCAGACAGAAATTATGTAGTTTGAACAAACTCATCCAAAAAGTAGCAGAGGGGAAGTAGAATTCACACCTTCCAAATCGTAGTCTTGTTTACACTGCATTGAACCTGATCATCTTGGATCCTTTTTGAAACTGAAGGATGTGCTTCCCTCAGGACTTTCCTGAAACGTCTTTCCTCTAAAATTCCTCATCCCGGGCTCTTAAATAAATATCTGTACCTTATCGGGCTGTTGGCAGCATCGGGGTCTTTGGCGTGCACTCTCCCAACCACAGTGCCAGCCGCTGCATTTTCTTGGACTTCATGGATATAACTTGGGGCCAAGAACATGGGGGGCTCATCAGCATCTTCCACTGCAATCTTGACCGTCACAGTGTCCTTGAAAGGCCCGTTGCTGATGAACTTTGGGTCGATGTGCACATTGGCTGCCTCTACCTTCAAGCTGTATGCTCTTTTGGTTTCAAAATCTACAGGCTGGCAAGAAAGAAGACATGATTGGCAACCGGTTCCTTGAAAGAATCATGGAGGAAAAAGACCGGATTGTTTTACAGGGCAGAGTGAATAGTTCCTCAAAGGGAGAAAAATCAGTGTCTATTCAATATCCAATTACCTGAGCCATTTGGTCAGAAAATCAGACAAATCAACTGCTGAAATCTGGAATGTGCTTAATGGGTAATTCCAGGAGCACAATAGACACAGAAGGACCACATCATAGAAAATGAACTTCATTCTACATAACAACAATAAGGCTGTCCAAATCATTCACCAAAATCATCTAAGGAAAGAAATTAAAACACTACAAAAGCAAATATTGTAGCCCATTCTGTAAAGTTCTAAGAATATTCATAATAAAAATACCCACTGAATTTCAGCAAAAGTACGTCTTGTTAGATGGCTGTTGTCCTCTAAACGCGCGCACACACACACACACACACACACACACACACACACACACACACACAGCTGGGTTAATCATATTGATAGCTTAATTTTTAATTTTCTGACCGTTTCCCGAAGTCTGTGATCCTTACCAACTGGCCCTTAAAATGACTTCAAGTGGTTTATGAGTAATTTCGGTGGATGGATTTGTTGAATCACATTAACTTACTTATTAAGTTACTTATTGATACTATTATTCCTTTTCTAATTCTTCCATTACTAAAAACATCAGGGATACATCAGTATACCTCAGTATATGCTACTTTTTAACATATATGATATGCTTCCTAATCTCCTTTTGAGAGGCACTGATTCAACTGTTGAGCTAGAATGCAACAGCATCGTTTTGTTTTGCTTGCGTTCATTTCTAGGTTATCTTCCATTTGTGGCAAGTCATATAGGCCAATGAGAATAACACTTCCTTGTTAAAAAAATGCATATATGTTTAAAAGGAGCCCCCTCAAGGGCAAAAATTATCAACAGTATAGATTTTACACAGATTCAAAAAAAAAATAAGAAGTAGTATTCGAACGACTGCAGTTCTGGAGAAATTGACGGTAAACACTCCCAGGGTCTGAATGAGATGAGACACAGTGAATCGGTCAGCGAAAGGTGAAAAGTAAAATAGTGGTCCGGCAACAAGTTCTGATGCCTCAGAAATAGAACTTTCTAATTAGCACTCCAGATGATGCTGAACGACCAAATGTTTGGAAAAGATTGGGTCTTTTAAGGTTAGCATCTGCCTGCCATGCTGTTGTCAACTGCCTGGCAAACACTTATTGTGAATGGGCACATAGTCACAGGGTTTAGTCCTGACCTAATTCTACAAAGTTCAAAACTAAGGATGATTTCACTTTCGGGAAGGAGAAACACATTCAAAGTTTTCCCATCATCTGCCCACCCGGCTCAGGGAACACTCTTTTTCCTGAAGTAGAATCACATACAGCTGATGCACCATTCTGGGACTCAGCAGCTCCCCTGTACCCTTCTTTGGGTTACTGAGCAGCAGAAAGGGATGTTCTTTATGGGCTCCAGATATGAGATTGCTGCAATTTCTCAAACATCTCTGCAATTTTTAGACAAAAACAACAACAACAACAACAAAACTAGAATATGATAGTTCTGAGGCCAGGTAAGGAGAAATTTTCTAATGTCGGGTAGCTTCTTGATGCTCTTAGAGCAGACCTTTTTTGAACTTGATTTAGGCATATGGGTAGGGACCCAGAGCCCTGAGCCATGTTCCAGTGGAAAGCACTGATGACGTTGAGGCTAATAGAGTCACACTGCAGTCTGACCGATCTTTTCAGATTCCAAGCAAAACTCCCCCAAATCCTTGCCAACATTTGTCTGGAATGCCCTTTCCTAGTTGGGTGAGATTTGACTGAGTCTTCTGGCAATCCTCATTGCCTTGGGAAATCCTCAACTTTTCTCAGCTGCCTTTCTCAAGTCCCTCATCTCTCGCCCCTGCTAAGTGGGGAGCACTCTAAAGGACTCTGCTGACTCTTGTTGACTTTTGATTCCCCACTCCCAGGGACAAGTGATCATCTACACCAGTTGTTTTGTCAGAATGGGGAGCAGGTCCGATGGATGAATAACCTTAAAGCATTTACCTACAATTTATACCTTGACTCCTTCCAAAAAAGATTTAAGGTAGTTTCCCCTGTGAACATTTATACCCATGCGATGAGTAGTTGAAATAAAGCTAAATGAGGCAACACACTACATAAACCATAAAAATCTTAATACCCCTCAGTTTACTAATCCGACCTCTGAGAATTCTCCCTGAGGGATTAATTCAACAGAAAACCCACACAAACAACATTCAAAAATGCCTGGTGTTTGTCAGAAATAATAAAGGGTTATATCTAATCAGGGAAACATACACACAAAACACCAAATCCAACTGTGAGATTTTATTAAGGAAATAATGGTCCATCAATAGGATGAGATGTTATGTAGTCATTAAAAATGATTATGTATATTATATAACAGCATGTAAAATGTTTATGATGTGACATTAAATTAGCAAATCAGATCACTCTATGATTGCAACTGTGTCAAATGTTATATATCCATATGTATATACATGTGGACAAAAAATATAAAAAATAATCAGACATAAAAATAGTTTTATTAAAATAGGGGATATTTAAAATGCCTTCTAATGCTGCTCTCACACTGCTTTATGAGGAGTTTATTTGGTTAAGAGGGAATAGCTCAGAAACCGTGCCAGGTTCTGCAATAAATGGGTGCCCACTTGATCAACGGCATTGCGATGAACAGATTGGATTTTCCTCCCAGTCCACCAAGCCACTGACATGTTTCATTTTTATTTTGCACTGATTCTTCCGTTAGCCACACAGAGACTGTCTGAATATCCTGAGGGCAGATTCTCTCTTATGCACCATTACACCTCTGCCGCTTACTGTGTCTGACACAGTCAATACTCAAGAAGTATTTATTGCTTCCCAAGCTATCCAATACGTGAAGGATTCTACCTCCTAAACATCTCTTGAAACCTTCACTTTCACCTCTTCTGCCTTCTTCAGTTCTTTGTAACTTCCCCCTCGGATTCTAACAACACTGTTGCAACTGGTCCCACAGCATCCATCTCAAAACTCTCAAGACTGACTTATCCAAGTTTCTTAAATGTGCCCTGTTCCCATAATCCAAGCCCTCAGCCCTTCCTCTCCTTATCTATCAGGTAAATTCCTACTTCTCTAGAAGTAAACTTTTACTCCTGTAAGAAGTCATTCATGACCCATATTCATAGATTTTATCACACTTTATTACAGTTCGTTCTCAACGGGGGAGTGATTTTGCTCGACCTCATCCTGGGGATATGAGGCAATGTCTAGAGCTATTTTTAAATCATCACAACAGGTGGGGTAGGGTAGTGTGTGTGCTTACATCTAGCAAGGAGAGGCCAGGGGTGCTACTCGACACCCTACAGTGCACAGAACAGCCCCAGACAACAAAGAAGCATCTGTCCTGAAATGTTGATAGTGCCCAGGCTGAGAAAACAAAACCCGCTCTATTTTCATTGTCTTTTCAGTTAAATGTCCTGTTAAACAGTGACCTCCTTATAGCCAAGACTCTGTCTCTTCAACTTTAGATGCCCAGCCTCTCACAAGGGGCCTGCTGGCAAATGGTAAGAACGCAGTAACTCTTGGCAGAAAAATGGGTGAAGGAATTAAGAAATGCATGAAAATGCTACATTTAAGAATATTTTAAGAGACAAATATGCCCATGATCTCTCCATACTCTCTTATATTATTAAAACATATACAATGACTTCCATAGGATCCATCATTTATTCTATTAAATTCACCACCTCCCAGATTCTCTTCTTTCCTGGTGGACATTTAGAACTCTGAACTACAAGTTCAAGCAAACATTCTTTTACAAATGAAATAACATCTTACCGTGTTCTAAGCCTAAATTTCAGGGATTTGTAGAAGATTGTTTCTTTGCCTGGAATAAACACATTGAATTGGGGGGAAATGTGCAAATTAATCATATGCAGAGAGCTCATTTGCGATGTGTGAGTTCCATGGAGTGATTTAAATGTTTCAGGATCTTACAGACACAGTATGTGTTTATACCCTGAATACATTGAAAACAGGTGACAACCTTAGCATAACCAACTACCCAATTACTTGAACAGCAGAGGGTGGGAGGCAGGGATTGCTGATGCCAAAGCTCATATGTCCATGTCAAGCAGAAAAGATAGTAATATTAATTAACAAGGTAAGTTGACAGCTCTATGCTAACACACAAGTCACTCAGCTATTTCTTTAAATTTTTTAATGTTTATTTTTGAGAGAGAGAGAGAGAGAGAGAGAGAGAGAGAGAGAGAGAGACAGTGTGACTGGGGAGGGGCAGAGAGAAAGGGAGGCACAGAATCCGAAGCAGGCTCCAGGCTCTGTGCTGTCAGCACAGAGCCCAATGTGGGGCTCAAAGTCGCAAACCACAAGATCATGACCTGAGCTGAAGTCGGACACTTACCAACTGAGCCACCCAGGCATCCCACTCAGCTTTTTTTCTAGAGGAAAACCAGAGGGAGTGCTTACCCCAGCCCTTCATGGCTAATGATTAGGCTGCGATGGCCACTAATTCATTGTACTAATGTTGGCTTTTCCTACTATCCAAAGTTCATCCCAACTTCCGTACTCTCTTGTGAAAGAGTCACCCCCTACCCTCTCTTTGTTTTGTGTCCCCTAATATATCTCCCAAATCCAACAATGTTTCCAAGTATTATGAAAAGTCTGCTTCCTACAGCACATATCTCCCTGCTTCCCTAACTAAAAGATTCCTCCCAGGAATTTCCCCCACCCCACCCCTGCCTGCTCTCCAGCTACTGGCCTCTTTATTGATTCTTCAAATTAATTTTTTATCAGTGTTACAGTCCAATCTTTTCCATCACACCAAGGAGCTTAATATTCATGCTACAAAACGAAGTTGAAAATGAATGCTTGATTAAAACCAAGGTAATCCCATCATCCAATTCAGATTTAATGCTCCATACACTTTGATGATGGAGAGGTGTTGATTTCTCAAGTGGTAAATCGGGGGCGGGGGGGCGTTTCAGAAAATACTGTAACTGTTTCTTTACTTGAAAGTGAATCCTTTCTGGATACCTTCAGAATATCTTTCTGGCCCAACTGTCCCCAGAACATCTTGAATAGGAAGCTGTTCCAGAATACCCAGGTTTGAATTTCATGTCTGTGAATTGCTACCTGTGTGATTATG
This sequence comes from Acinonyx jubatus, assembly GCF_027475565.1. Taxonomy (NCBI): domain Eukaryota; kingdom Metazoa; phylum Chordata; class Mammalia; order Carnivora; family Felidae; genus Acinonyx; species Acinonyx jubatus. The sequence continues at coordinate 20,884,290 of NC_069396.1, read as the reverse complement.
ACGGGGTCAAATTATTTAATCTGTCTGAGTCCCAATCTCTTCATAATTAAATTGAGGTACTATTGCCTATTGGGATAATACTATCTACTTTGTATGATTTTTCTGAAAAATAAATGTTTGTAAGAGGCTCAGGCTTCATCTAGCCTATATTTAGTATTGAGTACATTTTAGATTTTCAGAACAAAACAAGGACAAACAATAAACTCTTTGCTATGAGTTAATTCTGGGACACATTTTTAGAGACAGTTCACCTGACTATGTGGGGAAGGTCCATTGTGGTTGTTTCTTAGGCTCAATTTTGAGAGAAAATCAAGGAGAGGATTGGCTCAAGTTTCCCAGAAGGCCCAGCAATGTGGTGGCCCTTGGATACTTTCACATAGGAAACGTTCTGAACAGCCTGTATTAACAGTTAGCTTGGAAGAGCCAAAGGAGGAACCCCTTCCATGCTCAGGGCTGTTTCTCTAAAACCTACATTTATCCAGCTATCTACCTTCCATGTGGAAAGTGTGCCAAATCACACAAAAACTAACAGGCAGTCGGCCAACATCCCCTCCAGCCCCTTTGCTAGCTCTCTCTGCAGTAACTGAAAGGGATACAGTTCTGTTACCTCCCCAGAGCTGGGAGCTCAACTGCAAAGTCAGATCAGCCCCCCTTGCCCATATTCTCCTTTCCTAACCTTCTGCTCTCCATCCCCTGCAGTGTTGCCCTGGCAGAGCTGGCCACACCGCTAACACCCCTGATTCCTCACCCAAACTCACCTTTTTCAGTTTGACCACACCCTCCTGTGTCTCATAGTCCGTGGTGATTTCAAACAATTCCATACCGTCTCCATCAACAATATTGTAGGTGACTAAACCATTTTCTCCAATGTCTGGGTCTTTTGCCTTTACTCTTCCTACTTCCTCCCCGGGGACAGCTGCTTCTGACACAGACATCTGGTATACGCCTAGAAGAAGAAGACATCTATTTTTATTTTCCCTTTTATTTGGCAGCTGTAAGACTTTAGATTTCATTGAATCCCAATAAATTTCTCAAAGGGTTTGAAATTGAACTTTCTATTGATTGAAAACATGAAAGAAGTGAATGGCTGAGAAAGAAGATCCCACATGGCCTGCTTGTCAAAGAAATGTGTTCTACAAAGGATGATAAAACAGTATCGGGGTCCAGGGTCATGTGGTCGGGTCACCTGCCACAAGTAAGAAAGGAAAACAATGCTCAGTTACATTTCCTATCAAGAAGTGATGGAGGACCATGTATATATCTTTATACATTCAAAGAGCAAAGTCTTCTTTTCGTGTCTTCAGGATGGTTCACGAATTAATTACAAGGCACTGCCAGGTACCCAGAAAAACCTCCTTCTCTGTTTGAGAACCTCCCACGGCTCCATATTTTTTTTAAAAAATCAAATGCAAATTTAATCCTTATCAAGGTCATGAGCCTACTAACTCTATATGTGACTCTCCTCTTACTTTGCCTCCTTCACCATTTGATCAAGCACTACCTTATCTGGAAAGGTTTCTCACAGTATGGTCTGTCCATATATATTTATTTTATATGTACTTGGAACCTAATATATGCCAGGTGCTGCTCTAGGCCCTGGAGACTCAGTAGTAAATGGACTCGTCGAGTTTCTTCCCTTAATGAGGCACACTGAAGAGGAAAAAGAAAGCAAATGATATACTGTGATGTCATTGCTAGAAAGAAGGAAAATAAAGTAGGATAAGTGGTAGAGGGTAATGAGACAGTGAGTATGTGTGACTGTGTGTATGAGTGTGTGATTGAGTGTGAAGGGGATCACACCATCACTCATGTGTGAATGTGTGTCTGGGAGTGGGTGTGTGGTTGTGTGGTACACATATGCATGGATGAGTGAGAGTGTCTATATGAATATGTCGTGTGTGTGTGTGAATGTATACATTTGTGTTACATGTGCTGTGTGAGAACAAGAAAGAGGGAGAACTGAGAATGATTTGGAATTGGTTGGCCAGAGAAGACATCCCTCAGAAGAAGGCATCAGAATGGACTGAACAATCAATCACACGAATCTCTGGGGATAAAAATTACAGACAAAGCAAAGACGAAATGGCAAAAACCCTGGAGTAGGTACATGTTGAAGACATACAGAAGCCAGAAGACAAGTGTGGCTGGAGCCTTCTGGAAGAGGTGAGGGTACATAGGTAGGCTGGGGCCCATCTATGTAAAAAGGCCATTGTGGAATGGTTCTATTTGAACTTGAAGGAAGCCACTGGAAGCTTTTCAGTAGGGAAGCCAGATTTGAAATGATCTTATCTGTATTTCCACATTTTAAAAATATTCTATGGGAAACAATATGGAGAAACAAGGGCTGGGAACTTTGTCTCTTCCACTTCAAAGCTGAGTGGTTTGGGGCAAGTTACTTAACCTCTTGTAAGTTTTAGCTTCCCCTTTCTATGGATTCCATCAGTTCCAGTATGCGGTCTATGTTTATCTGTATTATGTGGCTTTGAATGTTTTCAAGTTGGACCCATATTCAACTTTATCACGCCAGAACCTGCACAGTCAAGGACAACTGGGTGGTGTAGTCTCTGTAGATAAGCTCTGTAAATAATTACCAATTTACAGGCAGGCTTAGGGAAACCTGCTCTGAGTTGGTTTTCTCCAAATCTCATTGGAGTTCATGGCAGTGAAACTAGCATCTGCAGTATAGCAATATAACTTTACTATATGACTGCATGTGAGCAAAGGCATTAATGGCTGCATGCTAATAATCCTGTTCGGCCTTTTCCTTCTAGCATACCGAACAATTCTGCAGTGTGGATAATGGAGCATGTAGTTTCTTAGAATGCTATATGAGCCTTAAGCTTATTGGAGATGCTGAACTTTGTGCCTGATCAGGCAAAGCAGTCTTTCTTCACCTCTTTTGGGACTCCATGAGAACTGGTTACTGCCTAGTAATCCTATCTCAGTGTGTTCCTTGCATAGATTGCTGTCTTTGGATTCCTCTGAATGACTGGTGTGCCTTCCTGGGGCCATGTTTGTGTGCCTTCCTTGTTCCCTCATTTGCAAAAATTGCCATCCTTCTGACAATAAACTCCCAGGTTCCACCAGCTACTCTCCTAATCTAGTGAAGATGACATTTTCGTGGTGAAACATCCCCCCACACACCCATGGATTAGTGGCACCAGCATCTTTATGATCACACATACCTTTGTCTATATCTATGTATCTATATAAACAGATGTGTGTTCAAGCTCTGGCTTTGCTACATTCTTATTTATTTATTTATTTATTTTTTAATTTTAATTCCAGTATAGTTAACATACAGTGTTAGTTTCACATGTACAATATAGTGATTCAACAATTCCATATATCACCCAGTGCTCATCACAAGTGCACTCCTTAATCTCCATCACCTTAATCTCCATCTCCCATCTACCCCCCCACCCCGCCCGATAACCATCAGTTTGTTCTCTATAGTTAAGAGTCTGTTTCTTGGTTTGTCTCTCTCTCTCTTTTTTCCCCTTTGTCTTTCTCTGACTGACTTATCTGAACTCCAATATACTATATTGCGTAGCATTATACTCTCTTGCTCCATCCATGTCATTGCAAATGGCAAGGTTTCATTCTTTTTTTTTTTTAATTTTTAATGTTTATTTATTTTTTGAGAGAGAGAGACAGAACATGAGCAGGGTAGAGGCAAAGAGAGAGGAAGTCACAGAATCCGAAGCAGGATCCAGGCTCTGAGCTGTCAGCACAGAGCCTGATATGGGGCCACGAGATCATGACCTGAGCTGACATCGGAGGCTTAACTGACTGAGCCACCCAGGTGTGCCCCTTTTTCATTCTTTTTTTATGGCTGAATAATATTGCCTTGTGTGTGTGTATATATATATATATATATATATATATATATATATATATATATACATACATACCACATTTCCTTTATCCATTCATCAATCCATGGACACTTGGGCTGCTTCCATAATTTGGCTCTTATAAATAATACTCCTATAAACATAGGGGTGTATTTATCCCTTTGAATTAGTGTTTTGTATTTTGGGGGTAACTACCCAGGAGTGTGATTACTGGATTGTAGGATAGTTCTATTTTTAACTTTTTGAGGAACCTCCATACTCTTTTCCAGTTAACTTCACCAGTTTGCATTCCTATCAAAACAGTGCATGAGGGTTCCTTTTCCTCCACATCCTCACCAACACTTTTTCTTTCTTGTATTTTTTACTTTTCCTATTATGGCCAGTATCAAGTGATAACTCATTATAGTTTTAATGTGCATTTCCTTAATGATAAATGATATTGAGCAATTTTCATCTGTAGATCTTCTTTGGAGAAATGTCTTTTCCTGTCTTCTGCCCACTTTTTTAAAGTTTATTTATTTGTTTTGAAAGGGAGAGAGAGAGAGAGAGAGTCAGGAAGGGGCAGAGAGTGAGGGAGAGAGAGAATCCCAAGCAGTCTCTGTGGTATCAGCACTGAGCCCGACTCGGGGCTAGATCTCACAAACCATGAGATCATGACCTGAGCTGAAATCCAGTCAGAAGCTTAACTGAATGGACCACCCAGGCACCCCAGCTTCTGCCCATTTTTAACTGGATTATTATTTTGGGGGGTGGCTTTACTACATTCTATGCACACTAACTGCACCTTTTATGAAACCTAGTTTTATCTAAAATGTAGGCCTTTGTCAAGATATCCAGTAGTAATTACTATTCATTAAATGATGGAAGTTGTTGTAATTATGATGATTAATAACCTTTCAAAATCATCTTCTTTTATTTCCTTCAGTAACCTTACGAATTTTGTAGAAGGACCACAATCCCTCATATAATAATAATGGCTAACATTTGTGACAAATTATGCCAGGCATTATAAGATTTTATACTAGCTGATTTAGTTATAACAACATTCCAATAAGACCTGTAGAAGACTATATTCTCCAAAAGTGGCCCAAGCCATATCTCCCATCCCACATGCATTTCCTTCAACATGACTTTGACAGTCTTTCCATTGAAAGATGGGGTCTACAAGAACTCTACTTAAATTTGGACAGTCTTATGGAAATGATGCCATGTGATTTTTGAAGTTAGGTCACAATAGACAATACAGTTTCTGCTTGGTATCCCTGGGGCTCCCACTTTCAGAACCTATCCAAGCGATTCCTTGGCAAAACCCACATGGATAGAAACCAACAGCCAACACAAGCTCATCAGACATTTGAGTGAACATTCTTGGAAGTGGATCTTCTGACCTCAGTCAAGCCGTCCTAACTTGAAGCTATGGAAACAAAGAAAAAGCAGTCTCCTCCAAGTTTTGGCCAAATGACTGATTCATGAAAAAAATAAATTATTATTATTGTTTTAAATCACTGAGGTTTGGGGCACTCTATTTTAAAACAACAGGTAACTTATTCAGTACTATTACATCCAGATTAGAAATTAGAACACTGACACAGAGAGAGGTTAATTAATTACTAGATCGCAGAACCAGTATCTAGTGAAATACCTAGCAAAATAGATTTTCTGTTTCCAGAGTTGTGGAACTTTTTACATCTCCTTTCCCGCCTCCTACCTTTACTGTACCTTCAATTTTTATGTTGCTGTTGTATTCTTTATGTTTTCATTTTTTGCATGAATGATAAAGAGACTTCATTCTTCTAGGTTTCTTTGTGAAAGCTGAGCAAAGCAGAAATGGGTTGGAGAAGGGCTAGCCATGGCACCATTAAAACGTGAAAGCCAAGCCCACCTACTTACTCTGTGGAAACTTTGGTGGGTTGTCATTGACATCAGTCAGTGTGATCGTCACTTTGGTTGTCCCTGAGAGTCCACCCATGTGTCCACCCATGTCCTTGGCCTGGATCACCACGTGGTACTCCTCCTTCGCTTCCCTGTCCATGTTGGGGAGGGCTGTTCTGATGATACCTGGATCCATGAGTGGGAAACACCACACGTATTCATTGGTAACAACATTAAAATATAAAAAGTTCTAGGCACAGGGGAAGCAGAGAGGAATAAAAAAGCTCCTGCCCTCGCAGAAGAGTCACTTTGACATGATAATTAGAATGACAAGTAGCCATACCTGGAGCACCATATAGTGGTCTTTCTCAGCAAATTGTCATAATTATTCGTATAGCATCATAATCATATATGCTTTATATGTTGCATTGTAAACACAAATAATAAGCTCATTATTCTCAGGCATAACATATCAAGATCCTAAAGGCTGAAATATTTGAGGGCCCATTGCATGGATACCCATGACTAAACCCTCACTTTTGAATTACCAGTGGAATCTTTTGAAAGTCTATCCCAGCATTCAACTCTTGGAAATGTTTTTATGATCTATATTAGGTTAAATGTAGGTGGCATATATTCCAAGCAATACATTAAAATGTAATTATTAAATTTTAAAGGAGTAAGCCAAACAAGTTAAAAACACACACAATGCATACACAAACATTGTTGTACTATCACCCGTCACTGACCACAGGGGTAAATTAATGATTGAATTCTACATGATCCCTGGAGATTAGCACATAATTTGTATGAAAACCATGCTCGTTTAAATCTCTTGGGAACATGTGCAAGCTTTTCCTCTCTGTAGATATAGTAACATTTATACTGGAAATATAAAGAAAGCACCCTTGTCCCTCTCTTAGTCTGTATTTCCCAACAGCACCCTTGAACTCACTGAGTCTTGTTTTCCTTATCTGTTAAATACTTTGGTATGTTCAAAGTGGTGGTTCCTAACCATGAGTCCTTGAGAAGAAATAAGGTTGTAATTGGAGTTCCTCCATCAGTTTTTAACATCTCAAAAATCTAGATGAAATCCTACATTTATCCTTGGTTAATGTGGAAAGGCAAATGCCTTCTATGAAATCATAGCCACACAGCCCCATAGACTGTGTTGTGAAGCAAAGTGGCTACAAATAGATAATTACGTAGGTCAGTGGAAGTGATATCTAGTAAATGGGCAACTTATCTGATTGGCAGACCCTGTGTATACATATTAATATATATCTGTATTTCATACAATTTAGCTATAATAACAGATGTGGATTATTTGCAAATGTCTTTCAAATATACAGGAAAAGGCAGCAGTTTGGGGGGTGATATTATAGAATGGAACTTTCACAGTATTTCGGTGTTTATTCTAATGGAAGGACACTAGAATAAAGTTTGGTGTAAACGAAGTGGACCATTGTGGTTTTGGTGGCTACATGTTTTCACTTTTTGGGTTTGCTGTTTGTTTTCTGTAAGAACTGTGAAGTCTTCTTTTTAGGTGACACCAATTGGGAATCTGTAAGTGCAGTGGAGGGAATGTGCCACATCCCAAACACACCTGAGCATTATTTTTTTTAACATTTATTTATTTTTTGAGAGACAGAGAGAGAGTGTGAGCAGGGGTGGGGCAAAGAGGGAGGGAGACACACAATCCAAAGCAGGCTCCATCCAGGCTCCGAGCTGTTGGCACAGAGCTTGACGTGGGGCTCGAACTCAGGAGCTGTGAGATCATGACCTGAGCCAAAGTCAGACGCTTAACTGACTGAGCCACCCATATGCCCCTTAAAATCATATCTTAAAATTCAACTTAAATTACATGTTCAACTTAAATGCATGTTTCTCAAGAATTTATCTTGATGGCCTGCCTGGGTGTCTCAGTGGGTTAACCGTCTGGCTTCAACTCAGGTCATGATCTTGCAGTTTGTGGGTTCAGGCCCTGCATAGCACTCTGTGCTGACAGCTCAGAGCCTGGAGACTGCTTTTGATTCTGTGTCTCCCTCTCTCTCTGCCCCCACCCCCCCGCTCACGCTCTTTCTTTCTCTCAAAAATAAACAAACATTAACAACAACAAAAATGTAAGATATGATTTTAAGATAAAAGTTGTGTTTTAAGATTATATTTATTATTGTGATATGGTGACATAGAGGCAGAAACAATAATAAATAAGGTTCATTGGATGCTAACCATATCCAGGCACATGCAGGCACAGTGTCTAATCCTCTCAACAATCCTGTAAGGTGGCCTTTCCTGTATTTGGGAAAACTAAGACTCAAATAGGTTTACTGAGCAGGCCTGGACTTCTTATTCACAATGTGTCACAGATCCCAACAACACTGCACAGTACCTGTCTGTGCTTCTACTGAAAAGTAGGGTTGTCCTTCTAGGATGCTGTATACTAACTTCGCGCTGTTTCCATAGGTGGGATCATCTGCATCTGAAGCTGTCACCTGGATTACCGATGTCCCTTAAAAATGAAATAAATCCATTAGCAACACCCCTTCAGCTTTTTGAATTATATTCCAGTTTACAAAGTTCCGTCTTAACTTTAAAAACGGAGAAAAGCCCCATAATTGTTTAACATGCTCTCAGTTTTCAGGGGTTCAGATGTAAAGTAATCTTGCTTCCTCTCTTCCTCTTCTTCCTTCCCTCTTTCCTTCCTTAAAAAAAATTCCCATAGCTTAAAAATGAACTTTCTATATTCATAGTACATAGTGCTCTGCTTAGTAGTTAAAATAACAATATGAACATTAATGCAAAAACATTCTAAGACCCATGCAACTGAAATGTTCAGTCTATCAAATAATTAAATAACAATTTTCCCAAAGAGTAAAATAAAAGATAATTAGTGATGAATTGCTTTTTGTGTAAGGACAGAGTATGTAGCCTTCCATCTGTAGCAGCGCAATAAATACATCATTTTATTGTTGCTTTGCATGTAATAAAATAGCTTCTAATACTGCATTTTAATGAATTTATGGCTATAAATATTGTACAGAATGTTGTTCCCTGATGACATGAGAATTGCATCTTCCCACCTCTAACGGGTCTGGTAGTTATTTAATAGAAACCACCCTTAAGACATCTGTGGGTCTGAAGGAAAGGAAACCAGGGAAATGAAGGAAGACGGGATTCCATTTCTCCTAGAAAAGCCTCTGTTCTTTGGTGGTCACCAGGATTTGAGGGCACAAAGCACTGACCTAAAGAATGGGGGAGATGCCTGGGAAGGGAAACGGCAATTAAAGCCTCCCTGCACCAGGTACTTTCGGGGCACGTTCCTTGTGTTCCACCAGCATCCATCCCCTCTGCTCCTCATTTTGACAGCAATTGTATTTTGAGAAACTGGGTGTGAGAGGTAGGAATTTTACAATCCTATTTTGCAAAGTCGATTATTGCCAGAGTCATTAGCCTAACCCCCATCGAGCAACCAACCAAACCCAGGGTTTTTCCTTGACATTTCCAGCAGAGGGGCAAGGTCCTGGGTGGGAGGTGAGGGAGCCCGTTGACACAGCTTCTGACGACCCTTTAATTTACAACTGTCAGTGATTTTTACATGGTATAAAAGGAAATCTTGCTTTTTTTTCTCATTACATTTCTGTAACTCATTATTTCGTGCAAACAACTTTTCTCAAGCTCTTCCCATAGGACCAGGCACTATTCTAGGCAGTGGACATTTATGAAGGAGAATAGGCCTAGCCTGCATCATTGTGACTGAGCTAGGGAAAGTATTACATTGTTGTGCTTCATTTGTTTCTAGAACTGCACTCAGTCCGTTATGACTCTTTTGTATTTTACTTAACCCTCGTCACAGTTTACATTATCCTCACTTTACAGATGACAAAATGAGAACTATGTGACAGTTCACCTGGCTCGTCAGGGCCACCGCCATCTGGCTTGTCAGGGCCACTGCCATAAACAGCAGCCCGGTACTGTGACACCAGGTTCGACTCTTGGAAGCCGTGATGGAAAGCCTGGGTGTTAGTCCCAAGCATCAAGGAGCTCCCAGAGGTGAGAACAATGTGAATTCTCTGGAGTGTTCTTTTTGATGGCAGGCTTTGCCTTCTGGCTCAGTTGCTCATGCTACAGTCCCCTATTTAATGATTTAGTTTCTGTTGGATTTTTCTCATTAAAATCCCTAGGCAATTACCAAGAAACTAAGGGACCGGTCACGGCCAGGGGAGACAGGCAAGAAGTGACTCAGCCCCACCTTCATAAAGTATGAGAAAAGCCCAACTTTATCTGGAGGAGGGAAAAAAAGGGGGGGGGGGTGGTGCTTAAAAAAATCGACATCCCAGGTTCTACATGCAAAGTGGAAAGAGCTTAGGGCCCTAGGGTACTTTCTGCATCTAACTGTTTTGAACAGGTTGTTTCCCATTCTTGGTGCTTGGTTTCCTCATCTGTAAAATGGGCAGTTTGGCCCTGATGATTCTTCAGTTCATTTGCGCTCTAAAATCTCTGATTCATATAATCAGACTCATTCCCTGACCAGAACAGCCATGATCACTGTCTGAAAGACAACCCCTTCTTAATATGAGGCATATTTCTCAAAAGACCACAAATGAATGCATTCTATAAAGCCAGACAAAAGTGGTTGCCAGGAAAAGGTGGCTTGTTGAAGAAATCCTTGAGAGAAGTATCCTTTGACAATGGAGAGTGTCTTCAGGCATGATGGAAGGACATATCCGCTTCTAAATTATCCTAACAGATGGTGGCATAGTGTCCTGATTAAGTGTGTATTCTGGAGCCACTTAATAGCTCAGATGACTTTCGATAAATTAGTCATCCTGTTCCTGGCTTGGGCTTTCCATCTGCAAAGTACATCAGATAGGACCTACCTCACTACAAAGATGGATTATCACAAAAAAATAAATGCAATAATGTCATGTAAGTCAATTAGTATGATGTCTACATGCAACAAATATTACGATTACTGTTCCTCATTAGACATCAGTGCACACTAGTGACTGAACTGCATTGCCTCTAATCCTGCAAGACTAGAAACTATGACTCCATTTTACAGAAGGGAACACTAAGGCGAAAATGGACAGAGCTGGACCCAAGTCGCAGAGCGAATGAGCGCCAGAACCAGGATTGCCTGCAGCCCGTCAGGTTCTTGCCATTCTGCCACACTTCTTGTGTTTTCGAAGACTAGATATTAAAATCTCAGATCTATTTTAAATATTTGAAACTTCAACTACACAAATAACACTTTTTTTGGTTGTATGCCGTTGAAGATGCGGTATAAATTCTGCTTCTTGATTTGGGAGAATATGGGCAGCAGCCCCCCACCCCACCCCCAACAGGGACACGAGGCCTGTAGATGGAGCAGGTCTCCCCTCATGTACGCACCCACGTTGGACCTCTCAGGCACGTTGGCATGATAGGTCTCATGCAGGAACTCGGGCGGGTTGTCATTAATGTCCTGGACCTTGACGATGAACTCCGACGGTGGCTCCAGCGGCCGGTTGGTGTCCCTGTCCACCGCCTGTGCCATGAGCGTGTACTGGGCTCTCTCTTCCCGGTCCAATGTCTTGGTGGCATGAATGTTCCCTGATTTGTCATCAATCACAAAAATGGTTCCGGCTCCTTCACCTGAGAGAATGTATTTAATGTTCCCATCACCAGAGTCAATATCGGAATGAAGCTAGGAAAAGAGAAACCAAGATTTGTAATTCCATGAGGGATGCCGTGGGGAAACAGAGTCTCATTCATACACCGTTTGCCACAGCACGCTGTCCACCCACACCCACACAGACGCCCACACACACACATACACCATTGAGAGGGAGATGCTCTGCCCCCATTTTACAAATGAAGAAATGGAATCTTAGAGAAGACAATTGCCTTGGCCAAAGTCACACCGCTGCGGGAGGTGAAGCCCGCATTCAGACCTGAATCCTGAGTTTTTTAAATTCTATGAGTCATACTTTCCCTCACAAATATACACACATACAAAATATACGCACATATTCACACGGGTATGCACACAAGCAAAATATACACACATATGCACATATATTAAGTTATTTTGAAAGAAACATAGATGACATAAAAATATAAAAAACAAACATTTATGCCATAAGTAAGTCTTCTCAGTTCTGATTCCCACCCCTTCAGTTTCTCTGCTCAGACACAACAGTTGTTACCAGTTTCCTGTGAATCTAAGATACGGTTTATGCATATGCTAGAATATCTGTACAGATACATAAATGCCCTCATTTGTTTTTATGCAATAAAGTGTCATAGTGCACAAATAGCACTCTGCACCTCTGTTTTCCTATAACAGTAAATTCAGGTGACCTTTTGGACTGCTACATCCACTGGATGCATGCTATCATCTCATTTTAGCTGTCTTCTTCCAAAGGACACTGAGGTTGTTTCTAGGCTTTCGTTACGATAAGCAATTCATCGATCAGACCTTTCCATAAGACACTCTGTGAGGCACATGAGGGTCTGGGGATGTGGCCTGTCAGGAAGAAGCTCTCATTCTGATCATAGGCATAAGGTGAGTAGGACGGGTTGATAAATATGAAGCTTCTTAGACTATTGAGAGAACCTTACATATGTTCAGGGTTTCCCCCTCCTTTGACAGAGCCCAGAGAAATGACGGTACTTGCCTAACTCCACACTTCACAGGGCCAGGGCATCGTCCAGTTCCCCTGACTACCCATCCTGTGCCTGGACTCTGCTCTGTGTTTCATAACATGGGACTCACCCAAAGACCACATCTGATTTTCCTGTAGCAATGAATTCCTTACCTTCCCTTGATGTCATCTCAATGTCTGAAGCTTTCATCTGAATTTAAGTACCTCTGCCCTCATTATGCCCTTTGTGTGAAGAGAGAAGCATTGCTTTTGCCATTCTTGTAGGCTTCAAGGCTAGCCAAGTGGCTAAAAAGCCCTTGGTTCTGCCTACTATGTGAGAAAACCCAGTATACACCAAAAAGCTTTATTCAAATGGCATTGATAATAATATTGATTGATTAGCAATGACATTTTCATACTGATATTATTAGTAATGTCATTTAAATATTATTGTTAACACCAATTTGATTATTGTTAGGAAACCAAAGCCTGGGGAGCTTGTTCAGAATCACAAAGCAAGATAGAACACAGTGCTTTTTAAAGATGTTTGTATTGGTTTCAGTTTCCCAGAAAGTATCTAATTGATTTGCAGCACCTCAGTGAAACACCAAATATTTCGGCTCAGGGGGTACCTGTAGGTACAAATCAGGAAGACCATTTTGATTTTAGTTCACAGTGTTTCTCAGGAAAATTTGAAAAAATATACCTGTCTTCAGAACTTGTTATTCATAACAAGCTACGTGTTGTCATGAAATGATGGTTAATACATTTCTCATGAATAAGGCAGTTTGTGAGTAAAATATGAAGCTATTTTGTGGCTTCTAAAGGATGAACAGAATTGGTCTGATCTTCATACAATTTCCCCAGTGAGGGCGGGATCCCTGCCGCCATGCGGCTGGCTTTCTCCCCAACCCCCCAAACAGTTTGCATTTGTTCCTTTTCTCTGCCTGAGACCTGGCAAAAGTTAGGGGCTCAGTCTTGTGAATGAAAAACAAGGAAATAAATGCTTATTTTAATGGGAGTGGCTAGAAGGGAAGTTTCTCTGGGCTTTCATGAATTCCACGTGAGCTTGGCAAGTTTCTTATGAATTAAACAGATTCTAGTTCATGATCAACCAAATCACTGCAAAAGTGTAAACTTACAGCACTCCTTATCTTTCTCTACTTTGTTTTCGGATTTGAAAGTTAGATATAAATTCCTTCTTTTTCTCTCTCCCACAAAGATGACCTGTACAACTGACAACACTATTTATTAGGTTCTACACAAAAAGCAGTTTGGGAAACCATTCCTTCCTATCAGGGGACCCAGTTGCTGAGGCATACACAGCCAATTCCTAATGCCAAAGACTGCTGGCTTCCCCCTCTGCAGGGCACAGCACGACACAGACTGTGCTTCCTGCAAGAAATCTGAAAGTCCATCGCTTGCCAAATTCTACTTTTTCAGAGCATCATAAAGCACTCAACCTTGAATGCTGTCAAATCAAAGGTCATCTAGTCTATTCCCTCTATTCATGGGGAACTATATATATAGATATCAATATCTATATCTATATCATCTATATCTTTATCTAATCTATATCATCTATATCTATATCTATCTATAGTTATATATATATATATATATATATATATATATATATATATATCTCCACATTATCTCAAAAGGAAGATCCATAGGATCCAGCCCCCCTTTTTTTTTCTTCTTCCCCTCTCCAATCGGACATCTCACACTCAATCTCAGGTACCAGGATTTCAAAGCCCATTCACTGCTTCCTCTTCTCCATGTTTTGTCCTATGATCCCTTTTAGTGGGCTTGCCAACTGCTTGTTCCACAGAGATAAGGAAATGACTCTCCAGGTCCTGTCTCTCCTACAATCTTCCACCCTAATGAACACACCATTCTCCACTGAGAAAGTCCTTAAGGCAAAGGTTCTATATTCTCAGAAAAATTTACGCACAGCTCTCCATGGTGTTCAAGCTGTATAGCCCCTGCCATGACTGAAGTCTTGTCTTCCTTTCTGGGCACAGAGCCCATCTCCTCACGTAGGGAATTCACATGCCAATCATTTCCCTGGGTTCCCATTTCCCAAGACTACTTCTATTTTGGGTATAATCTTTCCATTTTGGGGTATACATGAATGAAACTCCTTTGGTACATCTCTTTGAAAAGGCATTTCCCCAACCCTGAACATTACTCAGATGCTACTATGAACCTCTTCCAAATAAGTCAATTACATAAATATGGATTACTGCTCTCATGTTAAAGAACAACTGAAATAACTCAATGGAATATACAAGACTCAGAAATTAGCACCCTCCAGATCTACTCTTGTACTTTTCCCCCTTCACTGGATAACTCCTACTCATTCATCTCTCATGTTACAAGTTATTATCATGTTCTTTATAAAACCTTCCTTCATCCCTCCCAAACATTACCGGGTAAAAGTATCATCACTTCTGTTGAATTTATTCATTATTTTAGTTTTAGGTGGGTTTTTTTTTGTTTGTTTGTTTTTGTTTTTCGTTAGATAAGTTTGCCTTTCTACTAGCCTCTGAACCCTTTGAGGTCAGGGACTATTTTATGCTAGTCTACCGTTTGCTTAGCTCTTTCCCTGAGCATAGTAGGTGTTCATTCTTGTGTAGATGACCACTCATCTCCTTGTAGTTAATGTCACTCTCTTCTCTGAAAGATGGTTGCATGCTTTATCATAAATGATAATGGACAATAATTTTTTTAATGTATTGTGGACTTTCTACTCTTGCACTTTTTTGGAGGGGTTACACAGAGAATGCAGAGTCTGAGTACTGCTAGAACTCAATTCATCCAACTGGGTTTTGCCATCCCTAAGCTCAAGTGGATAAAAATCTCATCCATTCTGAAGACACATCCATTTGTCTCATCAGATATTTACAAAGGCTTCCCCAAAACTAGGCTTAGTACCAGGACCTCGGGACACAGGACATTGGGCCAGTCCAGTGAGGGAGACTGATGAATAAATAAACATGTGTAATGCAAAAAGGCAAGCTTTCATAAAGAGTGGAGAAGGGCACCAGAGTTGGAGATAGGGTGTAGGCAGGGACATGTCTTCCTTTGGAGAATGGGCCAATAAATGATGGCTAATTAGTAGACTATTGTGCAGCTATTAAAAATGGAGTTCCATGGTATAACATTCAGTGGAAAATGTAAGTGTTCTTAACATGGATGACTATGAATTGAAAAATTAAAAAGTCTGAAAGGCTGTTTTTTTTTTTTTTAATGTTTAGTTTTGAGAGAGAGAGGACAGAGCATGAGCAAGGGAGGGACAGAGAGAGAGGAAGACACAGAATCCAAAGCAGGCTCCAGGCTCCGAGCTGTCAGCACAGAGCCCGACGTGGGGCTTGAATCCAGGAACAGTGAGATCATGACCTGAGCTGAAGTCGGATGTCCAACCGACCGAGCCACCCAGGCTCCCCAAGAGGCAGGCTTCAGGCTCTGAGCTGTCAGCACATAGCCCGATGTGGGGCTCAAACTCGTGAACCATGAGATCATGACCTGAGCTGAAGTCAGATGCTTAACCGACTGAGCCACCAGGTGCCCCTGAAAGGCTGTTTAAACATTGATTTTATGGTTTTTACTGAAGCGCCATTAGTGCCTAGAAATTTTCTTTTTTGGCCATACCCTACTATTGGAACAGTGGCGAGAGAGACAAATGCTGCCTAGCAGCAGCCTTACCCTGCCCACGAGCACGGGGTCAGGCCCGGTGTACTCCTCGATCACGAAGAACTGGTTCCAGACCCAGCCTCTCTTGGAGCGCTGCAGCACCTGCCCCTCCTTGCCCTTCTCATGGTGCCCGTGGAACGAGGGTCGCAAGTGGCTCCGTCGCTCGGTGGTGAAGGCCTGGCTGTGGCACAGCACGCCCAGGCACACCAGGGCGGCTTGTAAACAGTAGTGCTCCTTCATTTTTGGTTATGTGGTAGGCACAGGAGAATGCAGCTGTCACCCCTTTCACCAACCCTGTGGCGGCCTGGCTGATGGTGGCCTCCCAGACGTGTCAGGCAGACCTCTCTCGGAATGGAATGTCTCTGCTGGCTGAGCACATCACGGTCAGGGCTGCCCACTTCCCCAGTCGGCTTCTGCGGGCAGAGAGAAAGGTCAGATTAGCTGCGGGTTCCATCCCCAATTCATTTCAATCCCATCCCATAAACGCTGGACCACAGGAGCGCTTCCTTCTGGGTAGTGAGGGGGCAGGCTGAGTAAGAAACAGTCCCTGCTCTCTCTTGCAGCTTGTCACATGGCGGGTGGGATAAACACACAAGGAAATCCCTCAAGGTCTTTATGAGGATGAACACGTGTGCTGTGGAATCCAGCTGCCAGGGTGTCAGTGGCAGTTTTGCCACCTACAAACCAGCTCCAGGTTTGGGGTAAACCCCAGCTCTTTGAGCTCTGCTTGCTCATTTATGAAATGGGGATGCTAATCGTACTCACTGCAAGGTTGACACGGGGATTAAATGACTAGTGCCTCTAAATCCTTTAGCACGATGTCTGGTACAAAGCAAGCATTCCATATTTATTTATTATTATTATTGATCACAGTTACGCTAGGGTATGTTTTCATAATGGGGAAACTTGGGGCATTATGGGAGTCCAGGAGAGGAACATCTAATTCATGGGGATTGAGGGTGGAGACGGCAGAGAGTAGAGTAGAGGCAGTTGTGGGAGACTCCTGGAGTGCAGGCTGGCTGTGCTCCACCCTCAAGTGAGTTACTGTGATCAGAACGGAGTGGATGGGTTGGCCATGCAGGAGAAACAGTGTGACCCAAAGCCCAGAGCTCTTCATAAGCACAGCACGTCCCAACGCTGGTCAGCATGACTGTGTGGTGTAAGGAAGGAGAAAGGCAGCAATGGAACCTGCCAGAGAAAGGAGGTTGGGGCAGATGCCGAGAAACCACTCATGGTCACTGAAACACTTGCCAATTAAATAATCAATCAAGTTCTCATTGGTGGATCAGTGAATGCTACAGAGTCAATTTAATGAACAAGATTTGCTTTTGTTTGATCAAAGGTCTACCCAAGAAGCTGAAGATCCTTAACCTGGCAGTCTTAAAAAGGATACTTTACAAGCTTTTTCCAACCAGGAGATGCAAAATGCAAGAGCATACCCCACTGACTGATCCAAAGGTCTTGTTCCTGGCACTCAGCAATGGCTCAGCTACTCATGAGTAGAAAGATGAGCCTTCCATCCCTCTTGTGGGTTTCTGACCTATAGTTACTCTGGTCCTTAATTCCTGCCTCAGGTTCCTGGACTTCTTCAGTAGACTTAGTCTTGCTGGTGCTGGAATGTTAATTATTCCCTATGCAACTCCCCTTGCTTGTTCCCCTCCCTAGCGCCCTGCATTTTCTTCTGGACAATCAACCTCTTCCTTTGGTACACCACCCACACTCCAGCTGAAACCCTAGCTCCCAGAACCAGGCAATCAATCCCCATTACCACACCCACCACTGAAGGAGGTGAATCACTAAAGATTGTTGGACACGGAGGGTAACACACTGATACTGAGGATGACACTTCATTTCAGCACTGGTGGGTCTAAATGACACTGGTGAGCTTGTTGAGCAGTGTCGAAAAAAAATCATTTAATTCTTAGCTATCCAGTATGAATGTAGTGGTAGTAGTGGGGAGGGGGGAAGGGAAGAGAACAGAAAGGAAGCATCCTGAATCTTGGCATAGTGGAATGTACCTAGATTTGAAGATCAGATAGACCAGGATTGGAATACCACTTCTATATCTTATAATATAGAAGGCCTTGGGCATTTCATTCAGGCACTCTGAGGCTCTGGAGTGGTCTTGTCTCGACAATGTTGATGACCAGAATTGCTGCACACATACGGGGCTGCATACAGAGCAGGGCACACACCGGGTCTCTTCCTCTCCTCCTAGAGTGCCACAATCCAAGCCCACAGGTCTTACTCAGTATAAGGAGGTGTTCTTGCCTTACAGATTGAGATGCCCAGAAAAGGATGGTGAGGTGCTTTCTCTAAGAGACGAACTGAGGAATAAGAGTTACATGGGGGATACCACATGGTATCCGTCTGGTCTTAGTGTCTAGAAAACAAAGGAATTGGTGGAATTCTAATTTGTTGGAGCAGAACATTGTCCCTTATGGTGGTCTTTGACTTTACCAACCCAAGCTTCTCTGCCTCCTTTGTAATATGGGAAAACATATCTAGGTTTTCAGAAGTCCGTCACTGCCCCCAGTACACGGTATGATGTATTCTGTTAGTCTCTTTTCAAGGAATATGGAGTCCAATATTTGTTGTAGACAGACATTTCAGGGTATGCAAAAGGCTGTGTGGAAGAGAGAGAAAGACTGAAAAGGCAGTGTCATCATTTAACAGCTTCATTCTTAGACTTGGGCATATTAATAATACATCAAATGCTGTTTCTTGCAATCCAAACTGACTGTGTGGAAAAAGCACAGATAGGGACCCAGGAGCAGTTAGATCACAAAATGAGTCAATGTGAAGCAATACAAAGATCCTCGGGCTTAAGTCAGGAAGCCAGATATATCGTCAAGGATCTGCCAGTAGCTTGTCATGGGACCTCATCATTCCCGCATTGGTACATTCTCTCTAAAATGAAGCTGTTGGGTGACATTTTCTGCAAATGGCTTCCAGTTTCAGATTCATGGTTGGAGCTCCAGTGAGAGATTGTTGGGGATTTCTTCTGATTCATACACCATCTCCTTACTAAACTGGATTCCTCTTCATGGTTGGGATTATACTTTATACATGATTATAGGTCCAGTGCCTGCACTTTCGAAAGCAAACCATTAATAAAAGCTGAATGTATGATTTGAGCCACATACTTCAAGTAAACTTAATACTGCCACCGTAGAATCTTAAGAAGAAGCAAGAGAAAAGACCATATGGTGCAACAAGATCCCTGCCCATTTTACACCATGCCAAGTATTAAGTGTTCATTCACATGGTGATAAATTATTCTTGCATATAAACTGTGAAGTATATTTGAAAGAAAGGGTTTAATTAAAGTTCATATTTCTGCACCTCTTTCTTCTGGCTTCCATTTTGCTGTAAAGCACAATTATTTCTGACACCAGAAGTGTTAAAACTAGATGACAACTTTTTTCCCTTGATAAAAAAAATTCTAGCTAATGAATTTAAGAGTTTCCACATGACCAATAAACAACAAACCCACTATTGAAAATATGAAATTATCGATTTTCTTTTCTTGGAAAGAATAGCAAAAACAACTTGCTTTTAAAAGTAACTCATTGACAGGCACCTGGGTGGCTCAGTCGACTTCGGCTCAGGTCATGATCTTGCAGCCCCACATTGGGCTCTGTGGCAATAGCTCAGAGGCTGGAGCCTGCTTTGGATTCTGTGTCTCCCTCCCTCTCTGCCCCTTTCCCACCCGTGCTCTGTCTCTCTCTGTCTCTCAAAAATAACTAAACATTAAAGAAAATAATAAAAGACATAAAGTAACTCATTGAGGGGCGCCTGGGTGGCTCAGTCAGTTGAGTGTCTGACTTCAGCTCAGGTCAGGATCTCATGCCTCGTGGGTCTGAGCCCCGCATTGGGCTCTCTACTGTCAGCGCAGAGCCCACATGGGATCCTCTGTCTCCCTCTCTCTCTGCCCGTCCCCCGCTTGTGGATGTGTGTCCTCTCTCTCTAAAATAAATAAATATTTTTTAATTAAAATAAGTAAAAGTAACTCATTAAACCCATTATTTCAAAGTGCTTCTTCAATAAGTAAATGTAATATGTAAAAGTTATTTTAATTATTAGCCTCAGGCATGTATAAGATGAATTTTAAGACATAATTTAAAAAATACATATTCATTTTCAGAATGAAAATTCACTCAGTGAAAGCTTTTTCTAGCTATTGTTCTAAAAACTTTACAAATAGTAATTCAGCCATTTATTTCTACAACAAACTTCTGAATAGGTACTATGAATATTCTTATTACAAAGGATGAGGAAGCTGGGGCCTGGATAAATGAAGCAATTTGTGTGAGGCTACACTTCTGGGAAAGAGCAGAGCTGGGATTTGAACACATGCCATCTGGCTCTGGCATCTGTGTTCGTAACCAGTGAACAATACCAACTCCTGCCATTTGTTTGTGTCTGAATTCATAAAGAACTGATGTGGCTCCTGTGATACAGATACTGTAAGCTAGCGGGCACCTGAAGTAAACCAACATTAGAACGTGGTATATACTAATAATATGACTCTGATGAAAATAGTAATAAAAGTTAATATTTGTACCGGATTATTTTCTGGCTAACACTCTTCTAAGTGCTTTCCACGAGTTGAGTCATGAAATTTTCACAATAACCCTACAAAATAGTACTATTGCAAGTCCCATTTTATAGGTAAGCAGTCTGAGGCATAGCAAGATTTAGCAACTTGCCCATGGTTACAGAACCAGTAAGTAGAGGGACTGGGACACGAACCCTACGTATTTGGCTCCAAGGTCTGCATCCTTGTCCCCTATAATCCTGTGCCCCATACTGTCCTTCGGAGAAGAAAAGACAGCAGGTCATACATAGACATGCATCCTGATACACACATAATAGTCTTACAACGAGAACAGTTTAAGTTTTGGTGGCACTGGGGATGACTAAAATACTAAAACCAAACCCAGAAGAGGAAGATAAAGCATTTTATAGCAGTGACCAAAGTGAAGACGAACAGGAAGTAATTACATCAGTCCATCAACAACACAGTACAACCAGGTCCTTAACACATTACACAAAACTTAACCGTTGCTTTTTATTTTTAAATGCTCTGTTTCAGAATTTCTAATTATATACGTTTAAAAAGTGTGTTCAAGGAGATTCATTTTTCTTCTTTAAAGAAACACTTCTAAAATCTAGAAATCTGATTGATATATTCAATGGTAGAGAGTTTGCAGGAATCACACATGAAAATTAATAGGAGGCTGCCCTCCTAAGAAGGTCTTGACATTGGTAATAATCAGGGAAATATATCAGTGTTCTAATTGGTTTTAATAAAGACCCCCAAGGCGATTCTCAAACAATCCTTCCATTAAAGCACTTTTTAGCAGTGTGCCAGGATGTCTAAGCATTGGGGTTCCACTAAAACATATAGGAGGACTTTACTTTATGGTGGGAGCATATTGCTCGGAAGGAAAAATAAATGTTGTTGAAAGTCACAGGAGTAATAACATGACAGGAAAATGGATTTGCAAAACCACCAGCTCTAAGTGGAAGTCTCGCCCCTCTATCTTGAGAGCAGATAGCCCGTCATAAGCTATTGCGCCTTGAGCATAAAACCCTCTTGCTGTGCCTGCTTTTGTCTCCGTAAAAGAAAATGACATATACGGGTGTTTAAGTATATTTGGACTCCTGCTGGAAATTGTTATCGGGTAGAGAAAGAAAGACGGAAGCGCTTAGCAGAAAGCAAGCAGCTTTGGTTTTTCAGCTTTCTCTTCCCCACAGAGCTGGAAGGATCAGACAGGCTGACCTGTTCTTTTCATTTCCAGGGAGCTAATTTACAGTTAAAGACAGGTTATCATTACATTAAGAATATTATCGAGGCCCTCACCAGAACTCAAAACTCCATTCTGCATGTGCAGTGTCCCCTTGCGGGGGAGCTCTGGGGCTCTGCTCTCCACTTCAACAAACACAGCTTTGTAACCAATCGGGTTCTATTATGCAAATTAATTCAAGCATATTTTATTCCCGTTCAGATCTCATCACTCAGCACTGAGCTGGTCTCTAGTTTCAAATCACAGCACAGGAATTATTCCATGTCTGTGGAATTCACAGAGAATGGCGAGAGGAAATATCGTAAGAACTATCGAATCATATTTCTTCTTCCCTGATTTCTACACTTGGAGGCAAGCATAAGCTTAAGATAATAATCACTTCTGCTCAGGTGCAAAACACACAGCAAAGACTGCGAAAGGGTCATTTGCTCCATGCTTTAATACCAAATTCACATGTCAAAGTATGCAGCAAATAGGGCCCCTTATCCATGACCTAACGTTCTCTGGGGCGAGTGGAAATTTTAAAACTGCTGCAATGTTTAATTCTGATGCTCTGCTTCTAGAGAAATAGAGAACCACATGAGTGTCAGCTTTGAAAATGCAAAGATCGCTTACTGCCTGGTGTTGGGCAGACCTGGGTCCAAATCCTGGTTGCATCACTTACGGGCCCCATAAAATTAGATAATGATAGTAGGGATTATCCTTGACCAGGTGCTTGATTTTCCTAGTGCTGGGCAAGATACTCAGGGCTTGGTACAGACCATTTAATTATATATTTACCACAACTTGTATGTATGTATCACCCAAATTTTACCCCTAAGGAAAGTCAGGCTCAGAGGGGTTCAGTAAACCCTCAATCACTAGCAAGGCCACAATTGAAATTCAAGTTTACGTGAGAGCAAAACCCATGCTTTGACTTTACCTGACTCCCAAACTCTGGAGATAACTCGTTATCTTAGTATAACGAGATTGCCTGATGCATCTTCAAGGATCATCTTAGCTCCAAAATTGTATTTGATATTGAAAATAATCTGTTACATATGAATTTCATTTATTTTTAAAGTATGTACAATCAGCCTTTGTATTTTCAGGCTTTCATGGCCACAAAGAATCATCGGAATCCAGCTTAAGTTCCCAGACCCCAAACACGTAGAATCATTGTGATTATTTACTTTTATCTCTTCAAATAATTAAGTAAACTTCCATTAATAAGATGATTAAATACACTGTGTGCAATGAAGGACTTATTATTTGTGCTCTACTCAATCCTTAAGACACTCTTTTTCTCACTGTGATATTTTAAAATGTTAATCATTAAGATGAATAAAATACATCAACACATACAGGAAGTCATGTCAGCTGTGACATCTCAGACTGTGAATAAACACTGTATATGAATGTGTGGAAAGAGAAACATCTTATTTTAATTTTTTTTTTTTGCATGAGCTAAAATACCTGAGGGAAAATTAGGGCAAAAATGGCAATGATAAACAGATGCTCAACATAATGTAACTTCATTTGTGGTATCAAAGGCCTGTATATAAATTTCCCTTTTGTCTCAGAGCAGTAAATATCTATAAAGCTTTCTTATTTGTCAGTTCCTTCATTCAGCAGTAACGTGTCACAGTGCCAGGCCTGGGTTGGACATGAGGGATCCGTAGACTGCTTATGTGTCTCTGATCTGTAGACAGTACCCGAACAACAGTGAGACAGTCGTCTAAGGAGATGGATAATGGTGTAATGGGATCAGCGCAAACAGGACTTGTGTTCACAAGCACCAAGGAATTGGGAAGCACATGTCTGCTGATGATCATTCCATCATTATTGTCCACTCCATATCATTCCAGTCTTCTAGTGCTTATCCATTCTAGCTTCTTCCAAGTAAACACCTATCTCTACAGCCTCTAACATCTGAAGTCTCCATGCCCATCTTGAGTCATGGCTGATTGAAATGCTTCTAGTTTGGTGATAACCAACCAGTGAGTGGTCTTAAATTGACCACTGATTGTTTTAACCTGTGTAATCTGGCTCAAAAGGACAAGCTGGGTGAATCAGATTCACTTGTGAACTTGAATGAAAGAAAACAGGAACCATGTTTCAGTTAGTAAGAGAACTGAAACAGGAAGGTGATGGGCTGCTGGGGGCGAGGGGGGTGGGGCAGATGGACTAGCCTTCGTCTGTGGCCAAAGTTTTGGTGAAATCAAAGTTATGAGAAAGCCAGTTAGTAACCAAATAGAAACAAACATGGTCTCTGGTCCCCACACCATGTAAATGACACAAGCATGGCCCCGTTCTCTGAAAATCTAGCAATTAAGGACTGCTGCTGTCCTTGATAAAAAGTTAGGTGGTTCTTCTGATAAAGGGTGAAGTACTGTAGCTGTGGAGATAATCTGTTCCTAAATAGAAATGCCTTCTTCATTTCTGAATATCCAAGAAACAGTGGGGCCAGAGGGAGACCTTTACAACAAAAGTCAAGGCAATTGTGTTCTGGCAAAGGTTCTGCCACTGAAAAATTGTGTAACCTTACCAAAAAAAATTCTTCATCTGAGACTAACTTTCTCTTTTCCATAAAATAGGAGGCTGGCAATAGCCTATAAAGGTCTTCCATGCCTACTGGGGCCTGTGAGTCTGTGCTGTGCTGAGACACAGCAACCTTCCCTGGATGGAGGTTTCACCTCTTTTAGAAAGTCTGGGTCCTAGCTGGCAGGACTTCTTCATGCACATCCGCAGGAGGCTGCACTTACATGAGATAAAAGCAGTGGCATCCTCTGGGACTAGGCAGTGCAGACCCCTGTTAATGTGACTGGCTCTGAGTTCCAGCATTAGGAATCAAAACTTCTCCTGATGGGCAATGGGAGTCCATTAAAAACTCTGATCCAGAGATTGATGGAATCCAAGCTGTCAGAGGTATATGGAAGAAACTGACCATGAGAACCGGGAGTTCTGACACAGTTGTTAAGAGCAGGGGCTCAGGAGTCAGATGGGGTTAGAGGGCTAGAGCTCAAGAGTTACTGCTTGTTCACTAGGTGTATGATCCAGCCTCCATGAGTCACCACGCCGCCATTTTGAAAATGTGAAAACACGACGATGGATCTCAGTGGGAGAGTTAAAATGAAAGGAGCGAATCTTGTATGAACTTGACATAGCCTGGCCCACTGCAGGTGATCAAGAGGGTAAATTAGGGGGCGCCTGGGTGGCTCAGTTGGTTGAGCGTCCGACTTCGGCTCAGGTCATGATTTCACACTCCGTGAGTTCGAGCCCCGCGTCAGGCTCTGTGCTGACAGCTCAGAGCCTGGAGCCTGCTTCGGAATCTGTGTCTCCCTCTCTCTCTGACCCTCCCCCATTCATGCTCTGTCTCTCTCTGTCTCAAAAATAAATAAACATTAAAAAAAAAAGAGGATAAGTTAGGAGTTTTGTTCCTTCAAGAACTCCTAAATATGTAATTTACGACATGGATACAGTGATGTGACATACAATATACATACAACATGCAAGAAGGTGCAAGTCCAACAGAAGGCTCTAAGAGGCTGTCCATTAAGGGGAGATAAACAAAATAATACTTATAACAGGAATTGTTAAATGTAATGATACAAATAAATGAGAGAAATGAGATAAAGAAGACCAGTGTTGTCCAATAGGAATATAATATGAATCACATGTATAATTTTAAATGTTCTATATGCTACTTTTTAAATGTTTATCTCTTTTGAGAGATTGAGAGAAAGTCAGTACGAGCAGGAGAGGGGCAGAAAGAGAGGGAGAGAAAGAATACTAAGCAGGCTCCACACTGTCAGGACAGAGTCCAGCCTGGGGCTTGAAGAGCATGACCTGAGCCGAAATCAAGAGTTGGATACTTAACCAACTGAGTCACCCAGGTGTCCCTAGATGCTACATTTTAAAAGTTAAAAAAAAAATGGGGTCATTAATTTTAACACTGTATTTTATTTAATCCAGTATTCCCCAAATGGTATCATTTCAATACAGAAGAAATAGATGATTTATTGAGATATTTTGTACACACCACCCCTGGTTTTTTTGTGGGTTTTTTTTTGTTGTTGTTGTTTGTTTATTTGTTTTTTTGGTCCTAAGTCTTTAAAACCCAGTATGTATTTTAAACTTACGGCACGTCTCTATTTGGGGTAGCCACATTTCAAGAGCTCAACAGCCTTATGTGGCTAGTGGCCACCCCCTAGGACAGCACAGTAGAGCATTCTAGCATATCTGGAGAGAGAAGGACATGTGGTCAACAGAGACTTCCTGGATTTATTGCAGTGGTTCAGGTGAGAAGTAACAAGGCTCCAGATTGGAAATATCAGCCTGGTTAGAGGAAAGGGTACCTTTCTAGAAACATGCTCATGTGGAGGGCCTTAGGAATTGGGCAAACTGAGAAGGCCAGAGGCTGAGGCTATAGTGGAGGTGCTGCTCCTGTCCTCACTAGGGGAGGGGCCAGTTTGGGGAAAAAGAGCATACATTCGGTTTTAAATGTGTTAAACTTATGAAGCCTAGGGACTGATGTTTACATGGGAAGTTTCCGAGTAGTGAAGTTTCCCAGTTCTTCCAATGGTGGGTATTACAATGTTACCATTTGTTTCCAGCCTGGGCATTCTGCTGTATTATTCAATGCTAGACTCTCAGAGCTGGAGGAAACCTACCTTAGACCTTCCACTCTTAGTCTTCCTTCAGCGGAAAATAGGAAAAGGGAGATACAGAAATACCAGGCAACTTGTGCAAAAAACAAAACAAAACAACAACAACAAAAACAAACTGAACAAAACCTAAAGTCCTCACTGTGGAGGAAAAACAAAAGGGAAAGCACAGAGTGGAAGATAATTTATTCAGCATCTCCCTTCCCCTCTTGCCTCCCCCAAACCCAGCTTAAAAGCATCCTCCCATGCAAACTACTACTTGCAAGCAAACAGTCTGCATTCTATAAGGGTAAAGACGTTCATAAATAAGGACCCAGGAGATCTCTTCAAGGACTGTCAGTGGAGAACAGGAAGAGGGAAAACAGTGTGCATATTATCGCTGGAATCTGCAGGGAAACACTTTCCACAAAGACTGGTTTTGTTTTTTGTTTTTTTCTTTTTTTCTTTTGAGTATAAACAGTAAGAGGAGGAATTATCCCAAGGTGGTCTTAATAACTGACAAGGGCTTGATGTGGGGTTTTTTTTGGAAATAATTACTAAAACAAGGGGAGAGAGTGCCTCAAATCACCACTGCCTGGAGTCTTCAGAATTCTGCAACATCCAGCCTGTGACCCCAATCCACTGTGGTCCACACGCATGGGTCCAGCGTAATCAGCCTCGGAACAGAAGTGCAGAATGCAGAAAGTTAAGCTGCTTCCAATTATCAGAAGCTTGATTCTTACCAGAGTGCGGGTGGGCATTCTGGAGGTCTCTTTCTAACGTGCCTTCCCAAACCATGCTATCACGCTAAGGGTAGAATAAACTCTGCCACATTTTTTACTGGCTTTTTTTTTTTTTTTTTTTTTTTTTTTTTGGTATCTCTACATATACCACAGAAGGTTTTCTCCCCCCTTATTTTTAGAAAGCAGACACCAACAATGGCCTCATAATGATCTCATTGTAGTTTGAAATAATCCAATCTTTGAAGCCCAATTCTTTCTTTTCAGATGTATTAATGTCATTTATCAAAAGTAATGGGATTTTTTAAAAAGTTAAGCATAAAAGAAAAGTAATGGGATACAGCAAACCAGTCAAGTGCCTTGTACATGTGCAGAGCATTTTCTGAAGCATATGCCTAACACTTTCAGACAGGCAGGACTTTCAAAGGCAACGTTAAGTGTCTTTTGTGGGTCTCAGATAATATGGTTCACTTAATTAGATTTTCCATAATCCCAGGTTAATCCTATTGTGAATTACAGACGTGAGTTTTGACTTGCCTGGCAGAAACATCTATTGCTACAAATGCATTTCTGGGGAAAAAATGTATCTTATTTATAATTCATTACCAGAATCATTACCATAGAGACTGCCTCTTCTAACTTCCTCAGGTAGGAGTGACCATTTCCACTCCTTTGGACTACACTGTCCTTTCAGACAATAAGGGCACTTCTGATAGTTTTTGTCCGCGGTTATGTCTTCCTCTTCCCCAAGATATACAGGGTTCTTTAAGATTTGGGGTCACCGAATTCCTTGCACCTGAGCAGTGATGTGTACACCTGGCCTGGCCTCTGTACTTTATGGAACTTAACGTTTAGATCAGTGCCCCTAGAACTTGATTGCTCATTAGAATTCACTGGAGAGTCTTAAAAATCCCCTTGACCAGGCTTTACTCAACACCAATCAAAATCCATGAAAATCAGGAGTCAGTATTTTTGAGGCTCCCCAGGAAGTTCTGGAGTATATTTGAGTTCTCACCACTGTTCTACAGCTCCCCTATCCAATATGGTGGCAACCTAGACACATGTGGCTTTTTTAAGTTTACATTAATTTAAATTAAATAAAATTAAAAATTCACTTCCTCAATGGCCTAGCGCCATTTCCAGTGCTCAGTGGTCATCTTTATCATTGAAAAAAGTTCTATTAATGAGTGTTGGCCTTAGGCTTTAAAACACCTTCATCCGAACCATAAAGGGTCTGTTGAATGAAGTTATACAAAGAACACTGTACTGGGAAAGCAGTCAAAGGTCTGCCACCAATTCATGGTGCAATGTCCAATGGTCTAGACCTCTGTTTTCTTATCTGTGAAATTACGGACTAGGTAGGATCAATGGCTCTCCAAAGGTGACCAGCAGAATTCCCCAAGAAATTAAGAGGAAAGGGGTTGTGAATGGGTGGGGATAGTCTGTTGCCCTACAGAGAACAGAAGTGCAGCCAGAGTCGGCAAGATGATCCTTGAAAAGCAGTTTGGCTGCCTTAAAAAAAAATAAGGAAGAAAAGAAGCCACTTCTGAGATCTTGACACCTAGCAGACTCACTGTCTCAGCCCACGCACGGGCAAGTCAATTCCTGCTTTAGCACCCATGATCTCCTGGGTTAGGGAGCCCGAGCTCAGGGAACTGTGAGGCCACGGACAGCTGACAACTCACTTCACCTCCCTGAGTGTGTTTCTCTTATGACAAGAAAAGGACAAATGATGTCTGACCTCCCTGGCCTCCGAGTTAATTCGAGGCTGGAATGAGATAATAGGTAGAGAGTCTCTTTGGAAAAGTGTCATGTCCACTGCCTAGGTGAGAAGGGGGATGACGAAATGCTGGAAGGAGTGGCAACTTCCATTTCTTTAGGTCCTCTTTAAAGTTTTGGCTTTTTGTCTTTGTAGGTTGTAGATAAACAAATGCCAAGGACCTGTTACCATTACAGGAAGGAGATGTGATTGCACTCTTCTCTGATAGAGATATAAAATCTGTCAGATGCTGCATATGGATTCCTTTCATGTACCTGGCACCCTTTTTGTTTGCTACTGGACTCAAAAGGACCCGGCTGACTTGTGGGGATGCTGACCCCTGTGTATAGCTTCTCAGCTGTGGGATGGGGGGTGTGGTGGCAAGAGAAGGGATGGCTGATTCCAACAAGAAAAGCTATGAAAATATGTGAGAGCCCTAGACTCAATAGGGATACAGGCCAGAAGGACCTCTGAAGAGACCATGGATCTTTCAATTATCCTCAATAGTGGATGGAAATGGATCACTCGTGGGGAGTCTGGACAAAGCTGTCAGGTACTTGTCACATGAGATGTCATGGGCTTTCCCAGATGGAGAAGTTCCAGGAGGCCATCCTCGTAAAGTCTTCATTCACCATTCAGCCTCTGCTTGATCGGGGTCGGGGCGGGGTGGGGTAAGAGAAAGAGCACAAGCAAGGGAGGGGCAGAGAGAGAGGGAGACACAGAATCCAAAGCAGGCTCCAAGCTCTGAGCTGCCAGCACAGAGCCTGATGAGGTGCCTGAACTCACAAACTGTGAGATCATGACCTGAGCCAAAGTTGGACACTTACTTAACCGACTGAGCCACCCAGGAGCCCTGCTTTACATACATTCTTGATTACCTCTTTCTCCACAGCATCCTCCGGAGTTTTGTGTTAAGGCATTCACTGTCCAGATAAGGAAACAAGGGCTTGGGGCACTTTGCTTTCAGGGCACTGACTTTCGTTCATGTGACTGATTAGTACCCAAAATGGAATTGGACCGTTCGAAAGCTCTTGCCTATCTACCTTTTGTGTTGAACTCCTCTGTAATTCTCCTATGGAGGTCTTAATTTTAATTCCTGGCATGGTCAGAATTCAGCTAAATTTCATTCCACATGGCAACCAATTAAATATTTGTGGAGACTAGGATTCTGCACTAGTTAAATGCTATGAATTTGGTGACACATGTTCTTTGCCCTCAAGAAACGCATGCATTACTAGGAGTTTTAGAAAGTGGATATTCCACCCAAGGGTCAACCATCACCAGCTCCTTCGATGTTTCCTTAGAGGAATCGCCCCACCCCCAGAGGTTCTTCAGCCTGCTCCACTCTTCCAAATAGTCCTTGAATGAATGAACCATGATTTTTAAACCTGTCCTTCATAATGTTTTCCACATTAGAACAAAATTTTGCTCTACATCCTTCACTGCCTCAGCCTCCAAAGGAGGTGCTAATGATGAATAAAAGGCAAGCGGTGCAGGGAACCGTAGGAGGGCAGCCAGACAATAAATATCTTCTAACAAAGGAGCCAGCTCAACATGAAGTGGCTCTGTGAGATCTCATGAGCTAATCGTTGTTAAAAAGAGTGACTACGTCGCTCAGGGAAGGAAGAGTTACATGGCGGTAGAGGCAAGTCCCGCACATTAATATTTCATCTGAGGGCATGAAGGTGAGGCCTGGAATTATTCTCTGACAGGAAGAGTGGCTGTTATCCAACCACTGCTCACACCGCTGGTTAATTCAATACCCACACTGCAAAGGAGATTCAGCCATGTCTTCGATCCTGTTTTCAACAGGAAAGGAGGTGACACTAGCTTCAGTTCTTTATTAAATTGCATAAACAAGCAAAATAATATAAAACTTGAATCAGTTCATAGAGCGCCAGTGTGACAAAGTCCAACTGGTTGTTTCCCCAGGTCTCCCTAGGAGATGCACGTGCAACCAGGAATAAGTTTTGCCATTGCTCTCAGGCATCTTACATTGATCGACTAAGTACCTCTTTCCAAAAACATTTTACTGGAAGGGCAGATTTGCAATCCATGGTACCATTGGTAAGGCAGAAAAGGCTCTCTAGAATCACTCGGTAAGAGAAAGCCCTTTTAAAGTTCATTTATTTTGAGAGAGAGAGCGAGAGAGAGCACGTGCACAAGCAGAGGTGGGGCAGAGAAAGAAGGAGAGAGAGAATTCCGAGCAGGTTCCACACTGTCAGCACAGAGCCTGACGAGGGGCTTGATCTCACAAACCATAACGTCATGACCTGAGCAGAAATCATGAGTCAGATGACGCTTAACTGACTGAGACACCAGGAACCCCAAGGAAAAGTCCTTTTAGATCACATTTGACTCAATCAACCAAGGAGCAGATCAATAAGGAACAACAAACTATTGCTCTGTGTCATTAACTATGCCATCAAGGAATTACTGCCTTCCTGGCAAGACATCTGTGATGGAAATACCCACTCTTGCATCTCAAGGATGTCTGCCCACGAGGTCACAGAAATATATCTGGGTCTCGTGGTTCATAGCCTGTTTCTGGTTCTTAATCTCATCATGGCACTGGGTGTCCCAGGCATGGGCCCTCTGCACCTCCAAGGTCTTAGTTCCACTCCTCCATCTTTTCCACACCTACACATGTTCAGATCTGAAGTCCAGCATTCTAACCAAGTCCACCCAGAACTCACAAGGTAGAGGTCGTGGGGGGATTCAGAACTAGCTGATTTGACAAATGTACACACTCAGAAAATAACTAACAGTTCCAGATCGAATCAGCTCCTTAAAATCACTATAAATATAAACATCAGGAGAGGTCAAGATATATTCAGAATGGCATGGCCACTTCATGAAGCAAGGACCTAGATCTGGATAGAAAATGGGTAGAATTCTGCCTGGTAGAAATGGGAGGAAGGCTCCACGGCCTCCTCCTCAGCCCTCCCCTGAAGCCAGGCTTATACCTCATTTCATAGGAAACTCCCTGTCTCGTCCTCCCCACGACTGTTGTGCTGAGAAGCCCAGCTGCATTGCTGAGGCCGTGCCAGGTTTTTCTCCCTGGGTCTGCCCTGCCTCTGGCATTTTTACCTACTGCTTGTACCTGGACAGAGGAGACAGTAAAGGATGCTGCCTCCTGCCTATATCTGTGTATCTCTGGCACTGACTGCACTCTTCCCCCACAAGGACCCTCTATGTACGAGCCCAGATTGAGGACTCTGGGGTCTTAGTAGTTTCTACTGCAGTAGAGTTGTTCAAGCTACCCACCCCCCAAGACACTCACACAAGCTGACACCTCGCCTCCCTTCGCTTCCTCACTCTGCAGCTGAGATATTCCAACAGACTTTAGGGCTGAGTCTTTGTAAGGTGCTGCTGAATCCTGCTTTGTCCTGTTCAGAGTGAACTGAGCCAGCCTTTGGTTGATACATAATTTATATCCTTTTCTTATGTCAGTATTTTACTAGTGTGCACATGGGCTCCAACAGATACCCGACCCTCAGTGTTTGGGTAAACATCAAGGTCTTGCTGCTGAGGAACAAAAGCTTAAGTGGCACACATGGATGTGTTCAGGTGCCTATTTTTCACACGCAAAAAAGGAAATGACTTTTTTTGTTTTTTATTTACTTTTTTATTTTAACTTGTTTTATTTTTTATTTTTTTAAATTTACATCCAAATTAGTTAGCACATAGTGCAACAATGATTTCAGTAGATTCCTTAGTGCCCTGTACCCATTTAGCCCATCCCACCTCCCACCACCCCTCCCATATCCCAAACTCCAAATATGGAGTTTGTTCTCCATATTTATTAGTCTCTTCTGTTTTGTCCCCCTCCCTGTTTTTATATTATTTTAGTTTTTTATAGCAGCATTATCTTTGTTTTTTTAAATATGAAATTCATTGTCAAACTGGTTTCCATACAACACCTTGTGCTCATCCCAACAGGTGCCGTCCTCAATACCCATCACCCACCTAATGACTTTTCAAATCAAGAAAAGTGATGCTAGCATAAAGTAAGCAGAGCATAGGTTTTTTGACATGAGGAGGGGATGGAGGTATCACTTTGGGAAAATTCAGACTGAAATACCAATGGTACCCAAATGATAAGCCAGAAAAAATGTTCCCCAGGTCATAAAGAAAAAAACAAAAGGACATTTTGTTGAACATATTTTGTTGAAGCAAAGTCTTCTAATAATTACAAATTACAAACCTGGCACGCAGATCGAAATGTGAGCATATAAAGATACATTTTTTTATGCAAAGTGCAATAAACATGTGATTTTTTTTTTCCGGTGTAGCCATCTTAGAAAAGAAAATCATGAGAAAAAGGAGGGATTCAGATTATAGCAGAATAGTGGCAATTCTTTCACTCATAACTGGCCAAAGAATTTTATATCATTTCTCTTTAATAAGCATGGGGAATTGAAATTTTATATTGAAGATAAGTGGAAATGATGTACGCTAGCTAAATGGATACTTTAAATTGTATGCCTTTATTCCATTGTGTGGCTTGGTCCTCCTCAAAACAATCCCTTTGTCATTTTTCTCAACATCCTATACAACAAAAAAATTCTGCATTTTTAAAGAGAGGACGTAGCCTTAATGGGAACTCACCTGGGATTTGCAGCCAGGCTTCCGGTGTGCCAAAGTGACAAAATTATTACAAGTTCTCTTAAAGCTGTCTTAATACGGCTCATTTCTCTTGAGTTGTATCCTGTGTTAAACCAACTCTTGCTTTGCTGAGATGAGATGGATTTCTAGGAATAATCATCACAAGCTTGCAAAAAGCACTTTGTGCTAAAGTAGAAAAATTTCCATTCCTAATCATATGACTTAGAACTGAATACTCATTTGAGACTCAGAAAGTCTGTGTGTTTCAAACCCTGCCACTCCCATGACGTCAAGCCTATTAGATCATAATGGCCGTGTCATTTACTTTTGGGGGAACTAGGGGTGTCAGATCTAGCAAATAAAAATACAGGACACCCAATGAAATTTGAATTAAAAAAAACATTTATTCTGAGAAAAAGTACATCCCATGCAATTTGGAGGGACAGATTTAAAATGATTATTTGTTTTTTTATCTTTCACATTTAACTGGATATTAAAACGATTAATTTGTTTTTTATCTGACTTTCACATTTGACTGGAAGTCCTGTATGTTTGTCTGACAAAGTGGAAACTCATCTATTAAAAAAACAAAAAAAAAACAAAACAAAACAAAAAAAAAAACTGGACTAGGCAAGTCAATCTCCAAGCCTCAAGTTATTTCTATCTAAATCCCAGAATCATTTCCAAGCATCTTCTTTGCAAACTCATAATGCTGTTGCCTAGTCCTCAGGGAAGCAGCACCACTGGGCAGAAGAGATCACATCTGGGGAAATGTTGACAGTTTGGGACCTTTAACATCAGTGTAACCGAGGTCAGAGAAAACCAAGGAAGGATCTTGGATTTCCCTAGAGAAGATAGAATAGACCCTTGGATATTGACAGGTAACCTACAATGTAAAAGGCCCAAGGATGAAAGGATTATCTACAGTGATAATTGATTGAGGAATTAGGAATAATGTTCTCTTTCATCCTCTGAGTTGACTTTAGTTCTCAGAAAACAACCAATACCCAAGTCTTAGAGTCAGGATCATTTATATTAGGAGCACACACCATGCCTGATTAGTAGGCAACTTTCAAGAATGCAGCACTCCTCGATGT
Source organism: Acinonyx jubatus (assembly GCF_027475565.1). Taxonomy (NCBI): domain Eukaryota; kingdom Metazoa; phylum Chordata; class Mammalia; order Carnivora; family Felidae; genus Acinonyx; species Acinonyx jubatus. The sequence goes on along the minus strand of NC_069396.1, from coordinate 20,849,591 downwards.
TTGTTCACATACGCACAAAAAATTGATAAAGATACGTGCATAAAACATGCCCAGAGCATGCACTGAGAACCTGGAGCCTAGCTAAGCAGAGACAGTCACCAAAGAGATGCTGCCATGGTCCTCAAGTCACCGAGAGTGTAATGGTGGTGGTGGCAGCCTGCAAGGCAGCCCAGAAAATGGTAAACATGTCATGAAACGTGCTTTGATGGGGGCGTTGGTTGTGAGAGAGCTGAGCGGAGACGCACCATAAACCAGGGTACAACGGTACAATGATGTGGTTGATCAGGGAGGATCTACCTGATAAACCTGAATGAAGTCTTGAAGTGATATATAGGAATGGATGAGATGTTTAAGGGTAGGAAAAGCAATCTAGGCAGTGGGAACAACAGGAGCCAATACCTAAGACGTGAAATGAGAGTCTGTGTTCAGATAATGATAGGAATCTGGGGCTGTAAAAGCACAAATGCTGCTCAAGAAAGAGGAAAGGGTGGGGCAGGAAATGTAGGCAGATGGTAAACGACACATACACTAATGACCAACAGCAATTATAATACTAACATTTGTGCTTTGGCCAGTGCTTGCATTTATACCTGTCCTGCAGCATGCAAAGTTGGAAAGTCAGGCAGAAATAGCCATGCAGAAATGTCCCGAATTTTGGGGTCCTGCAGTTAAACTAAATGGGTATATGCTTCCATTATTCATTTTCCATCAGGAAGTGTCAAACCTTAGAACTTAGAAGCAGCCTACGACTCAGATTTAGAATAGGTGCCTGACTGCTGGCTGGGGGGGGGGAGGGGGACATCCAAAACAACACCCTGTGTTGCATCTTCAAGGGCTGGTGGGGGGGGGTGGGGAGGGGCAGGGAATAGAGAGAAAGGAAAAAATACTCACTACGCTCCTATAACGTGAGCCCTTGATCTAGAATGATACTGTTTACAGTCTTATGACATAGGGACAATTATTCCTACTTGACAAATGAAACAAAATCAGACAAAACTTAAGTTCTGATGTCAGATGAAATGACATAACCTAAACTTGACCCTGGCTATAAGAAATACACCCAAGTACATGTGCCAAGCCTTCTTTAAATCCCCAGCAAAAACAACCAAGGCAAAGTGGCTCATGATATAACCAAGGTGGTGCCTCTGCAAGGAAGGAAATTAATTTCATTCTGATTTCCCCTGATCTGCACTGTATGTACCAAATCACAGCTATCTTTACAAAATTAAGGGCATTAGTTATCTCCCCATTCAGTCGGAGTGGCATTACACTTGCACGAAGACGTTCCTAGCTAAGCTGAGGCATATCAAGTTTTTACAGAATCATTCATCAAGAGGTGAGACCTAACCCTGATTAGCGTTTCAATAAGAAGCCTAGGACTAAATAGAGAAGAAGTGCACCATCACAGAGGCAATTAGGCACCTTCCAGACAGCCACATTTTTCCTTAGACCAATCGAGTTTGAGCAAATGAGAATTTTTTTTTCCTTTCTCTCTTTTTTCCCCCCTGATGTGAAGTGAACTGCCTTAAATAACTGAAGAGGTGACAGCAAGCTTGTTAAAGAAAACGTTTGCCCATTAAGTGAGGCTTAATTAAACAGAACAAAGGCTAATCATTCTTCCATCTAAGAAGTGGTACATCCCACTACCATAAAACTACCAAGTGTTTGCAGCACTTGGTCTGGGAGGCCTATGATGACACCCACCAGTAAACTAGGGGGAAATGCCCAACAAAACACTTACAGACTTCAAGAAATCACATGTCACCACACAAAGCAGTGGATGAATTGGAGATGTGCGCATGCAAATAAAGTTAAACAAATATTAATTTTTGTCTCCAATTATGCTGTCTTTAGGTTTTCTCAGAGTGACGAAGCTACATTCACTTGTCCCCTTCAATGAGCCATTTGGAATTGCTGATAAGAGGTTTAGCAGCAGTACCGAGAGGGTCTAGTGATAGAAATTCTCCAGGACTGCATCATCAGTGCTCCATGACAATGGGGATCATGTAAGTTCCGTTCATCACCTTATCTCCAGCAGGTGGCATGATATCGAGCACAGCGGAAGCAGAGCTTGGATGGAATTGTGGTCAAATGATGCCTCCCAAAAAGATGTCGAAGTCCAACCCCAGCAGCTGTGAAGGTGACCTTATTTAGAAAGATGTTTTTTTTTTTGCAAATGATGAAGTTAAAATGAAGTCATTCAGGTGGACTCTAATCGAGTATCATTGGTGTTCTTATAAACAGGGGAAATTTGAACATGGGGTGGGGGATACCATTTATAAGCCAAGGAATGCCTGAGGATACCAGAAGCTAGGAGGAATCTATTACAGAGAGTCTCTCTCACAGCCCTCAGAAGAAGTCAACTCTGCCCAACACCTTGATTTTGGACTTCTGGCCTCCAGAACTGTGATCTGATAAATTTCTGTTGTTTAAGCCACCCCACTTATGATATTTTGTTACTATGGCAGCCCCAGGACACTAACACAGGTGGGGAAGGGCAGAGTGCAGTCATCCGGTGGACTGGATGATTTCTCAGTTCGTCTTTGCCACCCTTCTTCCAGGGCATTTGTCCCATGCAGTGTCCCCCCTGCCACCTTCAAGAGCACTGGATTTAAAGCTGACCTCCACTCTTCCTCATCTCATGGCCTCATATGAAAAATGGGGGTACTGGTACAGCACATCTCTCCTTGCCTTGTTGTGAAGATTAAATAAGATAATTCTTGGGGCACTGAATGGCTCAGGTGGTTAAGCATCTGTCCCTTGATTTGAGCTCAGGTCATAATGTCACGGTTAATGAGACTGAGCCCTGCATAGGGCTCCACACAGAGCCTACTTGGGATTCTCCCTCTTTCTCTGCCCCTCCCCCACTTGTGCTCTCTAGAAATAAGTAGGTAAACAAGTAATTCTTGTGATGTGCTGGACACTGTGTGTGGCATATAGTAAGTGCTCAATAAATACTACCTATTACTATTACCGGCATGAACAGTTTGGCCCCCAGAACTTAATAGTGTTAAGGTCAATTTTACATTTGTTTGGTTGTCAGTGAAACAATGTGGACCTGACTGTAACTGGACTGTCCAAATAGAGTTGGCTGGTAACATCAGGTCCTTGGACTCCAGGTAGGCCCCTCACCATTGGACGGACATGACCAGGAGTTCAGGCCGCTTACACTGCCTTTAACAGGTTGCCTTCCACTCCATCCACCACCCCCCCCACCCCACCACCCACAATACAGATTTATCAACAGAAGGCATTGGAATCTGCCAAGACCTGGCCATGCCGGAAATGACCTTGGGAGCCTGAAGGTGAGCAGGACCAGTTAGCTGCTGGGAGGTGGGATGCTGAGCTGAGGTGGCAGTGACCTCAGTGAGGCTGCTGGGAGCCCAACTGCGGGCAAGGGCTAGAACCCTGATTAGCAGTTCAATTAGGGACTTAAGGAAAAGAGAGAACATCTGTCAATCAGAGGGGCAAGGGGGCTGCAATGAGGAGGCTCCAGGTCCCCTGCGCTAGGTGACACATCCAGGGCTTTGTGATCATCACCTTACTTACCCTTCACCACAACTCAGTGAGGTGGGTATTACTGCCTCTATTTTACAAGAGAGGGAAGTGAAGTGAGGTTCAGAAGACCTTTGGTAACTCAGAGCAAAGTCACCAAGTACATCAACTTGCTGGTATGCACTGGGTGGAACCAGGGCTGTCTCCACTAACCATTATGCCCCACTGCCTGCTGGCATCTGCTGCATTGTCCCTGCTAGAAAGTCGCGCTCAGTGGGTGGTTACTAATATTTAAATCAGATTGAAGACTGTATTGTCAAACCCATCTGCTGATGGTTTATAGCTATATACTTAAAAAGGCATAAATGCTTTTTGAATGTCAGTAGTATGCATCCTTAATTTTCTGCATTGTTTATGAATTGCCTGGAATAGAGCAATCACAATAATAATTCATACTTTATCACACTTTGTAATTTACAAAGGGCTTTCACCAACATTAGCTCATTTTACACATCAGCTGACAAAGGTAAGGGTTATTATTACCCTCATTTTATTGATGGGGAATAAAAGAGTAAGTCATATGCTCTAATGTTCTGAGATGTTAGTGAGCATTCAGGCTGCAATCATGAGAGTAGGGCTTAGGCTGAAAATCCTACCCCAAGAATGGAAAAAATCTTCCCTGAGGGGGAGCATAGTTTCCATTTGGGAGTGGACAGCTCCAAAATCAACCTCAATTCAGTCTGCAGTGGAAGCTTCGCCTCCAGAAGGACACAGCTGATTAATAGCAGCCTGTGATGCGGGTGGCTCACAACTCCTGGGTGCTTATTCCATGCTCAGCCCTGTGCCGAACACTTTGCATGCTTTATTTAGTTAATCAGCGCACGGCCCTATGGGGTTAGAGATGAAGAAACTGAAGGTCGGAAAGGTTACTCACTCAAGGTCAAACTAGTGACACCCCCTGACCATCAGATCTTAGAGGTTTAACTTTTAGCAATTTGACTTTAAGGTGGACAGCCTTGGGGCACCTGGGTGGCGCAGTCGGTTAAGCGTCCGACTTCAGCCAGGTCACGATCTCGCGGTCCGTGGGTTCGAGCCCCGCGTCAGGCTCTGGGCTGATGGCTCAGAGCCTGGAGCCTGTTTCCGATTCTGTGTCTCCCTCTCTCTCTGCCCCTCCCCCGTTCATGCTGTGTCTCTCTCTGTCCCACAAATAAATAAACATTGAAAAAAAAAATTTAAAAAAAAAAAAAAAAAAAAAGGTGGACAGCCTGATGGGTACAGCCTTTCTCAGAGAGAAGAAAAATTCTATGGTGTTTTGTTTTGTTTTGTTTTGTTTTGTTTTGTTTTGTTTTGTTTCTCCAGTCCTGGAGCCTCTTGACTTCCACTGTGGCTTGCAGCAGGTTAGAAATGTGATATGTACTTGAATCAAGGCTTGGCTTCCCTTCTGCTCAGGACTCTTGGTGGCACTGCATCTAATACTACACCTGCTAGGAAGGTGTCTCTGTTCCCCCTCCATAGGAACTGTTGCTTGCCATTAAAGAGATTCAAACAGAAACATTTGAAACCATCCATCCAAAAGTCCTTATGGAGAAGCTTCTGAGTTACAAAAGAACTACAGAGCCAACTCATTAGAGCCACAAACCCCTGTTCGGTGGCAATCTTCTCACACCCATCTTGTCTCTGGATAAATCTGATGAGCTTCAATATTCTTCCCAGACATACTCTTGCCATTTCTAAAATGATTCAAAACAGACCCCCAGAACAGCTCCAGAAGCATCAGAGGTGAAGGCAGCACCACAGGCAGGGTCCGGCGCCCAGAGGGAGGTTAACTCTGAAAGCAAGAGGGATCATGGGAATACTAAAGTCTCACTCTGTTTGCCAACATTCATCACTCAACTCTCTGCCTGAAATAACTAGGAAAAGATTGAATTTGAGACGGGAAGACAGGACTGAAAAGAAGATGACTGGGCAGACAGAGATGCTTTTTGCAAACATTACAGGTGAAAGAGAAAATGCTGAAACACAATATTCTGTGGCCTTAGCTTTCTGTCCATTAGGGTGAGTGGGGGGGCGGTGCTCACGGGGGCGACTGAATGGCCTGCAACATGCACCGTCACAGGGAGAGCAGACCCTATCACTCTGGCGGCTGCAGGGCCCTGCTGTTTCAGCCAAGAAGCTCCGTTTTAGATTTGAAGTATTAATTCAATTTCCCTCTTCTCGTGCCACTTACCAGCTGTGAGGCATCAGGCAAATTATTCAGTCTTTCTCAGCCTCTGTTTTCTCATTTGAAAAATGGAGATAAAATGCTCGCTGCACAAGGCAAAGTGGTAGAATTAAATGATAGGAAGCCATGTCTGACACATAGTAGGCTTCTTCCTCTTTCCACGTTTCCCCTCTTCAGTCCTTGATCCATGAACAATGGCACTTTTACAGAGAAGAATTCAGCCCCTGCCTTCATCTTGGAAGCCAGAGCTCAAATCTTCACTTGCCACTCATTACAGAAAGTGCCCAGTGCCAGCCTCCCAGATACGTCATTGCATAGTCCAGCCTGAGCCAGAGGCACCCACAGTTAGGAACCCTCGTACAGAGGCTCCTGGATGGCTGGAGAGGGCCATCGTTTCCACTGCTGCTGTTTTGCAATGGGCAGTTTTCTCTGAGAAGCCAGTAAGTATACCTTAACACCAACTTGCACATTTTTTGGATTCGCCTGTGATCAACTATTGTAGCTCATAGATTTTCTTTCCCTCCCTCCTTCCTTCCTTCCTTCCTTCCTTCCTTCCTTCCTTCCTTCCTTCCTTCCTTCCTTCCTTCTTCCCTCCCTCCCTCCCTCTCTCTCTCTCTTTCTTTTTCTTTCTTTCTTTCTTTCTTTCTTTCTTTCTTTCTTTCTTTCTTTCTTTCTTTCCTTTTGTAGTTCATAGATTCTCAATGGAAGTAAGAACCCCAGAGTCAAGCCCTTCACCCTGACGTCAGTTTTCAAATAAGAAAGCTCAGGCTTAGAAAGGAGGCTCACCTTGGGGAGCTAGCCCTGCTGGAGGGCATGTAATGCAGATAAAATTATCTGCACAGACCAGCTTCCAGGCTAAGATAAGAGGAAGCCTCCAGCCACTGCCAAAGAGGGACCTGCTCCTGCCAGAGAGCAGAGCTGTGGCACTTAGAGGTGTGGTAATGTCCGGTTATCTCCCAGAGGTATTCGAGCATAGGTCAGTATCAGTGCTTCTAAGGAGAAGAAACATTTGTTGAGTTAGGGAACTGGGCTAGGTATTTTAGATGCATTATCTCATTTGACTTTTGCAATAGTCCTATGAGCAAGAATACTATCCCCTCCCCATAGATGCCCACATATTAATTCTCAACATGCCCGGGTCAACTTGTCTGGCAAAGAGGACTGACTCTGCAGATGTGGTCAAATTAAGGGCCTTGAGGGCCTTGAGGTGGGCAGATGAGCCTGGGCTCCAGATAATCACAAGATCCTTATAAGAGGGAGGCAGGAGGGACAGAGAAAGAAGCACCCGTGAGGGAAGCAGAGGATGGCATGTGAGCTTTGAAGATGGAGGAAGAAGCCATTAGCCAAGGGATGCAGGAGGCCTGAGACTCTGAAACAGACAAGAAATAAGATTCTCTTCTAGGACCTCCGGAAGGAAACTAGCCCTGACAACAACCTGGTTTCAGCCCATAGGACTCATTTTGAACTTCTGATCTCCAAAACTCTCCAATAATGAAATTGTATTGTTTTCAGACACCGAGTTTATGGTAGTTTGTTACAATACCAATAGCAAACTAATATACCCATTTAACAGATGAGCAAACTGAAGCTTCTTCGGGTCAAATCACCTGGCTTCAGTCACACGGAACCAGCTCACAGGAAGCAGAAATGATGCACGCAGGGTGAGTCCTTGGCCCGTGCTCCTAGCTGGGCGACATGGCACTGGGGATGGAGGTGGACGAGTGCAATTTCACAACTTAAAAAAATGCAAGACCTTCCTCAAGCCATGAGACAGTCAAGATAGTCACTATCCCCAGTTCCATGAAAATAACAATAAAAACATTAGCAAGAGAGAGTAGCTGTTCCGCTCAGGGCACAGTTAGAGGCAGAACTGAAATTCCAACCCAGTTTCCATGACACCACTCCTGCCCCATATACTGTGCTGCCTCTGTAGCCTGTGGGGCATTTTTGCAGGTTGGTGCCCTTTTGCAGAGACAAGCACCTGCTCATGGTAACCAGCGTGCAGGGCCACCAAACCCAGGGAGACTGACTGCCACCTTGACAAGCAGATACTCAGGCCAGTTCAACAGGAAGCCAGCTCTCCACCATAAGACTGCGCACACACACTGGGAAAAAAGTACCTGGCTGTCGCCTCAATTCCATCCAGGCGAGCCTGGATGGCTGAGAACCTCTGCCTATACAGCCCCACATTTGGAAACACCTGTATATCTGGAATGGTATAGACTCGTGCATTGCCATCACCACCAGCCTGAGTCCTGTTTAGGGAGCCTTTCTAGGCGACATGCATGGGTGCAAGTGCATTAGAGGTAATACCACCTTCAGCTGTCACAAAATCCCTATACATTAGACACTGATTATCGGGTGATTATTATAATCACCCCACAGTTGACATATGAGCCAAGAGAGACACAGAGCAGTCTCCTTCCTGGCAAGCAGCAGGCTGAAACAAGACCACAATCCGGCCATTCCTACTTCTGAGTCAACCTTCAATGAGGGTTAAAAAGGCAAATACTCTGAAATAGGCAAGGATATATTTCAGGAAGTATTAACCTTTAATTAGTATGATTGTTATTATTATTACTATTATTATTTTCTTGTTCCTTTCACCTCTTAAGAGCTAAAAAGAAAAGTCAATGAAATGGGAAAAGAGAATGTTGGCTGCTTAAGCCTTCTGTTTGGTAAACCTCAGTTCCTCCTTACCCAAGAGGATCTAATTTTATTTACGCTTCCTGAATGCAGCCAACCAGCAGGGACAGCCGGGATTTGGGCTCTGGTGGGAGACGGCAAACAGAGTTTTTGTTTTGATCTCACTGCTTAGGTTAATGCATCCTGATTCCTACACAGGCTGTTTCCCAGGATGCTGTGATTCCCCTGTCTGCTGGGGAAGCAAATATCCCCGTGAAAATGAATTAAATGCAGCAGTATTTACAAATGTTGAGTCAGATTTCCATCCTGTCCAACAGGATGGGAATTTGACCCAGTATTTACACTCGAAAGCTGAGAATGACATCAGAAGCTCTCTTATGAACTGCAGGGGAGATAATGACTTAAGTGGCTTTAATCTAGACGCGTGCTTTACAATAGAAAAGTACATCTGCTCTTTCTACAGAGGAGAAAAGAAACAGCATTTACTTCTATACTTAACGGACAGGATACCTAATTCCAAGCCTTGTTTCTAAATGTCCGTGGATCCCACATCTCTATGGTTTCACTCAGACATTCCACTTGCATTGGAGAAAAAGGATGCACACACAAGTCCAGGGAGAGACAGAGACCTAAGTGGAGGCGGGAACACCTCGAATGTCTGGAAGAGGCTGCAGAGCTCTTTATGCATCCTGGGAAAACCGACTCCATCTCCGTTCTCTCCATCCCCCTTTTCTCCTGAGACCTACCCCACCTCCACCTCCGGTAGGCACACTCATACCTGCTCATCCCTCACAGGGATGCTGTAAGAACTGATGAGAGAGAGAGAGAGAGACAGAGAGAGAGAGAGAGAAAATGGTGAGGATGCTTTGCTGAGGTGAATCATGATCTTTGCTGTCTTTCATGTTATTACTGCATTCCAGGATCTGTTTTTCTGGGTACCAGCAAAGTGGGGTGGGAAGCATCCGAGCTCTGGAGCCAGAAAGGCTGGAGGCAAAGTCCCAGTCCCATTACTTGCCAGGTCTGTGGCTTCATGGGCAAGACATGAACTGATCTTATTCTTCATGTCCTCGTCTGTAAAATGGGTATATGCCTCCTTTCTGTCGATGTAAGTCTGCCCCATCCCTTTTTTTCTATTTGAACTAAACTCAATTCTCTGAGCATGTAACAAATTTATTATAATTTAGCTATGTAGAATTTGTAGAAACTTTACAAAAATAACAGTTTTCTTGAAACAAAATTCAGATATCATCAAGTCTATCCTTTGGAAGTGCACAGTTCAGTGGTTTTTTGTTTGTTTGTTTTGTTTGTTTATTTAGTGTATCTGCAAAGTTGTGCATCAATCTACCACTGTCTTGTTGTAGAACATTCTCATCACCACCCAAAAGCAAACTCTTAGCCATTAGCAGCTACTATATTTAGTTCATAGTTTGCTAATGAACATCTTGCTATTCTTCAAGGTCTAAGAAATCTCTGAGGTCCACACTGAATTACTCCTGGACTTATATTCAGCACCAAAGTGTCAGGCGTTTGATGTATATCCCTCTGGGGCTCCCAGATTGACAGCTGAAATCTCCCCAGCCTTTCCAAATAGATGGTTATATTGTTGGAGTTCAAAGGCCATGTTTCCTGCACTTTCTTTCCCCCAGCACCTCAGCTCAGGGCTGAGCACACAAGTAGGGTCTCAGTAAACTCATGGCTTCTGACAGATTGGCTAATCGCCACTTCTACCGAAGACCAGCACGTTTGTCTTGCTTCTGAGTGCCGATGCCTCCGCAAGCTGTCATGTTCCATGATTATTCTCCCCAAAGCATGTGCTGTTAATTTTTCATCTTAATGAACTGTCCAGTCGAGTTTAGCAACGGGAATAGTGATAGAAGCACACTAAAAATGGCTTATGCCTTGCTATTGTCAGAAAGCCTCTCCCTACAACTCTGGCACATAATTGAAATAAAATATCACAATGGCTACAAACACCATTTGTCAAGAATGAAGTGGAGTAAGTGCTATTTCAAAAATTTGTACTAACGAGCTTTATAAACATGGATTATTGGAATGTTTCTCTGATTGATACCTGCTCAAGCATTTAGGTGCACGGCTATTATTCTCCGCGTTTGCTTCAGTGAAACCACTTCGGGTACCAAACTGCATGTCAGCCTTAATTTTCCAGAGTATTACAGATGCACGTTCTTTCCTGATGGGAGATGGGTCAGGCAAGCCGGAGCAGGCCCGAAAGGCCTGTGTTAATGTGGAGATGCACAGGCAGAGAAGCCATTATGCAGCTGTTGGCATCCCAAGAGTGGAGAGCTCCAGGAACTGATGCCACTCAAATCTGACTGATGGCCCAGGAGGAACTGAGAGAGGGAGAGGGACAGAGACAGAGGATGAGAATGAGGGGTAGAGAGAGAGGTCTGAAAATTCTACTCCACTCAGTATCATGGAGGAGCCCATGCTCTGGCATATTCCTGTTGACCCATCGGGGAAACATTCGAAATGTAGGTACTTGCTCAGTCATTAGCTCAAGAAATGTTTACTGAGCCGCTACTAATGGGGACAGCATTGCTTTTGATGTTGAAGATATAAGGTGGGCAAGGCAGACCTTGTCTCTGAGCCTCAGGGACTTAGAATACCACCGAGGAAACAGACAATAAAACATGGAAGCCGTGAAAGAATACAGACGTGGGCTTCACAGATTGAGATAGCTGTTGCGAAGGATTAGACAGAACGATGAAATGTGGAATACCTGGGTACCTGGGCGCAGGGGGGCGGGGAGTGGCAGGTGAGGCTGTGATGTCAGGAATGGCCTCAGGGGTGGCATTTAAGCTGAACCTTGAATGATGACAAGCCCCCAGGCATGTGAGGTGACCCAGATGGAGGGAGCACAGAATGCCAAGCCCCTGAGGCTAGAAAGGGCTGGGTCTGTTCAAGAAAGAGCAATGTCCAGTATGGCTGAGGGAGCCAGGCAAGGGCAGAGGTGAGGGGAGTGATCATGTCTAGATGGCACTGTCAGCACAGGGTCTGTGTTTTATTCTGATTAAGACGGATGTCATGACGTATTTTTCAGGAAGGACTACGGGCAACGGCAGTCACTCTCCAATCCCTGCCCCCACTTGGCTGCTGATTAAACCTCTACCTGTATCCCCTCCACCTCATCTTCTCAGTTAAACTTCTGACCCTGACCTTGCTTCCTGCAGGCCTGGTCATCTGCACCTCTGTCTTCCCTCTCACTCTGGGCAGTCACTGCACCCCCAGTTCTCCTGCTCCAGCTCTTACCCCTCCTAACCTAGACCTCACTCTGGCCTCACTCTGGGCAAAGAAGGGAGCGAAGGAGTCTTCTCATGGATCAGGAGAAAGCTGTTCATACACGCTTGGAAGCAGCATTTATTTTGTAAAGCAATCAGCAGGACTCAGTGGGAAACCTCTCTTGCCCCCCCCCACCCCCGGCCCCCACCTAAGTGCAGGGGCAGCCAGCTTCTGGGAGAAGCATGGATTAAACAGGATTAAAATCTGTCTTCAGAGTAGAAGTGATTTAAGCTCCATGCGACCAGAGGTTGTGTCTTGTCTTGCTCCTCACAGTATCTTGGTACTTAGCACAGTGCAAAGCATCCAATGAATACACATTCAATGAAAACAATGAAGGTACAAATGAATCTGGTGTATTCATGCAGACACAAGGAGGCTTGTTGCACGATAGAGTTTTGTGGCAGGTTGGGTTCTCTGGGAAGACAACTCTGAGATGGAGTTTCCCATGCGGATGTTTATTACGGGGTGCCCTTGAGAATGATGCATGTGTGAGGGAAAGGAAGCAGGAGCACACAGAGAGAGAAAGTGAGATATGCTGGAGGCCGACAACAGGCTCAGGTAACCCTGTGCAGTGCTCTGGGCGAGGATGGCCCTTCCAAATGATCGCAGGTACAGCCGAGAGGGCCAAAGCCCTGTTGATCCAGACATCAGATGTTGGCTTCCCCCAGGAGGGGCCATGACCTTGGCTGGAGCTACAACTGAGGCAAGTCCTGAAGGGGTGGAGAGCTGCAGGTTCTCTCCCAAAAGCACGCCCTCTGGCTAGGGACACCAGTCCTCTGGTGAAGGCAAAACAGGGGAGCATATGGCAGTGTGGAGTTTAGAAGCAGTTCTGCCTACGCTGAGATCTACTGTTTCTTACAGATCTTGGTATGGAAAATGAAGGGTTGGCGATTTGGAGCAGTAGATCTGTGATGCCATAGAGCACTGGCAGGAGTCTTAGAAGAAAAAAGGGACTTAGAATCTTGGCTCCATGGGGGTTGCCTGGGTGGCTCAGTCCATTGGGTGTCTGACTCTTGATCTGGCTCAGGTCATGCTCTCACAGTCCATGGGTTCGAGCCCCACATTGAGCTCTGTAGTCATAGTGCAGAGCCTGTTTGGGCTTCTCTTTCTCTCTTTCTTTCTTTCTTTCTTTCTCTCTCTCTCTGTGCCCCTCCCCTGCTTGCTCTCTCTCTCTCTCTCTCTCTCTCTCTCTCTGTCTTTAAATCAATCAATCATGGCTCCATATACTATGTGTGACTCTGAACAGGAGACAACTGTTTTCTAGACTGCTTAACCTCTCTCAGGTTGATTCAGTTCATTCAGTTTATTCTTCCAGAGATTGAGATGGAAAATATCCAAGTGCAGGGATCAAAGCAGGTGACACAGAAGGAAGGGCTGTACAGGTAGTGGGAAAGGAGGAGGTTGTCCCTTCTGAAAATGGACTTGGAGCAGTAAGCACTGCCTTATCTGGGAGTGCCAGCCAAAACCCTCAGCAGTGGATCAGACAATGTCTCATTCCTATGAAGGCCCATTCACCAAGTGTGCACATATACCCCCTGCGCTGTGACAGAAGACACAGCATGAAGCAGCCAACTTCCATCCTCAAAGATCCTGCAGACGTGTAGACAAATAAATGGCAATAAGGTCACAAAGGAATGCCATGGACATCTCCATCAGGCACAGTGCCGGGGGCCCATAATACTTTAGGGGCTCACAGGAATGTTTTTTTTTTGTCTTTTTGGTTTTTTTGAATTGAGATATAATAGACGTATACCATTATATAGTTTCAGGTGTACAATATGATGATTTGATATTTGTATATATTGCAAAATGATCACCACAATAGATCTGGTTAACATCTGTCACTACACATAGCTATAGTTCTTTTTTTTTTCTTGTGATGAAAACTTTGAGGATCTACTTTCTTAGCAACTTTCAAATATCCAATACAGTATTACCAATATACAATCCAATATCCAATTTCAAATATCCAATACATGTATACCATGCTATACATTATATCCCCAGGACTTATTTATTTTCTAATCGGAACTTTGTACCTTTTGATCACCCTCACCTATTTTGCCCACTCCCCACCCCCAGCCTCTGGCAACCACAAACCTGTTCTCTGTACCTATGAATTCAGTTTTATTTATTTACTTTTTTTAGATTCTACATATAAGTGAGATCATACAGTATTTGTCTTTCTCTATCTGACATATTTCTCTTAGCATACTGCCCTCAAGGTCCATCCATGTTGCTGTAAATGGCAACATTTCCTTCTCTTTTATTGTTGAATAATATTCCAGTCTGTGTGTGTGTGTGTGTGTGTGTGTGTGTGTGTGCGCGCGCGCGCGCGGGCGTGCACCACATTGTCTTTATCCATTCATCTGTCTATGGACACTTGGGTTGCTTCTATGTCTTGGCTACTGGAAATAACTCTCCAATGAATATGGGGGTGTATATATCTTTTTGACTTAGTTTTTTTTGGCCCCTGTGGGTAAATACGCAGAGGTGGAATTACTGGATCATACGGTAGTTCTATTTTTAGTTAGGTTTTTTGGTTTTTTTGTTTGTGTTTTTGAGGATCTTCCATACTGTTTTCCATAGTGGCTGCACCAGTTTGCATTCCTACCAACAGTGCACAGGGTTCCTTTTTCTCCACATCCTCACACAGCTTCTTTGAATGTCAGAAGAAAAATTGGCCTTTTAGGGTAGAAGATTATATTCATCTTTATATGAAAACAATCATAAAATATATTATTTTTATGGCAAAAGGGGCTCTTGAAGGTGAACTTCAACTGCCTAGGGCCCATGGAAGGCATGTTGAGACCCCCCAAGAAACCAAAGGACTAGGGGGAAAGAAGTGGCAAGCTCTATCTCACGGGGTCAGGGCACTCCATCTGGAGGAGCTTCCTCTCTGCATATCCAGAGAAATGGGGACAGAGAAGGAAAACTCGTGCAAGGGAATCTGAAGGGAAGCATCACAGTGAGTTCCAAGACTACTGGCAGTAAGATGCGGATGCAGAGTAAATGCGGGATGACATGGGAGCTTCAGAAGATGAGAGGGAGTGGAGGTTGGATCTTGTCAGTCTTAAAGCGGAGCGCCCTGTAGTTGTTTAAGAGAAACCCTGCAGCAGCTTGGAGGGGAAGAAGCACTGGGGAAGCGGGCACTGAGCTGGACGTGCTCCCAGGAGCCCAAGTGCCAGCCCCCCCGGCCGTTCCCGTGTGAGCACAGGCTGCTCGCTACCATTGCGGGTTCTGCTCCAACCCTTGACAAGAGTGAAACTACATAAGCGATAAAGGCTTTTTCTTTCTTTGCCCAAAGCCTGACGTAAACGGGTTAGGGGCAATGAATAACAATCCTCCCGGGTCCATTTTTCAAGTGGAAATTCTAAGTGAAACTGGAAGTGTGGAGAGGTCCAAAATAGTATTTGTTATGGACAGAAACATAGTACTTCAGGAAACTTACCAGACATTCATTTAGAGAGGCACCTTCTCACTTGCCCTTGCAAGTGTGTGGCCAAATTTTTTTAAAATTCATTTTCTTAAAAAAAAAAAGTGTATAAGAACTGTTGCTGTGGCAACCTAACAGCATTTGGAATGGTGCTTAGATTCTAAAATTCAGAGCCTCTTGAAAAGATGAACTCACTGGCCTCTCCACAATTTTTCTAAAGCTTCCAAATAGAGGCATCTGGCAGGTGTCAGGCTGCAGCCTTCTAGATCCTCAGCAGACACAATTAATTGGTGGCAGATTTCAGTATGGCTTGTTACCTTTCCTTCTCTGCTCTTTCAAACTTCCTTGAGCTTGAGTCCCCCACAGGGCACAGGGTAATTTGGGTTAGTAGCCTCCGGAGGAAATGGTGATTCTGTGGCTTAGGAATCACATGAAGCCAGGGAGGGCTGACAGGTAATGGCCTGATTTTTGTCCTGAAACAGTGGGAGTAGCTGAACCTTCCTAATGGAACCAACATAAGGAACAGGTAGACTAGAGGGAGTGCAGGAGACATGCCCTCACTGGCATGTGAGTTCCACGAAAATAGGACCGACATAGTCATATTCACAGGTGCACGTGTGGAATCAGGATGGAGCAAGCAGTCAGTAAATATGTGTTTACTGCATGAAGGAATGGATAGATGGCTAGGAAGTCATTTCTTAAAAGATTCTACCCCTGCACTCTCAGTTTCACCTGTTCTTCAGCTGAGAGATGTCTGTATGCCTGCCACCCCACAGATCACCATCACACAGTCTGCAAAGAGCACGTACATGTCTTGACACAAAACATGAAAGAGTGCCACGGAGGCTTTCAGTAATTATTTGATGAGTGAATGAATGAATGAATGAATGAATGGATGAATACCTGAAAACAATACTCCTAGACCCTGAGCACTTGACTACAAAGCCATATCACACTGTCTCCTTGGGTTACTTCCTGCCTGTCACATTATTAAAAGTCCCTCTCACATAGAATACCAACTGTCCCTGGCCATGAAATGCACGGAGGAAGTACACAGATAACTTGAGCAGTCAGGAGCTTTGATCTTGAAAAGAAGGGAATTCTACACCAGGCTCTGAGGTTTGCCTCTCTGGAGTTGACAAGCAGAAAAGGAGAGTCACACTATCTACACGGCCGGTTGTCGGAAATGAAGTGATTAGATTTTAACTGGACTGTGTGTTTCTGCCCTGGACCAATGGGCCCAGGAAAGTAAGTGCAGAGAGCATGCTCACCTGTCTGAGACACTCACTTCTTGCTGAGTGAGCACTTGACCAGACAGGGCAAAACCCCTTCCCGAAGATGACCACAAGGTAGATAACCAGTGGCCCAAAGAATGGCCCTTCCTGATGTCTCCATCCTGGACCTGGATTTGCTGCTTAGGGCATCTCAGAGCAACTGACACGAAGTGGAACATGTTCTAGATTTCAGGTATACCTGGGTTGTCTCAGGAAGTAAGTGCTGGGGAGAGGAAGCTCACGCAGGTCTCTGGGTAACTGACATCCAAGCTGTATCTTCATTAGGGATTAAATCCATACAATCATTGCATGCAACGTGACAAAATGATTTTCAAAAATCAGTGATTCTAGATGAAGGGTTCCTAAGAATTCATTGTATTATCTTTGCAACTTTCTGCAGGTTTGTTATTTTTCTTAATTTTAAAAAGTTTAAAATCAAAGGAGAGCACGTAAAGCAAACAAGGAGAAAAACTTCATCAAGTTTTCTTTTTCTGGAACAGTGTGCATAACAGTGTCTATAGCTAGATATGATCTATAGGTACAGATGAGGAGAGTGTGCAGATAGGTACAGAAAGGTAGTCATAGGTACAGATGAGTGACTATGTGGATATGTGTGGTTCTAACTGTCCAGAAAATCTCTGGACAGTCACATATGAATCCAAAAGTAGCAGCTGCCTCCAGGAAAGGACAGGCATTGAAGGAGACTTAATTGTCTGTAGACCTGTTATCACCTTTTGAATTTCAAACCATCTTCATCTATTTAACAGTCTTATCTACTTAGATAATAAAGACAAAAATAGCCCACCTCATCATGACAAACACTGGCTCAAGAACTGCTGTACTGCTCTCTGTCTCTACAGAACTTCTATACTGCAAAATTCTTCCTGATCTTTTCCTGGTAAACTCTTACTCAGGCTTCACGTCTAAAGGTCACCTCTCTACTGGAGCTTCCCGATTTCCTCTTTTTTCTACTATTTTTCACAGTCCCTCTGTGCACCTTGTGCGACCCTGGACCTGTCTAGAAGGAGCTATGCACCATGGTTATTTGTCTGCCAGCTTGGCTCCATCACAAGAAGGGAGGTTCTTCGAGGCATGACTTTAGTTTCATTGTTGTATCCCCGATGCACGTGCACTTGTCCCATTGTTTTATTTCCAGTACCTAGTCCAATGGCTACAACAAGAACAGTTCTCAAGAGATGGCTGATAAGTTAACACATTCAGGGTTCTCTTTGCCTCGCCCAATGTGTTACCTCTCACAGAGCGCATACATTCAGCTGCATACTCATGCATTAGCCAGAAGCCTGAGTCTCCTTTATAACCAAGTGGAGATTTAGGACATGGCCATACCCAAAGAATTGTAACACAATTGCCCTCCAAGTTCATTAAGGCTGCAAAAGAACTGGAAGAGTCAGTGCTCAGGAGAAGAGACCCTAGCTCTACCCACTGTTAATCAGATGTCCCTTGGCAAGTTCATGTTAACCTCTCTGGACCTCAAGGTCCTCATCTACAAAAGAATTGTGATGACTGCACATACCACTCAAAGTTCTGGTGATATCCAACAAGATGGTGAATGTAAAGCACATAGCACAGTGGCCGCACGTGGGCCCGCTCATTAAATATCAGCTCTTACTGTTATTATCAGGAGTGGTCTCTGCATTTTGTTCACCATTAGTTAAATAAAGCAAGATCAAAGAGCCACAACTTTGGTTGAAGTTGCCCAGCACACAAAAGCTTCCTGTAATTCTTGGTTGATTGTGGTACTGGCAGTCACATCGCACAGACTGAAGATCGGCAAAGAAGTCAGCAAGTGGACTGTCTGTTTTTTATTCAGGTGACACCAGCTATAGACAGATACTTGGCCTCTTTCTCCACAATGGCCTACATCCCAAAATAGGAAATGTGCATTCACAGACAGACCCAGCAGGCACAGGGGGTTAGAAGGCAGGCTGCCAACATTTCAGACTGTCAGGGACAAAGCAGGGCCTGGTGGATACTTAACACAGGTGAGCCCCCCCCCCCCCCACCCCGCAAAGCGGCTTTTTGGGATTGATTGTTATGCAAATGAAAGATAATTGGGTGACCTGTGACCACTGGCCCCTGCTGATTATCATTCAGGAGAATCTCAATGCATGTAAGCTTTTCATGAACAGAAGGGCAAATACTTTTCACTTCAAGGCATTCCTATCTGCCCCAGTGCCCTACTATACAAGCCCAGCCAGGTAGCAGGGCTGAGAAGCACTATCCTGTAGCTAACCTAGGTCATTCCTCCCTTGCTCTGAGGAGACACCTAAGTAAAATGTGTGCCAGGAATGAGGCTCAAGTGGATCTCCCTGGAGGTCAGCCTAAGAGCTGATCGTATAAGCCCGAACTCTGTCACCACCATTTGTTACAAGTCTTTCTCTCTACCCCATCTCACTCTTTTTTCTTCCTACTTGGATTTTGAACACTTTATACAGAGCAACTTGATTGGAAGCTCCTCCAGGAAAAGGGAAGTGCCCTTTCATCTCTGCCTTCAAAAAACATACCTTCAAGAAATGCTGGCATTGTGAACTGATCATGGACCAAGAATGTGAGTCCTCAGCCTAAGTTGTTGGCTAATTTTGTTTTGTTCTTCCAAAACCTTATAGTATAATCATGAACAAGTCTTTCCTTTCTTCTAGGTAAATAAAGTAAAGTAAAGTAAATAAAATAAAATAAAATAAAATCCTTTCTGTAAACAAGAATCTTAGCCTGAAAGATCAAGTGGCCATTCTGTCTATACCATGCTGTGGTTTTTTGTCAAGGGTTTTATGAACATTAGAATAGTTTACCTTCCTCTCCTTAGAAAGAGGCTATGCAGAACTTTTCAAACTAGGCTGTTCTTAATTTCTAAATAGAAAAACAAAAAAAAAAACAAAAAAAACAAAGACAAGTAGCAGATTTCCTAAAAGAGAAATTAAATTCAAGTACTTTCTATTTAACTTCTGACTCTGCTTCATTGATACCTCATTCTAATTGTCCCTATTATGTAGAAAAATAGGAAATGTCAGTTGCATGTTCTATTGAATAATTCACAGGGCCAATGAAACCAAGAGACCCATTTGGCTTGTCAGAAATGAGATGATCATCATTCCCAGACATTTCTACAGGAGGGATGCATCTCGTCTGCTGAGCCAGGCTTTGGAGCAAATGAGTGCAAAATATACTAATTTGAGGGGAGCCAGTCATACACAGCAGATCGTACTGGTGCCTTCACAGGGAAGGGCCACTCTGCTCCTTGAAGACAGTTTTCATTCATTGGTTTATTCCCACAATAAACATCAATCAGAGCAGGGGAGAAAGATTTGGGGGGCCTCCCCAAATTGGAATTTTGTCCTCAGACAGACTCACATTAAAATATGAGTGTGCGAACACCCGGAAAATCACCAAAGATTTACGGTCTAGTCACAGGGGATGACCATCTATGTAACAAAAGCTTGCGTGGACTGTAAGAAAAGAGTCCTGCCTCATGTGGAGGAAATTTTTTTTTGTCCTTACAGAGCAGATTCATTCACGGATAAGAGAAAATAAGGGAGTGGTAAAATACATAAGCTCTAGCTAAAGTCACGCATCTCAAGGATAAAAATTTCCAAGGATAAAAATTATGGCAATATGGTCATACACAAGCTGCTTATCTTCTCCAAGACTCATTTTTATCATTTAGAAAATCTTGGATATTTATAGTACCTACCACATTAGGTTTTTGCAAGGATTATGGGGGGTGATGCCTTTAAAGATCTTATCTGCCCGATGTGTACTAAGCAATCAATACCTATTAGCTGCCATTATTCTGACTTTTCTCTCTGTGGTAACATCAGCTGCCCTTCCTCATCTTCTATTCAAAATATACTTAAGTTCCTATTCATATGTTTGATTAATATTTATTGAGAACCTACTTGAGGCCAGATACGGTGGTTGCAACTAGGAACACAGCAGTCCCCAAGTAAGTCCTGCCTTCGAGAATCTCCAGGTATAGCTGGGAAGATAGACAATTAAATAGATAATTACAGCCCAATGTTGAAGTCATAGTAAATGGTGTAATCTTGGACTACTAAAGTGTTGCCTAGGAGACACCTATTACTCAGTCTACAGGGATCAGAGAGAATTCCTTAGAGATAGCGAGGTGCAAGCCAAGATATAAAGTGAGTGAGAGTTAGCTTGTAAGGAAAGAGAAATTATGGGACTTTGTGTAAATACAGTTGTACCCTATAGTAGATCGTACAGTAGATGCGTATAGTAAGGGCTGGGTGTACAGAGAGAACGGCCAAGAGATGAATCTAGACAGCAAAACAGTGGCCTTGTCATGGAAGAAGTTTATTAAGGAATTCATATCTCTGATACTGAAAAGATTAAGCAGGAAAATAAAATAATATCCAGATGTAGGGACATTGTTTAGGATTTGTATGAAAGATACAACATGCTGGAGTTGAAGTAACCCCAGCTGCAAAATGACCTGTCAGGTGGCAACAACCTGGAGAAACAGGATCATGTTTGGATGATGGCAGTGGGGATAAAGAGAAAAAAAAAAAAAAAGAAAAAAGAAAAAAAAAAAAAAAATATATATATATATATATATATATATTTCAGAGATAATCAGAGTAGCACCAGTAAGAAGCAATAGGAATAAACTGCTGTTGGAGGTAAGGGATTGAGAGGCATATGGTACCCTTCCCATGTTTCTGATCTGGGTTAATTGTGATGCTACCCTGAAATGTGACACATAGGACAAAGTGAAGGTTTAGAGGAGAAAAGCATGAATTATATTTGGCCTCTGCATTTAAGGCACTTGGTGGACATCTACATGGAGATGAGCCATAGACATATGGATAGATGGGTCTAGACCCCTAAAATGTAGGGAATAATGCTGGTAGAATTAATTATTAAATTTCTACCTGGATATTAGAATGTCTTACAAAAATAGCTTCAGTTACCACTGAAAAAATAGAGGAGATAATTGGATTCATAGAATCCTAAAACTTAAGAACTGTTAAAGACCCTAGGTCCAACCACCCTGTGGCCCGAAAAAGAGCTCATTAACCTAAGGGCACATGGAAAGTGAATGGAAAAGCTGGGCCTGGCAGTTGAAATCAGCCTTTTGGCTTATGATCTTATGTTCTTTCTTTCAAGGTCTAAAAGGTTCAGCCTCCTGGCCATGGGATGTAAGCCACCTTGTTCACATTTATAGAATTATCTTCAAAAGAAGAAAAGGTGGGAAAAAGCAACATGGCAATTTTTCTAGTCTATCCAGCTGAGTTTTTGCTGAAGAATCTCTTTTAGTTCTTTCTTCCTCCTCTGAATCTTCTATAGTCACCCCTCTTCCCCCCCAAAAAAAAAACAAACAAAAAATTATCACGTTTGTACTAATACATAACAGATGTTCAATAAAGAGACCCCAAGAACAACAGTGAATAATCACATTTCTCAAATCCCAAGAAAGTAGGCCAGCTTTCATCTCAAGTACTTCTTTAGATTTGGTGAAGGTTCAAACAAAGACAGGTTGCAGGGAGGGGCCCACTGGGCATCATTTCCACCTCCACATCCATAGTATAGTAAAGTGGGCCCATCTTACCTTCTTCACCCATTGGATACTTGCTGCCAATTTCTATAACACACTCCACCCATCTGATTGGTCACTCAACAAATGACAACAGGAACAAGTGTCACGGGTCCACTGAGCCGAAAATACAGTGATTTCTGCAAAAAGTTAAAGGACCATTATTAATCTAAAGGTGACGTGAACCGATAAAATGACATACTACTCGACACTGGGGATACACAGTTGCATAGATAGACTTTTCTTGGAGGAAAACAGCCCAGGTGTGGAGAGATGTAAACAAATGATCACAGTTGTGTAGGAAATGGGAAAAACCTACCATGGGTTTAAAGGTATCAAAAGACGGTGGGACTGTGTGTGTATTTGGTACTTGGACAAAAAGATAAAGGGAGCCATTCATCCAACTTCTTACACCACACTACATACGTCACATACATTTGCTCCAGCAAACCTGTAGGGGGATATGAAGTCTTGGAGCCAGTTTCTGAGACAACCCACATTGTGTCTGAGTCCAAAGTAGGTACCTTCCCTCCACGAGGGAGAAGCACTATTGTGGTGCTGCCAGATCCTTACAGAATGACAGTCTCCAGGGCAAAAGAGTGACGGTGGTGGCAGCGGTGATAGGAGATGTCATCCCTACACCAGCAGAGCTGAGCAGACAGAGCTGCAATTCTTTATCAAGATTACATTCCTCCCCACCCCCTCCCGCACTACAGCATACTCTGGATTTCTGTGTGGGGGCTGTGTTCTGCCCAAATTCTGGTCTGATTCATCTTCATATCTCCCAAAGTGTCTAACACATTTCCTAGCCCAGAGCAGCTGCTCACTGTATATCTGTTCGGTGAATGAAGAGACGAATACAGAGTGTCTGAACAGCTGTCGTGTTCAAAAACTGAGGCACTGAACCAAGGAAGGTGGCGGCTGGCATAGCTTTAACACAATGACAGAGAGGATTTCTTGAACGTCCTTCACCTCTAAGGCTTCTACCTTCTAGGATTAACCTGGTCTGCGTTAAGAACTGAAACAGGTTCTTAGTTGACTTTCTTTATTATGCTTCCTTTCTGCTTCCGAATCCACTTTTCCTTGTCTCATCTTGGTTCCATCCAACAGCTCCTCACAGATTATCCCTTCTGCTAAACAACAACAACAACAGCAGCAACAGCAGCAGCAGCAACGACAACAGTCAAAAACCCTTCTTGGTGAATGGCTGAAGATGAATTATAAATCTAAAATGTGTCCATAGCATCTTGATTCGGTGACTGTAGCAAGAATAATAAATTGTCCTACTCTGTGCTATTCCCAGGATGTCGAGGACAAAGTAGCACTGGGGTTATTCCCAGATGGACATGGTGTCTGGTCATAGAGAAAAAGCCGCATGGACAGTGCACACAACCCATAACTGATGAAGGACCCTACTTTGCAATCACCTTGCATGTTGAGCTAGTCTCCAAAAATGCCCCCCTCCCAAAGGAACCCTACCCGCAAATATTCATGCCCTAGTGCCCCTTCTATGTGAATCTGAGCTGTCGTTGAGTCACCCATGAGACAGAGCAAAGTGACACTCTACACTTTCAGACGATGAGTCATAAGAAATCTTGTAGCCTATCTTGTGCTCTTGGAAGCTTCATCTGGGAGAAGTCAGTTGTCATGTCAGAAGTCTGAATACTCTAGACCTGCATGCTGGGAGGAAGCACTAGCTAGCCATGTGGAGAAGCTGCATGGATAGAGA
Source organism: Acinonyx jubatus (assembly GCF_027475565.1). NCBI lineage: Eukaryota > Metazoa > Chordata > Mammalia > Carnivora > Felidae > Acinonyx > Acinonyx jubatus. The sequence continues at coordinate 20,825,918 of NC_069396.1, read as the reverse complement.
GAGAGATGCCCAGCCATACCTAGCTATTCTAAGCATCCAAGCTGAGGTGCCAGATGGTGGACAAAGATGCCATCTTGGACTTCCAACTCAGTCAAACTTTCATGTGACTCCAGCCATCTGACTACACAGCATGAGAGACCCCAAGTAAAAACCACCCAGATGACTTCACTAAACTCAACTATAAAAGGTAATAGTGAATTGTTATAAGTCGCTAAATTGGGGACAGTATGTTACTCAGCAATGGATAACTAGTACACCATAAATGGAACAGACATCTGCCACAAGCCTCACCAATGTATTCTCTTTAAATACATATCACCACTCTGGCTGTCATGAGCCCATCTGGGTATCTCACCCGACCACTCAAAGGATTAGACTCTTTGCCCAAGATGTACAGCGAATAACACCCAAGGTGGGACCAGAATCCCACAAGGGCAGACATGATAGCCTATGCTCCGTCTGTTTGCCTGCCCCAGTATGCAGTCAGCGAATCATGCAGCTGCATCTGTTGCCAGTGTGCTTCTCAGAGTTTACTTCTCAAATCTATAACAACTAATTGAACTCCCCTTTTGCCTCATACTGTTTACCTCTCTGCAAACTATTCTCTATAAAACTCCTTTCACCAAAAACCTGCACAGACAATTAAGAGCTTTGGAAGGAAATCAAAAATAGCCGGGTGAAATGTCTATGAATTCCAATCCCTGCAAACATTCAAGAAAGAGGAGATGTAGGTTGTGTGGGAAATGTTGGTGTACAACTGCACCATGCTTCTTAGAAAAGAAAACAATGACAGAAGAAATCCTGGCTGTTTTTGTGCTTTCAGCAGACTCAATTCAGTGTGAGAGGGCCATGTGTGTATGCTCCCCCATCTTCTCTTTCTGCACTGCTGTTCCTGCTTGGAATTTTCATTTTCCCTACTCCCCGCCGCATCTCATGATTCCCCAGGACTTGGAATCATGCGTTCCCTTCTGAGCCAGGGAAATCCAACCCAGCACTGTGACATCCATCCCTACCTACTCTCCAAGTGACTCCCCTTCCTTTCTCAAGGACTGTGTACTGTTACGGACCCTCTCCCAGGACAAAGTCACCGCCTGCTTCCAGCTCTGTCCAGTGCTGCACACAGAGGTCCCGCAGCACTGAGCCTCTAGGGGCAGAGACACAACATGCCATAGATTACTGCAGAGATGGAGAAATCAGGAAAAAGAACACTGAAGCCAAGAGTGTCAAGCAGGATGGAGAAGACCCTTAGTGAGCATACAAAAAGCAAGGAGAAAAGCCAGGGAAGGATGGGGATATGATTGTGGCAGATTTCTCTTGCTGAGCTCTGAGTGTTTAGAAGGCTCAGTACACGCAAGTCCATAGTCTTTCTTTTGATCCACGGGTCATACTGCTGTCTCTCTCTGAGGATCTCTGCTCCAAATCACACGCTTTGACTGACAGATCTACATGTATGGATCCTCCACAAGATGTGGACGCAGGCAGCTCAGACAGGGGCCAGGATCATTGTTAACACTACAAGGACAACAAAAACAACAATATGTGGTGCTGTGGTCGGGGGAGGGTAAGGGCTGAAAGCATATGTGAATTAAAATAGTCCGCATCCCACTAACTCCATCAACACATGCTTCAGGGTCCCGGGCCACTAAGTATGCAGTGCTGATGCAGGTATGGCAGGGGGGGTGACGGGTGAAAGGGGAAAGAGTTGTTACTGAAGGGAGCAAGGGAGCACAAGGAGACAGTGACAGCTCCATTTTACAAATGAAGAAACTGAGGCTAAGCAGGAAGTGCCCAAGTGCTTAGAGCAAGGATACAGGGTAGCTGGACTGGATCACCAACAACCCACTCCTTTCCTGCCAGATTTAAGAATGCACAATGAGACCTTCTTTCTGGGGTAAATCATGACTGTACCTCTGGTATGTCAGCCCAGAAAACTACTTTTTGGTGTAACAGTACAAGGGATTTCAGGTATCTTGGTAGGGAGCTGAGACAAACTATGATTAAATATGTTACTATTAAATAAACAAATTAAATATCAGGTTTCTGAAACTGCCAGTTTTTTTTTTTTTGTTTTGTTTTTGGTTTTTTTGTTTGTTTGTTTGTTTTGTTTTTGGCCAAGAAGTCAAGCAAAGGCCATATGCTTTTCTGCTTTAATGGAAAGATCAAGTGGTTTTGCAGATTCTGCTGTGTCTTTTTCTTGTTCTGTCCAGGCAGCACACAGGCAGTGGACTCTGGGCACCCTGTGAGCAGGGGTTTCTTCCTTTTATAGGTGTCACATGTTCCTGACATTGTTGAAAAGATGAATAAACCCAGTTAATAATCATCACTGAGTGTTTTTCTTTCCTGTAAAGAAATTATTGCCAAAGTTCCAAAACCATATGGTGAAACATATTTTGTAAGAAAGGTTTATAGATTCTGAATTTTTCTAAAAAATGGGGGGAAGCAGTGAGGATACATTCAATTTAATGTATCCATGTTTTGGGGTGCCTGGGTGGCTCAGTCGGTTGAGCAGCTGACTCTTGATTTTGCCTCAGGTCATGATCTCATGGTTCGTAGGATCGAGCCCTGCATCTGGCTCTGCACTGATGGCGTGGAGCCTGCTGGGGATTCTCTGTCTCCCTCTCTTTCTGCCCCTTCCCTGCTGAAATGTGTGCTCATTCTGTATCTCTCTCTGAAAAAAAAAAAAAAATCCAGGCTTTACCTTTTCCAAGCTAGTCTGACTTCGAGAAAACAAGACCTCTCTAAGCTTCAGTTTTCTCAGTATAAAATGGGGATACTAACTATTTTGTAGGATTACATTAAGAATAGTGATAATAATTGTATTACCTCACCCAGGGTAGGCACTCAATAATCAGTACCTGTGATTATGAAAAGATATAGATTGTGCTTTTTCCATTGTGCACGATGTAAAAAGTAGTTTTGCCTTTTATCATAGATTTGCTATTCATAAAGCTCTCTGGTACATGTATAAGCATCTATAGAGAAGTAATATTCACGTATTTTGCATGCATCGTATATAACATATACTTAACATTAATCTGCAAGCGCTTCCCACACCATTCTTATGCAGCTGAGGAAAGGGAGTCTCAAAGAAGTTCCGGGATCCCTCCAAGTTCCCCGCCTCAGCTTAGACTTCTGCTCTCACCCAATGTTAAGGGCTGCCAGCTGCCCACAGCTCACGCCTTCCTGCAAAACCTCCAAGGCCGGCCCCTCACCGCCTGGACTGGGATGACGCCCAATGTCTGACCGTAATTACAAGAAAACATCCATAAAGAGGTCCTGGGCTCCAAATGGATTTGACACAGTGGCCCTTTAAATCAAACTCTTAACACGATTGTCTTTATTTCCCTTTAGCAGTTTTTCTAAGTAAGCCATGCCTTTAGAGGCACCTAATACAAAGTGACAACCTTCACCGTTTTCCAAAGCGCCGATGGACGGCCGTGGAGAGAGTCCATTGTCACCATGGTAATTACCGCACAATACCTGGCGGCCAATGGACAGTCAGGAGGCTCAGGCAGCGGCTGAATCCGGCATTGTCCGGGCCCGATAAAAAGATTAGAAGCCCTGAAAAGCCGGGGAGCAGGATCTCACAGCTCTTTCGCTGGGCCCTGAAAGGACCATTGTGCTTGCACCATAAATTCCGGGTTCTCCGGGCACTTGACAACTGAAGCCGGGGACAATAGAATTCTTGTGTCCAACAAAACACTCCTTGTCCAATGCCAGTCTTATCAGCCGCATTTACAAATGTCTTTCGTTGTACCCAAATAATTCCCTATTAGAAGGACTATTGGGAGCAGAACTAAATAAATATTCACAGCCTTTGTAATATCATTGGGAAATGAATAAACAAACAGTCATCTAGCATATGAGCAAGCCTCCTGCTACTCTACATTTTATCCCCATGTCTTGCCCAAATGATGTCGTTTTGATTTCTCTCTGTTAACATATCAACAATTGTGATCCTGGCAGCTCCAGTTTTATTTGCCACCTACTACATACCCCTGATCTACACTGCCTCAGTGCTTCTACGTGCATTTTTCTTTTAACTGATCTTGCCAACAGCACTGCAGGGGGCTTGTTTTATTCGGTTGCTACCTCCTAAAAGAGAAGGAATTTAACCTCAGAGTGTTAAATTGACTTAGCCAACATAACATAGCTAATTAATAGTAGTAGAATAAGAATTCCAACCTAGATTTCCCTTGCTCCTAAGGCTTTGCCTTCCCACTATGCCATGATGATTTCTCTATTGAATAAAAAAAGAATGAAATGTCAGAATAAGGGGGAAATCTAAGCACATCCACCGTAAAAGTCGCAAATATACATGGAGTCTGTTTATATACTGTTATTGAACCTGAGAGGAACACTTACAGTAGAAGGAAAATAAAAAGAGTATATTTTATTTTTGCCCTAGAATGCCAGCCACTTTATATTTTAACCTTTTATGGAGATGGAGAGGTGGCAAGCAAACCCAGCTTCAGGAAGGTTTCAGGGATGTCCATATATCCTTCCCTTACAGGATGGTTTCAGGGATGTCCATACGGTGCACTGGTAAAATTTTGGAAAGAATCACTGGGGTAAACAAAGCAGTCAGGGCACATACAGTCACAAACTCCCAGAACAACACTAACGCCTCCTTCTGCAGTTTGTTTTATTTTGCCTACTTGTCTCGGTGTTGTGAATGAACAAACATCTCAGCATTTGACAGTAAAGCAGCACACAGCAAAACAGAAACTCCTTTCTTGATGGAAGCATTTACTAGAGGACAATGATCTTTTTTATATTTTTACATAAAAGAAAAATCTGACAATATTAAAACTCGAAATGTTTCCCTATCAGGCCGGGAGATGGCCACCCTGGTTGATACAGCTTATGTGCCTCTTCCCAGTCTGCCCCCAGCCTCACGTCCTCCTGTCCTGCCCAGGTAAGTAAGGCCTGCTGTGCACCTCTGTTCCTCTAGATTTCTGTGCCAGGAAGAGCTCTGTTATTATGTCTGTCTGCCCCTTCCGATGTTGCATCCAAGGAAACTCTGAGCTTCTGGAAGACAGAAGCTACATCTTGTAGTCAGTTTGTCTGGCCTGGGTCAGTACACGGCTAACCTTTAACAGAGACTCGCTTATTGGAGAAATAGATAAATGGCATTAAACGGACAACAACCATAAAACTGTATTTAAAAAATTTTTAAACATAAAAATGTATCCTTTTTATCCACCTGATGTCAAAGTACAGGTATAATTTGTGAAAATTTTTAAGGACTGTCACATATCCTCACTTGGCCCAAATTACACAGCCTTGATAAAAGCAATGTTGAACTGTTTTGGTTCATTTTCTAAAATAGTTAAAATCTATAGTTAAAAATAGGCTATCTTTTTGCAAACAATTGGCTATTAACAAGACTGGGTAACCAATAGGTACCTCCTGACTGACTGACGGTAAATCTGTGTGTTTGTGTAAGAACTGAGTTTGAAAAATGTGATCCATATTTCCCAAATACTTCAGATGCCAAGTGAAGCATTTAATCATCTTTGAGGATTTAAGGGCATGGTTATAGACATGTACACCTGATGCGAACTATATCATCTCTTCTGTACTCCCAGGAGCCACGTGTTATGTAGACACAACTTAATCCAAACAGGCAAAGAAAACATTAATTGAGAGTTTGTAATGTGCTAGGTCCCATGCTAAGTACTTTCACATAATACATGATGTAATGTTATAACAATCTTATACGTCAGATGCTATCATTTTCTTTATTTAATAACTAGGAAATTGAGGCTAAGAAAGATGGAATAAAGTTGCTCTCATTCACAGAGCTACAAAGCAGTGAAGCCAGGATTTGGACACAGGGAGTCTGAACCCAAGTGATTCATCCAACAGCCATACTCAACATTTCTGCAGACATAAATCAGGGCACTAATTTAGGGAAGTAGTCCAATGATTTTTTTAAGTGACCAGTGACTCAACCACTTTACCAGACTACTGAACTATCTAGAGAGAAAGAGAAAAAGAGAGAGAGAGAGAGAGAGAGAAGCTGCTGATGAGGTACCTCCAAAGAAGTGACGAACAGCGTATAACCCAAGACCTGAGACTTTATATTTAACAGTTTATCAAATCTGGGGAACGTTCATACAACCAAGAAATCAACTTACTTGCAAAACGCCATGTTCATAAAGCCAAAGAAGTGTTCACACACACACACACACACACACACACACACACAGCAGAGTTTTTTGCTGCGTGCTAGTAATACTCAGAGTCTGCTATTACCTCTCAAAGTAAAAAAGCTAGCTGCACTCTCTGTAGCAATGTGACTGATTTATGATATCATAGGAGCGCATTCTCTCTTGGGGCCATTATGCTTGGAAAGAAACCAAACAAGGTTTCTCAAAATTAAGTGGGACTATCCTTTTGCAATGTAAAATTAATTAAGTTAAGGACAAGTGCCGTTTTGTCATATACCTCTTCTTGGACACTGATTCTGAAGATACAAACTATACAAATTCATATTGTTCATAAGCATCACAGAGGCAAAAGCATGTGTGTTTTCTCGCCCATTGTATATCCATTGGACAAAGTCACAAACTAAATGCTTCCAAATAGCTTTGGAACAATTAAGCTAGTAAATAAAGAACTGAGTACCCAACACTGAGGTGCAAGTACCTCTGAAGGCCCACAGTGGGTGGTGACTTCTAAGTTTCTCCAGGCACAAGTGTGAATTTGGCCACAGAGGGGCTGACATGAGCCAGCCCAGTGAGTGAGTCTAGCAGGGACTCTGCATGCTCATCACACCTCGTTAAGTACACAGGATTCATTCAGGGTCAGCAGGGGAAGCGGGCCAGTGAAATGTTTCAGTTATAGTTTGCTGCACTTTATTGGTGGAATTATATTCTTCACTTGTATGCACAAATTTTGACATTCTTGAAGATCTAGGGAAAGCTCACATGCCAATATCAAGAATCTAATATCCCCATAGAAAGCTTTATTCAGGCTATTCTCCCAGGACTGCCCAGATTCACACATACACACATACCCTCAAAGTTCTATTTGTTTCGTTTTCATCATTTTTTTATGTTTTTAAAAGTTTATTTATTTTTGAGAGAGAGAGAGAGAGAGAGAGAGAGAAGGGGAGAGGCAGAGAGAGAGAGAGAGAGAGAGAGAGAGAGAGAGAGAATCCCAAGCAGACTCCACGCTGACAGCAGGTTAGGACCTAGGAACCATGAGATCATGACTTGAGCCGATACCAAGAGCTGGACGCTTAACTGATTGAGCCACTTAGGTGCCCCTTCATCTGTTTTTAAATACTCAAATGATTACAAATAAAGTCTGTTTTTACTGCTTTCATTGATAAGAACTGAGAATAAAGACAAAAATATCATTATCAGAAGCTGTGTACGCTTGGGTCATCTTCCTAGATTGGGCTTGGATCAATGGTGTCAAAGGGACAGGCAAACGTCCTATTAGAACTCAAACAATAGTTCTGTGACATCTTCCATTACAATGTCCACTTATTAAATCTGTATCCTATGATGTCATCTAAGAAAACCAGGCTTGATTTTGAAATAGGTTTTCTTTATGCCTTCTTGGTTTTGATATCTGCAGCTGTCTGATACTTTAAGTGTGTAAAGTTATACACACACACACACATATACACATGCACACAAACATACTATTCACTTGTCGGTTGCTCATCTCTGGAAATATTTAAACCACATTCCTTATCCAGCAACTTATAAAATAAATTTTGACATTGGGTACTGGGGTGGTCAATAAGTTTCTTTCCTGTCCTGAGTCTCTGGAATTCTGTAATTGGAATAATCAGTTCCCTTGCTGAAAGTACCCAGCCACCCTCCAGAAGAGCTTGGACCATACCTGGGGGAACACTGAGCTAGGCGGATCTCTAGGACCCATTCCCTCTCTAATGGTCTTTCACAGGCCCAACCTGGTGCCATTATAAAGACAATCTTTATAAGGATACTTCATGCACAGAAGACCATGAGGACATTGGGTGGCGGGGGTGGGGGGAGGTCTCCTTTAGCTATAGTGGTGGTGATAAGTAGACACAGCTAGGTTTCATAGTCCCTGACAAGATGGTCTGGTCACCTTGGAGAAAGCCAGAGGACCCTGTCCAGGGACCGAACCAAGTGGTATGTCAGCCAGCAAACAGAGGAAGAGTGAAGCAAGAGAGCCAGACAGATGGCAGGCAGCACAGTCCCTGCTGGAGGATGGAATTCAGGTCTGGCAGGCCCGTTCCCATTTGGGGTTCTACTGTTCACCAGTTCCATAAGTTAGGACTCTTCTTCTTTACCTATAAAATGGACATTCCTTGACAAATGAAAGAATGCACACACATTACCCTATTGTTTCTGGCACAAATTTACTGTTCACTAAATATTATTAGTCAGTATCATCATGATCAAAAATTTATCAGTTTTCTGCTACAAAGACTCTATATAAAGAAATCAGTGCAATGCCTGACACACTAGGAGTCCCATAAATTACTATTATTATTTTTGGCATTAAGTGACAATGAGTCAGATGTAGGGAAGTACTTTCAATTCTCTTTCAATCCAGATCTCAACAAAGAGAAAGTCTCCATTTGTAACAATTCCTGAACAGATCTCTCTTTTTAGAGAAGGTAGTCTCAGGCTCAGAATAGATTATATTGTTTAATTATATCTATTTGGGGGATACTTTCTACTTATCACAAGAGATACTGGTTTACGATCAATGGTAGTGATATAATTTTTAAAAATTTTTCATGTTTACTTATTTTTGACTGAAAGACAGAGCATGAGTAGGGGAGGGTCAGAGAGAGAGGAAAACACAGAATCCAAAGCAGGCTCCAGGCTCTGAGCTGTCAGCACAGAGCCTGACACAGGGCTTGAACCCATGAACCGTGAGATCATGACATGAGCCAAAGTCGGACGTTTAACCCACTGAGCCCCCCAGGTGCCCCATAATATAATTTGCTTCAAAAATATTTAAGAAAAACAGAATGAGTTCAAAAGAAAATATTAAGTAACAGCATATTTTGAAGATAAGCATGAATGACTGACGTGGGGGGTAAGCGATGATGACTTCACACATGGAGACACCGAGGCTCCGAGGAGGAAACGGGTGAAGAGGAGACTCCTGCATGGACCCACATCTCTCTGCAGCATCCTCATCAATACCATGTGCTGGGTCAGGTGCAGCAGGGGCCCTTGAGGAACGACTGTGGTCCTCTTCCAAGGTCAGGAATGAAATTTAAATGAAGTGCCGAATGTTAGTGCAGACCTGGTGACGGTCTGCAGTGAGGCAGGAGCAGAGTCTGGTAGCTCTCCAGGAATCTAGGTCTTCATGGAGAAGAAACTAGGTTGAAAACACACAGGGCACAGAATCCACCTTGTACGTCTCCCTATCATTCATGGCACGCATTTACAAATACCTGGTTTTATTCCACAGGAAGTTTAAGGCCGCCTGCAAGGATGTATGAGGTGCAGAAACATATAGTGCTGCTTTACATGATAAAAGTGAGAAAAGGAGAAATAGCGCGAAACAGCAGTCTGAATGAAGGCTCATATGCAAAGCTCAGGCAGAGAAGTCATATCCCTGTCGGGGCTGCGGCACACAAAGGGACAAGGACATGCAACCAGGCACAGGAGTTCCAAGCCCATGAAGTTAAAGCTGGTCTTCAGTTCCATCACAGCCATCCCAGAGACGATGCCACAGGGTTATTTATCCCACTGCTCGCAGCCAGACGACCCTGCCTTCGGCATTGAGCAACATCCTTAGTGTGAACATAATAGGACTAGAATACTTGCCAGATTATAGCAGCCCCAGCAAGGGGCTGGTGGGGGGCCGGGGGGCGGTGCTCAGAGTCTCCAGCAGGTGAGGAAAGGAGGCAGGGAGGTTGCAGGCAGCATCTGCCTCCCAGGAGCACTTGTGAGCTGGCCCATCCCCCACATGCTACTCGCTGCTTACTCTAAACCACGAGTCTGCTTGGCCTGCTCCTGGTTTCAAAGCACTGAAGGGCTCCTTGGTCTGGCGTCCTCTGCTTTTAGCAATAACCAAACCTTGCTTTGTTCTAGGTCCTGTGCTCAAACTGTTACATCCATCGCCTCTATTTGCAAGTGGAGGAATCTGAGACACAGAGGATGGGTAAGGTACCCCAGTCACCCAGCTTGTGGGGGTGCAAACCCAGGCCCCCCAGACTACATTCTGACTTCAGTGCCTCATCATCACCTGCTTTTCCCCAAGGGCAGGCCCTTTGTTAGGGAGCCAGCTGGCCTTCAGCCTCACCTGGGGCAGCTCCTTCCCAGAAATGACTGTTTTTGTTAAACTTAACCACATTGCCCCACTCTTCCCTACTTTAGCCTTTGCATAGAAAGCATATTCTTTGGGGCGCCTGGGTGGCTTAGTCGGTTAAGCGTCCGACTATGGCATAGGTCATGAACCCACAGTTCGTGAGTTTGAGCCCCGTGTCGGGCCCTGTGCCGACAGCTCGGAGCCTGGAACCTGCTTCGGATTCTGTGTCTCCCTCTCTCTCTGCCCCTCACCCACTCATGCTCTGTCTCTTTCTCTCTCTCTCAAAAGTATAAACATTAAAAAAATAAATAAAGTACATTCTTCTTCTTCTTCATAAACGTTCCTGTCCTTTAGGGCCCTGGCTAAGTTGCTTCCTCCTGATAACCCATCTTCCCTTTTCAGCTTCACACACACACACACACACACACACACACACACTCAACTCACTATGGCATCATCTTTACCAACCATTCATCCTGTAAACCAACATCTCCTGAGGTGCCAGATCCTGGCCAAGATACTAGAGTACCAGGCAGACAGGGCTGCTACTCTTGCAGACCTTTCTTCCAGTGGTAGAGTTAGAAAGCAAGCAGAAAAATAAACAGTAAACAATTAGTGACGAAGGACACAGCAAACTTAAACAGGTTAATAAAACAGACTGGATCATGACTTTTTCTTAGGACCCCTCCCGATTGGCACGTGCGTGCCTAGCTCAGAGCCGACGCTCAGTGTTTGACAGGATGAGGCAACAACTACAGCGTATAGTCTCCATCAGCCATTCAGGTCTCAAGTCCTCAGACACCTTGTTGTTCTAGGAAATCACTCTGGCAACCATTTGCTTGCCACTCCCTATCCCTATAAACTGGTAAAAAGCAGAAACCCTGTCGTCCATGTCACCACCTAGTGTAGCATAATCATCTGCATTTGCTGCCGGCCAGAAACAGAGACCAGAACTGACATTGGAAGGACTTCACAAATCCTAAGACTGGGTATTTCTGGGTACCCCCAAAGGCTACTACAGGGGCTTTGGTAGGTGTGGGTGGTATGGGGAGGTTGTGGGATCACTGCTTCTTCCTGCTTTTTTCTATTTAATCCATGGCTATGTTTTAACCACTTTCTATATATTAGGGGTTGGGGTCGGATTTTATCTGGATGAAATCCATGGTATCAAGAGGGAAAAAATAGAAATAATGAATCTAGGAGTTAAATGGCTCCTTTGAATTTTTATAGAACTTCATTCTGAATATCAGATATGCATGTTAAGATATGGACAGATGTGTACAAGTACAGACAGACAACTAGACAGCAACAGAACACATAGGTGAAGTGAAGAGATTACATATGAGGGGGTGGGGGTTATAAGTGTGTGCAAAGAGGAGGTTATAAAACAGTAGTCGTCTATGCCTTCAAGGGGGGCAGAGGTCTTTCCAGCCCCACTGACCTCTCAGTAGAACACCGCTTTCTTGGAGATCTGACAGTTCATTCATTCATTCATTCATTCGTTCCTCCTCTCACTTATTCAGATGTTGCATATAGAGCATCTCTACATGCCAGTCTCTTTGCAGAGATAAATGTGTAGAATTAGGGATCATGTTAAGGTGAAAAAGAAGGGAGGGAGGGAAAAGGAAGGAAGGAAGGAGGGAGGGACAGAAGGAAGGAAGGAGGGAGGGAAGGAAGGAAGGAGGGAGGGAAGAAAGGAGGGAAGGAAGGAAGGAAGGACGGAAGGAAGATGGATAGAAGTGCAAGGGAAAGCAGTCAGGTGAGCACAAGTTACTGAAACCACCTGCCTTCACTCTCATCCCAGCACTCGGGGTCCGGCAGCAGATCTGAAGCAAATGCAGAGTTACAAAGGAGGCAGGTGGGTGAGGAGAATGAAGAGAGCTACCCAAATAAGATGTGACTAAAAAGCAGACAAGGAGAGATGACAGCACAGTTGGATCTAGGAGACTGTCTATTTTTAGTGTCCTAAAGAAGATTCTCTCCGTGACCTTGCCAAATTATGATGCAAGCAGAGTTAATGAAAGCTCTCTCAACCTCCTCTTCCAAGTCGGCTCATTACCAGAACCTTTCTGTAGATGCATCCCCTAAAACACAGTGACCTCATTAAAGGACTAATCCTAACAGGTTTGACCTGCAAGGGAACACACAGATTTACTTCAACAGTTTTCTGCCTTTCCTGTTGTTTTTTTTCTAAAGAAGCTGCTAAGACCAGGTTTGCTTTCCTGAGTGGTCACAATTTTATCTCCTTTGTTGTTCTGCCTTCCGGTTAATCGCCTCCCAGTTTCAGAAATGAGGAAAATGCTTCTCGAAAATTAGGAAAGATGCTTGCTTCATAAGTCATCTTAATTATTTAAATTCCAAAGAATAGTGGGGCACCTGGATGGCTCAGTCAGTTAAGTGCCTGACTCTTGGTTTCGGCTCAGGTCATGATCGCACTGTTAGTGAGTTCAAGCCCTGTATCAGGCTCTACACTGACAGCATGGAACCTGCTTGGGATTCTGTGTGTGTGTGTGTGCGTGTGTGTGTGTGTGTGTTCCTCCCCTGCTTAGTCTCTCTCTGTCTCTCTCTGTCTCTCTCTCTCTCTCAAAAAATAAACTTCAAAAATTCCAAAAAATAGAAAACTAACCAAAAAATTATGGTACTGACTAATTCTAGGTTTCTCTACGTGCATGTTTCAAGTGTTCTTTTTTCATCAGAGAAATAGGGCGTTGGAGCTGTAACAAAGTGACTCATATGGAATAACTGACTTGAGAACAAGGGCCTCTAGGTATTGCCAATCTCTTATAATCCCATTCTATTTCACCCAGATCCCCAGTAAGAATAATAACTTTCTATTGATGTAAAGTCAAAATTGCCTTGTTGTAACAGGAATATGTTTAAGTAACACACTACATGCCCTGCATGGAACAGCAGTTCCTTCCCAAAGTCACAATTATGTGAATTGTAAAGCAATGTAGAAAAATATGTCGGACCAATTCAACATAGTTCATTATGAAGGAAAATCTTTACTCCAATTACCACAATGTAAAAATGTTCCTAAGTTAACTACTGGAAGGGAGGAGAAAATTAAGGAATAAGTCAGAGTCAATGAACCATGGGTGGGTGATACTTCCCCTTTATTCTTCCTCATTATTTAAATAATAATAAAACATATATATACATATATATATACACATACATATATACAATCTGTCCTGGACACAAATTTTCAATGTGATAAATTCTCATGTAACAGCAGGTGTCTATTTTGCAGGGTAAATCCCTGAGCCGGCCACAACCAAAGTGAACCTGCAGTCTGGTGATGGAGTGCCTCCATCACTTTCCTTTACAACCAGAAACAAAACAAAACAAAACAAAACAAAGCAAAACGAAAACCCAAAACAAAACAAAAAAGAAAATACAAAAAAGACTACTCTGCTTCAAGATGCCTAAAGAACCAGCTAATTTATTCCAAAATAGAAACAGGAAAATAGTTCACGATACTAAATGACTGAATCATTGAAGTGCCAGATTAAATATTGATAACATCAATTTGATCCTAAAATATTCTCTGGTATGGGAGAATCCAAGAAGGGAGGTCAGGAACAACCAAACAGGTAACATGAGATAACCATCCCTAGAGGCCCCCTTCATTTTTTCCAGTTCACTCATCCATGGCATACCCACTGACCACCTGCAGTGTACCCGAGGCTGTGCTGGGGTTGGAGACACAGTGATGAACAACACTAGACCCTTACCCTTAATGAGCTTGCCTCATAATCTAATTTTGGCTACTCTTACCTCTAGTCTAGATAGAGTTACACAGATAATCTCTTGAGATTCACCACCTTATCCAGAAGAAATTAGCCAGTAACAAGGTAATGGGCTGTAAATGATACAACTAGCCTGCACCTCAGGGGTGCTGAGTTCAGGCCCAGATCTTACACTGAGACCACAGGCAAACCCCTTAGACACTCAGAGACTCAGTTTCCCTATCAAAACAATCAGGAACGGGGTGCCTACATGACTCAGTCTGTTGAGTATCCAATTGGTTCAGGTCATGATCTCATGGTTCATGAGCCCTGTGTCAGGCTCTGTGCTGACAGCTCAGAGCCTGAAGCCTGCTTCGGGTTCTGTGTCTCCCTCTCTCTCTGCCCCTCCCTTTCTCATGCTCTCTCTCTCTCTCTCAAAAATAAATATTTAAAAAAATTTTTTAAATAATCAGGAAATGAGTAACCTCAATGTCTCAAGAAAGCTCAAAGCTCCATTATTATATGGAGCAACAAATTCATTTGTACTCAGTGTTTTTATATACTTCAAACTAAGCTATAAACAGAGACTTCGAGCAATAATATACTGTATATCTGAAAGGTGCTAAGGGAGTAAATCTTAAAAGAGATACTCATCACAAGAAAAAAAATGTATAAGTATGGGAGGTGATTGATGTTCATTGATGGTGGTGATCATTTAAAAAACTACACATAGGGGCGCCTGAGTGGCGCAGTCGGTTAAGCGTCCGACTTCAGCCAGGTCACGATGTCGCGGTCCGTGAGTTCGAGCCCTGCATCAGGCTCTGGGCTGATGGCTCAGGGCCTGGAGCCTGTTTCCGATTCTGTGTCTCCCTCTCTCTCTGCCCCTCCCCCGTTCATGCTCTGTCTCTCTCTGTCCCAAAAATAAATTAAAAAAACAAAACAAAACAAAACAAAACTACACATACATCAAGTCATTATGTTACATGTCAATTATATCTAAGTAAAACTTCTAAGCCAGAAGCCAGAGAGCCTGGAAAGAACATAGGGCCCCCACCTGCCCACAAAACCAAACACCTGTCCAGAAGGAGAGAGAAAGAAACAAGCAAGGAGTTGTTAACTATAACCTCCATGGGAAGGTTTTAGGGTTTGACAATCCTGGGTTCAAATCCTGCCTCTGCTTTGTAATTAAATGTATGTCTTGGAGCAAATGACTCAACTCTATGAGGATCAGTTTCCTTGCTTGAAAGTGGCTGTGGGACCTAACTCACAGATTAGTGAAGATAATATATGTGAGACATTCAGTTCCGCCCCAGACACACAGAAGGTGCTCAATACATTTACCCAAATTAAAATGATAACTTAACAAAAATAGGATATACTGGAAGCCCTTGTCTAGACTGAATCTTGTTCACTTTTCTGTTTCCAGCACCTGGCATAGGTCAGTCACATAGAAGGTGCTTCATAAAATAAATAAATGTTAACACTGATTAACTCATACTGATTAGAAGCTCTGATTGGCAATTATGTACATATGATTAATTAAAAGTGAGAACACAGATTGGTTATTACTTTATAAATACAGTTTGTTTGGGGGGAGTATCTTTCAAAATGCAAGGTACAATGATGAAAAGGTCACGGACTCTGGGACATACCAACAAAGTCAGCCTCCCATGTGGCTTCTGAGATCAGCAGAGGCAAAAGCCAGATGCCTGAGTCATGGCCCAGCAATGCTGCAGCAGGAACCAGTTGGAAGCATGTGCTGTCCCAGAAACTACCCCAACTGAGCTCTTCATTCACTGAACAAACAGTTCCAAAGGTCCTTTGAGTAACTCCATGGTGCCCTTTGGCAGAAGAGAGACAAACAGAGCTGACACCAAGAGCAGAAAACGTGAGAATCCGTGCTCCAGGGAAAGTGCTCCAAATAGACAATGAAAGGGGATCAATTCAGGGAAACCAGGAAGCCCATTAACTATTCCATGCAAAGCCACAGGTCTGTGGTCCAAAAGCAAAGTCTCAACATAGCAACGGAAAATGTCAGCCTTCATTTGGGCAGCTGCACAACACACACACACACACACACACACACACACACACACGTAAGTGCATTCACATGCACACACATAGTCCCAGGAGGGAGAAATGAGTCTAAAATAACAGAGTGCACTTTGAATCATAGGAACAACCTGTTATAATCCATTTATTATGATGAGCACAGGGTAATGTAGTGGCTCTCTGTAACTAGGTCAGGCACCAATTGATAGTCAACTCCACAGACCTAGAAGATTTAATGAGAAGGAGACCAGACAAAGACGGAAGATGGAAATAGTGCCCCAAGCACGTGTCCCCAGACTCTACAATCTGGCAGTGGGGCCCAGTCCATGCTACTTCTCTCAGAGAGACCAGAACAAACTTTTGGAAACTCCTAAGATAGGATCAACGGTTCATGCCAAGCCACTGAGGCATGGTTCTGGCAGCAGCGACAAAGCTGGACTTAAAAACAAAGCCTGAATCAGATGGAGATGGACCTGAGAGGAAATGTAGTCACAGCGAATGCGTGATGGAGGACAGAGCGCTACAGCATGGGGCAAGACATAAATAAAACAGCACTGCCGTCTTAAAGTGGTGTCCACGCCAGCCAGTGCCCTTTGCCGGGATCTCTGTGTCACTGTTCCCTTCCCTCGTCCGGGCTGGGCGGTGTCACTGGCACCTGCACTCAGGATGGCGGATGGAGAGGCCAGGCTTGTTAAACCCTGTGCCTACCCACTCCACCGCCACAAAGGTCACCGAGCAGCTGTTGACCACCTAGAATCTTCTTTGCAGGGTGACAGTGCCATTTCCAAAAGATTCCTTTCTTCTCTGATCTTAGGGCATCTCCTGTGAGGACACTGGACGCTACAGGGCCATGAGAGGGTGCAGCCCAGCTTTGTTCTGGACAGCCCGGAGCAGCGGCCTCCTAGGACAGCCAGAGAGGCGGCCCGCTCCCTGGCGCGGCTGGGAGCCCTGTGAATGAGCCACTGTGATGAACACACACCCACTGCTAATGAGTCCTGCACAGACACAAGCCCCAGAGGCAGAGCAGAAGCACAGAGAGGGACTGGGTGGGGCCAAGATCCCCCACCTGGGCTCACTAGTGCCCCCAGCACAGCAGGGGAAATCCTGAGTTATCTGCCTTCCCTAGAACTAAGAGCCTCTTCTCCCCTCCCCTCCTGGCCCACTTAAAAAGAAAATGGCAGCCAAAATTTTACAGATATTTCTAAAAGGCAATTACCATCACGTATGACTCTCATTCATTATTTTAAAAAACATTTTAACATAAAAAATGTATAAAAGGGGCAGATTTTCAAAATAAAAACCTTGGCAACCTAATACTGAAAAAAAAAAAAACACGTGCATACATTTGGCTTAGAACCTTGAATATCATATAAATTCTTTTCACACTGTTCTACTCTACATTCGTGAAGAAGTAATGAGGGTAGAGTCTGGAAGCAAGTTGCCTACACAGGAATTTTACCTCCTTCTACCCTCAGACAAGTTATCCCGCTTCTGGGGACCTCCATCTCCTCATCACTAAAATGGAGATTAAAACACTATCTCCCTCATAGGGTTCTTGTAAAAAGTGAGTAAGTTACTGCAGGTAATGCACTTAGCATCTAGCAAGCCCTCGATAAATGCTACCTGCCTCGATCATTAGCATCATCATTAGCATGATCTATGTTTGGCAGCCGAACTGAACTTGGAGCTTAAACATTCAGGTTATGATGCAGCATTCGTTGTGTATAATCACAGTTGTGCAAAAGCTAATGATATAAATTGAGGTATGCAGATCAAAATGGAAAAAACTCCATGCAATTTCACTTGCTGAAAAGTTAGAACACTTAAAGAAAACCGAAACCAAAGCTCCCAGACCCCCTCCCACAAGGAACCAGAAAGGAGGTCTCCAGGTACCTTTAAAAAAACACTTTAAGAAGCATTTTGAAGATATCACATTAAATATTGCTCACGTTGATCGCTGCCTTTTTTTGGAACTCTTAAATTATGGACCTGGAGTGAGGGGCTCACTCACTTCATCCCAGCCCTGGACGTAAGTATTCCTCTTTCCTAGCATTCTTTCCTAGGAGAGTCCTCTCCCACTGTTAGGTCACCTGGGGATCTTATTAAAATGTGGATTCTGCTCCAGAAAGTCTGACACAGGGGACTGAGGTTCTGCATATCCAGTAAGTGCCCAGGTGATGGCCAAGATGCTGCTGAGGCTTGGGACACCGGCAAGGGGAAGTAAACACCTGAGTTTCATTTTCGTGTGTCTCTTTGATGTCCTGGTTGTTTGCAGACAACTTGGAAACTCTTTCATTATTCATGGGAACTGCTGTTGTTAAATCTGAAGCTAAATCCTTGGACCCAGAGGCAGGGAACATTTGTTGTTTTGTTTTGTTCTAAATCAAACAAATACAATAGAGCAAATACCCATTGACTCCTAGTGACTGCCCTTTGGGGGAGTTCATTTAACTCTCTATTTCCCTTGTTCCTCTGCCTGGTTGTGAAAGCAGGGCAGGAATGTCACAGGGGATGGAGCTGTGCATTGGTTAGCACTGCAAAACCACGCAGGCTCTAACAGGAACAAGTTGTGAGTAATAAAACACCACCAGTTCAGTATACCTGAATCAGCCATCTTTCACCCCCCTTCATTAAAATTCCAAGGGACAGGGTGCCTGGGTGGCTCAGTGGGTTATGTGTCTAACTCTTGACTTCAGCTCAGGTCATGATCTCACGGTTTGTGAGTTCGACCCCGCATCGTGCTCTGTGCTGACAGTGTGAAGCCTGCTTGGGATTCTCTCTCCCTCTCCTTCTGCCCCTCTCCTGCTCTCTCAAAGAATAAATAAATAAACTAAAAAAAAAACACACAAAAAACAAACAAAAAACTCTAAGGGACAAACAAGAACACAGAGCTCTGGACTTTAAAGACGCAGGTCAGATGAAGGTCCCGTCACTTACTAGCTGTGCTACCTCAGGCAAGTGACTTAATCTCTCTGAACCTTGGTTTCTCTATCTGGAATGTGATGCCAATGGCATCTACCTTACAGGATTATTGCTCTGAGACAATTCATGCATACAAATGTAAGATACATGAAAAATGACTTTTCCCAAAGTCCAAAAAAAAAGCACCCAAGAAGTTGACCATTAATAAGAAGCTCCTGCAGATATACCCTTGTTTGTAATTTTTCTCTTCTATTGCCAAGTCCAAGCCTTTCTCAGAATGCATATGTGTGTTCCAAATAGTATCTTTTCTTTAGAAACCTTTCCTAATTATTGTATAGAGTAATGCAAAACTTATTAGGGAATTAGTCAATCATCTTCCATCCTTAGGTGGAAGAAACGGTTAATATTTTCATTAAAATATGTACCTGGGGGTATCCTTGAGAAAGGAATTGAGCATCCCTGTACACACACACACACACACACACACACACACACACACATTCTCTCTCTCCCTCTCTCTCCCCTGCTTGCCTCCCCCGCATCCCACAGCCTCCAGCCCAGAGCCCTGTGTCTTCCACATGGTGAATCCTAGCTTGTGTGGCTGGTAATCTGCTCACCTCCCCACCATGTGGGGGTGTGCATTGCCAGACTGCTCTGCCAGCGTGACTAGAGGGAAGGGGCAGAGGTCTGAAGGAAACAGCTATCAGCCAGAACTCTAATTTTCACTGTGGTAGGGGTAAAACAGCAGACAGACTTGCTTATCTCTGAAAGAGAAACAGCCACTCAGGCAGAGGATCACAGGAATCCACACGTGACTGTGGCCTCTTAGACAACACTGCCAGAAAACCCTTCCCCCACTCTCCATGTGGGGCGAGGGGGCACTCTTCATCAAATCCTACTTGCGGGACATCTGTGTCACTGTGAATGTAAACAAGCCCCTTGGCTCCCATTCAAGCATTGTTGCAAATTTTCCTCTTCTGGACACTCCTGCTCCAGGCTGTGGGCCACTGCAAAGAACCCTTCTTCCTTTAGGGATTTCTTTGTCTAAACAGGATTTATGATGATCCCTTGGCAAGGATCTTTGAATCACTGCCTTTCACAGTATGGCAAAAGAGTATTTCAGGAGAATCTACCTCTAACAAGTAATACATCCCTGAAGATTTATCTGTCTTGATGAAATGGACACAGCCTGGTGCTCCCAGGATACTGTGTCTGGACAGTTGCTGCTGCGGCTGCAAAGCCAGTGTAACAGACATAGCATTGAATGGATTAGCGGTGTGACCTCGGGCAGTTGTTTAACCTCTCTGCATAAATGGTCTCATCTATAACATGGAGATGATGAGGTCATATTCCCGGGGCTATCATGAAGATTGGTTTAAAGAAGGTCACTAAGGAAGGTTATATTATTGTCGTGAGATAACTCACACATATGTATATAGGATACGTGAGTAATAGGTACGTTTCCCAAAGTCCAAAAAACGCACCTAGGAAGTTGGACATTAATAAGAAGTCCCATGACTGTACCCTTATGTGTAATCTCCCCTTGGTGTAATCAAGTGCCTGGTGTACCCCACACCTGGTTTATAGGTGGGGCTCAACACACAGTACCTATTATTTTTGGGGAAGGAGGTGGGTTAAGAAAGAAATGGCATTGACTGGGACTGCCTAGCGCTCTGCCTTTGGGAAGGGCTAGGAGTCTAGGGTCCCAGGAAGAATGAGATTAGTGCACCCGTGCCTCTGAGAGTCTGCCAACAAGCTGCCTCCCCCTGTGAAGTACAGTAATTGTGTTTCAGCAAAAGGAGCACAAATCCTGCCTCACCACTCCAGCACTTGTTAAGCTCAAATTTCGTTTGTACCAATTCTAGACAATTTTCTTTGATTTAGCTCCTACAAACCCCTCTTCCAGTTCCTGCATCCTAGCTTGAGAGGCATTGCTGTCTTCGCTTGTTCTTTTCTCATTCACAGGGTGATGCCGACAGACCAAAAAAGAAAACCCTCCCTCTCTGAGGCTCGCTGAGCTGCTTCCTCACCTGGAGAAGCCATCAATAACCTCCATCAATGGCTCACAGCCTGAAAAAAAGGAGGATAGGTGGAGAAAAAGATGGAGACAAGAACAGCTCTCGCTGATCGAGCCCGTCCTGGGAGTGTGTGGTATTTCTAATACCACAGACACTCGGAAAGAGTTCTGCTGCACCCCCTTTTTTTTCAAGGGGCAACTGAGATTCAAGAGCCTAAGCAACCCAGCAACAGGCATCCAGGGAGTTATCAGGGACATAAATGGAATCCATACCTGCCTGACTGCACATTCTGTACACTTTTCACTGCACTGGATTATGTGCGAGTGCAAAAAAAATCCCGTAGGCTTCGGTTCCTAAGCAAACACTCCATGCAAAGGTCACTAAGAAGTAAACACACCAGCAGGTATAACTTCCGACTCTTACCATCCCAACATCTGAACTTGAAAATCACTTAATCTCTCTAAATATCAGTTTTTCTTTTCGGAGGAGAAAATGGGTATAAGCATCTTTTAGTGGTGATTACATGTGGATAAAATGAAACTCATTGCATGTTTGCATCCTCTTTCCTTGGCTTCAGGGAAAAAAAAGGTTTATTATTCAGGCACAAAAGTTAAAATTTAATGTAAAGAGAATACTTAATAATAGAAATGAGGAAACTGCCTGGTCTAATTATACAAGTGGTACTCTAATGGCAAAAACACAATGGTAATTGAGAAAAGAAAAAGTGAAAAATAAAATTAGCAACTGTTCCATCCCACACACATCGTCTCCTAACATGTTTCGTGTAGTCAAGACAAAGAAAAAGTGAATTATAAAGTACCTTCAAAGGAACTCTACAGGCTCCACAATCAACACTATATGCTTAACGGAGGAAATCCCTTTAAATTAAATATTAAGCCATTACACAGCTACAGAACTCAGCCATATCAAGTTTCACAAATATTTGATGGGATATATAAAACAACTTTAACATCATAGAGTTTGCTATTCTGTTCATCCTGAAGATTTTGCAGCATCTTACTTCTGCCTATCAAGGATAAAGCAGACTCTTCTCAGACACCTTCACTTCAATTTACGTTAGCCAGAAACGCATCTGTACGTTCTCTGTGTGCTTAACACCCGCGTTGGCTTCATTCACAGATATGGAAACACAAAGTTGTTTAGTTTGAATGTTTCTGAAGCAGAAGGTGGCAATTATGTTGATCCTCTGATTCTCAGGCTATAATCACTTGCTCTAGCAATCCCTTCCCCACCCCCAGGAGATGCATTATGACTGAAAGCAAATTATGGCATTCATACTTCTGGACATTTCTTTCCTATACATATTCTGACAACGTATAAAAGTCAAACAACTCTCCCTGATGCTGATAGTGTCAGAGAGCTAAGTCTGTGATGGTGTTTGTCTGCAAGACTACATCGTTTCTTGCTCTCACTCTGCTATCTTCATGTGTAGAAAAACAGTTCACAGAGATCTCTACTAGTGAGTAAACATGCATGTATTTATTGAGCTCAAAACCTCTGTCCAATGCTTGAGACATGTGATGCATTAGTACTCCTGGTGGCAGCAGGCACATTTAATGTATCAGTAGCGATAGAATATCTTCGGTATTAGCCTCAGTGAAGACACTACTTTGTGTTATGCCATTACCCTAACAAAGGCATAGAGAGTCCCCAAAGGAAACCACGGATTGCCCTATTAAAACACAGTTGAAAAAACTCTCCCATCATGCTGGGAGAAACTGATATATATTTTTTTCCAGAAACTTTTTATGATGGTGTTATCAATCTCAAAATATAAATAATTCTAATCTAATAGATGTTTCAATCAATAAATCATCAAGCATTTATCAGGTGCTGCTTTCTGCTGAACTTTGCACAGTCGAGGCAGGTAAGAAATAGAGGTTCCTGCGGTGGGGATCCTGGGATCAGTAACTCAGCCCGAGTTCAGCTCCTCAGAGCACAGGGGAGAAAACTTAGGGAATGAAACGAACTAACACTATTGGGGGAATTTGTGGCAGAGGCTAACCTAGAACCCAGAGCTGCTGACTACCTGACTTCAAGCAATGTATTAACTAGCTGTTCTTTGTCCCCAAGCCTAACAACGATTTCAAAAGGAACATCAGCTTGTAAGTGAAAAGTGACATCAGCCCAGTTCCTGCACTTATTCCTATAGACTCGGAGTGCTCCAGTCATGTGAGGCTCCAGACACGGTCATCAACTGCATGAATTTTGACAAAGCCTTCCGTGTGCAGGGACATTGTGAAATTTATTCAAGCAGCAACTATTTATTTTTAAGTGTATTTATTTTGATAGAGCAAGAACAAGTGGGGAAAGGGCAGAGACACAGGGAGAGAGAGAGAATTCCAAACAGGCTCCATACTCTGAGATGAGCTGGATGAGGGGCTTGATCATGAGATCATAACCTGAGCTGAAATCAAGTGTGAGATGCTTAACTGACTGAGCCACACAGGTGCCCCCAGGCAGCAACTATTAATAAGCATGCACTGTAAATGTATATCAGGTGCTGGGGATACGATGGCTTATACAATAAATCTCGCTGTCTGCATGAAGCTTATAATCTAATTAGTGATTACTAATAGATGACAAATAGGAAGGAACAGCTGCTATAGGATAGTTGGCCACAAAAACCTCTCCAACAGATTTATTTAAGGATAAGGAATCTTGAAAGACAAGAAAGAGTAAGCCATAGGAAAAAAAAATAGTATAACTTAAAGTATGTTATTTTTTTCCTACCATGGTTTTCTTTGAATTTTATCACAGAGAAAAACATTAATTTTCCCCCAAGATGTTTTCTGAATATACACATTTGTGTATATATTTATGTTTTTACTTTGCTACTTGTAGTGAAATTCATCTCACCCTGTGTGTGTGTGCCCTTGTGTATGTATGTGTCTGTGTTTTCCAATCAGCACTCAGCTGTGAGTCTCCCAGATTCTGTGATTAGGTTTTGATGCTTAAACTCCTTAGCATGGCCTCAAAATGGAAAGCCTTTCACAGCCTGGAGTCTCTCACCTTTCTTGATTCAACTGAGCCTTCTGCCCTGCAGAGTGCATGGTCCAGTCACACCAGATCAATTTCATTCCTTCCACATGCCAGGTATGTTTATGCTTCTGTCATTTGCGCAACACGAAATGGAATGACCTTCTTTCCCTTATCCTCGAGGCAGATTTTATTTCAGTCCTTAAAATCTATCTCTTATTTCCAGCTTTCTCTGCCTGACTCATCAAGTGAAATTAATTGATCAATCTCCTGGAAACCTCTCTTTGCTTTTATAAATCTGACTTCACATTTCATTATGATTATCCATACAATTCTTAGGTCTTATTTATCAATATTTTCCTGATTATGTACAATGCATACTCAGTGTCAAAATGTGGGGAAATAAAGTGTATAAATGAGAGTATAAGCATTTCCTTCCACTATTTTTCTCCTTTTTGCACAGTTGAGATCTTTCTTCTATTACATCTGACTTGGCCACTACTCAACATTCTTTGGGAATTCTGCTTCTAAGGATAGCAAAATGGCCTGTCAGGATGTACAACAAACTATATAACCATCCAACCCCCTACTACTGGGTTACTTGGTAGTTTTAAAAAGTCCTATTATAAGTAACAATGTGGCAAACTTAATTGTACATTAATCTCTGTCCACATACCCACTTATTCTCTTAGAACGGATGCTTAGAAGCAAAATTGCTGGGCCGAAAGAAGTGAAATTTTAAACCTCTATGTACATATTGCAGATTAATTCCAGAAAAGATAATTTAATTAACACAGCCTACCAACATTATAATGGAATGTCCATTATACTCTCCCTGTCCCATAATAGTAAAAATCCCTGCATCCACAGATTTTTTTTTAAAGGCATAAAGGCACTGTTGCTTGAATTTCTTTCTTTGAACAGTAACACAGTTGAACTCTTCATGGGTGATGGTGTTTTTCTTATCCATTTACAAGAGCTCTTTATTCAAATATTAAAATACTTCTTTAGGTCGTATTTGTTCTGAGTGTCTCCCAGATTTGCTCTTTAGCCATATTTGTGTTAATGATTTATTTTTGATGTACAAAAGTTGGCAGTTTAATTTGTCCATTCTTTTCTCTGTGATTTTTTTCCTTTAATGATCGTTTCTTCACTTGCCTGGCTCCCTGATGTCCCATGACCTCCATTAGGACAGGTGTCCTACTTTATTCATCTTTGTGTCTCCAGCATTTTATGCAATGGCAGTGCCCGGAAGAGAATCATCACTCACTAAATCCTTGCCACATTGTTTTGTATTGTATTTTCTTACTAGCATCATCTCTCAAGTGATTTGCTTTTATATGTTAAAATGTACATATTTATAATTTATATATATTGAATATATTTAATATTGGATAATACTGCCTATATCTTTCTATATTCAATATTTCAATATTTCTCTTAAATATTTAAATCGACCCATTAAACCACATATTCTGAGAATTGGTATAAAAATTTAATGGTATTCCAAGGATGAGCCATTCCCTGTAATGGTAATGATAGACTGACTCTCACACGAGGTAGGGAGGGAGTTATCTACTGTTGACTGCAATGCAACAGAGCTTATCCAAATGCTGGGCTCCTTTGATTACCTTTCAGAGTAGGATGTTATTTGTCAGTACCAAAACTCAAAACACCCCAAAGGGAACCTGAATATACTTTTTTTATTCTCCAAACCATAAAGAGATGATTACCACCCAAAAAGTGCACTCTGAATATATTCTGAAACAAACCTTATTGATTTCGAATGGCTATATATTTTACTGATGTGTTCTGAAATGCACTGAAAACATAGATGTGGCCTGTAGTGAGACACAGAATGGATTCATGGAAGTGTCTTACAGAGTCTACTCCACAGCACACCAGAGAGGGAGGGGAGCATAAGAGAGAGAAGGTGCCGACGAGCACTCGGGTCCATGCACTGTGCCCTGTGTGTCCCCAGTGTCAGTGCTTCCCATTTCAGCCAGGGCTCGCCTAAGAGTCTCTCACCTTCCCCACCCCTTGGAGTAAACCACAGAGCTACTGGTCCACCCTCATCCTTTTCAGGATAGTTCAGCTTCCGGAGCTATACCAGGTTAACAAGGAATCTCACCCTTTAACAGGTGGTGGCTATGTAGAGAGGAAGGGGCAAGGACTCATGCCCAAGGTTTCCCTACTGCCCACACGACAGGGTAGACTAGTAGGCCCCTCGTCATGAGAGGAGGGCGAGCTGGTGAGAAAAACAAGGGCCAAGCAGTGTGTGAGCCCAGGTGAGGAGTGTGCAGACCGCACCACTGGCAAGTCACAGAAGCCAGAAGGGCTGCCTGGTATTCCACTTTCCATAATCCAGAACAAAGTCATGGCTGTACTCTCTCTTGCCTCAACGCAAATGTGAAATGCAAATTCCAGATGGAACTGAGTTCCAGGAGAAACTCAAACTCCCTCTTGGAGGAAAAAATTATTTGCTAATAAGTTTGTAGTATCATCTTATAGCCATTAATTTAGTTGTTCATTCATTCATTCATTCATTCAAAGTTTAACACTCAGTTAAAGGCAGAATGCTTAGTGGATAACAGAATGGATTTTGGATTCAGGAAGGTCTGAGATTAAGTCCAGAGTCAGCCCACATCAGCTTGGAAATTTTGCACAGGACACTTAACCTCCATGAGCCTCATGTTCTTTATCTGTACAACCGGATATGGAGATGGCACGTGAATCAAATGAGAAGGCACACAAGGGGCCCTACATGGTAGAGGAAGGCATAGAGCAAATGCTCCTTAAATAGAAGCTACTCTTATAATAGGAAAGAACGCTGTAAATGTGTACTGAACGTGTCTCCCAGGAGCACTGTTTCCAAATGACTTGATCCTTAAAAACAGCTCTGTGAGATCTTACTTTCTGTATTTTGACAGTGAAGACACTGAAGCACAAAAACTTTGAGTGTCTGGCTTGAATTACCTGGCAGCTACTTTTCAGATTTAGAGTTTAGGTCCAGGCTTTTCTCACTGCAAAGCCTGTGCTCTTTCCAAGACATCAGGCTGCCTGGTTCAGATCTCAGCAGTGAAATGAAAGAATGATGAGAGACAGTCTTGCTTTCCTCATTCACTGTCTAGTGGGAGAGGAGGAAGGATATGGGAACCCATTATAACCAATTATAATACCCCACATGGTAAGTGGCATACAGAGCCTCAGTAGTCCAGGAGTGGCTAACTCCATGAGATAAGGCCAGGGAGCCACACTGGGCCTGACTCATCTGATAAGTTGAATCTTAAAAGCTGAGAAGATAAAATTTAAAAAAAAAAAAAAAAAAAAAAAGATTTCCTGGCTGGCTTAGTTGGGAGGAGCGTGCAACTCTTGATCTCAGAGTCATAAGTTCAAGCCTCACGTTGGGTGTAGAGATTACTTAAAAAAAAAAAAAAAAAAGCTAAGGGGCACCTGGGTGGCTCAGTAGGTTAAGAGTTGGACTTTGGCTCAGGTCATAATCTCATGGTTCATGAGGTTGAGCTCCACATTGGGACCTGCGCTGACAGCTCAGAACCTGCTTTGGATCCTCTGTCTCCCTCTCTCTCTGCCCCTCCCCCACTCATGCTCGCATGAGCTCTAAATAAATAAATATTAATTAATTAATTAATTAACTAAACATTAAAAAGAAAGCTGAGAAGAGTGTGTCCAAATGGCAAGAATGGAAAAGGCTGGCTGTGAGGTTAAAGATACCCTGGAAAAATGAGAAACTTGTATCATACTGTTCCCCACTCAAACCATACTGGAAACCAAATCATACCTGAGGCAGGCTTCTCATTATACAAATATTCTGACCAAACAATGGCAAAGGGCTGATAGAATCTGCATTGTCAACACACTGCAATGGTGGCTAACATCACAAAAAAGAAAAATCACCAACACTGTGTGCTTCCAGAAGGAAGTACACACCACCCCCTATGATGAGGTCTTAGTGATGGATAAATAAAATGAATACAAAAATTGTATCTGATTAAGACTCTCATCCAAGATCCAGAGTCAGAAAATTGAGAGGACAGAAGGAAACACCATTAACAATGGTTGTCAATCAGAGGTGATTGTAGCCCCTTGGGGACAGATGAGAGTGTCTGAAGACATTTTTGGTTGTCATGACTGGGGAGGGGATATCACTGGCATCTAGTGGGTAGAGACCAGGGATGTTGCTAACCATCCTACAATGCACAAAACAACTGCCACAACAAAGGATTATCCTTCTCAAAATGTCAACAGTGCTGAGTTAAGAACCCCTGTATTATAGGATAAATGATGCCATTTCTTCAATGACGGGGTGAGGGACACTTATAGACTAAAATAAACCTGAAAGGTCTATCTGAACATTAAAAAAAAAAAAAAAAGAAAGAAAGAAAGAAAGAGAGAAAATCAGGAGCACCTGGGTGGCTCAGTCGGTTAAGCAGCCGACTTTGTTCAGGTCACGATCCCAGTGTTTGTGAGTTCGAGCCCCTCATTGGGCTCTGTGCTGACAGCTGGGAGCCTGGAGCCTGCTTCAGATTCTGTGGTGCCCCCCTCTCTCTGGTCCTCCCCTACTCACTCTCTGTCTCTGTCTCTGTCTCAAAAATAAGGAAACATTTTAAAAAATTTAAAAAACATGTCAGGCAAAACTAAATTATAGTGTTTGGGGCTGCACACACTGGCAATGAGGAGGTGATTACTGTACAAGTCAGGAAAATGTCCATGATCGTACAGAGGGACAACAGTGGGAGGGTTTCTGGTGTATCTGGCAAGGTTCTACCTCCTCAAAGGATGGTGGTTCAAAAGTGTTCACCTTACAGTAACACATTTAGCTGCATAATTGTTTTTATGTGTTTTCTTTATTATCCCTAGCAAGAACATAGTTTAAGATAATATTAGCAACAAAATAAAAAGCTTCTCTTTCCTCACACTGGCTAGGAGTTAATTAGCTTATACCTACTGAATTGGACAACAACGAAAAAGGATTGCTGATTTTTCCAAGTGCATAATTTCTTTTTCTGTATTTTCCAAGGTGCTTAAAAATTTATTTCTAATCTTGCCCATCCCTGTTGCTTCTTGCTAGACAGTCCCAGCCCAGAGTCGCACCAAGGTTAAAACAGCATTGCAGAATCATTAAGCAAAGGGGCCCCACAATCAGATAACCTGGCTTGTCACCCCCTGCCACCTGACTCAGTTTGCTCCAGCTCTCTTAGCTTGAGGTGCTTCTTCTGTGAAATGAGATAAGTAACTACGACTTCCTCGTTGGGTTTATTGGGAATATTAGCTGAAGACTGTAAAACTGGATTCTGAAATAGCTTGAATAATAGCTTACACAATCTGTTCATCAAGTGCTGAACATGGACCAAAACTAGCCCCGGAGGCTGGGGCACAGACAGGCCCAGCCTCCATCCTTGCCACTTTCAAAGGAAAACCTCAGATCCTACTGCCGCACTCACTTGGTGCTCTTTTATCACTGAAACTCACCGCTTTCAGGCACTACAATTACTCTCAATTTAAAACGATGGAGCTAAAGTCCACAAAACTAGAATGCACATCCACGGTTACATGCCTTGTAACATTCTTTGGGTAGGTGCTGATTACCAGAACCTCAGCAAAGTACTTTCCGTCCATTGCCTCATTTAATGCTGAAAATCGCCGTGTGAAACTATCATTATGCTCTTTTTCAGATATGAAAAGTAAGGCTCCCACATCATCTTTAGCTTTCCCAAAAGCTACACAGCTGGTAAATGTCAAAACCAAGATTCAGCAGAACTAGCTCTAACTTAGGAGCCTGTCATTTAGTTTAAAGCCCAGTGGGTCCTGTCATGCTATTTTGAGGCTGCTTTTAAGAGACCAAACCATTATCTCCCCTGGGAGGACCATCACCTGTTTTAAAGGCATTATTTGCCTGTGACATTGATTCTACAATCTCTTCAGGATTTCTGGATCTTTAAGTATGTGAGATTCTCTAAAAGGAATTATGGTCTGAGGGGAAAAAGAGTCTCGTCCTTTACAGAAACTGGGAAGGTGAATGACCCAAATAAACAGAGACATGCAGCTAGCTGGGACTGGAGACTGAAAACCGATTCTTCAGACCAAGTGGTTCTAAAACTTTACAGACCATCTGAATCACCTGGATGGCTTCTTAAAAACCACCCAAGTGGCTCTGATTCAGAAAGTCACAGGGTGGGTCCCCCCAAACGCATTTCTGACAGAGCCCCCGGCAATGTCTGCTGCTACTGGGACAGGGAGCACAGTTTGTAAGTGAAATCCGGACTTAATCTCTGTTGGCTCTGGGACATTAGGATGTCTATTCACGTTTGCTGAGTATTCATGAGCCTCTGCAAAGAAAGCGATTATGAAGTAAAGGATGGGACGGTGAGGGTGAAAGCTGTGTGACAATGAAAACAAGATAATGCAATACTTGTCAAACTTAAGAGGGTTTCACAGTCACCTGGAGGCTTGTTATGAATGCAGCTTCTGGAGCCCACCCGAAGCTGCACAGGCCCGGGTGAAGGCCCCTGGGTGCTGCCTTTGAAACAAGGTCGCCAGGTAACATGGAAGCAGATGGTGTGCAGACCGCCTCTTCCGAACCTTGCAAAACAAAGATGAGTCCCAGAGCACGAAAGGAAATGGGCCTCATGACCCCTGGCTCTGAAGGCCCAGGTTTTGTCTAGAGATCAGGCATCCCACAAAGCTGGATACTCTTGGATATTCCACAACAGACCGTGAGAGAAAGTGTACTTTTTTTTTCTTCCTATGGAAACATCTAAGTCAAATATTCGACTTTATGATCTTCAGAGTGAATTTTAAATGAGAAAAAACGAGATCATTTGAGATGAAAGAAAACCCTGGAATCTTTCGATTCAGAGCAGCCTGCAGAGTTAGGTGTGAATTGGAAATGTCCCAGAAGATAGGTACTGGGTAATCAGAGCTATTGCATTTTGCACCTGACACAGTATTGCTTCCTCCAACGACAGCAGCATAGCCTGAGCAATTTCAATGTCTTAATCACTTTCCCTTTCTTTCCGAATCCGGGGAATTTAGTCTAATTCTGCATGTCTTCCCTTAGGAATTATGAAGTGTCAGCTACCATAGGGACTATGCAAGTGGCTTTCTATAAGAAATGTTTGCTGTAATTCAGAGGACTGTGTAATTGAGTTAACAAGTTGGGGGAAACACGTTTACATCCTGGACTGGAACCGAGGGCCTGGCCAGGGGAAGGTATCAGGCACCAAGGGCTGGAGTATGCATGCCAGTCACTCACCACATGCTGCTGCAGTGAGCAAATTCTGAATTCCAGGCTCTTCACGCTTTGATTACAGTTGATAAAAATGATGGAAATTAACAACCCCGCTGTTGGCTAAATGTGAAGAGGGGAGGGTTATGTAAATCGATGGCATTAGGTGGATTGCTCACGATGCAGTCTGTTCCACGTGACGTTCTCAGGGCTGATCCACAGTCGCCATGACTGAGAAAGTGAAATGTCGGTGACCTTTGCCAATCCTATTTAATTTGGCCCTTCTGCCAGGTAAGGGCTATCTTGAGATTGTAGTTGAGTCTACTAGAAAGTGTGCAGTGCTATTCTTTCTTACAGCCAAGATATCTGAGTGTGAGGTCCCCTCACTTTGACACTGATTAACACGTTTTTTTTCCTGATGTTTAGTAGTAAATTAATCCCCATGAAGAACATTTTGAAAATGGAGGGGTTTAAAATAAACTAAATAAAGTTGACTGGCTACATAAACAAATGACAGGATAATGAATGGATAATTTCATCACCTATGATAACTACCATTAATTACCACACCAGTTTATTATCTTCTAAATTATTTTAACCGTTTAAAAAATTTTAAAGTAAAGGTTGTGATTTAAACACATTTTTTTTATCACGCACCTGACGATAAATACTATACCACAAGTATTTTTCCATATCATTAAGACTTTCTTCCTAAATCTGACGAATGAATTCTCAAATTTAGGTTGTATGAACAAACCGTTAATATTTAAAGATTTCCTCAAAGGCGGTAGTGATTTGGCATGTTTTTGTGTTTAACTCCAATAAATAAAAAAAACCCACGATGAGTCATTTTTAATAGCTTTATTGAGGTACAATTTACATACTGTAAGCAATCACCTGGAAGAACATTTTTTCATGATTCAATCTTTGTGTTTCAGAGTGTTTCCTAAGGCTAAGACAAGGGTCGGTATATGTTTAGTTCAAGAAAAACGTTGCCAAATAACCTCTAGAATTGATTTATACCCCCATCAGCAAAGCATTAGAGTGCTCATCTCATTCCACCCTGGTCAGCAGGTATGTTAGTATTGTTATTTAAGGTTCTGTCACTTTTAATGAAACAATCAAGATGTCATCATAGAGTTCAAGAATGGAAACTGCATTTAAGAATGTTCACTTTCACTTTTGATGCACTTTGGCTGTGTCTGTCCTTTCATCCTGCTTAGTTAAGGTAACATATTATTCAAAGGGACTTCCCTGATTGAAATTCTTGGTAAAAATGAAGGCTGAAAGTGACAATAAAAGTAGGATGCCTGCGGCCCAAATAACAGCCTTACCACCGAAGCTAAGAAAGCTAGACTCCAACACTGGGTTCCCAGTCATGAGCTGTATTACTCCGGCTAAGGATTTAACATCTCTGGGCATCATGTTCCTCATCACTAAAAACATAGTTTGAAATAGAAGATGATCGAACAAAGGTTGCAGACACTTAACTAGACAACTAACATATCTCCAGATATTTTTTTTTTTTTGTGACAGGAGGTTTCATATTTAAGAAGGTATGTTACATTGATTTAATAGACACCTAGAAGCAAGTTCCTTACAGAAGTTAGAGTTTGCTTTCAAAGTACTATCTGTCTGGACATACCAGACAATTAAGTAACACTGTGTTTGAATTACACAAAAATGATTTCCAAATGCTCCTCTACCTTCTTGTTCCAATAGCCTTTTAAAAAACTTGTTCTTAAAACTATCAAACAATGGCAAAATAACTAATTATGCATGGGTTACTCTCATGACTTGTTCCATTCTCCTGGGGTATGCTGTGATTAAAAAAAAAAAAAAATGAAGGATTTGTAACTGTTAGTTTTCAGCACTTCATGTAACTTTTGATTCAAGTAACAAATAGCATTTCAGCTCCATGTATTCATTATGCCACTAAATTGCAAAGGAAAGAAGCCAATTCTAATGAATTGTAACCATAGTTTCTTTTGCGTATTACATATTAGAAGTGGGTAGCACTTTACATTATGGTACACAAAACAGCATATAATTAATTCTGAATAAAAGATAATGTATTCTTGCTAAATACGAGTTATTTTAAAATCTCTTAATGAAGAACTAAGCATATGCTGTGCTGCACAGTGCAAGTGGTTAGCATATGCCGTTAGAGCCAACATTTTGCATTTATTATTATATTTATTTTCAATAATAATATATTATTTTAAGTGAACACAAAAAAACTTAATCACTAACACTCCAAATGTGGAAAATATATGCAAATTATAGGAAACTTTTTGGCTTCCCATAAGTTGTCACTAAATAACTTTTTGATGACATGGTGCGATTGCAATTTGCAATAGAATGAGAAAAATGGAAAAGACTGTTACTTTTAAATCGCAGAACATATGCACAATGAATTTTAAAATTCAGATATGGAGAGAAACGTTTCTATTCTGAAAACTGACATGTTCTGAGTTTTCACGGAATAGCAAAGCTTAAAACCCAGTCTTTAAGTTCCACCTGATTTAGTATTGGGTTTATAATTCCCTTTCTGACATTGTGTTTCCGCTTTTCAAAGAATGTATCCTGTCCCTGCCACACTCTTACGTTGCAGCTTTGAACTGAGCACGAGCCTTATTCTTCCCTCTGCTCTTTCACACTGCTATCACTATTATCATCCAAACCACCACAATCACCACCCGAACAACAATAAATCTTGGGCCAAACTCCTTTCAGTCTTATTCTTGCCATCTGCCCCATGATGATGCTTAACATCCCTGTAAACCAGTCATATGACCATGGGCAAACCACCCCTCACTTTCAAGCTAACTTTAGAGCTCTCAGTCATGAAATGACTCTGCTAAGGTCTTTTTATATCTCCAAGAAATCTTCCATGCTTTTCCGTGGCTCTTCCTGAGTGCCGACAGAAAGACACAACAAAGCCAGGTTTCCTAAACTCACATATGCTTTCAATTCTTGCTTCATTTGAACGTGGAGGGGAAAAAACTGTGGACAGTAAAACTGAATTGCAATATCAAAAAAGCTTAGAATTAGAAACAAAATGTAAAGTTTAATTTTAAATTGAATGTTTACGGGTGTCTGGATGGCTCAGTAGGTTGAGTGTCCAACTTCGGCTCAGGTCGTGATCTCACAGTAAGGGAGTTCGAGTCCCACGTCAGGTTCTGTGCTGACAGCTTGGAGCCTGGAGCCTGCTTTGGTTTCTCTGTCTCCCCATCTCTCTGCCCCTCCCCCCACTCATGCTCTCTCTCTCTCTCTCTCTCTCTCTCCCCAAAATAAATAAATAAACATTAAAAAAAATAAGTAAGTAATTAAATAAATAAATGGAAGGTTTAGCTTCTCCAGAGGAATAAAAACTATTCATTAGAAACCGATTGAACTGAAGAGAATCATTCTTCATTCTTCCCCAAATACCCCCAGATTTGGAGTAATTTTCCATGTGCTTCTTTCTCAAGTGCTAATGTGTGGAAATGAAAAATTGAAAAAGAATAAAATGTAAAACTAAACCAAAATAATTAATTAAACCATCCCTCCATGATTGCTGCTATTTCAGAATGATTCCGTTCACAGAGGAAGTTGAAATCACACTGGATAGATAATTTCGTGGCCTACTTCGCACCCCTTAACATTTTATCCTAAGCATATGTCCATTTAGCTACACATTCTCTGTTAATACTTCCAGTGACAATTATAGCCCATCATAAAAATATACCACATTTACTTAACCCATCTCTTGTTAGCTACACTATTCTTCCCCATCCCTCCCTCCTTTCTCTCCTTCTTTCTCTTTCCTCTCTTTCTCTTTCTTTCTTTCTTTCCTTCTTCTTTCTTTTTTTTCTTTCTTTCCTTCTTTCTTGTCTTTCTTTTTCTCCCTTTCTTGTCTTTTTGTCTTTTTCTCTTTCTTTCTTCCTTTCTTTCATTCCTTTGCTGAATCCTTTGTGCATTTATTTTTTTAAACATTTCAAGATACTTCTTTAGCATTAATTCCAAAAAATGTGAGATGAATATTGTAAAATCTCAGCAGAAATAATATCATTGTTTCAAAATAATGTTGGTGGTTTATTTTTTTACCTAAATACTCATCCTTAGCATTTTCTGTGAACTGTTTCATACTTCACCAAACCAGTCCCATTAGCAATGTCCTGAATTATCTCAGATCCATTCCCACAACACTGCTACAATGGAACAGAACTATTTATTTCTATACATTTCTTCTCCCTCCAGAATAGGTTCACTTCAGGAAGATCCTAGATGACTAGACACCCTAATCTCAGCTCTCTGCTTAAGGTCAGGCATGTAGTAGGTGCTCAATAAAAATTCATTGAATTGACTAATGCATCTTGAAAATTATTTACCAAACTCCTTCCTTGCCCTAGAGCTATAAATGCACCCTTGCTCAAGTTACAAAGATCCTTCTCTATTTATTTTCCTTTATTCTTCCCTGGCACATGGCACGTGCGCGCGCACACACACACACACACACATTCAGAACAGGAAACGTCTTCCTCAATCCATTCTGTCCTCTACTGCTACTGCTGAGATACATTTGCAAAGGACAGAGCTGTTGTTTCCGATGTCATTTTAACTGTTTACTTTGCTATAATAAAGAGCAGAGTCAAAGAATGTCACCTCCTCAGAGAAGTATTCCTGGGAGAATGACCCATTTTACCTCACTTTAGCGAGAAAGACCCATTTCACCTCTTCTTCTATTACATGACTGTTTATTTCCTCGCTACAACTACCCCAATCTGAGGTTGTCCCATCATGGATGCTCCCTGCCCCTTCCAACAGAACTCTCCCAGATGTCAGGGTCTGTCCTGTTCACTCCTAAATCTCTATTCCACAGCATGATGAATGGGGTACTGGAGCCCCACAGAACTGCAAAGGTTCTTAGAGGTCACCAAGTTTAGCTCTATTATTAAAAAAAAATGTAAACAGATGCCCCAATAGGAATAGTTATTTGTCTAAGGTTTATGTAAAAATGATAGTATCTGGATGAGAATTTAGAATTTTCAACTCTAAGGCCAGAGTTCCTTCCACAGCTGCCCAAAGATGGCCATCTCTCAGCCCAGAGTAGACAAGGAGGCCCTCATTCCCACTGAGCCTACAAAGAAAATAATGCTTGGAACCAAACTGAAAAGTACTCTCTTCCTTGTCTTTGGCACTATCCAAACCCTATCTGCGTATAATAGTGTCTTTATACAGCCAATGGCACATCAACCTTAGTAAACATGGGGCCGCAATTACTATCTTCCTCCCACACAAAGGAGCTGAGGACATGGCCATAGCCATGTGAGCAAGCCCAGAGCAGGTGCCAGGACTCCACTGGCCAAGTACAAAGGTGCATCTCCTGAGTTTTCCTGTAACAGTTCAAATCACAGACTCCTTTGTCTCATCATGCACAGACCATGAACCTTGATTTTTCAGTGGACAGTGGTTTCTCCACACCTTGAGGGAATTTTACTTAGAGGGAAAGACAGAAAGAAAAAGAATCCTGTGTTAATGTCAGTTATGTAGCAATGTGATGCATTTTTAACAGATCCATACAACTTCCAGTAATGACAACAGTAAACTGTTTCTCTTTTTTCAAGAGTTCTTGGGAGGCCAAAGGCCAAAGCCCATCTCAGATGCTGTACCTGTCCACTCTTTCTGAAACCCAAAGGCTCTTAGAAACCCACTCCCAGGAAGGTGAACACTGAGGGCACAAAGGGAAATGCCTTGTCTGAAGTTACTACAGAAGCAATTAACAGGTGCCCAGAACTCAAGGCTCTCGGTAGCTCTGAGCCCAGTACTCTGAGAGTGGTACAGTTCTGGAACACTCAGCAGCTCTGGTTCACCTGTCTACATTACTCTTTGTAGTCCATATCACCTGGCTTCTTCTGGTAGAAGGCCATGAAGCAGTGTGTCAAAGGAACATGGAGAGGAGGGCAAGGGACAGGCTGGGCTAAGACCTGACCCTACAAAATCCATGGAAGTGTCACTATCAAAGAACCACTGAACTGGACTCATATACTTGGGCCCCTACTTGAATTGGGCAACCCTAGAGATGCACCTGTATGTGTATATATGTAAATACGCAGGCACCAAATGTATATAGTATATATATATATATACATATACATACACATACACACACATATATAGTGTATATGGAGTTTTCTGTTTATGCTTGGGTAATTGTTAAACGCTCTGGTCTCTTTACAAGCCACTTTGGGAGAAATTCTACTGGCATGGGTGTCGAGAAATGCTTTGTTTCACCTGAACACTAATGTATTATTGTTTTGTGCTAATTTTATAACTCTTGGTGTTTCTCCAGTTGCCCTGTTACAAGGGAACAATGTTCTATGTTATAACTTATGGTATGCTCTTCAGTGAAGTCCTTTGTTCTATCTTTCAACCTTACTCTTACTTTCCCTTCATCCTGATTTCTTTAAAACTCCCCTTTGTTGAAATCTTAGTGCATTGCTGGTATTTATGAAGGCCACTTCAACACCTCTTGAGAATAGGAAATGCCATAAATAAGTGGACAAGTAAATAGGCCATCCTGTTTGAGCTGTTCACATGGCCAACCGCTGGGAATCCAGTCACCTTTCTCCTGGCAGCCTGCCCAGAACTTTAGTTAAACCCTAACAAACAGTAATTCCTTATCAAGTAAGAGTTGGTCCTAATATCCATCCAAGGAGCATACATTCAAAGAACAGTCTTCTAGCTAATTAATTTTGCCTTCAGTTATTCAACATTCAAGAGACCTTTTTTATGTTTCTAGATGT
Source organism: Acinonyx jubatus (assembly GCF_027475565.1). Classification (NCBI taxonomy): domain Eukaryota; kingdom Metazoa; phylum Chordata; class Mammalia; order Carnivora; family Felidae; genus Acinonyx; species Acinonyx jubatus. Next base: position 20,787,880 of record NC_069396.1, on the reverse strand, counting down.
GTGTATTACAGCATGTATCCAAACATACTGAAATAACCAATTTAATGATACCCTCCTCCTCCAGACTATTAGGACTTTGAAGGTAAGGACTACGATAGTTTTATTTCTGTGTGTCTAGTACCTATCACTGTGGCTATTACCTGGTAGATCTTTTGTTGTATAAACGGATGCTTGCTAAAGTAACTAGAGTGCACATGCATGTATGTTGGAACACATATATACATATATTTATGCATGCATGTACCTATGTTACCATCCACTACATAAGTGTCTCTCAAGCAATCTTAACAGACTCTGCGAGACAGTGTGTTATATCTGTGTGTATTATTATTAAATAATATACACATTCACACAGCTCTTGCGGACAGAGCCCAGCTATGACTCCACGTCTGCATTACCGCTGGCTCTTTCCAGCCTGCCATATTTTCTCAGTGCAACATCATACTGAGTCTCAAGACAGAATCACAAGTAATTGGTTGCATACAAAGATGCCTCCAAACACGGAGACCAGAGGAAGTATAGGCAGTTCAGTAGGGCCAACCACACCCTGATGCTGTTAAGAGAAATAGTGTAGTTTATAGTATTCACACTCATTACATTTTCTGATAACCTACTACCCCATCTAAAATAATGTCTGGCTGAGAAAAAACTGTGCTCACTGTGTGTGATGGTTGGCTTTATGTGTAAAGTGGGCTAGGCAACAGTCTCTAGTTACACCAACACTTATGGAGGTATTACTGTGAAGGTGTTTTGTATTTTGTCATTAAGGTCTCTAACCAGTTTACTTTTGGTAAAGAAGATTATTCTCGATAATCTGGGTGGGCCTGACTCGATCAGTTGAAAGCCCTTCAGAGCAGAGCTGAAGCTACTCCGATGATGAAGAGAGAAGTCTACCTGTGGACTGCGGCTTCAGCTCACATCCTTGGGCTCCAGTCTGGCCTTGCTGCTCACCTTCCCTGTGGATTTCAGACTTGGCTTTGCCAACCCTTGCAGTCGCTTCAGCCAATCCCTTTCAATAAATTTCCTAATATGGGTGTATCCGACTGACTCCATTACCCTCAGTGTACCCTGACTGATACACTATGTATATACATCAGTATTTACTGATGGGAAACTTCAGGCAACTTCATACTCAAGGGAACGAAAGAGGCCCTACAATCTCCTGATAGCAGCCAGGAAGGCTTTCTATCTCCCCTGAATGACAGTCTTCTTACTTATGTGCAAAGGTCAGATTTCAACTGGTTCAATAACAAGAATGCTCGGCTTTCCAGTTTGCACATTTTTTTACAAGTTCTTGGAAAAAGTAATTCACAGGAGTTTATTATGAGGCCATTGTTGCAGAAGATCATAAGGATGATATTTCTGTAAAGCCTTTTTTGGTTGTTGTTGTTAATGCCTTTATCTGATTGCTTCACACAAAATAAGTGTTTCACTTGTGGAGAAAAATATGTGTAAGTTTTCAAATTATGATTTTTGTGCTAGAGAAGTGATAATAGGCAAAATAATTAATTAGTGTAAACGGTAAGGGTTTGGACTCCACGGGGACCCAAGTTCCTAAATGGATGACTCTAGATGGATTAGCTTCTATGAGCCTCAGTTTCCCCAACTGTGAAATAAAGATATAATCTGTCACACACGTTTCTAAGAACAGTGCCTGCTGTGGCCCTTCAAAAATGAATCTTTCAGATTGATCTTCGTTCTTCAGCCTAGGGCTTCTGAACAGCAGCATTACTGGGCCAGATAAGTATTTGTTGGGGGGAGAGGGTGCTGTTCCGTGCAATGTAGAACATTTAGCATCATCCCTGGCCTCTACCCACTAGATACCAGTAGCATACCCCTACCCAGTGGTGACAACCAAAGATGTCTCAGATCTTGCCAAATGTCCCCTGGTGGAAAAATCATCCCAGGTTCATAACCACTACTTTAGGGATGCAGTTATTACTATTATTTTTTGCTTTGGCTTTTAAATTTTTTCCAAAAAAAAAAAAAGTATAACGTTCATATGGAAGAGCATAGCTCGATGAATTTTTACTAAGGGAACATGCCCATGTTATCAGCCTTATAACAAAGAACAGAATACTGCGAACTCCTGTTCCCTCCATAGGAAACCCCTGACATTCTCTTCTTTTATAACTACCAAGGACTTTCAGTCAGAGAAATTGAGGCATAAACTTTATTTTTTTTCTTTTTTTTATGTTCATTTATTTACTTTGAGAAAGAGAGAGAGAGTGAGTGCAAGCAGGGGAGGGAGAGAGATAGAATCTCAAGCAGGCTCCGTGCTCAGCATGGATCTCCATGCAGGGCTTCATCCCATAAACCCTGAGATCATGACCTGAGTGGAAATCAAGAGTCGGACACTCAACCAACTGAGCCACCCAGGTGCCCCTGAGGCATAGATTTTAAATCATGAGAGGTGATTCAGAATAGGAGTCTGTAAACTGGTTTTCTATGAGATTTGCCAAGGTAACAAAGCTCTGCTGGAATGATGATCTACCCAGAAATCATCACAAGGTAGCAGGTGAGCCACCCAAACCCAGAGGTGGATTGTCTGGAAAATGGGGATTTATATAAGAATGGCAAGTCTTAACAGTTTTTTCCTTCCGACCTGAAAATTCAGCTTGTCTGACTCAATGGAGAAAAGAAATGATCAAAAGAGATCAAATGTAGAAGGAAGGGCCATGCGACTGAGCAGAACAACAGCTGGAAGACCCAACCTGGCCACAGTGGTGTCTTCAGATAATCTGAGAAATGGGATGTGTCCCCAGGTGTTAGGACATCCTTTTCCCTGTTATGCCTAAGTTCCCTGGGCCGTAGGGAATGGCAGGCCAACACATTAAAGTTGACATGTCTTCAGATGCTTCTGTAAAACAACCTTGGCAGACCAGTTACATGAGATACTCAAGTTCTACTCAGATAGTAAGAAAATATCAAGCCAGCAGGCCAGAATGGCACTCCTTCTCTGGATATATAATAGTCGTGCTATTGGGCATTTACCAAATTGTCCTCATTCATCTGTAAGCTGCTGGACAATTGGAGCTTGGTCTTTTCATTTTCATATCCCCAATAGCATCTCCTATCGGGCCAGGAATATGGTAGATGCTTAGCTAATGTATATTAGCTGAGAAAATAAATTATGTACTAGAAAGTGCATTTCACTGGGAGTTAAAAGTGCTGATGCCCTATTCTTGACTGTACTATCATTATGGCATGAGACTTCAGGGATAATCAGTAAATTTCTCTAAATATCAGCACCTAAATCTGTTTAAAAATATAAAATGTAATATAAAATGTAAGTGAACAAAATGGCCTTGAAGGTCACTTTCAGAACTTTGATTCTAAAGGATATATTGAGCAGAGAACCTGACCTTACAGAAATGGTTGATAACCATCTGTTTTCTCATTAATTCATTTATACTTTAAATAACTTACTCTTTCATTCATCCATCCATGGGCACCGTGAATTGTGAGACGATATGCTGGCCTGGGCTGCATGAAATCCACAGCCACTGAGAAACAGCACATAGACAGCTGTACCTTTATAACTTCTATATTGGAAGGTGACATGAATCCCTTCTACCAAAGCATAAACAGCACAAATGCAGACATTAACTGCGGATAACACGCTAAAGGTCTAGGGAAGCCAAATACCATTTCAGCTATCCATTCATCAAACCATCCATCCAATAACTGTTCTGAGTATCTACGTGTTCAAGAGGTTTTGTTTTCTATCCCAATCCCACTGTCAACCACAAGGATGAACACATGGCCCAAGCGGGGTCCTTAAGAGTATTCATAGGACCTGAAAAATAGCCTCAGAAATGGGCATGTGGCTCAAGTCAGGCATTCTCAGTTCTTTGGAATTTCCTGCTTGTGCACACTTAAAGTATAAATATATGTTTTGAGACTTCTAGTGGTCACTGTGTCATTGTTTGTGTTACATAGGTAACCCTCCCAGGGCAAGAGGGTCTGAGACTAACACTCAAAGAAAAGCAGAGACAAGTAGATGAAGAGGTCACCACGTGATGGAGACAGAGAAGAACACATTTCCCAACATTGTTAAGCTCTGGATCCAGTCCAGCCAGAAGCTAGAGAGAGCTTCCATGGACGTTCCAATGATATAGTCCCAAACTTCTCCTTTTCTCTTCAACTATACTTCGCAGATTTTTGTAACCTATAGCCACTACAACCTGCTAGATGCCCAAAATTGAAGGAGCCATAAGTGTCAGAGCTGAAGAAGGTCAGGGGTCTCTGATCAAAGGAAGGAAGCAAGGATAAAAGAGAAGAAGGATGAATCATAAATGTCAGGAGAGACATGTCTGAGACAGACAAGTACCTTAAAGAAAAATTAAGAGATTGAATTGAGGGAAGTTAATGTGAGAAGGCAACCAAGTATCTCCCACCAGGATGGTATTTATTGGACTGCCCAAGATGGGTAGACAAATTGCTATGTTTAATGCCCCCTAAGAGAACATTTCCACCTCCTTCCACTTATAGCTAGCACATTCTTATCAAGGGATTTAACTTAAGTATCTCTTCCTGAGACAGATGTTTAGCCACTTTTTTTTTTCTTGTCACAGGTGAAAATCCCATCACTTTGTCCCTCCAAGCAATCCATCAGATAGGTGTGGGCATATTCTTCCAGGCATCATCTCAAAACTTCTATCCATTAACCAAAGGAATTATGTTCTAATAATGGTATCTCTTCCAGTCATCTACTTATACAAACTTGTTCTACACATTCACTGACTTCTCAGAACCCCAAGAGATGCATACTACCCTCCTCATATATCCTTGCTTAAATGACCTTCTCTGGAATAAAGGCAATGAATGCCCATGAGGAGACATGGGCATGAACAAGCAGAGGCCATGAAAAAGAGGCCCAGATCCTGCTCTTGGCAGATCCCTGAACTCACCTGTGCTGCTGGTCAGGTTTCTTTTCCTGTGTGGGACTCCCCTTCAATTTTAGGGGATGCAGCTCTCGGACCATTGTTGGGATTTCCTGTCATCACTCTGAGAGGTGTCAGCCATGATGCTAATACCTTGGCCTCCTTTTCTCCCCTCCTCCATCTCTCGCTTCCTTCCTTCCTTGTCATTTGTATTCCTTTTTTTAAAAATTTTTTCATTCTTCCTTCCTTATTCCCTTCGTAGTCATCACTTAGTAGGCTGCCAATAATGGTAAATATCCTCATAATCATCCTCCTCATTCATACCCAGTAGCACTCAGCAGGGACGGGCAAAGACAGCAACTATCATTCACCTCCTAATACATCACGTTGCCATGTTTTGCTAATTACACTTATCACTACTGAAAAATATGTTGTTCATTCGCTTAAATTTTACTGTCTGACTCCATAAGAGTAGAAACTGTCTAACATGTCCACTTTCTATCTCTAGCCTAATTAATTTATTGGTGTCTCATGAATATTTGCTAAATGGATGGATGGATAGCAGATTTATTGTCATCTATTTTGCCTCAGGGACACCTGTACTCACAGGTGTCCCACATCTTAAGGTCAGGTTGCAAGGTCTGAAGCTTGTGTCAATGTTAGCTCATCATATCTTTGAAAGCCATTATTATCCCTGGTTCTAAGTAAGAATGACCCTATCTTGATCATTCTCTTTCTATGGATTCCTCTGTTACGAGACCCAGCTTTGGGTTGAAGATTCAGCAAATCTGCAATAAAGCTAAAAGTGAAAGAAGGTGGCTCTTGCAGCTGTGATTTAAAAGGTGGTGAGCCTTTAAAAGGTGCAGCCACGAGCCCACCTGTATGTACCTGCCCTAGTTTCTGCCCGCCCAGGACTTGCACATGCACAGTCACACAAGTATGTACCCACATGGCCCGAGCACCACACCCCATCTCCCTAGTGGTCATATTTCATGCATCCCGATGAAACTCTCTAACCTTCACGTGAATCTGATTTCCTGGATAAATTTGGCATTGGAAGCAGGTTGGTTCATTGAGTCATTATATCTTCTTGGTTAGCTTTGGACCTTGCCTTCTGCAACCTGCTAGAGACTCATTTAGGATGTAAATATATATTTTAAATGATTGTGTATCAAATGTTTATACACACAACCAAAAATTACACAATTTAGGAGAAAGTGTTCTAAATTCACCTTTGCCAGGTATTAACAGAATTACTATGTTAATATTGTTATTATTTCAACATGGTTGTCGTCATCATCATCATCATCATCATCACTATTGGGTGCTTACAGTATTGTAGAGAGAGCCCTGGAAAGGGAGACAAAAGATGGGAAATCTAAATTCAAGTTCTGCATCTTACTAGCTGTATAATAATAAGCATGTGTATAATCTGAGCTGTAAGTTACCTTGTCTGAAAAATAGGGGTGAAAGTACGGGGTTATCTTGAGACTGAAATTAGGTAACACAACAACAACGTGCCTAAGAGTACTTCCCTCGCCAACAGTTGTTTAAAAATTATTTGTTGCATAAATTGTCCTTTGAAATACTAAGGCTTCCACCATCTATACAGTATCTACTAGGTGCATGCAGCTTCTGAGCACTAGACACGTGCCTAGTCCGCACTGAGATGTGTTACACGTGTATAATATACACCAGATTTCCAAGACTTAGTATGAAAAAAGAAGGAGAAATAGCACATTAATAATTTTATATTGATTGCATGTCATAATATTTTGGATATATTAGCTGCATCATTAAAATTGTCACTTTTTGTGGCGCCTCGGTGGCTCAATCAGTTAAGTGACTTCAGCTCAGGTCATGATCTCATGGTGCATGGGTTTGAGCCCCGTGTCAGGCTCTGTGCTGACAGTTTAGAGCCTGGAGCCTGCTTCAGATTCTGTGTCTCCCTCTCTCTCTCTGTCCCTCCCCTGCCCGTTCTCTCTCTCCATGTCTCTCAAAAATAAATAAACCTTAAAAAAATAAAAAATAAAAATAAAATTGTCACTTTTTTACCTTTTTAAAAATTGGACTACTAGAAAATTTTAAATCGCATTATTTGGCTCACCTTTGTGGCTTGTGTTACATATCTCAAGGACAACACTGGCTTGGAGAGCTATGCTCCCAGAATTTCAATTATAAACATAGAAAAGCTCAAAAACAAAGGATTTGGTGGAGAAAATTGAGTTCTTAACATACTTCACAGTTATGCAAATATCCATCCAGGGAAAGAGACCACTATTTATGTCAATTTCTTTAAAAGGAAAGCATGAACCCTTCATAAGCAATGGAAAACTAGTCCGCATCAAATCCAAGAGAAGGTTTGGCGTGGAAGAGAGAAATGATAGCTTAGTAAACTTGAGTAGAAGGAACAGAAAGGAGCAAATGGGTTTGGAGCCACTGAACTTGGACACAGAGTCCACGTTGTCACTACTAGCTGCTATATAACCAGAGTAAGGTGAGCAAGCTCACAGCACCCACTTCCTCTCCACAGAGCAGAAATAACAATACACATCTCACCACAGGGTTGTCGCTGACATTTATGAAGTGTTCACTTGGCTCTGTATATGTTCTTGTCATGCCAAAAGTACAGATGAGGAAACTGAAGAAAAAAAAAAAAAAAGAATAACTTGTGTATTCCTGGCCACACCACTAAAAACTGGTGGCAGCAGAATCTGAAGGCAGTGAAGTCTGAACCCCTTCAGCCCTTGAGCTTTTAATCACTCAGATCAGGTTTCAACGCTGTCATGAGACCTGAGCAGTGAATTTAAAGCACATGCCAAAGCCATCAAGGAAGCATCCATGTTTCTTGCTGTTTAAATCCGCAAGAGAACATAGATAGGATATAGTATGCAAGTCATTCTATGTCCCATCAGCTCAAAAGAAATCCCCGAACAGATGACCAGCAACCTAAATGAACTTTGGAAACTCTGATATATTAGTGTCCTGGAGGCTGTAAGAATTGTTGAATGTTCTGAGGAAATATATTCTAAAATTCACGTATGAAATATGAAGCCAAAGGGATTTTGACCTCAGAGGTAACCAATAGGCTTAAAATCAGTTCCTACATGCTCAGTATAAGGAATCACTTACACATATTTTCCCAGTTCTTCCTCACACTATGTTGGATTTCCAGATCTACCTAGGTGGACTTAGCATCCAGTCACTATATCTTTTATTTAAGGTAAAGCATATATTTCATAGATATTGAACTATTTATATAAAGCATTTTTGGTTTTGTGTGTTCGTTTGGTTTCGTTTTTGTAAGGATCCCAGCAGGTCAGTGGGAATGAGGCAGAGGCAGAGCCAGAGCCAAGTTATACTTAATGACTGGGGGATATTCCTAGCTGGCAATGGTCCCTAGGAGTTTCCTAAGGGGTGTCCCTGGGTCCAGCATGCCCGACGACCTCTATCTACACATCCTCACAACACAAGGTCACCTCACATAGTAACAGTCACATCTCAGTAACTACCCACCCTGGCTCTTCTGCAATAGACTTGATTATTTCTGACAAACTCATTTCTTGTCCAATTTGGTATGAAAATTAAAGTTGCATTAGCACAATGTATGTCATGTGAGTGGCAACCTCAATGCTCTACTATAGCAAACCCAACGGAGCCTTGAAAAGAGGTTCAACAATACAGGTAAAGTTACTGTTTCCAAAATAGCTGTTTTGCATCCAAATCAGTCTTGCCTGGGAAGGCACGCTTGGTGGCCTGTGGCCAAGCTGATAGGATCAATGTAACTTTCTCCGAAGGAAACCATCTTCAGAGAAAATGTTAATCAAATCGTTTCCCATGCAAATGTAAAAATAGGGGGAACAATACTAGAGATAATATCAATATTTTCAACATTAAGCGAAGACAGGCAATCCTTGAAGAGTGATGCTATTTCCATGAATTTAATCAATTCACATTCTTAGCCACAAAGCTTTTCTTACTTGCTTTTGTTTTTACAACCATTAATTTAAATGAGTCCGGAGATAGGATTTGTAGATTCTTTGCCAGAACCTGAGAACTAAGTCCTGAGTTCCCAAGGGCCTATCATCAATTTGGTTTTCATTGTCCAAATAAATATCTGAACCCCAGGAGCTGGATTAAGAAGAGAATAATAATACATGTATTCTCCGGATCAAGCAGGGTAGCCAGAGATGTTCTTTTTTGTTTTTGTTTTTGTTTTGTTTTGTTCGGTTTTCGGACTTTTAAAGCAGAGCTCAGCTGTTCTTCCAGATCCCTCCTGTGGGGAGGCAATTTTCCGTTCTTTTTTTTTTATTATTAAAAAATTTTAAATGTTATTTACTTTTGAGAGAGAGAGAGATCAGGTGAGGGGCAGAGAGAGAGGGAGACACAGAATCCGAAGCAGGCTCCAGGCTTCGAGCTGTCAGCACAGAGCCCGGCGGGGCTTGAACCCACGAACCACGAGATCATGACCTGAACCCAAGTCGGACGCTTAACTCACTGAGCCACCCAGGCACCCCAGCAATTTTCCATTCTAACCCTCTTCTACAAAAGAGAGAACTTGAATCTAGACAAGGGAAGCAAGTTCCCATCTCTTGTCTCACAGTGAGTTGGTTAACAAAGAAGGAATGGGTAAAGATGAATCAAAGAGGTATAGAAATGAAAATGTTTCAAGAATATTAGAGCAGACATAGAAATACCAAGCACAGAGACCATGTGGCCTTTGACTCTCTGGGCAAGACTTAGTCATGTTGGTGTTTGCAATTTCATTTGTTCTTAAGTCCTGGTTTAGAGTGATAAATTTGATGTCTCTTAAAATCCAGTATAGATGATTCTTTCAACTCTCAGAAATCTGGGTCCTTATTAATATGCCTCAGTGAAGACACAATGTGACTCTCTTCTCTCAGCTTTTGTATACATTGTACCAGGTCATGGCACCACACAGCAGAAAGTGGAGAGTGTCCACTGATGGATAATGACTAGGCTTATATGCTTTCTCTCAACACCCTCTATAAACACCACTGTAAACTCTGGCTGCAAAATAATTGTTCCAAAGTGACACTATTGGGGCATCTTCATCTATGCCAGGGCTGGAGAGGAGCCAAAATTTCAAAAAAACAAAACAAAACAAAACAAAACAAAAAAACCATGGAACTTGGAAACACAATTTCTTTTCTCTGTAACACATCTTTTTAAGTATTTAAGTCATATGAGCACATTACAGAAAGCATAATATTCTGTGTCATCTTCAAAGCATCCTGGGTTGGGAGAAAGCCAAGAACCCATCAATCTTAGAAGCATTAGAAGTGTCCTAGGAAAAGCTTTCTGGATCTTTCAGGTTCTGAGTTCAAATCCTTTGCCACAATCTGTGTGATCTTGCGGCTCCTGTTTATGAGGTTGGAAAGATGCAGTGACATAACCCCTGGAAGACCAAGTCCAAGGCACTCAAGATGCACTTCGCCAAATATCCATCCCAATTTCTCATCGATGGTCAGCAGCAAGTCTCATGAACCTACCCCTGGAAGCCTCTTACCTCTGTGTCCCTACAACAGAGCAGTGGAGAACATGGGATCCGTGTTCAAATCCCTGTTTGTCCACTTATTAACTGTTGAAACCTGGGGAAAGTTGTTTGACTACTCTGAGTCTTAGTTTCTGTGTTTTATAAATGGGGATCATTATAGCTTCTGCATCACTGAGGTTGTAGTGAGGATGGGTGGAGATAATTTATGGGAAGTGCTGAGCACAGTGTGTGCATATAGTAAATGCTCAGTACACATCAGCTATTGTGATAATGCTGCCACCCTAGGCCCTGCTTCATCATCTCTGCTGTAATCCCCTACCTGCTGGCTTCCCTGTTTAGAGTTTCTGTTCTTTCTAGCAGTAATTCTCAATGCTGTTCCAGAAATCATTTAATAAAGCATTGAACGCATCACTCCCTTATTCCCAACCCTTCAAAGTCTCCCTAGGGCCTAGGGAATGAAGCCCAAAGCTCTGAATTTGGCATTCAATGTACTCCACACAGAGTCCCAAACTTCTTACCCTGCAGGCATACTCTGTCCACTATCACCTGCTGGCTACTCTGTCTGGGCAAATCCAGCCTGTGCTACACATCCTGGTGTTTCTGTTTGCATGGCTTTCTCTAGAATGCTGAGATGTGACAGCTGGATAGCACCGAGCCAAAGGATTTGTGGGAGATTTGAGGGCCACATCATTTTAGAGCTGGAAAGGACCCAAAAGGCCACTTTACAGATGAGTAAACTGAGGTTAATTGGCTTGCCCAAAGCCACACAGCTATTTATCAGCAATGTCAGGGTGGCACTAGGCTGGTCTGCCTACAGGGAGGGAATCACCAGGCAGCCTATTAGGGAAAAATTGTAAGCAATTGGCAGCAAACTTGCTGACAGGTGATCTTTCTCCACTTCAGAGAAATGGGATATTAAGCAGCCAATAAGAAAGGAACACAGGCACGCCTCTCTAAGCGCAAACCGGGTGCCTCTCTGGCTGGTAATGCAGGGCACGATGGCAATGGGGTTGATGGGGAGAGGGCCGCTGAAATAATTCCCTAGGACCCATCCCTTACTTCAAAGACACATCCTCTCAGGCTGCATTAGTCTCCTGACTAATGCTCCCAAATGCACTGCCGAGATTTGCTGAAGTTGAAGATTCTTTGTGATGTTTGCAGTAGGAGTGGTGATGAATAAAACACAAGAATCACCAAGGCATTATTCCGAAGGCAAGCGTGCCCAGCTCTAACTGCTACATTGCAATTTATACTCTAAGATAATAATACTAATAGTGACACTTCATTTATATAGTGCTTCTTAGGTTCTCAAGAATAATATAAAAATGAAAACGATATCTTCTACCACAGCTGTGTCTATACATGAAGCAGATAGTGGAGCAAGCCAGTTCAAGAGCAACCTCCTCACAACTTTTGGGATATTTTAGGGCAAAGTGTTGTGAATTGGAATGGTTTGCATAAACAACCTGCTTTTTCAGCTTGGGTTTGGATTTTAAATACAGTTCTGCTGCTACCGTAAATGATTTTATAAAACCTTTAAATATGTTGTTAAGTAGACAAAACCTTTAAATATACATGTTTTAATAAACAGATAATATGATGTTGGTACCTACTGACGTAGCTGCCCACCCAGCTTCACCTGGTTGGTTAGTCATCTGTGGTTTGTGGTCTGGATTTGTGTGCATGGTGAGCAGTCAGGGAGTATTACATAGAAATTGGCATGCATGGCTCCAGGAGTCCTGAGCAGCTTGGTGATAACTGAGTCGGGTGTGGGCAAGGAGCTTCACCAGCCATGAAATCAAAGCCATTCTATGTTCAACTACCTGGTCCATTAGACACGCTACAGAATGTTAGAAGCTCAGAAATTCTGAGCTTGCCCTGAAGGCTTCACTCTCTGGAAGGGCGACGATGATTTCTTTCAAAGGTGGGTCAGGAAAGTTGTCCTGGGATGGTATGAGGCCAGCTTCAGAGGCAGCAGTTACCTGTGTGTCTTTGCTGCCCCATCTCACCCAGCTGTAAGCAGGCACAACATCATCTAATCATCCTATCCTTGGGCTAACACAGAGGTCATGCTGTCAGGGACCTGGGGCAGTCAGATCCGCAGACCAGACACAGTCATGGATCAGGTGGGTGTGGGCACCACAGCTATCCTTGCTGCACATGGGTAGTTACAGTTTACTCTACCATCCCAGTGGCCCCAGACATCAGATAATGGTACAACCACTGCCACAAAAGCCAGAGTGAGTTCTTCATGGCCAGTGGTCTTACGTGTGTGTGTGTGTGTGTGTGTGTGTGTGTCTGCATGTATGTAAGCTACTGAATCTAAATTTAAAACACACTGGGAGGTTGGAGCTGAGTCTGTGTTCTAGCTTCCAAGAGGGCTAAGGAAGCAACTCTTTGGCCCTTCAGGCCTCTGGAGTACAAGTAGTGTTCTTTCTATAGAGAATCTTCTTGTGAGCTATTCTCCAAACATAGGACGGGGGTTCCAATACTTTGCAGCCAAACAAACAAACAAGCAAACAAGATGACAAATGTGTGCTACAAGGAATGACTAACATGTAGAATATTGTATTCCAGGCTGAAGAACCACTGAAAAGGAACTGTCTTGTTTAATAAGATTCTGCCCCTGCTCCTATTCTGGGTATTTTTATTGCTGTTATTGTTTTGTTTACTTTAGTTTGGTTTGCTTTTTGTTTTTTGTTTTTACCAAGAAAGCTTGGTGACAGAGTAAAGCCAACTCATAGCATGAAGCTATGAAGGATGACAGATATTCTGGATAACAGACTAAAGATTTAAACTTAAACACGTTTTGGGAGACTGGATCCATGGACTGAACCTAACAATATGAAATATAACCAAGATAATAGTAACAGCTACCCCATTCTATACACTGTTTTAAGCGTATTTATATATTAATATTGTTTAATATCAGAGCCACCCTGTAAGGGAGATATTACTAACACAGCACATGGATGGGTAAACTGAGAAATGGTAAATTGAGTTGCAGTCAGACAGCCTGATTCCAGAGCCTGTGCTAACAACTGAAGGTGCCTGTCATGTCTTTCGTGCACAGGGACAGGTGGGGAAATGTGACTTAACAGCAGCACGTAAGGAAAAACAAATAAACAAATAAACTGTGGAGCATAAGTCCTCTGGGTGATGTGACTGGCAATAAAAGCTAATGTAATGTAGCCTCAGGCTGCAATAAAAGAAGTGTGTGGAAAGGAGTGGATAGTCCAGAGTTTAGCCGTCTAGATTTTCGTCTTCAGTCCTCCGAGGAGGGCTGGAGCAAAAAATGAATGAGGTTCACTCCGGAGATGTTAAAGCTGGGGAGAAGGCTTCCTGGAAAACAATAAATACCGAGTAACTGGAATGTGGAGAAAGAAGTACATCCATTCTGCATGGCATCAACAGCTTGTATTAAAGAATATAACCTCTGGGGAGACAGTTTGGCTCCATCGAAGGAAGGATTTCTAATAATGAAAGTTCTCAATGCCTCTATGGTTTGCACCGGGGGTAATGTATTCCGTATCACTAATGATACAGCAGCCATCATCAGGACATGGTAGCCACAACTGCCTTCCTTCCCCGGACCATCCTGGATTACTACACTGGTTGTGACTTGCCCATCCTGTGCCCACATTTGTTTATCCTTCCTTTGCAACACTTACTGTTCGTGATCTTGAGTTTTTATAGACAGACATAGTATGTTCTGCACCACTGAGATTGCTGCTTTTTTAAGGAAGGCCTTATGATTGACTATTTCTGTGTGCCCAGCCCAGAGCCTTTCATTAAAGTAGGTGACAAACAGATGGGTTTGAACTTGATTTCAAACTGAACCCTGCCAGTGAGTCCTGTGAATGCTTACAAGGGGTGGCAAGGTGAGATGCCACTCTACTTTGTTAACTATGAAAACATGGAATAAAGATATTAATGATAATGACTATAAAGTGGGAAAGACCTGAAGGTCAAGGTCAGATAGTACAGTTTGCAAAATATTACCATAAGACATTGGATTGGCTGACCATGACTTCTAAATAAAGATTCATGGAAAGGCCCATACTTATGTACCACAACTTAACTACCTAATGACATAACAGGTTGTATCTTTGTGTGTGTAGACAGATAGATATCTAGATAGATAATGGAGCTAATGATATGTTTAAATAAAAATCAGACCACCAATATACCTACTCTAAAAAACAAACAAACAAACTTGTTTGTAGATAGCGGTAAGAGACTGAGTTAAGAACCAAGATTGCCAAATTCTTGCTTCACCTGCCCTAAATGACCATGTGATCTTAGGCAAGTCATGTTTCCTCCCTGGGTCCCTGGACCCTCATCTCTAACTGAAGGTTGACAATTCTGTTGATGACTTCACACATCAGATTCCTACTTGGTGAAGTGGAATGTCCACTCCTCACTCAGGAAGTACTAGGCCCTATCGCTACATAGCAGTTAGACTGTACGATGTAGAATCTGAGAGAAGGTGCCACATGTGAAAGCGAACAATGACATAATGGAGTGGAAGCAAATGGGAGAAATGAGAATGGAGAGGAGTCTGGAAACTATCTCATCAGATTAGCCGAAGCACGAAAGGGTGGACCATCCTGATAGTGCATAAGTTTGGCGTGGGACGCCTGCGTTTTTCAATTACTGGTTGTGGAACACCAGGAATGTCTTTTTTGTTTGTTTCTTTTTTCTGTATGATGTTAGCAATAATCTTACCAGTTCAAAAAGTCACTGTGGATAAGTCTCATATACAATGTTCTTCGCCCAGTGACTGAAACTAGCTAAAACCTCCATAAACGCTGGATTTTAACTATTATCTGATACTGATTTTCAAATATTTGCAGGGCTGTAAGGAAGAGGAAAAAGTGACGGGGAGCAGAGGCAAAGACTAACTAACTACTGGGATAAAGTTACAAAAGAGGTGTATTTTCAGTCCTCTTCTGATGCGGGATTTTAATGAACAGAGTTAATGGATCACAGCTAGTGTGATGGGTTCCCTGAGAGGTAGTTAGCAGGCTGTCATCAGGACATGTATGAAGATACAGGATTAACAGTGAAACAGAAAACATGCTGGGAGGATAGTTATACCAGAAAATCTCAGAAGTTTCTTTCAATGGATAAGGTTTGGGGTCTTGTAGGGGCACAGGTCTGAGCAGTCGGCTCAGCTCTCGGCCCAGCTGCTCTTCTCTAGAAAGCCAGGGAGGCCCCAGCTTGCAACATGCATCACGTATAGTAGAAAACCTCTGGGCATGTGGATTCAGGACAGACTGGGAAACCCAGCTTTCCTTCCTCCAGCCACAGGAGCTTAGACAAGGGTCCAGAGTCCTCCTGCGAGTCAGTTTCCCCCTTTGTACAGCGGAGATGCTCCACAGGATGAGGACGTAGAATAAATGAGGCACGGCACCTGGCACACGGTAGGGTATGAAACAGTTGGCTCTTCCTCCTTCCCTTTTCCAGGCAAACACGGGGAGGTATTTCCTTTCAGGAAATACTCAGGAGAGACTTCAGGCCTGGGGTAGAAACACACGACACAAGAAGGCTACAGATGGGACAAAGCAGGACAACCTGGAAGCTTCAGGAGCCTTGGAAAGCCCAGCCCAACTGTGCCACGGAGCCGGAAAACAGTCGGAAAACCATTAATGGCTCGTGGGGTGAGGGCTCCTGTTATTTTCAATGCTGTACCAAATCACTGTGCTTCTGCCTGGACCCAAAGAGGACCACAGGCAGGGCGAGAGCTTCTTCAGTGCAGTGTCTTCATGAGTTAAAATGGTCATTGCTCCACCCCCTTAAAATCCCAAACTACATTTACCTGAAAAACAAACAGGAATACGCTTGAAATGGAGACGATTTATCAAGGGGCTAATTATCATTTAAGCTAGTCTGGAATAGTAATGAGCCCCTTTTAAATGAAAGCAAACCTTGTGATGAATATCTCAACATCGCATGCTTAGCAAACTTTCCCAGTAAGATATTACTTCGGGGCAACTTACCACAGCAACCCATATGTAAAAACGAACAGAGAGAAAATGCAAAGGTAGGAAAAAGGCAGGCACTTTTCAGAAGCCATAATTATCTCTAAAATCTCAACTGCTTCTTGAATATTTTAAATGGAAGAGGGATGGATCACTTAAACTTATGAAATAATTCAAAAAAAGGCAGGCACTAATAAACAATTCATCCCTAATTGGGAGAGGCCTCAATCTAAAGCAAATGTTCAGTGCAGGATTTTGGCCTAATAATTATAAGGAAGAATTGCTACCTCCACCATTAGTCTATAAAACTCAATCCCAGGTCTGAGAGGACAGAAAGGGCTGAGTGTTTAGTGTGGGCTTATCAGGAATCAGACACTGCTCAGTTTTCATTTTATCATTACAACAATGCTAGGACATGAGTATTATTACGATTTCTGTTGTTACAGAGGAGGCATCTGTGTCTTAGAAGTTTTGTTGCTTATTCTTAGTCACATACCCTGGGAGCACTGGAGGTGCAGGTGCAAAGAATCAAAGTGCTGGGCAGGGCTGGAACTAGGGTGAGTCAGGGGAGGCATGGTCCTTGGGCACAAAATATAAGGGCTTGCCAAAAAAATGCAGTAATTGACACGAATACTATTGTAATGCAATATTTGAAAAATCGTACCGAACGGGAAAAGTCCATGATGTGCAAAAATATCAAAATGTTAAACAAAGACAAGGATCTTACTCTGCACTTACACCTGGCACCACCCTCCTCACCCTAATCCCCTGCTGACCCAATAGGCGGTCTAAGCCTCGGGGATGACGGAAGTAGTCTGAGCCTTGAGGATGTGATCATGGGGAACACTTTCCGGAGATCCATGGAGGGGGTGGCCGCACAGTACATATCTGATACGCCTAAGCCTGCCTTCTTCCATGCTGGTTCTTACTGAGAATAAACGCCACTGGTGGTGTGGATGCTACTCGAAATTCTCACTGTTTGCCCTCACGGACAGAGCCTAATGATGGCTGAAAAGAGATCTCTGCGCATCTTAAACTAACACAAGGAGGAGCCTCCACATTCTGGATGCTATGTTAGGTAATCTTCAGAATGTGGAAGACATCGTGTCCAGAGCCATTTTCTTCCAGAAATTTCTACAAATTCTTAATTGTGAAATCATGCGAGTACAGAGGACCACATCATGTGGATTTCTGGCAAAGAAAAGAATTCACGGAGGAAGTGAATGTAGGGTTTTCTTCACCTGCAACAACCCAAAAAATTCGAGAAGAATTCACAATATCCTTTGAGGATTGTTCTCAGGGCCAGAAAGCAATAGAATAAGAACCTAGCCACTGTTTACTATGGCCTGTAAAGCTGTTTAGGCCAGCTTTCCGGATTCAGCACCTCACATGGGTTAAAGGAGTAGAGAGAGACAAAGGCAGGGGGTTGGGGGGGGACGGGTGTCACCAGTACTTGGCCCATCAGGAGAAACAGCACCATTCATCTCTCTCATGCTTTTTTTTTTTTTTTCTCTTTTCCTTTTGCTCCTTTCCTCTCTTCTCTTTCATCCTTCTATCTCACTTAATATCCTGGTGTACGAGATTCTGTGCCGGAGCAGAAACTTTAACCGGACAGACTATGAGAACAATGATTCATCTCAATAAGAATCCTGGTACCCTGCAACAGTCTGATGACTAATTAAACCAAATAACAATGAAATTTTGCCTCCAGTTCTAACAAACATGCATTATTCACAAGCACTTACAATTTAAAAGTACTTTCTTTTTTTCGGGTTAAATAAACTGTCCGGTGGTGAGTGAGCATTGGTTTACAAAACACTTTGTCTTACTTTCCACTGAGTTACTTAATACTCCTTCCCATAATCCATTTGCATTGATTCCTTCTTCATCAACTGCCTGCACATTCCAACACACTCAGAGATACACAGAACTGCACTGCTGACTCACCAGGGAGGCAATTGTATTCAGTTAAAAAAATAAAATTAAGAATCCACTTAGGACAGTACTTATTTTTTTATTAGAGCTTTCCTCTTAATTATAATATAGCGTTAGTATCTTTTTTACATTATTCTTCTGAACTTTCATAATGACGCTATCAAACAGTAACAAATATAAATTTGGGCAACCTAAAATATGCAATTTAATCATAAGCAGTAATTTCCATATCACTGAGGAGGAAAAAAAAGTCAAGGACCAATCTTGAATTAAATTTTACTCTCTGCTAAATTTAGGTTTTTTTTACAGCAATATCAAGAATGGTTTAAAGGTAACAGTAAAACATTTACAGTTACATTAAAACTCCATGCCCCAAAGTGTTTACCAAAGATCATACTGCTATTCGTTTTTGCAAATTAGAAATGTCTTGCAGATGTTTTAAAAACCTCTTGAAAGAAAAGGCAATGATACCACAGTAATCTCACTAATATTTCTCTTCTTTATTCATTCGCTTCCCCTCGGAGTCTCAAATGATGCTCTTTCTAGCAGGGGGAAAAAAGAGCCAGAAAATCCTTCCAGATCACTGTCTTACTGAGAGCTGACCTTGTGTATCAGGCACCCCAGCCCCCAAGCACCTTCTGCTCAGATAATCTCAAGTTACAAGATTTTTCCAACTTTCTAGTAAACTCCAAGATGGGAAGAAGAGGCTGAAGGTAAGGATCCACCGACTAGAAAGATGTTAATCCTGACAAACTGCTCAGGCAGTAGCCTGAACCACTGCTAGATTGAATTCGGTCTCTCCTGAGAGGGCCAGACAGGGGTGGTGGTAACAAAACCGCTTTTCATGGTGCCCTCAAAAGCAGATGGGCCCCATGCAGAAAGTTGGAGAAGGGCGCCATTGCCCTCTAGTGGCCAGAAGTGCAATCTTCCGCGAAGGAGCCCATTTCCAGAGATGCACAAGGCTCTCAATGTCAGGGTAAAATTATAGCAGAAAGATGTCTAATTATCCTCCTCGAGTGTTTTCTTTAGTTCTTTCTGCCCATAGAAGAGGCTGTGGATGACTATCACAGTAATCCTGATGGAATCCTGATGGATTCTTAGTACTACTGGTGTGCCAGAATTTGCCTAACTTTCTCCAGCTTTTTTTTTTTTTCTTTTTTAACATACCTGTTGATGTCTGTCCCCTAGCCCATATACACCAAAGATCTTTACGTATTTTGGGGCAATAACAATGGATTAGAAAAGTTGAGAACTCACATGCTTGGCAGATATAGAATGTGGGCTCTTGAGGAACTAGTTAACTTTTTCTGAAACAATGACCAATTTCCTAAGGGGGAAAAAAAATCCCAACCACTATTCATAGGCTGATGAATTTACACGGTGTTCAGATTTTCTGGGAAAAAGACTCAGGAATTCATAGTCATTCTGCAAACTTTACAGTGTAATATAAAATGTTTGCTACCTAGTTTCAACCCCCATAGACCAGTGTCTTATTATTAAAGATTAGGTATGCCTAATCAAAGTGAAAAAAAATATTGAAAATAAACAAAATGGTTATGCTTCTTGAACATTTGCCTACACAGATGCATTGAAAATGAAGGAAAACTAAAATCAAATCTGCAGATCTCCTTTAGATGGTTCTGAAAATAGATCTGAATATCACAGATCAAAGTTTATGTGAACTGTCAACTTCGTAAGTCACAGACATTCACAGGCGAGGTTTCGAGACACATTGAGCTCATGGGAGTGTAGCTGTGGCATTGTAAATCAAGCTTTGAGGTCAAAGTCATGGCGTTTCCCATAAGAGGGTCCCCAAACCAGAATCTTTACAAGGCAGCCATGTAATTCTATTCAAAGTGGAAGAAAAACCATGAATTATGAAGACAAGTGCATTAAAGGAGCATGAAATTGATCTGTATTCCCCCAAATCATGGCATGGCTCTTCAACCTTGCCCCCATCTCCTCTCACAAATAAACAAACAAACACACACATTCACCACCACCCTTGCAAAGAGTCCTGGGTCATAAAAAAAAAAATAAAAAGGGAGAGCCGTGATTTTTTTTTTTTTTTAATTCTCAAATTAACAAAAGATTGCATCTTAATTGAAAAATAGAATTTAGGTTTCTGGTAGTTTTACTGTCTGGTGTTCTGATAGGAATGCTGAACATAATGGAAGTTCTGAAGTGTTATCAAGATGGTCCACTGCTTCAATTAGAACTATTTTAAAAGGCAATTTTTTCTAGTAAGCAGTAAGCCGAGTTTGAGTAAATCTACCTGTTTTGGCCTCAACAGATGATCCTATCTCAGACCTCTTCATTCTCTCTCCCCACCCCCATCCCAGAGGTGGGAGGAGAAGAGGGCTGATATCTTTTTTTCAAACAATGTAACAAAATGGGCAGCTTATGCAGAGTCTGAAATAACGACAAAAACGATAGGAATAATTGTTATTAACAATAAAGCCTGGCTGCAACACATTTTTAATTCATTAATTTGCCATGTTTCAAAAGGAAGATGTAAAGATAATTCTCACTCAAGCAAAGTTTCCTGGCCTCTCAGATGCCCTTCCCTGGTCTACACTTGGAAACTACTCACATTTCTTTGTACTAGGCAGGAATTCAGTTTTGCAAGGAGGTTCGAATTCCAGGGCCCACTGGCCAACTCTAAAACTTGGAATCAGAGCTCAGGATTAAGGAACTTTAGTGACGAGGAGCTTCAGGGTCCCTCTGGTATTGGCCACAACTCTGTCCCTTTGTTTTGCAACTTTTATTCCTTTGTTCTGCTGGAAGAAGACCAGGCTCCCTGCAGCTAGGGTTGGGCAGGGACTACTTCTGTGTTCTGGTGTCTGCATCTCACATATGCAGAAAAAATAATTCCAGGATTAATGAAATGAAGGTCAGCCCCTTCTCTTCTCCTCTCCCGGGGTATTTGGATCTAGCGCTCAGAGCCCAGCCTGGCAAAGGTGCTGATGCGATGCTGGCTGATCCCCGCTCCTGAGAACACTTCTACATCCCCATCCCCAGGAAAGCCAGACACCCCGCAAAACCATCGATGTCTGCTGCAAGCCCAAGTGATAAAGAAATTGATCCATCCTCTTGCCAGATTAATTATCGTGTCCTCCCTGTGATTAAACCGAAAACTTACTCCCTGCCTCATATTAACCTGATAGGAATGATCGGAAGATTAAAACAAGGAAAGATTTCAGAACCACTAGAACAAGATTTCTTTAGGGGGAAACAAGAGGGAAGACTTCAGGCAGAGCTATATGCCCCTACAGCAGGGTTTCAGGAACAACCCTCCACCCCCATCCCTCAGGGACAACCCGTCGTCATGCAGGGATGGTATTATTAAATAATTAAAAGATGCAATTTCTTAATAGCAGTGCGATGGCCCGTGAAATTCCTGCTGCATTATCAGCAAAAGCAACAGGGCTTTTTCTAGCATCTAGAAAACCTTTCGCCCTGGAGAGGGAGGCGTGTGGGGCACCCCCTCCCCCCCCCCCACACCCTCCCGCCCCGGCGAAAGCAGGGCCTTGGCAAGAAAGGGATGAAGAAGTGCGACCGGGGGGCCTCCCGGACCCCACTTTCTCCGGGGACTCTTTTCTTCACAGCGCGAGGCGGGCGCTCCTTACAGCTCTGCCTGGCTTGAGGTGGGGGTGGGGAGGAGGGTCCTCTCCTCACCGCCCTTCCCATTCTGCCGGCTCGCGTTCCGGGGCAAAGCTAAAGGAGGAGGGCCGTGCGTGCGGGGAGCTAGGGAGGCTTGGCGCGCTCGGGGAGGAGACGCAGGCTTCGGGCAAGGCTTGGTTCGCAAAGTTAACGTTGACCCTGGCAGGCTTCGCGAGCCTCGGGCAGAGCTGAGCCCGAGTCTGAGGCGCTCGCCGACCTCTCCTTGGGCTGGCGGGAGCTAACGGGCGGCCCCCGGAGCTCGCGAGCAGAGACTCGGGCTGGAGGGCTGGAGCGCGCACCGCAATCGGCCGCCCCTCAGCCGCAGTCAGCGGACCCAGAGCCCGGCAATTAAAGTGCGGGGCCACCGCCGACGCGAGCCCGGTTCCTTCCGTTGTCCGGGGCTTTCCCCGGCGGTCGCGCAAGGAGGGCTGAGCCCCGGGAGCGCTCGGCGGGGACAGGGAGGAAGGGAAAGGAACCCTGCAGAGCGCGGTCACGTCGCAGCTTTCGGCAAGAGGTGCAGCGCGGGCGGGCGGGCCGGCACCGCGCCGGGGGCGACTTTCCCCAGAGACCCGACCGCGGGCAGTTGGCGCGTCCGGAGCGCGGCTCTGCAGCGTCTGCCCCAGCCCGGCGCAAAGCCCCTCTCCCGCGGCCTCGGCGAAGACCCCAGAGGAGGCCGGAGCGGGGGAGAGAGGTTGGAGCGCACATCTGGCGCCTCTGCCCCCCGCGCCGCCCGCGCCCACAGCTGGTTCCCTTCTCCCTTTTTGATTTTTATACAAATCTTCTCTTACCTCCGCCCTCCCCCCGTTCCTGCGTTGCATTAGTGAAATCTTCCCGAGTCAGACCTCTTTCCGCACACCTCCAGACGCTCATCCAGAGACCCCCCCCCCCTCCCGCTCCCCCACTCCAAGAAGCCCCATCCAGGCGAGAGGAAGGGACTGGCGGCGAGCCTCACCTGGGGCCCTGGAGGGTGGGCGCGAGCTCGGGGCCGTCGGTCCCTGGCGCAAGGCGAGCGCAGCGGTGTCAACCCCGGCCCCAGTCCGAGTCCCATTCACAAGTCGGCGGCGGCTGCGAGCGGCCCCCGCGGCATCTGCTCGCGACGCTCCCCTCGGCTGGCGGCGGCCGCGGAATGAGCCGCCGAGCGCGCTAGTGGCAGGAATGAGAAACCGGGGGGAGGTGGCGGGCGGGGTGGGGGGGGGCCGGAGGAGGAGGGAGGCCGCTGCTGGGAGGGAAGGAAAGGGCGGGGGCGGAGAGGAGCCGAGGCCGCGAGACGCGGAAAGCTGGGCCTGGCGGAGGCTGCGGGGGCCGACCCCGTCCGCGCCCCTCCCCCCAGGGGCCCCACAGATGCTGACCCCCGGATTCGTGGCCGCCCCGGGTCGCTGCACTCCGGCTCCCTTGGGGCTCAGACAGAGTCTGGAGCGACTGAAGTTGGGCTCCGGGGACGCACAGCCAATCAGGGAGGGCGACGGAGGGAAGCCGGGGAGGGGTTGGGAGCCCCCTTTTCCTCCTTCGCCCAAATCCGCTCCAGCTGGCCAGGCTGGGCCCTTGCCCGGGAGGCCTGGATGGTGCGTTGGAGGAAAGCATCGCCCAAGCGGGGGAGGCAATCGGGAATTGTCTTTCCTCACTCTACCACCCCCTCCTAAAATCGCTCCACGTCGGCGGCTTCTGCCCTGCGCCTCCCCCATATCTCTCAAACTCTGCTTGGGGCGCGGGTAGGGAAACCAGGGGAGGGAGACTTCGGACTTGGGAAGAGCCACGTCTCTCGGTTCTCTCCCAGTACCCCCGCCCCCGCCGCGCTTCGTTTGCAGAGGGGGGCGCGGGGAACGCTGAGCTAGAGTCGGCCTCGCGCCCGCCACCGCCCCCCTAGAGGGTGCCTGGGCCCCCGCCACAGGCAGGTACCAGCGGCCCCCGCAGTCAGCGTCACTTGTTGCCTCAGGCCCCATCGCCGCACACCCACGAAGGCTCTGCGGGGAGTGCGGCTCCGCGGGAGAGGGCCTAAGGTGCAGGGCCCGCGTCCTCCCGCGGGCCCTCCCTCTGTTCTCCCTTTTATTCCTTGGGGGGGGGGACCCCAGCCGCTTCCTGCCGTCGCGGAGTCGCGGGAAGAGAAGGCAGCCAGGGTCGGGGTCTAGGGATCACGCCAGGGACTGGGCGGGGCGCTCATGGTACCCCGAACGTGGTTGGCACCCCCACACTCCGAGGGCCCCGGGGTCGAGGGAAACAACTGTGACCTGGTGGACACCCCTGGCTGGAACAAGTTTCCAAGGTGGGGAGTGGCGGAAAAAGAAGACGCAGAGAGACGGCGAAGCAGCAAAGGGATAACGGGGGAAAAGAATCTCCAGGAGGGACGGGGATTAGGATGGGCAAGAAGGGGAGCGGTGATGGGCCCGCGGAAGAGATGGGTAAGGACCGAGGAGTCAACGGAAAACGAGGGCGAGTAAAGGAAGAGAAAGCCTCGGACGGGGCGCGAAAGCAGAAGGAACCGGCCCTCAGGCTCCTGGTCCCCCACGGTCCCCTCCTCGACCCAGCTCCCGGGCGGCGAGCGCGCGAGGCTCCACGATTTTACGCGGCGCCCTGCAGCGTGCGCGGGGGCGGCGGGCGGGGCGGGCTCTCCGGGCACGCCGCCCCTCCCCCTTGGCGCGCCCGCCGACGTCTCGGCCTCCGGGATCCCCCCCACCCACGCCTCGGCTCGCAGCGCGCGCCCCGGGCCCTCCGTGTGGCCGTGGCCTTCAATCTGCCCGTTCCTCGGCTGGGGGAGGGGGCGCCAGGTTTGCGCTGCCGGGTTCCTTCGCTTCTCCGCTCCCTACCCCCCACGTCCCAA
This sequence comes from Acinonyx jubatus, assembly GCF_027475565.1. Lineage (NCBI taxonomy): Eukaryota > Metazoa > Chordata > Mammalia > Carnivora > Felidae > Acinonyx > Acinonyx jubatus. The sequence continues at coordinate 20,763,079 of NC_069396.1, read as the reverse complement.
AGGCCGCGAGGCGACAGTTCTCCCGGCACTGGATACGGCCCACCCCCGCCTCACTCCCGCCAGGTGCGAGCGACTGGCGAGGCCACCGAGGCTCAGAGCTTCTCCGCAGCGCGCGGGTGAGTCGCACGCTGTACCTGCCTCTGCTGCCTCCTCCTCAGGCTGGGCCCTGACCTGAGCCCCTCCACACTCTTGCTTCCTCTCAGCCCCTTTGGTCCTATCTTTTCATCTGCCACTCCCGGGTGCTGTAAGCCCTAGAACTTCAGCACGTCCTAGGCCTCCGCCGAAAGTCCCCTCACTACGGTGGGGCGCAGCGACGGCAACAGGGTGCTCGCACCGCGCCACTTCCGCGCGTGATTGACATTACCCAGGAGAGAAGATAGCTGGATTTCGCGCTTGTTCAGCTTCTAACTATTGTCAGGGTTTTCTCATCCTTCCCACGTGGGCATAAAGGGACCGTGAACTCGATGCCAATCTAATTACACGTACACAAAGTTGTTCAGGATCTGTGATGGTGAGGGCATCTTTCCATCCATGAGAAAAAGTTCAATGAATTCCATTTTTTTTCATCTTATTTATTTTTTATGTTATTTTATATTATTTATTTTATTTTTTTTATGAAATTTATTGTCAAATTGGTTTCCATACACCACCCAGTGCTCATCCCAACAGGTGCCCTCCTCAATACCCATCACCCATCCACATCCCATAAACCCTCAGTTTGTTCTCAGTTTTTAGGAATCTCTTATGTTTTGGCTCCCTGCCTCTCTAACCATTTTTTTTTTCCTTCCCCTCCCCCATGGTCTTCTGTTAAGTTTCTCAGGATCCACATAGGAGTGAAAACATATGGAATCTGTCCTGTGTATGATTTATTTCACTTAGCATAAGACTCTCCAGTTACATCCACGTTGCTACAAAAGGCCGTATTTCATTATTTCTCATTGCCATGTAGTATTCCATTGCATATATAAACCACAATTTCTTTATCCATTCATCAGTTGATGGACATTTAGGCTCTTTCCATAATTTGGCTATTGTTGAGAGTGCTGCTATAAAAATTGGGGTCCAAGTGCCCCTATGCATCAGTACTCCTGTATCCCTTGGGTAAATTCCTAGCAGTGCTACTGCTGGGTCATAGGGTAGGTCTATTTTTAATTTTTTGAGGAACCTCCACACTGTTTTCCAGAGTGGCCACACCAGTTTGCATTCCCACCAACAGTGCAAGAGGGTTCCCGTTTCTCCACATCCTCTCCAGCATCTATAGTCTCCTGTTTTGTTCATTTTAGCCACTCTGACTGGCGTGAGGTGATATCTGGGTGTGGTTTTGATTTGTATTTCCCTGATGAGGAGCGACATTGAGCATCTTTTCATACTTGTTGGCCATCTGGATGTCTTCTTTAGAGAAGTGTCTATTCATGTTTTCTGCCCATTTCAATGAATTCCATTTTGGAAGCAAGTCCAAGGATGGAGCCTGGACACTTGTGATCTGATATTAGTTGGAATTTGCCCTCTGGTTTCTGTTCAAAATGCATCAAATGAGAGCTGTTGTGTTTGTTTCTTTTACTGTTGTTTTTTTGTTTTTTTTTTTTTTTTTTGGTTCGTTTTGTTGTTGTTTGTTTTGGGGGACTTGTTTTTAGATCATCCCATTAATGATAGGTAGTATCAGCTGGTTTTAAAAATAAGTCAAGAATTGCTTGGTAGGTTTCCACTGACAGAGCATACCTGAATCACATAGAACCTAGCGTATAGCAGCAGTCAGTATCTCTTTGCACAACCCAGCAATTCTGTGCCTTTGATTCTACTCAGGAGACCTGAAAACCTATCCACACAAAGATGTGTGTCTGAAAATTCACAGCAGCATTATCCCTAATAGCTGGATGGATAAAATGTGGTATATCCATGAGATGGAATAGTATTTAGCATTAAAAAGAAAAGAAATACTGATGCATGTTACATTATGAATGAACCTTGAAAACATGCTAAAAACCAGATACAAAACTTCATATTGTTTCATTCTATTTATATCATGCAAATGTATACAGGCAGAAAGCAGATCAGTGGTTGTCCTGGCTAAGGGTAGGAATAGGAGTTGACTACAGATGGGCATGAAGGAACTTTGCTTGGCGTTGAAAATGTTCTAAAATCAGATGATGGTTATGGTTGCACAAATCTACACATTTAACTAAAATTCATTGAATTGTAACTTTAAAAAAAGGCCAAACCTGCCAGCCCCCACCCCCCCAAAAAAAAAACTTCTTTTTACACTTTTATTCTCTGTGAGGAATCTGTGAGAGTCTGTGGCTTGCATTTGAGCCTTAGGGGGGAAAATTTTGCAAGGCAAATTTATAGAAAAATGTGTGTGTGTTTTTTTAAGAGTTTTAGTTCTTATGGAAAGATAACCATACGTCTATTCAGTAAGTTCTATTTTGGCGCCTGCTTTGGAGAGTCTTGTAAGTGTTAAAGCAAGTTAATTTCCCCCTTTCACTCTTCTAAGTGATTAATTCCTGGGAACTAGAGTTAGGTATTCCAGTTCGTGACATTTTAAACACACCTACACATAGACACAGTACAAAGTGCACATTTCAGAGGGGATTTTTTATGACTATGTTAGGATCTGTCTTAGAAATCCATATCAAGCATTTGGGTGGAGTATTGTGTGATTACAGTTTAGATTAAAAAAGGAAAAGAGAGAGAGAGAAGAAGAAAGAACCTACTGACAGCTTAAATTAAAAGATTCAGTTCCTCCAGGCAGCCAAAAGTTTGGGTGTTTATCTTAACTTGCCTCACCTTTCCTTCACCTTGTTCTTCAAGGGAGGAAGCCAGGGTTCAAGTTGCTCTGGAGCCAGGATTAAACAGCCCCTTCTGCTTCCTGCCTCTTCCAGTCCAGACAGAGATGAGGCCCAAATGGCCTTTTTCTTGTCTTTGTCCTTGTCAGCATGAGGCTAATAATTTCCTGTTGGTTCCTTCATCAAAGGTACCGGGCTCTCATCCCTTTGATGGGCCTCTCCTCGGACTCTGAAGATAGCCAGGCCCTGCTGAGTCAGTTCCTTGTTTCCACTTAGAAGCTCCAAGCTCCCCTAGGTCTCCTCAAAGCCTGTGCTCCAGAGGCATCCTTTGCTAGAAGGTGTAAAACATGAGGCAAGATCCAAGCAGGGAGATTGTTTTATCACATTGCGGTGGGCTCCTATCACGCCTTCTCTAGGCAGAGGGAAAACATTGAGAAAGATGGAACAGGAATGCCATTTGTGAACCAACATTTCAGATAAAGGTTCCCACAGCTGGGTCTGCAGAGAAAAGTGGAAAAACCACAGACTTTTGATCTGTGTCTGATTCCTGGTTCTGCCACTTACCTAGCTGTATGACTTTGGGCAAAGACTTTATCTCCTTGAGATTCAGTTTCCAATTCTGTAAAATGGGGCTTATCATCTGGGCCTAGATCGTTGCAGGGATTCAATGTGCCCACTTACCTAAAGCCATAAAAATTGTGCTTAGAGCAGAGGCTCAATAAATGAAAGGTATTAATTACTGTTATTAATTACAAGGTCTGATTACTATCATACCTTAAATGGCCTGAGCAAGAAAGAAGCATGTTACAATTATGAATTATAATAATTGTGGAGATTAATCTTATTTTAAATCGTATGTGTAATAAAACTTCTGGCCAAGAATATTAGGGCAATTCAAAGTTTACTGACACTGTAAGACCTATCTAAGGTCATTTTAGAATTAGATGTGCCAAAGTTGGGGGCAGGTGCCCTTGGGTTCATGTCCTAGATTTGCCACAAATTCACTGAGTCACCCTGAGTGAGTCATTCCCTTTCTCAGAGACTGGCTGTAAATGAGAGCTCACCCAAGGTAAGTTCTGCAGAGGTTTCTTCCAGAGCTCACATTCTGGAGTTTAAGTTCTACTCCTTTAGAATAGGAGCGTCTCATAGATGCAGTTCCCCTTTCCACCACTAGGAGTGGTCAGCCAATCATCTCCTGCTAAACCCTGACTCTAGGCAACCTCCTTCCCTGAAATACCTTTTTCTACTCTGACCAGTAGCATTTGTTTGTTTTCCTCCCTCACCTAGACTATAAGTTCCCTAAGGGCAGGGTTGATACCCTTCTGGTATCACACAGTACTTCGTGTGTTAAATATAGATGTCCAGTAAATATGCTGGATTAATTGATAATGTTTATTAATAAATATTTTGATTAAATTAATGCAGCATATCAGTCAGATATCACCATAATAATACTAGATTATGAAGGATGCCAGTGGCTTAAAATAACAGTATTTTTTCTCATCTGTGGGCCAGCTGGGGTTGCCTGGTCCAGACTGGGCTAGGCTATGGTAATAGCTCAGCTTCCTGTATTTCCCATCCTCTTCTTGGGACCAGATTGGGCATATTCTCATGGCGCGAGCAACTGCACAAGATGTCACACAGAAATATGCATGGCCTCTTGTGGTTTAGTCTTAGTACTGGAAACTGTCCCTTCTACCTCATTTTGTTGGCCAAAGCATACCACATGGTCAGATGGAAAGACAAGGGGTGGAGAAACATAATCTGCTTTTTTATTGAGAGAAACTTCCAAGGTGCTTGGCAAAAAGTGCTTGGCAAAAATACAGAGAAGGGTGAAGAGTTGGGGACATTAATACAATCTCCCATAGGCACAAACAACTTTCATCCTGCCTCCATGCTGGGTTGTCCTGGGTTGTCATATTCCATGGGTTATATCCTATAATCAGGAATATAATATTCTAGGACATTAGAAGAGATGGAACCAGAAGACAGTTTCAGCCTCATACCAAACCCTGTAACCATGTCCTTCCTTTAACTTTAAGGTTCAAGTTGTAAAGGAAGAAATAATAATGTAATAATAATTTATTACAATAATTAATTATTATTACATTATTGTGTGTATTATAATAATGTCATAATAACAATCACCAGTATATATATAAAACTAGAAATTTTCAAAACCTCCCATCAAAGTATGTATTATTATCCCTATTTTACAGATTAGAGAATTGACATAACAAGAAAATTATATGCACTGCCCAATATAATACAACAGGTATGTCTTGGAGTTAGGATTCCAACCTATGTGTTTGACTCACAAGTTATCCCAGTGGAGAAGCTCATGCAACAGATTCTAATTCTGATGTGAATGGGGAGTATGTAGGGGAAAGGGAGAACTTTTCTCTAGACCCAGGAAAGTAAGCATCCATCAGATCCCTAGGCACAATAGGTGCAAAATAAATATTCATGAAAGGGTGAAAGGAAAGAAGGGAGAGAGGGAGGGAAGGGCAATAGAAGCAGTGAAGGTAAGAGAGGAATAAAGAGGATGTAAGAGAAAAGATATACACGTTAATCTGTTTGTAGAACTGTCCCTTTCCATGGTGGGCAGAAATCTGTGGATTCTAGGAGTCTTCTATTCCTTGCCCCTACTGGTGCTGAGAACAGTTGCCTCATGCATACCTCATAGTCTAGAAAGTGCATCATGGGCTGGCTCCTAAGTATCTTGCTGATCTTCCCGTCTCTCCCTGGATTACTCAAGCCACACTTTGCTTTTTGCTATTATTCAACCACAAACATACTCCCAATTCAGGACCTTGGCATTTGCTGTCCCTTCTGCCTGAAGCACCCTGCCCTGAGTCTTTCTCCTGGCTTGCTCCTTCATTTCGCCTGTTTAACCAGGATTTCCCTTGCTCTTCCAATGACCGAAGCACCCACCCAACACTCTAGCCCCCTACAGCCCATCCCTTTCTATCCCCTTAGACTGCTCAATTCTTACTTCTAACACGTATATCCACTTGAGATTGTACTGTATGTTTTTATTTACCTCTTTATTTATTGTCACCTTCCCCCACTAGGGTACAAGCTTCAGGAGGACGAAGGATATCACCTCTCTTGTTCATTCCTGTATCTTCAGCATCTAATACAGTGCCAGGCATATGGTAAGCACTCAGTAAATATTTGTAGAATGAATACATGAATAGCAAATGCATGCAAAATGCTAACTGAATGAATGAATCCCCAAACCAAGAGCAGATGGATCATCTGCTTGAATCTAAACATGGTACAAGTATCCCTTGTTTACAAAGTGAATTTAATGATGCCAATTATTCATATTACAGAAATGATTCTTCACTTTACCAAAGGTATCATTCGAATGCTAGTTAAAACAGCTACTTCCTTTAGTGTTGTTAAAAATATAATCCAATTTAAAAAATGGTGGGGTGCAGACAACTTTTCTGGAACATACGAATTTCTTAAAATGAATTACAGGTGTGCATAATGACAGTTCTGCTTCTGATTTCTAATTCTAGTTTGTTTGCTGTATGGACTAAGAGATTGGCTTATTAAACTGCCTCACAGAAGGCTATTTCAATGTTCATATGTGCATACATTTACATTCTTTTTTAAACTTGTGAATAGGCGCATTTAAATGTGTTTGTGCTCGAGGAGAACCATTGGAAATGCTATTCAAGATTGGTACTGGATTGCTTTGCAAATAGTCTACAATTTGGACAACAGGATTCAAGATAGCTCTGTGTTCCAATTTTTATGAACGTTGAAACATTGACTATCTGTGTTGAGAAGGAGAAGGCAGAAATCATTGTAACCCAATGGAGAAAGCCTTTTAAAAAAAAAAATCTTTCTTTAGAGTCCTCAGCTTAAGACAGATGAACTTCCGCATCATAAGCTGTATTTCAGTGTTTTATCCCGTTGTATACGTTTCTTTTCCCTTTTCAATGGCCTTGTTTCATGGCAAAAAGCTAATGGTGGTGTTTCCATAAAGCACAGGTAGGTCAAAATGGAATGCACAGGTGGCATATACACAGATGGCTTAAGAGTCTTCTTGGAAACAGTATTCCAGAAGAATCTCTCTATTCTGATTGATAGTCACCTTACTTCTGGGTCTTAAGCCGTGATTGATTTTTATTGTACAGAGTATTGTTTTGGGCTATGGGTAAAATTTAAGAATAACACTTTTCGTAGCTATTCATTGAATGCCTATTAAGTGCTTTAATTCTGGTCTTACAACTATTCTACAAAGTATGCCCATTTTATAGGCAAGAACGAGAAAGCTCAGAGAATTGAACAGCTTACTCAGAATCAAACAGTTTGCTAATAAATGAATAATTAAATGTGATGTAATTGCTCACAGTCTGCAAGGGATTCTCACTGAGGAACTAATTTATATGGGAGAGATAGTAAGGGGAGGAGAGGGAAATTTTTGTTAAAGGTATTATTTTTCAGCTGAGAGTTAAAGTATGCAAAAGAGTTAGGGTAAGTATAGGGAGAGAGTGTTCCATGGAAGGAGTAGATTGTGTAAGAGCATTGAGGCAAGGTGGGATTTGGGGCATTTGAGGACCTAAAGAAGATTCATAAGCCTGATGCTTAATGTATTTTGAGGAAGTGCACAGAGAAAAATAATCCGGGGCTTTGTAGGAAAAGAAAATTGTACCCCAAGGGCAATGGGCAATGTGGACTTTTTTTTTTTTTTTTTTTTTTTTTTTTTTTAGCAGAAGTGCTCAGATTGTATTTGTTGACAAAGACTATTTTGGCTGTGAGCCAACGAAAGCAAGAATGGCTGAATGGTGATCCATTGCAGTTAACCAGGAGAGAGGGCTGCGGGCTTGGGATATGCCATGGCAGCAAAGAGGGATGCATGCCGTAGGTGTGTTTTGGAAACAGAAGCAGGACTTTGTGTTGAATTGGTTATGGCAGGTGAGAGAGAGGAAGATGTCAAGGATCATTCTCATATGACTGATTCAGCCAATTGGACAGATGTAGATGCTTATTATTGCCTAAGAGAATCTGCAGGATGAGCAGGTGTGTGAGTATGAGATTGGGTGTGGGAAGTAAGAGTCCCCAGACTGCAGTTCCACGAACCCATTTTGGGCACTAGGCTGCTCCCCTTTCCTGTGTCCACAAATCACTTCCTGGGTCAGGAAGGCAGTGTCAGCTGATATTTAATTAGCTAAAAACATATATCACTCTGCTGGGAGCAGAACACCTGTGTTCTGAACTCTGACTTTGGACAAATACTTGCCTATCTCTGAGCCACTTCTTTTTGTGTAGAATAAGGAGGCTTGCCCAAAAGATGTCTACGTTCCTGTTTCCCTCTAAAAGCCCATGATTACTGATTACAGTCACTCTAGGCATAGTTTTTCAAAACTATGTCCAAAGGATACATTTATATTAACCTGAAACACAGGTTAAATACGACATGGAGCAGTGGTAATGTCCAGAAGATAAACAAAGGCATTGAGGTTACCCCAGAGCTCAGTGTGGAGGTCAGTCAGATGCCTTCATGTTGCCATTCAGAACCTTTTGTCAACACTTCTTTGCTATTCATGGAACCCAAGGATTTTCAGCTGCTGTCTTTCCTACCTTAAGTGTCCACACCATTGCTCACCCCTGTTTCCTCCTCTGCTCTTCTCAGGGGAAGATGCAGAATTCCATGGCATGGCAAATGGGCTTGGAAATTGAAGTTCCCAAGTCTGAATCCTGTTTATGGCCTTTACTGGCTGTGAGCAATCTTTTTACCTCTGTGAGCATCAGTTTCCACATCTGTAAAATGGTAACCTCAGAGAATTATTGTTAAGTGAGAAAAGTGACAATTCACTGTGCCTAGAAAATAGTAAATATTCAGTGAATGTGTTTTTCCCTCTGCTCCCCCCCTCCTTTGCCTCCTATTCCTTATTATCTGACATTTTTCAGAACTGTGCTAAGGCATCAAACATTTCAGATAAGATCCCCTGACCTTTCCCTGCCACAGACAATCTTGTGTATAATTTGATCTTGCCACGTTATATTATCCCCTGTGTTTGCCTGTCTCTCTCCTGTCTCTCTGCGAGAGATATCTAGAGACCAATAATTATTGATACTTCATCACTGAATCTGATGGTAGGTTCAATAAGTGTGTGCTAACCTTTACTGCCAATGAAGATGTTTGAAGAAGGATGCATGGGAAGAGAGATGACAGAGAAGAAGAAAAAAAAATCCCACATGTCATGCCAGCTCCTCAAAAGAGATTTTGGTATAGAATATGAAGGAAAAACAGTAAAAGCAGAATCCATTAACTGGCCCAAATTTCATTAATAGTTCTCTGCTTTGTGACATACACTCATCATTTAGTCTTTAGTACAAGCAAGTCTTGATTGACTAAGAAATGTTTATCAAAAGAAGCAAAATTTACCATGTGTATTTACAGTGTAAAGTGCTTTCCTCCTATAGCTTTGCTTACATCAACGGAAGGGGGAAAATGCACCCAGACAGTCTAATTTCTTTAAGTCAGATGAGTCACGGAAGCAAACATTGGAAGATGTGCTACAAAATAATCAATCATCAGATAAAACTGTTTAGGATGTGGCAGATGTATAAAGTGAAGTACAGCTATCTTTTTGGGTAAAAGTTTGTGTATTTACGGAAGATTCTGGTAGAAGACATACAGAGATTTAGCCAAACCATCACTTAAATGGAGGTATGGTTTCAATACAGGAGAGCAGCTGAAAATAGTAGTCAGTTCTCTCTCTATCCCCTTCCTCCTAGTCCTACCCCTCATTCTCATGCCAACACCCAGTAATTGCTTTTCCATGAGAAACATCTTTTACTTTACTTTTGTTAACAGTGTGGCTTCTAGGATACTTATGTGTTTTATTTGGCCAATATCTGTTTCAAATATCATATCCTAAATGGAAAACACCCATAGCGGTAAAGGCAGCAACATCCTAATCAGTCAGTAGGAGGGAGGTGCCTTCCCCATATTATTGCTCAGTCTCATTACACCTGTTATGGGAAACTACAATGCTAGGTAATAGGCTGTATGTCTAAGTTGATGCAGCTTAGACATTGTAGAGTTTGGGTGTCTACATGTAGTTTTCTCATGCCAGTACATGTGGGTATTTCTCAGATATGAACTGACAAGGATTCAGTCTGATAGGATGAACACTTCCTATAAACTGGACATTTAACATCATATAATGCATCTATGTCCTGGAGCCAAATGCACGAACACCTGTCAAACTCTGCCTGTCTCCAAATGCCCATACCATCACTGTCTTTGAATACCTCCTTCCCCCTGCTGGGAACAAGCTTCCCCATGCATGCTTTAGCTAATTCCAGTATAGCTGTAAATTTTATGCTCAGGTATCCTGTCCTCCAGAAAAATTTCCTGATCCTCCTTGCCCCTTCCTTTCTCCTACCAACAGTACTAATTTAATATTTTTCCTTCATGTTCTACGTACTATGTGCCCAATTCTGATACAGTCCTTGCATAGTCATTAAAAAAAAATCCTCCCAAAGCTTTTACTCATTAAGGGTAGGGGCCATATTTTCATCATAACTTGGGAATATCCACAGATATATGCATATCATATATAGAACCTTTCATGGTACATGTGAGGAAAAAATAAGAATAATATTTAGTGTTCATTTAGTGCTTACATGGGTCAGGCACTGTCCTAAGCTGTTTTCATGTAGACTCTTCTAATTCCCATAACATGATCATGATATTGAAACTTTTCTAGTGGAAGTGGGGAAGGAAGGAAGAGAGAGAGAAAGAAAGAGAGAGAAATGTGTGCAAAAACACATACACAATTTACCTGTGCAGATAGTCACACATTATAGATCTGGATATTTTCACTCATCATACACTTGATAAGTGTCAACACAAAGAGATTGAAAACTTATTTAACCACATTGATAAACACCCAGCACAGATAACAGGTGCTTCCCTGCCCTCTGTAGTCTACCACAGACAGTGTTAGAGTGTTAAGTCCTGGATGTCACAATGACAATCGGGACATTGAGGGCCCTGGAATGTGAGCCACATCAAGAAATGATTTGAAGATGTGTGGTTTGGAGAAAAGAATGCTCTGGGGGTACATGATCATTTTGTTCAAATATCTAAAGGGCTGTCATGAAGAAGAATGATTAGATTTATTCTGCTTGGCCCCAAGGGGTACAAAACAGACTAACGGATGGAGGCTTCAGGGAGGGAGAGCAAATGCTTCTCAGTCTCCAGAAAGGTTTCTGGCTAGAAAAGGTCTCTGCCACTAGATGTTGTGCTCCTCGGAATAGAGAGCTTTGGTTCACTTCAGGTAGAGGAACTCAGACTCTATGTCCATATGGCAGATATTCTCACATTTCACCGGGGGCTTTGTGCTGTGGGTAGGGGAGAATATTGCAGCACGACCGTGATCTCTTTTCAGTGCAGATTTTCATAGAAATTGTAGGAGGTCTAGTTAGGGTGCCATATGCCTTGGACCAAAGTTTATTTCTATTAATGTTGAGACTACTACTAGTACTGTAATTACTATTAATAGTTGGATAATAGGTACCCTTTGCAGAGTGGCTACTGTGGAACAGGTGCATATTCCCTCTGCTAGACCCTTTGCATTTTGCATATATTGTGTCACTTAATCTACACAGCAGTCCTGAACAGGTGATGTTATCAATTTCATTTTGCAGTTGTAGGGCACTGAGGCTCTAGGGGAAGAAGCAATCTGTGCAGCGTTAGCCAGATAGTAGCACTCCAGCTGTTGTATATAGATTGCAGTTCTTTTTCTGATGAATCCATTGGGTTCTGTGGCCACTGCACCCTTCATAACAAGAGCTGCCCCACAATTGCATGAGAACAAATCAGTTTGACTGTGTGGCTTATATACATTTTCTCAAAAAGGCAAATCAAGAAGGACTTAGCTAGGATAAGCAGAAAGACTTGAATAGTATTGAAAGATAAAAGATAAGACGATTTTGAGATATTGTCAGTACATCAAAAATAATAAAATTAAACATGCATCCAAAGACAAATGGTTCTAGGCAATTTGGATAGTTTCTTCCTGCAAGGGACTTAGAGAACCCAAGTGGATGAGCTGATTCAGACAAACACGCCAGCCTCATTGGAATAAATGTATGGAGAGCATATAAAAAGTTCTTGTGACTATTTTCTTACACGTGTCATGCTTCTTCTAGTTATCTTTCTTTCTTTCTTTTTTAAAGTTTATTTATTTATTTTGAGAGAGAGAGAGAAAGACATGGAGAGAGAGAGCAGAAGAGGCGCAGAGAGGGAGAGAGAGAATCCCAAGCAGGCTCCGCACCGTTAGTGTGGAGGCTGATGCGGGGTTTGAACTCACAAACCGTGAGATCATGACCTGAGCCGAAACCAAGAGTCAGATGCTTAACTGACTGAGCCACCCAGGCGCCCCGAGCCAGTTCTCTTTCAAGAGCTACCACCACTGCTACGAAGTCCGTATTCACTTCTATGATTCTTGGGGTTTTCTCTCAAGCTCCTAGAGAGGCTATCCTGTGTATCACAAAATTAAATTCAGAGTTATGTTGTGTGTTCTGTCTTGTACTACTGGATTGTTTTGCTTGTTTTGGTTGTTGTTGTTGCTTTGTCTACTTTCCTTTCCCATGTAAATGGGAGGAGACGCCCATTGCAGGTCAGGTTGTAGTATCATGGGGAAATGCTAACTGTAGATCTTCAGGTGACTTCTCAGGGTAAACTAACTTTGACTTTGACCTTTAGCTTTGCAAGTTCAAGAATTCAGCCTTGTCCGAGTCCCCCAAATGGTGATTGATCAGAACATTTATTGCATTTTCCTAACACTTGAGTTATCTCAATGTTAAGTGGAAGAGATCTGGACAAAACAGAAGCCCACAACCCCCAACTACTTGTAAGGCAATGAAGGCAACTTCATTCATCAGAATTTCTCCTAAGAGGAGTCCCATATGTATTTCAAACAAATAAATAATATGTGGAATGAATGGTGAACAGAAAGAAAACATTCAGGTGGAGAAAACTGGTTCCCAAATTACTTTCTCAAGGACACCATAGCTCCTCATTTTTTTTTTTCGTTGTGTGAACATTTTGAATGGTTGAGAGATGAAAAATTGGGAGTCAGAGTCAAGGTAGATATAAATTGTACCTGGCTGCTGCATCACACATACAGGTGGCACCACTGTTATCAAAGCTAGTAAGTGACTACAGAGAAGAGGAATGTCTAATGGAGAATTTTTTTTCCATATAGATGCAATATAAGTCCTTTTATTTTTCTGCCAAACACATTCAGTAAGTTTTATAATGTTTGATAATGCTTTTATGACATTGGATTATTTTGAGGGGTGGATTATTAAAGGGGGCTGAGTTATGAATCTGAGTACTTTCCATGTACCTTTATATCCCATATAAAATATGGGATAATGATACCTACCTTTTGGGCTGTTAAGAGGATCAAATAAAAACAAAACTATATTTAAACTATATGGAAATAGTAGATACTTAACATGCATTTACTATCTTCTTATGGGAATGCCAATTTATATCAACTGCTAATAAGAAACTAAATGTGTGAATGAAGTTGGTAATAATGAGAAGTCTAGGAAGTGTGTGCATGGGTGTTTGGAATTGCCTGAAAAGACGTGTTAGAATTACAGATTTGGGAAGCCTCACAAATGAAAGAGAAGCACAGGGATGATCCGACTTGTGAGTGGCCTCAGACTCCTAGCCTGTTCGCTTTCCCCGTAAGAGGACTGGCCCTGTCAAAGGGGAGAGAGGCATGTCTGACCTCTCTTTCCCACCTCCTGCACTTACTAGGATACATTGTAAACCTGTCTCATCTCCGGCTCCTCTTGCTTTGAAAAGACATACTTTACTTCAGATATGTTAATACAAGCAACTTGGCTACAGCCAAATCTTTCTGTTGGCCAGGAATCATTTATCTCTTTATGATGGTCATATTTATCACTTATTTTATTTTAAGGTTTTTAATCTCAGCTTGTTGTTCTCATTGCTATTGTTCTGAGTTCCAGAGACAGGAGACTGACAATTTATCAAAACCCCAACTATAGGCAACATTCCCTCCACAAAATATACATTTCTTTGGAAAGGCATCTTGCTTTCCCCATGGTCTGCATCCCTAGAATTTCAAACACAAAACAAGGCACAGAATAGAAGCTCAATAAACACTCATATTTCCTGGGATCCTCTCAATGGAAGAGTTTATATTACATTTTACACATCTTTAACAACAAAAACTTTTGCCTTAAAGTCTATCATTGTTAAGAGTATTTTCTTGGGTTCCACTAAATTAAAATTTGTAGTAACTTAATCTCTCTCTCTCCAAACACATTTGCAATGCTTGATATTCTTTATCGTGCTGTTTTCTGTGTGTCATCTATCATTATACTGTGCTGCATTTCATAAAGAGAAAACCTACACAAAGCGTATTTTTTACAAAAATCCTTTATTATTATGGCCTATAGCAATTAAAGCTTGAAATTAGAATTAAGGCTTGTGCATTTTGATGCAGGCGACCATATAGATGTATGGCAGATGTGTGGCAACGTTTTTCTTTGCAGGCACAAAGTTGTCATTAGGAAATATAATACTCATTTTTTGCTTGATTAATTATAGCCAAGGCATAACAAAATATATATTGTGTGTTAGAGCATGCACCATTTGCAAAATTATAAATCATGAATAAGCTGAGGTCGGAATCCAAAACATTCTGTAAGAAACTCACATAGTATGTATAAAATTTGTTTTATGAAACAGTTTTGGTAAAGAGGATTTATGCACTTAAAACTTGAAGAAATACACCTTAGGAACACAATTCACAATCTGAAATAATCTGAGTTCCTGTCAATTTACCAAGTCTTCCATGGCTTTAGGTATGTATAACCTTGGAAGATGTTCTGATGATGGTTCGTAATAACATATAATATATTTTCTAAGTAGCCAGATATCCAAGAGATGCCATGTGTCATGCTAAGTGTTCTCCATGGCTGTCTGATTTAATTTGAACAATGCTTCTGCCAAATAGGTGTTGTTGTTGTTGTTGTTGTTGTTGTTGTTGTTGTTGTTATAAAACTTAACATTCAAGGAGATGTATGTATCTTAGGTGTATAATTTCATAAGTTTTGGCACGTGTACACATTTCTGTAGCCAATACTTCAATCAACAAGACAGCTATGACATTTTTAGCTCTAATTTCTAGGTGAAAAAAAAGTAGATTTATAAGTTAAATAATTTGCCCAATGCCATACCAGTGGTAAACAGCAAAGCTGGTCATCAAACCCATGCTCCTTGCCATATCATGTTAGGACACCTAAGACTTAGCTTCAGTATCTGTGAGTTTCCTTTTGTTTCTTTTTATATCTATAATGGTATGCTTTGGAGAGAAAACAGGTTGGAAGGCTGAGTGGGATTGTATTCAACAGTGTTTCTAACAGTATTTTTCAAAACTACTAACAATTAGAATATCCTAGTTTTGTAAGGGACAGGGATTCAAGCTCCATGTTTAGAAGTTTGATTTAGTAGACTGCAAAGTGACTTTGAAGAATATAACATGGTATTATTAACTGCAAGTGCCATGTTATACATTAGAACTTATTTATCTTATAACTGAAAGTTTGTATCCTTTGACCCACATCCCCCCATTTCACCCACCTCCCATCTTCTGGTAACCACCACTATGCTCTCTGTTTCTATGAGTTTGGCTTTTTTAGATTCCATGAGAATTTGGAGAAAAGGGAACCCAAATGCCCTGGTGGTGGGAATGTAAATTGGCATAACCACTTTGGAAAACGGTGTGGAGTTTCCTCAAAAAATTAAAAATACAAGTATTGTATGATTCAGCAACTTCAATTCTGGATATATCCAAAAGAAATGAACACAGGATCTTGAAGAGATATCTGCACTACCTTGTTTGTTGCAGCATTAGTCACAATAGTCAAGATATGGAAACAACTAAATATCCATCAGTGGATGGATGGATAAAGAAAATGTGGTATATACATACAAGGGAATATTATTCAGAAGCTGTCCTTTTTGCAGTAACAATCCAGATACTCTATCTTTGCCTCTGTCATTGAAATGTTTATGTCCTTGCATGAGGCAAGAAAAGCTGAAGGGTCATGCACTAGCTCTTAAATCTTTTCCAGATTCATTGCTCTTAACTAGTCCCAAGATCCTCTTGGAAGGGCATAGAGAAACATGGAGGAGAACATAGATTTTGGGAGAAGAGTCAATGTCTTTGCCACAGACAGGTTTTTAGAATCATTCACCGCTAAGTTTCTTTCTCTCTCTGGAAGTTTGTGGCTATGATGCAGTTGAAGTAGATTTCACCTTCTGTTTTCCTAGGAAGTGATACCCTGACCATGCTCACTCCACCTTGGCATGGAGTGATTTTTCTTGTCTTCTCTTGGGCTACTATGCTCATGAAAAGTCTGAAGGTTTTATATTGATGCTGACAGCCCTGCCACTGCTTTCTTCAGGTGCTCTTTCATTCCCTAGAGATAGCATTATTTACATTGGCCCTAGCCAGAATGGTTGTATTCCCGCCTGAACTTGGTGCCAGCTGGATGCGAGCTTAATGCCTGCTGATACTTAGAAGGCAAAGGTTTTAAGGTTCTAGCCTCCAGTGGTTTTGAGCAGACTTGAGCCCCACAGCCCGGCTTCTGATCCAAGCTCTATCATTTACTAGGTGTGTGAGTTTGGTAAGTGACTTAACCTCACTGAACCTAACTCCCTCTTGAGTAAAATGGGGGTAATTATAGTCTCTGCCTCATGAGACTGCCATATGCATTAAAAGTGATAATCCACATAAGTGCTTAGTGTGGTGTCTGGCATATGGAGAGCAACCAATGAAATTCGTCTACTCTTTATGATGGATGTCTTGAAGACTGCTGATCTGCCAGTATCTAATAAAAGGAAACTCCTCTGCATTGCCTCACCCAGAGAAATGGGTTTCACCATTGCAGTGCTGAAAGCGAAGCCTTTTTGCATGCCTTCAAATCAATCAATTTCAGTTCATTTTCCCACCTTCTTGGAAAGCCAGCTTTGACCCTGTCTTTCAACTCTTAATGATGATCTTATCAAGGTTAAAATAAAGTTAGTAAAATAGTATTTTTCTGTCAATGAAAGTATGTCAGCTCTAAAAGGGTTGTGGATGATCACATTTCTCCTATTCTATTCTACATGAAGCTGTATGCTATCTAACAACAGGAGGATGTTAAATCATGCAACATAAACTTTATTTTCCCAGAGTGGCAAGTGAGCTATATTCAACTTTCTGTTGTAACACCATTTTTAGGTGGTGTCAGCATGCCTGTTATCAATTTCCCTTTACCTAAGCTGTGTGCATCTTCTCAAAGAGACCTTATGGAGATCCCGTCCCCATGATTGTCCAGGAATTTCACTGGATGTCCGCATTGCAATGCCCTGGAATAATGGTGTTTTCTTGCTCAAATATGAAAATACTGCAGGCGCCACCTACCTCAGGGATTCATAAAATATATTGTCACATCAGTATACATGGGCACATCCAGCATATGTATTCCTAGACATTCTCAAGTAATATCTGTTTAGCTCTGTTCGACTGATCACTTACAAAACTAATTTGGCCATGAAAAATTTATTTTCACCAGAAGGGGTGTTTCAAAAAATGATATATTTGACAGGATCATAGGCCAGATTGATGATAACTTACACTTTGGAACTTGGCTCATTTCTCGGATTTAGATAGATAATAATAAAGGAGCTATTACTTGGCCTGATCTGGTTTTATAAAGCCAATGGGGACCATAAGCACAGAAGTCTAATCTGTTTGACAGGGCTGGGACTAGGGTGGAGAAAGTGAGACACTTGTCACCAATATCACATTACCTAAAGGAGCTACCAAAAAGCTCAGTAATCAAGGTAAATAATGTTTAACATTAATAACATAATTAATTAAAACATTAATTAATTATTAAAAACATTAATAACATAATTAAAAATAGTAATGCAAATTTCCATGATTAACATAATGGCAAATTTTAAGTAAAGGCAGGATCAGTGTTACTAATGTTTTCTTTTGCTTCTGACTCTAATATGGCTGTGTACAGTTTGTGGATATACTGTTCTTGTTTCTTTCTTAAAATTTTGATACTTTGCCTATCATGAATTTTTTGCATTAATTTTGGTATCTTATTTTATTTTGTAATGTTTGTTTATTCATTTTGAGGGAGAGAGAGAGAGTGCCAGCAAGAGCAGGTGGGGGAGGGGCAGAAAGAGAGGGAGTGAGAATCGCAAGCAGGTTCTGCTTGGGGTTGGATCTCACAAACCATGAGCTCATGACCTGAGCCAAAATCAAGAGTTGGACACTTAACCAACTGAGCCACCCAGGCACCCCTAAATTTTGATATTTTAAAAGAAGGCACTGAAATACTGTGGGCCTTGATTGATGAGTGTTTTTGGAACCCTTTAAACTTTATGCCCAAGACACATGCCCCAGTGATTTCTTCTTCTAGCTCTGCCCAGATGCAACTGGGAGTGGAAAAGAAAACTCACTTTGTCTTGTGCTGAAGTTCTACACAAAGTGAAAATTAGGAAGAGATGGTACATGCCAAAATGTGGAAGCAAAACCCAAATGTCCATCAACTGATGCATGGATAAGACAAATGTGTGACACACACACACACACACACACACACACACACACACACAGAGGAATATTATTCAGCCTTAAAAAGGAAAGTCTGACACATGGTGTAACATGGAGAGAAATTGAGGACATCATGCTAAGCGAAGTCAGTCTCAAAGAGACAAATACTGTGTGATTTCACTTACACACTATTATCAAGAGTAGCCAAACTCATAGAGACAGAAACTAAGAGTGGCAATTGCCAGGGAATGGAGAGAAGGAAATGGGGAACTGTTATTTAATTAGTATAGAGTTTCGGTTTTGCAAGATGAAAAAGTTCTGGAGACTGGTTGTACAACAATGTAAATATACCTAACACCGCTGCCCTGTACATTTAAAACTGGTTAAGACGGTAAAGTTTATGTTACATATATTTTATCCCCATTAAAAATGTGAACAAAAGAAGAAGAAGAAATGACAAGGGAGGAGAGGAAACGGAATGCAGTGAATGGCCTGGGTGACTTCTTGACACGGGGCTTCTATCTGTCATTGGGAGCAGGGTTCATTGGAAATTGGGCTGAAGCGTGTTCATTCAACATTAAGTGTCTTTTCTGTCTTTTTCTTCTTTGACTACTTTCTAGGGATAAAAAAAGATATTTAAATATAAGATATATTTTGATTAAAGATCCTATTTGTTAATGTACACCTTCACAGTGCTGATGGACTGGCCAAGACGTGCAGCACATTTTAGATGCTATTATAGAAAAGCTAAGACTTATTTTTCTAATAACTCTTTCATCTGCAGCATCTAGTTTTTCCATTAGGAAAACTAAAATAGCTCGTGGAATTGCTTTTTGTCTTTCTACAATAACAGACACTGCAGTGAGCTAGTCACTTTGGGTTATATGTAGAATAAGATGTGGATACAATGAGAAAAAAATCCCTCTTCACACTCCATACCCTTTTGGCAAAAGGACATTTTTTGACATCTCCTTCATGTTTCCGGGTCAGAGAACATCTTCCCTCCTGTGAATGGAAAAGAGATAATTTATAACAACATATGCTGAATAATGGACTGAGATCTCTTTGAGGACAAAGAGCATCTATAAATAATTTTACTAACTCACAAAGAGCTTTGTCCTTACTTAGGTTCTAAGTAAGTATGGCTTTTTTGTTCTTTTGGTTTACATTTGTCTTCACCTCAACATACTACATGCTTCTTCTGCTCTTTTTTTTTTTTTTTTTTTTTTTTTTTTTGGTTTGGTGGTGTTACTAGTCAAGGTAGGCTGTGATAATAAACTAAACTGTGATAGTAAAGGTATCCCAACCCAGGTGACCCAAAAAATGGATGTGTATTGCTCTCTCATATATTGCATGTTGATTGAAGTTCAGACATAGCCCTGTCCTCTGTCCTCTTCACTCTGGGACCTGTGCTAATAGAGGGGTCTTCTTTTGGTTGTTATGACCTGGAGTACAGCAAGGCATGATGGACCAAGCTGCTTTTGCTCAGAATCGACACATCACTTTGTCCGCATTTCACTGGTGAAAGCAGTTCACCTGGCTACTCAAGTTTAACAGTGTAGGCTTGTATCACCTTCTTTTAGAGAGGGCTCCCATAATGAAAACAAGAAACTGGAGTAGTTGGCAAACAGGAATACCCTGCAGGTGGTTGAAGAAAGAGGACAGCTAATATCTCAATAGTTTACTGAAAACTTTATGTTCTCTTCTCATTTAATTATCATTCTGTCTTGACTAGAACCTATGAGGTACATATTATTCTTTCTACTTTTGTTACAGGCAAAGAAGCTGAGTTCGGGATGACTCAGTAACCTCCCTAAAGTCATAGAGTTAGTGTGTATTAGAGGTGGTGTTGGCATCTCTGCCCAACTAACTCGAAGTCTGTAGCGCTTCCAAAACAGCATGGGGACCCCCACACTCACGTGCGGACAAAGTGAGGGCTATTGTGCAAGTCACTTTTTCAAGTAGTGCAACCAAATATGAACATTCATGTTAACTGATTCAGCAGAGAGAAAATCAGGGTTTGTAAGGACTCATAAATAAATGGTTAAATTCTTTTAGAAGCAGAATGGTACTAAAAATAGCAAAGTTACTCCACATTATGCCTTTTCCATAGGAAAAAGCATGTGAGGCTCACTGACCATCAAAATATGGGTGAATCCAACTCCTTTAAGAACGATATATATATTTTTAAAATCACTGTTTCTAGAGCATCAGAAATAGGCCTGTAACATGTATTTCTAGGAATGGCTAGGAATGGAGAAACCAATAAGAATACATTCACTAATAATATAAGAGAGGAGTTTTCCAAGGCAATATATTCACATAACATAGAGTTAAAGTCTGGCCAAGGAAACCCAGGGTTGGAGTACCAACAAGTTTAACCCTTCTGGGAGGCTGTATAACCAATCTTTAAAGTCTCACTCAGAGAACTCACCCCAACCCCCTTTCTGTGTTTACCCAATCCTAAGGACATTATTTGAAACAATAAAAATTACTCAGTACAAATGCTTATCATATTACTAATTTGAAGCATGAAGAAAGCATGGAAAGAGCCTAAATGTCCAGTAATGGGCAGATGGGTTAGTAAAACCTGACTCCTCTGTTTGAAGAAAGACTACCCTACTGTTAAAAGATTCTTTTACAATAAGTTCAAAATAATGTGTGAAGATGATTTGGATTTTATGTTAAGTGAAACAATTAGAATATAAGATGGAATATATTATAACATCTCCACCCTGTAAGACAAATGGATAGAAAAATAAACGAAGGTACATGCATACGTAGGAAAAGATAAGCCAGGAAGGCATACAAATTCTAAATCTGCTCGTATATGATGTCAGTATTTGTGTATGTAATCTGTATGACCACAGATAATTAGTGCCCTCATTCTTTTATTCTCCCCTTGGACATGTGTGATGAGACAACATTGTAGGTACGGTTCTAGGCACAGTAGTGAACAAGGTCAAGCTAACTTATACCTTATGCTTCTTACATTATAATGAAGAAGAGGGCATATGAGAAATAAATAAACATATCATATATAAGTTGATGAAACTCCTTTGGGGAAAACTACATAGGATAAGGGAATACAGCACCACTGATGAGGGATTATTTCACATATGTTGGTCATGGGAGGTCTCTTGGAAAATAATGGTATTTGTATATGGGCTTGAGCAAAGTGGGGAAGCTAGCTACCCAGATGGGTAAGTGGGGTAAATGGGGACAACTTTTTGGGCAGAAAGAAGAATACTGGATGTAAAGACCCTAGGAGTACTTGGAGTCTTCCAGGAAAAAAAGGAAGCAAATGTGACCTGAATGAAGTGAGGAAGAAGAGAATGACTGATGGCAGGGGGATTCTTGTGAGCCTTATGGACAGTTGTCAGGACTATGGCTCTTCTGCTGAAAGAGTAAAAAGTGATTGGAGGATTCTGAGCTAAGGTGTGGCATCGCCTATCTTTAAAGGGTCACTCTGGCTGAGTGAGGGGAGTAGTTTGAGAGCAGGGTAGCCCAAACAAGATCAGATGAGAAATCAGTAGCTGGAACTTGGAGATAGTAGTCGGAAAAATGAGGAATGTTTGGATTTAAAATACTACAGAGAAGAATCGGACAGGGTTTGCTTCTGAATTGGAAATAGCTCATCCAAATAAGGCAGCTTGGCACATGCAGCTGGGACTCTCTGGAGGCTAACCTGAGGGAACATACCTGTCTTACATCTCTTTAAGATCAAGGAAAACTTTTCCAGAAACTCTCCAAGATCCTGACTATAGATTCATCTAGATTTTATGCCTACACACACCTAACTGGCAAGATAATTGGCAAGATAAATGAGACCATCATGATATGACCTTACACCAAGAAGGATTCAGATCATGAAGATAGGGTGGGCTCAATCTCCCAGGGGACATGGCCATTTAGAGGGTAATAAAGACAAGATCGGGGTGAGCAAGGTTTCTTCAAGGATGGAAGGTATGTAGTGGGCAGCCAATCATTTTGTGTCCCAATGGAGGGACTGGTATTTAAACCCAGATTTGACTGATTCTAAAGTCCAGTTTATGTCCTTGAGAAAATCATTTCTTACCATTTTTCTTCTCCTCCTTCTCCTCCCCTCCTTTTACTTCTCTTTTTCTCCCTCACATATACTTTTGCTCTGAATGTACTAATAGCCTATGCCAATTAGTTAAGCTTAATTCCTCACATAACACTTCAAATTATCCCATAAATAGGCGGATTCTCAAAAACCATAGTCCTGAGCAAAGTGTAATTCGTCTAGGATTGGTCTAAGGTCATCTCTCTCACAGGACTTTATTGATCTTGATTAAAAATCAACGATTTTATTAAGTCACTAAACAATAGATTTTTATACTAACATGAATTTACTTATGATCAGATTTACTTAAAACCAGATTTGCAGAGGTCAAGGAATCCATTACCAGACCTGTCATTTATCTGGTGATTATTCTACATCAATGAGACAAGGAGTGACCTGTTCAAGGTCAAGGATTTTTTTTTGTTGTTTTTGTTGTTGTTTTGTTTTGTTTTGTTTTTGAAAGAAATAAAGAGTAAAACCTATTGAAAGGGAACTATACCAGGTACTGTATATCTAAGCCAAAGGTTTTAAAATGTCCTTCAGGTTCTCTCTGATGGACCTATCCTTCATCTTGAACATCTGGCCTCACCTGCTATCACCTGATCTTATTGGGGTTCCTTTTACATAGTTCATATGTACAGTTCATAGTGCCTCGTGGCCTTTGCAATAACTGATCTTTTGTCTGCAGTTAGTGCCACCTCATTATTATGACGCTTTCCTTAACAACCATTTATAAAATAAGTCCCTGCCTTCTAATCCTTAGCACTCTCTATTCCACTTCATGTTTTTGGTTTGCTTGCGTGTTCCCTCCGTAGCATTTAACAATACCACGCACAGTATCTATTTGTAATTTGTTGTATTTGTTGTATTTGTCGTATTGGTCTCTCTTCACCCACAGAAAGTACGATCCAATAGTCTGTGGTGGTTTTTTCTATTTTATTCCTTCTAATACCTTGATTATGCAAAAGTGTCTAGTATGTAGTAATCAGTACTTCCAGAATAATTATAATCTCTGCTTTCCACAAGTTCCCAGTCTATTGGCAACAGCGTGTAAACCAGTGGATCCACCTACCAAACAACCAACCCAGCAACCATCCAGCCATCCACCAAATGAGTCCCACTGCACTGACAACATGAGACTTAAGAACACCACACAGAGTTAGCCTGCCTGAAATCCATTTCCAGCTCTACCAATGCAACTTGATGAGTTTAGGAAGACTTTACTTAAAGTCTCTAATCCTTAGTCCCTCCATTAGTGAACAGCTTTTGTTTTTGTTTTTGAGAAGTTAGATTATCTCTGTAAAACCATTTACACAGTGCCTAACATAGAATAAGTGCTCAACATACACATGTACAATTTTATTATGTAAAAAAAAAAAAAAAAAAAAAAAAAGCTAGATTCAATGTGGTCACAGATTAGCTCTGCCTGGGGAGTTCAGGAAAAAAAAAAGAGGAAGTGAACCTAAAACTAAAGAAGTACATTTTGATTTACTTTCTACTACAATTTTCCTCTTGTTTTACCTGCTTGTGGGCAAAAACAGGGAAATTCAAAGTTATAATACAATTTAAATATGATATTATATAACCAAATGTAACTAAGTTACCTTTGTCATCACATACTATTTAAGTGATTTCTATAATATCAAATTTTCTGTATTATTTTGATGGGTTTTTGCTTCCAAAGTAGAGGATATGATGCTTTCTTCTGCTTAATTGTACATTATAACATATAGACTGTTAGACCATGATTTGCACAGAGTGGGTACATAAAGAACATTAGAATTCAAAACTATAAACTGCCATGGTAATATGGAGCAAGTAATATGCAACTTGTGTCAAAGGAAGAAAAAAACCACATTATTACACTTAATAACAATTATCTAGGAAATGTTGAGTCGTTATTATTCTTTATTAGTTCTAGTTGTGTTCATGTTAAATGGATGAAAGCTGAATTAAAAGGTGACATTTGGGCTATTTCCTTAAAAAATGTGATTTCTCAGTCTTTAAATACATTTCCGTGGTTTGTGTTTTCATCTAAGCAACTTTGCTTCTTTAATGTTATTTAAAATTAAATTTGTTCTTTCGTTCGTTACAATGCTTAGCGAGTTAATAAGTTTATAAATCATAATTAACTACTACTTTCTATTCTATCGCCCTTTTGAATTGCTTTCTATTTTACTTTTTTTTGTGTTTTTTTTTTTTTCCTGTCCAGTGTAATTTGCCTCATGCATGCTTTATTTTAAAGATGGGTAGACTTTATTTTCAAGGTGTGGTAAGTTGGCTTCACTGGAAATGTGTAAGCATGTCATGAGTGACACACACATGAGTGTGTGGGTGCGTGTGCTTGCACATGTGTGTGAACATACATGTGTGTATAAAAGCTTAACTTTTTAAGCTTAACAGAATCATTTTTAACAAAGATTCTCCTCTCCTTTGCTGTGTGCAACTCCTGAGACATGTTGATTCCAGAATGCCATCAGGGACTCCTTATTTCTGTACAATAAAAGGAAGTCAAATAAAGTATAATGAATTTTCAGACAGTTCAGCAAAGCTTTAAAATGTTCAAAGAGAGAGTCAAAAGGCTTCAGTCATTAGGATTTTACTTAGGGAATGTGGGTGAGCTTCATTAGAATGTGAAACCACAGGAGGCAGAAACGAATCCAGCAAATGCCTCTTTTTTCATTGTATCAGATCACACAGGAACTCCCGAGCGGCGGGTCTAGAAAGAACTGTGATTTTAGCAAAAAGGGGTGCAGAGGCAAGTGGCGATAATCACCGGGGCATAGGCCTAGCTGTGCTTAAACATTTGCACGTCCTTCCTCGTCGTCTGGCACACTGTGCCCTCACACACATTGTCGTGCACCTGTACGTCAGCACACACACCTGCTCGTCCATGCTGTTCTTCAGCCTAAGACATTCGTCCCGCCTTCCTGAATTTCTGACTTCTTCTCTCCTGGTCATGACAGGTTTTCCCTGTTGTTTGCTTTTCACTCTCGTTGAAATAGTTTAAGTTTTACACTGGTGCCCCCCTTCCAAAATATTAACAGTGATTTATGTCGTACCATTGGTGTGGTCGCTCCCAGGCACTTTTTACAGTTGTCTCGTGTTTTTGCAAGTTCTGTTTCCCTCTGTGAGATGTGAGGACAGGTGCTCCTCAGTGTCTCCACCCTCCCACCTGCGGTGCCGACAGTCTGTACGTCTTCCACTCACTTCTTGGGTTATTTTGCGGTTTTCCATGAGGCATGTCGCAAGAGAACATCTCCTATAGTGACCTTGTAATCGATGCCACTACAAATCCACAGCCCCCTGCACTTCCGTTACCCCTCAGGTGCTGGCGTCGCATCTCCCACATCTGGCTGGCCGGGCCAGGTCAGAACCTGTGTCCACATCTGCGTGTATGGATCTTTTGAAAAAGATGACCCTCCGGTCCCTCAGGGAACTCCCCCAGACGTTACCTTCCGCCTTTGTCTCTGGTCTAGTACATTTGGTTTCTGACTGACTAGTTCCATGTAAACATACTTATTTCACAGAAACCTTTACAACTGAGAATTCAC
This sequence comes from Acinonyx jubatus, assembly GCF_027475565.1. Lineage (NCBI taxonomy): Eukaryota > Metazoa > Chordata > Mammalia > Carnivora > Felidae > Acinonyx > Acinonyx jubatus. The sequence goes on along the minus strand of NC_069396.1, from coordinate 20,737,014 downwards.
TCGGATGCTGTCCCAAACTTTTCTACTCCACCTTTGACTTAAGATGCTGGGCCCCTTCTCGTCTGCATATCATAAAATGGGTCTGTCATGTAGGCCCTGATGATAGCAATCCTGAAAGTGGTTCAAAAGTAGATTTTTGTGCAAAATGGAAGAAATGCAACATTCTGTACCCATGATGTTACACATGAGAGGGAAATAAAAAAGTCCAACATTTTCTGGTAAATTCTTTCTGCTGAGGAGTTGGTCAGGCTAGCACTGAGATAGAGAATACTGGGATCTAGTGTCACCTCTCTCACACACCTTCAGTAAGGACTGTTAAAGAAGTATCTTCCTTTCTTTGAGACTTAATTTTCACATTTTCAAAAGAAGGAAACGTGATTCCAAATAAAACAAAAAAAACAAACCATCCTAGCTCTTCCATGGTATGGCAGACTTGCTGTGTTACATTGCAAAGGCACGGTGTAGGGAGGGGAAGAAATTATCAACCTTTCTATTATCTATACCACACTATACCTCAGGGTTGAAGGGAGAGCGTTAGAGAAAATGAGGCATAAATGCTTAAAAGCATAGAACATATGCAATAGGTTTTGGGTCTTATCACACACAGGGATTTAACCTATCTGTATTAATATATTAGAGCACATCATAAGTTAAAAGCCTGCATAATACATTTGATATATATTTTTACTATGTTGATTTTTGAATAACAGTGAAACCTTTTCTTCTCTCCAGAGGCCAGATAGAGAAGTCAACTTCTATGAAGTCTGTATTAGGTAGGTAGCTCACATTATCTTATGCTAAGGAAGTGCCCTCAGATGTCAGTAGTTCACAACCAAGGATTATTCTCATTCACTCTACATGTCCATCATGTGTTGGATGTGGCCTGCACTCTGCCATTTTTATGCCAAAACTCCAGCTGAGAGAGATTTTTGTTGGGAATATTGCCATTCCTGTGCCAGAGGGACCATGCATGTTGTGGCCACATGGTGACTTAAAAGCTTCTATTTGCATATGTACATGTTATTTCCACTCATTTCATTTGCCATGTGAGTCACATGGCCAAACCAGAAGGCAGTGGGCCAAGATATTAAACCCTCTCCAAGACAGACACAACAGATATTTGAGAGTCCCATATCAAAGGAGGCAAATCGGAAATATTAGAGAAGAAGATGAAAACGTGCAGACATCTACTGGATGAAAATCACTTGGCACAAAACGCCAATGCTCTGGTCCCTACTCTGTCATTAGTTTGCTATGTGATCATAAGCAGTTCACATAATATTTATTTGAATAAGGCCATTTTTAATTTAAAATAGAAATATCAGCACCCTTGCTTACTTTCTGGAATTGATAATAGGAAGGGATTAGGTCATTGAAGTGTCAAAGTGTTTTGCAAATCAGGCAAAACTTAAATAAAAGTCCAGAAGGATCCAGGTATCAGATGGCACCATTGTTTATTCACCCCACAGATCAGGAATTATTTGAAACAGGGAGAGCCTTCATTCTGTAACCCAGTGGTATCTACAACATGGAGCAAGAAAAGAAATAAAGATCTGCTTCATCCTTTGTACCTTGGAAGAGTACTAATAAATGGTACAGTTTTCAAAGAAATGTCCAAATATTTAAAAAGGGTATCATTTTCAGTGAGAAGAAAATCTGTTCTTGATGGGCCTTGATGCGTCCAAATATTAAAAATGGATATCATTTTAGATGAGAAGAAAGTCTGTTCTTGATGTGTCTTGTGTCTAGATATCCAAATTGGACAGCATTTTAGGTGAAAAGAAAGTCTGTTCTTGACATGTCTACAGATTTGAGTAGATACATTCTAAAGGAGAGGTCTAACCATTAGATCTTAATCAAAGTGTCTTCAAGGCCATGCTCCATCTGGAGATCTAGGAAAGGATCTGTTCCAGGCCTTTATCCTGGTTTCTGGTAGTTCCCTGGCTTGCGGAAACATGTGTCCTATCTTCACATGGCATTCTCCTTGTGTAAATTTCAATCTCTGTGTCTAAAATTTCCTTATTTTAAATAAGGACATCAGTCAAATTGGATTAGGGCCCACCCTAATAACTTCATCTTTATTAATTATATCTAGAGTGACACTGTTTCCTTTAATTTATTTATCTTTATTTGTAAATTTACATCCAAGTTAGTTAGCATATAGTGCAACAACGATTTCAGGAGTAGATTCTTTAATGTTCCTTACCCGTTTAGCCCATTCCCCCCTCCCACAGCAACCCTCTCTTTGTTCTCTATATGTAAGTCTCTTATGTTTTGTCCCTCTCCCTGTTTTTATATTATTTTTGCTTCCCTTCCATTATGTTCATTTGTTTTGTATCTTAAGTTCCTCATATGAGTGAAGTCATATGACATTTGTCTTCCTCTGACTGACTAATTGGGCTTAGCATAATACCTTCTAGTTCCATCCACATAGTTGCAAATGGCAAGATTTCATTCTTTTTGATTGCTGAGTAATACTCCATTGTATATATATACCACATCTTCTTTATTCATTCATCCATCGATGGACATTTAGGCTCTTTTCATACTTCAGCTATTGTCATCAGTGTAGCTATAAACATGGGGGTGCATGTGCCCCTTCGAAACAGCACACCTGTATCCCTTGGATAAATACCTAGTAGTGCAATTTCTAGGTCGTAGGGTAGTTCTATTTTTGGTTTTTTAAGGAAACTCCATGCTATTTTCCAGAGTGGCTGCACCAGTTTGCATTCCCACCAGCAGTGCAGAAGAGATCCTCTTTCTCCACATCCTTTCCAACATGTGTTGTTGCCTGAGTTGTTAATTTTACTTGTTCTCATTGGAGTGAGGTGGTATTGTGGTTTTAATTTGTATTTCCCTGATAATGTGTGATACTGAGCATTTTTTCATGTGTCTGTTTGCCATCTGGATGTCTTCTTTGGAAAAGTGTCTGTTCATGTCTTTTGCCTATTTCTTCACTGGATTATTTGTTTTGTTGGTGTTAAGTTTGATAAGTTCTTTATAGATTTTGGATACTAACCCTTTATCTCATATGTCATTTGCAAATATCTTCTCCCATTCCATTGGTTGCCTTTTGGTTTTGCTGATTGTTTCCTTCACCGTGCAGAAGTTTTGTTTTTTTAACTTGATGAGGTCCCAATAGTTCATTTTTGCTTTCATTTCCTTGCCTCTGGAGATGTAAAGTAAGAAGTTGCTGTGGCTGAGGTCAAAGAGGTATTTGCCTGGATTTCTCCTCTAGGATTTTGATGGCTTCCTGACTTACATTTAGGTCTTTCATCCATTTTGATTTTATTTTTGTGTATGGTGTATGAACATGGTCCAGGTTCATTTTTCTGCATGCCACTATCCAGTTTTTCTAGCACCATTTACTGAAGAGACTGTATTCCGTTGGATATTCTTTCCTGCTTTGTCAAAGATTAGTTGGCCATATGTTTGTGCATCCATTTCTGGGTTCTCTATTCTGTTCCATTAATCTGAGTGTCTGGGGGTTTTTTTTGTTTGTTTTTGTTTTTTTTTTTTGTTTGTTTGTTTTTTTGTTTTTTTTCCAGTACCATACTGTCTTGATGATCACAGCTTTGTAATGCATCTTGAAGTCTGGGATTGTGATGCCTCCAGCTTTGGTTTTCTTTTTCAAGATTGCTTTGGCTATTTGGGGTCTTTTCTGGTTCCATACAAATTTTAGGATTATTTGTTGTAGCTCTGTGAAGAATGCTGGTGTTATTTTGATAGGGATTACATTGAATATGTATATTGCTTTGGGTGGGATTGACATTTTAACAATATTTGTTCTTCCAATCCAGGAGCATGGAATATTTTTCCATTTTTTTGTGTCTTCTTCAATTTCTTTCATAAGCTTTCTATAGTTTTCAGTGTATAGATTTTTCACCTCTGGTTAGATTTATTCCTAGGTATTTTATGGTTTTTGATGCAAGTAAATGGGATCTATTCCTTGATTTCTCTTTCTGTTGCTTCATTGTTGGTGTATAGGAATGCAACTGATTTCTGTGTGTTGATTTTATATCCTGTGACTTCGCTGAATTCATGGATCAGTTCTAGCAGTTTTTGGTGGAACATTTGGGGTTTTCCATATAGAGTATCCTGTCATCTGCGAAGAGTGAAAGTTTGACTTCCTCCTGTCTTACTTGGATGCTTTTTATTTCTTTGTATTTTCTGATTTCTGAGGCTATGACTTCCAATACTATGTTGAATAACAGTCGCGAGAGGACAGTGACACTGTTTACAAATAAGGTGATATTCTGAGGTACTGAGGGTTATGACTTCAACATATGTATTTCTGGGGACACAGTTCAACCCATCACAAGTCCTACTTTAATTCACTGTGTGATTTTAATTAAGTCATTTTTACTCTCTATCCTTCAACACCAGTTTCTTTAACTTGACACCTCTTTGCCAGAGAATGTCTGGAAGCACTCTCTGCTTCAAGATTCTAACATCTTGAGGTACCAGACTCCAGAGGTTAAAACCAACCAGGATGACCAAAAAAACATATTTGATCTGCTGGGTTAAGAATCCATTAGAGATACTGTTCTCCCTCAGAAGCCTTTGGCCTATGGAGAGAATCTTAAAATGACCAAATTGAAAGAAACTTTCATGGCCAACTAGAGGAAACTGCCTTCCCTATCAACTGGTTTTCTTGCCTCTGCATCAATACTTCCAGTAGTGGGAAGCTCATCACCCCTAAGGCTGTCTTCCTCATGTTAGGATACTTTGAGCTGGTCAGACATTTCTTCTCAAGTTGAGCCAGTTCCACTCACTCAAAGGTTCAAATTTAATCCTCTGTGACTGGACTGAGCTAATGTCATCTACTTAGAGCCAAAGTCAGCCCCCTTCCCTGCAGACAGTACTTATTTTTGACACCCTCGGGATGAACATTTGAAGCTACAGCATCCAGGGAGAGAAGATGGCTTGAATGTTTCTGGTTCTTTTGTTCATCAGTCTTAATTCCAAGTTCTTGAGCTCTCAGTCTGAATCACACAAAAGGGAAAATAATGACCCACCCTGTCCAGTGTTTGAACTGCTCATTGAACCAAAAGAAAAATCAGAGCTAGGATATTCTATCGGGTAAACATAAGCTGGAGCAGTTTTACTGCAGCCGTTAAGGCAATTTAAAGAAAAGAACTCTTTGCACTACATTTAGGAAGACAGATTAATTATGACATGCTTAGAAACCATTAATATGTGTGGATGCCTATCAAGTAATTATTCAAACCCACACATTCACAAGAAAAATAGGAAGATTCTTGCTAGAAATTTACATATACAAATTTGAAAATTTCATTTCTAAACTCTGCTGTGATTTATACACCCACATTTTGATAATTTGAATTATGTATTAAACACATACTTTAAAAATACTTGTCATTATAATATGCTTTACACAACAATGTGTTATATTTCTTGCTGGGAATTCATTGTTAATATATATTTATAGGACACATTCAAATGTATTACGAAATGTAGATGCATTTATTGGTAACAAATGAAATTAATGAAGCATCTGTGAATGAGATTTTAATTTACTGTTACCTGAAACTTAATAAAACCTTAAAGCCTGATTTATAAATTCATCAAGATGCAAAAAATGAGGGGTTTTATTAATGATAGGAGAGAAGGAAAATTAACATTTTTCTACTTTTCTCCTAGCACAAAGCACAGTTTACTAAAGACTTCAATATGAATATGACATTGCAGTGACCTACAAAATAAAAGCAGTCAGAATCTAGCGTAGACAACCTACAAGCAAAATTGTGTGTGTGTGTGTGTGTGTGTGTGTGTGCGCGCGCGTGCGTATGTAATTTCATATATATGAAATTGACTGTGATAGCTTCAAGGCAGCACATGGAGGTGAGACAAAAGAAAGATTATCAGAGAATAAAAACAAAGAGCACAAAGAATGTTAATTGCAGTATTATTTAAAACACCATATTATAAAATCTCAATGAATCCTAATGAATCAGAGGATTTATTTGAGCCTCACAATGGCTAAGTACTTCTTAAAATGAAATCAAGAGAGATTAGAAAAAAGAAAAAAAGAAAAAGGAAAGGGTCCATCTTGAGCTTCAAAATCAGGAAATGAAGCACTGGCTGTAAGGTCAGTGGAGAACTTGCAAATTCATTCTGATTTCACCAACATATTTAACTCTCTCCAAAGCTGGGTCTTTGTTTCATAGTCAAGTCATTAGGCCCCACCCTTGGCAGTATTTTCTTAGCCCCTAGCTCTGTGTTCTGTTCTTTATTTCCTTTTCTGCCACATAGAAATGGAGACTTAATAAAAGCATATTTTATTTCCAATCTGCTATTTCGTGGCTCTTGCCCTGATAATCATTACTTTTCTTTATTGCAAAACAATTTCTTTTTTAAAGGCATGCATCTTGAATGACCATATTTATGTGCTGGCTGTTCCCTAAATGACAGCAAACTTCCCTTTAGCAGCTTCAGCTCTTCTCTGTGGGCTGGGGACAAGGATGGATTGAATGATTGATGGGCTTCATTGGTGAAAGAGGCTCCTGGCTTGACACCCTGAGGCCAGAGCTGCACAGCCTAAGCAAAGTGGAGAGTTGATAAATTACTCAAATATTTTTGCCCAAGTTATTCTTGAAGCCCCACAACCCTAAATAGACCTGAGAACAGAGAGAAAATGCTGAGATGATTCCAAAGAACCCAAATCAAGTTCCTCTGAAGCAGAATAATGTCTTCCTTTACAATTTCCTATGGAAAATACTTGTGGTCACTATCAGTAGACTCAGGGTCAAGTCTTTACTGTGAACACCCTGTAACCTCTCTTGGTACTTTAGTTCCCTCACTCATAAAATGTGAATTAACTCTTTCATTTAATCACTGCCTAATACATGACAAGTGTGTTGTCCTGCCCCCATGAATGAATGAATGTGTTACTGAGTAAAATTCAGAGAGATTTAATGATTTGTCCCAAGATGGTGTAGGTAGCAAGTGGCCGAGCCAGCATTCCAACCCTTTTGGGGGTTTCCAGTACAGAAGCCTGCCTCTCCAGGAGGATTTGATCTGAGGGATATTGCACTAAAAGGTTGAAACTGACAAGAACAAGACTGTCTACCCAGGGCATTGTATTCCCTTCTCTGAATTTTTGCTTTTTTTGCAATTCCTGGAACAATTCCTGTTTTACACTGTCTGTAAACATAAAAGTTAAACTTTTTTTTCAGTTTATTTGTCTTTGTGCACCCTTAGCTGGCCCAGTGAAATCTTATTTCTCTTATCCCTGCTGCTTTCTTGAGCTCCTCTTACCAAAGGGTTTGATGCAGATGAACACAAAAGGGACAGACAAAATACAAACCGAACCACATCTCAAGGATTACTCATAGAAGATGGAAGTCACATCAAGTCACCCTGGAGTTAGATTTTACTCGTCTATAATTTTTATTCTTATGTAACTAAAGACAGTCATGGGCTTGGAACCCAGCTTCAGAGTAGCCAGGAGTTTCTAGATTTTTGTTCACCCTTGGCCATACCCTTGCTTTGTGAATCAGGTAGTAGTTTCTCTCTTTTTTACAACATATGATGAATCTCAAAACAAGAACACTACAAATACTACTGTGAATAGCTTTCTCCTTGTACTCCATTGGCAAGGCTTAAGCCTCAAGCATTTGACATTGCATGGCATTGTATTAACCAGAGAGAACCTGGATCCTTATGTTGAAAACAAAGACTTCTCTATGTCACATACTTTATCACATCTAGTTAAGAATATACTCAAATCAACAAAAAAATCTGTAGTTCAGATTCCTGTGATTTTTTTTTTTTGGATTTCTATCCAGCTTATCAAATTTATTTCTGTCTCTGAGTTCCATACTTCTGTAAATGACCTCACTCTCCACCCCACACCCAGTACCCTTAGTCAGAAACCTAAGGGCCATCTTACCTTTACTGTATCCCACTGCCATTTTGGACCTCGGCATTGTCCTTCCACCTTTTATCCATATTGCTTCTCAAAGATCCTCATGGAGCCAGTTGTAGCCAGTTTCAGGCCTCCATGTTGACACAGAATGGTCTCTGTAAAATCTGTGATTTTTTTTCTTGCTTGTGTGCACACCTCCAGTGAACAGTTTACCTCCCTAGCCTCATTCTTGCCATTGCCAGTTGGTACTGTCCACTCCATAGCCAAGTCCCTGAAGGGGTCTCTAAGCATAACAATCTTTACTCATGTTATTTAATGAGTCTGGCACATCTTCCTTGCCCTTGTCCACCCAGGAAGGCCCTCTTTTTCTCTCCAGCAGCAGTTCATGTCATCTTGTCTGTTAAGTGGTGTTTGTTTGTTTAGCACATCAGATAAAACTACACATTTGATACCCCTCTCCAAACTCTGCCAGGGCACTTTTATCACCACATTGCACTTATTTGTCTGGGATTTGGTTTCTTCCATTCCGTTGTGATCTTCTTGGGGCATGAATCGTACCTCATCTTTGTATCTCTGGTGTCCAACACCAGGCTTGCTATTTAGAAAGTATCAAGTAAATATTTGTGGAATAAATAAACAGAAGCACAATTCATTTCCCCAATTTCCTGTCATCTACTTCAGAACAACCTTTTCAAATACTCTAGAAAATTATTTTCATTGTCTCAGATTTTGCAATAACTCAGACATCCTGTCTATAACACTTATTAATCATAATAGCTTTGAAATAATTTCTCTGTGCAAATACTCAGGGTCTCATCCATAACTAAGTGAAATACAGTCTAAAATAATCAATCATTATTTTCTAAACCAAAGACTCTGTAATTAAGGAGTCTATCAATGTGCCAACAACCTGTGGGTCTAGAAATTAATTTTTGTTTATTAAAGGACCTTAAAGATAATGTAATATGGGCCCATGGTGAAATGGATTAATAAATTGCTTGTCTCATTTCACTTGTTCTTTTCTATTTAAATTCTGTGGGAAAATAGGAAAATCTTACAGATACATTCCTTTAAAAATTTGACATGATGGAAACTTTTTTTTTCCTGAAGCCAGAAGACTCATCATTCCCACCATCATCCTGTTTACTTGTATTTGATTGTAAAATGCCTGGAAGGAGAAAGTGAACACCTAACCATTTAGATCAGGTGGTATAGATAGGTTATTTCGTTTAGTTTTCTACTGAGTTCATTCATTCAACAAACATATATCATGCACACATTGCTATCTCTCTTTTGGAAGTGATACAAGCTGAAGCCCAGAGAATGGGTCTGTATTGACCTTGGTCTTCACAATTAGTAATTGGCAGCATCAGGATCAGAACCCAAGTCTGTCTGACTCACGGGCCTATGTCCATTCTACCACAACTTTGGTTCATAAGCATTTGATTCCAAAGCCCTGGCTTTATTGTTTGAAGTATTTTCTTTAAAGTAGCTGATGGCAAGTTGAAGGAAAGCCCATAGAGGCCAACAATCTTCTTAAAAGATTCTCATGACCTGTAACTAAAGCATTCCTAAGCTGATACAGGACTTGGCGACCATCTCATCCAGCCCTTTCATTTGAAAGATGAATGAACATTGACTGTCTTCTGCAACCCATTCATTTACTTATTTATTCAACCAATATTCATGGAATATCTACTATGTGAGAAACAGTGTTGCCTTTAAGCCCTTATGGAGATCAAAATTTTGCTTAAGAGTAATTGAATGAGAAAAAGTTAAACAGAAGACCCTTAATTGTTATAAATGTGGGGCTTATTTGATGATACTGATATGTTAGGAAGCTCACTTTTTAGACCAATGGAAGATCCATTTATAACACATATTCACATCAGAAAACTATGCCTGTCCCAGAAAGAACAGAGAACTAAACTGTAACACAAGTTGGGAAGAATGAAAAGCATTCCATTTAGAGACGGGGAACAGCAGGTAATATACAGTTGTCATTCCCCATGAAGTCCACCCTGATTCACCCTGGATCAGGTGTTCCCTTGTACATGTCTATTAATAACCTGTATTTCTCTATGTTGAGGCATGTATCACTCCTTTATGGTTGTAAAGTAAAATACCTGTTGCCACTATGGCTTTCAAGCTTCCTGAGGTCAGGAACTATGATTTACTCATCACAGAACATCAAGAGCTTAGTATGTTCTCAGTACTCATTCGTTGACAAAATGGATGAAAGGATTAATCAGTGAAAACATTTGGCATACATTTTGGAGGGAAGTGAGTTTCCTTTCCAATATTAAGTTACACACAGTGAACATTAATGAGAACCATCACCTAAAGCCAGGGATGCTATGCGTAATGTTACCAGGGCTCTGAATAAGAGTGTGACCAGCTAAATGCAGATCAATGTGAAAAGGAACATAAGAGTAAATAGAATCAGATCAGCAGAACTTGGTCATCCCAAGAAAGTAAGTCCAGAAGCTTCACCAACATCTATTGGGGCTAATAAATGAATCATAATTATCAGAGCTAATAAATGAATTCTGTAAAGTTTCAAGATTCAAAATCAGTATATAAAAGTCTGTGGAATTTCTATACACCAGTAATGAAACATCAGAAAGAGAAATTAAGAAAACAATCCCATTTGCAATTGCATGAAAAAGAATGAAACCCCTAGGGACAAACTTAATCAAGAAGGTAAAAGACCTGTATGCTGAAAATTGATGCATTAATGAAAGAAATTGAATAAGATGGGTCAATATTGGAAAAATATTCCTTGCTCATGGATTGGAAGAGTTAGTATTGTTAAAATATCAAACTACCCAAAGTGATCTACAGATTGAATGTGATGCCAAATTTTCAGTGGCATACTTCACAGAATTAGAACAAATAATTCTAAAATTTGTATTCAGCTACAAAGAATCCCAAATAGCCAAAGCAATCTTGAGAAAGAACAAAGCTGGAAGTATCATGCTGCCTGATTTCAAACTATACTATAAAGGTATAGTAATCAAAACAGTACGGTATTGGTACAGAAAAAGACACATAGGTCAATGGAAGAGTTGAGAGCCTAGAAATAAACTCACACATAGATGTAAAAATAATCTATAACAAAAGAATCAATAACATACAATAGAGAAAGGACAATATCCTCAATAAATGTTGGGAAAATTGGACAGCCACATGCAAAACAATGAAACTAGCCTACCATTTTATACTATATACAAAAATCAAATCAAAATGAATTAAAGACTTGAATATAAGACCTCAAACCATAAAATTCATAGAAGAAAACCTAGATGGTAAATTCCTTCACATTGGTCTTAGTGATGTCTATATGGATCTGACTCCAAAAGCAATGGAAACAAAAGCAAAAATACATAGGACTACATCAAACTATAGTTTCTATACAGCAAAGGAAACCATCATTAAAATGAAACCATCATCACAGCAGCCTTGTGAATGGAAGAAGATATTTGCAAACCATATATCCAATAAGGTGTGAGTATTCAAAATATACAAAGAACTCACACAATTCAATGACAAACAACATGGTTAAAAAATGGGCAGAGGATCTGAATAGACATTTCAGACAGATGAAAACACATCTGCCAAGAGGCAGATGAAACGATTCTCAGCATCACTAATTATTAGGTAAATACAAATCAAATCCACAATGAAATGTAACCTAACACCTGTTAGAAAAGCTATTATCAAAAAAAATGAGAAATAGCATGTATTGGCAAGGATATGGGGAAAAGGAGACCCTCATACACTACTGGTGAGATTGTAAATTGGTGTAGCCACTATGGAAAATAGCATGGAGATTCCTCCAAAAATTAAAAATAGAAATACTATGTGACCTAGCTTTCCCACTTCTGGGTATTTATCCTAAGCATAAAAAAGCACCAATTTGAAAAGATAAATGCACCTATATGTTCATTGCAGCATTATTTATAGTAGCCAAGATTGGAAGCAGCCTGGATAGCCATCAATATATGAATGGATAAACAAGATATGGTGTATTTATGCAATGGAATATTACTCAGCCATAAAAGAGAATGAAATCTTGTCATTTGTGACAACATGGATGGACCTTGAGAGCATTAGGCTAAGTGAAATAAGGCAGATGGAGAAGGACACATATTAGAATTTCACTCATATGTGGAATCTAAAAACAAACAAACAAACAATAAAATCAAACTCATAGATACAGCAAAAAGACTATGGTTACCATAAGGCAAGGGGGTTGGAGGGTGGACAAAATGGTTGAAGGGGGTCAACTGTAAGGTGGTGGATGCTAACTAGAGTTGGTAGTGATCAGTTTGTAGTGCATGTAGATGTCAAATTATAAAGCTGTACACCTGAAAGTTATTTAAAAGAAGAAAGCCAGAAGAAACTTCAACTGATATAATTGCCCCATGACAATGTTGTTAACAGGGTGGAATAGTTCCCTAATGAATAGGGAATTAAAAGTTTGTATCAGGAACACAGTCAGCAACTCTTATGGGTGTTTCACATAATTGCACTTGAGATAATGATATAGTAAGCTGTATGTAGTTCTTATCTCAATAGTCTTTATCTGTCCAATCAATAAATACTTTTAAATTGTCTTCTACCAGTTAAACACTGGTATATAGCAGTGCTTAAGACTAATAGTTTAATCTTTGACTAAACATTTTATCGTTGTTGCACGCATATGCTAAAGGAATTTTTTCAGATCGTGGTGGGGATGGGTATATGTGTTATCAGGACCCCAGACCACAACTGGAGCTCAGATTGAACAAAACCAGTTAAGTCACCTTTTTTTTTTAGAACATTACCTTTGGAAAAAGCCAATATCTTGTCTGGATGTGCCAGATGTTACCATTTCTCATTTAATCACATCATTTCTCCCTTTGACAGCCAGATTTATCTTCTAAAGCTCATTTGCATTTTAAAATCAAGGTTGTATTTCTGATTATAAAAGTGAGATATGTGGGAGGTAGGTGGATGATGCGCTAAAGGGATGATGGGCATTAAGGAGGGCACTTGTTGCAATCAGCAATGGGTGTTATATGTAAATGATGAAACACTAAATTCTGTTCCTGAAACCAATACTACACTATATGCTAACTAACTTGAATTTAAATAAAATCTTGGAAAGAAAAAAACATGGGATATGTTCACTATAGAAAATTTTAAAAGTTTAGAAAACTTCATGTCAAGGAGAAAATCATTGTTTACATGTTGTTGTATATCCAGGGTTATCCTATTTTTTAAAAAATGTAACAAACATCAATAAAGACCTTAGTATCCTTTTATTAATTACTATGCTATACCTCTTTTACATGTAAACATCATTCTTTTTTTTTTAATGTTTCCTTATTTTGGAGAGAGAGAGAGAAGTGAGAGCACAGAGGAGGGGTAGAGATAGAGGGTAAGAGAGAATCCTAAGCAGGCTCCATGCTGTCAGCACAGAGCCCGACACGGGGCTCCATCTCACGAACTGAACTGTGAGATCATGACCTGAGCTGATATCAAGAGTCAGACACTTAAGTGGCTGAGCCACCCAGATGCCCCTCACCTTTGTATTTCTAAATAATATGTTCTTGCTTAACTTGTCTCTTTTTCATCTTTAATACCACCTGTTGACTTCCTAGTGTGAAGACAAGACCCACTTCTTTTATTTCCAGTTTCCATTGTCAAATATTCCATTTCCCTCTCCCTCTCTGCACATTCCTAAACAAGCTTTATATATTTCCCTTTGCCTCCCCCACTCCATCCACCCATCCCTGCTCTCTTCCCTCCCTCCATCCATCCACCCATCCATCCATCTGTCTGTCCATCTATTAATGTATCTATTTTCCCTTTCTTTTGATCTGGTCAGTCTTCCCAGTAAAGAACCCTCATATCCTCTACAATCCTAAAATTACTCACTAGAATTATAGAAGCCAAACAAGGAAAGGGGGTTTGAGGTGGAGTCTCACCTTTCAGTCTATAGACTTTCACTTAATCTCTTTCCTTTTTGGTATGTTATCTCATTTAAATATTCATCTGCACTTTGTGGCCTGAGGCTGGCATTTCTAGTTCACTTTCTCTAAGTATTAACCTACTTTGTTGGACTGAAGTTGGGGAGTGGTGGTTACCTAGTCCCATAGAGTGGAAGAGGTTACCTGGGAATCTGAGCAACTTCATAAAGACATTTAAGAAGCTCTCCTATGGTCTGTCTTGCAACTCGTGCTGTCTTCTGAGATAGCTACTGCATCCAGTTTTGGAGCCCACTCATACATTCTCAGATGCAGAGCGGCTTGCCTCCCTTCGCTCCCCTAGCTATCTGCATTCTAGTGAGTCTTCACTCTTGCATCTGCTTTCTGTCTTCCAAATCTGTTTCCTTTTTTTTTCCTTTTATTATTTCTTCCTTTGTTCTCCTTGTTCTTTTATGCTTTTGCCTTTATTTAAGCTTCACTGTGATTTTAGTGAAGTGTTAAGGATCAGAGACAAACTGATGTGTTCAGCCTGCCATGTTCAGCAGGCAGGTGTTGTTCCATTTCATAGAGGAGGCAATTGAGGCGATTAAAGAGTTGGTAGCATACTTAAAGTCATGGGGTCGATGAATTAACTTGTGAAGGAGATGCTGTTCCCAAGGGACTAGCTGACTCTGGCTTTAAACCTGGGTCTCCAATATTGCAGTGTTTTCCCATTTCCCTTGGAACTAACCAAGCCACAGCCCTTTATTTATTAGTCTATTCTAAACTCTGGAGTCTGAGGAAAGATATATGTGATTTCTACACCTTCATTCTCACCCCTCAAATGTATCCTTAATTTATCTCCTTGAAATCCAGATAAATAAAATATTGTATATGAGTGAGGTAATGGCTTCAGGCCAGAGCTCCCTGTGATCCTACTACAAATCTTGGGTGGGTTGTTTCCATAAAGTGTCCCTGCCCATACCTCAAAAATACATATAAGCCATCATTAATCTCTCAACTTATGAGTTGTGTTATCATCTCAGATTGATGCATAAATTTTTTAGTAAGTGTGCATGAAGACAGAGACCACCTGGGTGACCTTTCATGGTTTATTTCTCCCATGAAAATATTTTTGCAAAGATTATTTTCTTCCTATCTTGTGGCACATTGTTGTTATGTGAACCATAGTGAGTGCTTAAAAATAAGTTAATGAAAAAAATGAGTTAATGCTGATTGTCAGAATCAGGAGGGATCATACTGATTACTGAGTTTGCATTTGTGCATTCTTTGGTTAATCTTTCCTTTTCACTTTGCTTCCCTCCCCCAACATCTTATTATAATTTTTTTAAGTATACAGCATAGTTGAAAGCATTTTATAGTCAGCACCCACATACTTACCACCTAATTTCTGCCATGAACATTTTACTTGTTTTTTAAATCCTGTATCTACCCATCTATCCATCATCAGTCTCTTTTTTTACACATTTTCAAGTAAATGGCAGACACCTGTATACCTTCCCAACTACTTCAGTATGCACATAACTAACTAGAGTTTAATATTTATTTAAATTATTTTTTCATGTAAAAACTTATATACAATGAAATGCAAAAACCTGAAGTGTACATTCACTGAAATTTTACAAATGCATTTCTTTCTTGGCCTTTTATTTTCTCTTGTGGTCTCTGCATTTATTTAATTCAATAGATGTTTGTCAAATACATCCTTTGTGCCAAACATTAATAATAGCATGTATTAATATGATATATGCTAGACAGAGAAGAATACTGATTCTCACAGTGGAAATCTGGGAGTTAAGCAATGGGGAGAGAAATGTTACAGAAAGCATTTGTCACTGAAGAAGGCTATGAACAAAAGTACAAAGAATGAAAAAAAAACCAGTGTTTGGGGAAAAATGAGTTGTTTTTATAACTTGAGCCCAGTGAGAGTTTGTGTGTGTGGCAACAGAAAGGGTAAGAAATGTAGTTGTTTTAAAATCCAAAATTCAAAACTATGCATATGAAACAAATTGGCAATAAATGATGTGCTTACTGCTACAGCACTGAGCTGAGCAGAAGATCTGGGCTTCCTCAGCTGGTCATTCCTGAACTAAAAATGACACTTTGACAACTCATATTTCAACCTGTTTTATTTCATTGGTAAACTGCTAAAATTCACCTTTCGTAGGTGTCTGATATCTGTCTGACTACACATGGCTTCCAAAATGTCTTAATATAAATGTGTTTGGGGAAAACAACTGAGTGATTATTCTAAATGTGAAAAGATCACTACATAAAATGCTTTGTTACTTAAATTGAACTATAAATGTATTTACTACAAACTGAGGGAAAAGGGGAGATGTGAAAATTCAAGAGCAAAACTTAAAATAGTCAGAGAAAGGAAATAAACTGCCTTTGGATTTGTGGATTTATTACTTTGGATGTGATAGGGTGCAAATCTTGTCATCATTCATTCATTGACCCAACATGCCCTGATGACAGATTCCTAATAGGGCTGCTGTGTGTGGCCCTAAGTAGGGCACTATCCTGTTAGCTCTCTGACTTCTCTGTGTGAGTTCAGGATCTCATTTCAGGCAACCTGTTCTTTCTGCATTATAACTTCATCTATCCTGAATGGTTTGTTAAAATGCAAACCTTTTTATTCTTTCATTTATTTTAAAATAATGAGCATTTACTGTATACCTGCTGTCAACACATCTTACACCTTCTATAGTAATGAATACCATGTTGCACTGTTATTAAATATGTAAAAAAAAAAAGGAAAACAAATTTCTGAAGGGAAGAACTGAGTTTAGGCCAATTTTCTTT
This sequence comes from Acinonyx jubatus, assembly GCF_027475565.1. Lineage (NCBI taxonomy): Eukaryota > Metazoa > Chordata > Mammalia > Carnivora > Felidae > Acinonyx > Acinonyx jubatus. The sequence goes on along the minus strand of NC_069396.1, from coordinate 20,720,340 downwards.
AATCTTGAAGTCATACACATTCCCCACCCAGAATATGTGATCAACGAGTTTTCCTTACTTTGAGTTCCATTATTTAAGGCAGAGAGTATTAAATTGGTTCAGAGAACAAGGTAGATTTTTGAAAGACAGAGTAGTATAGGGGAATTACTTTGTATCAAGAAGGATGGATGGGATTTGCATTAAATCAGAGCAGGTAGGAAATCAGAGGGAGAGAACTGTATATGCAGAGAAACAGATGTACCTGAGCATCATATGCTTGAGATCAGCAGGATTGATCCCCTTTGGTACTGGTGTACCTCATTTTTTAAAAATTTGTTAATGTTTATTTATTTTTGAGAGAGAGAGAGAGAGAGGGAGGGAGGGAGAGAGAGGACAAGCAGGGGAGGGGCAGAGAAAGAGGGAGACACAGAATCCGAAGCAGGCTCCAGGCTCCATGCTGTCAGCACAGAGCCCTACGTGGGGCTCGAACTCATGAACCACGAGATTGTGACCTGAGTCAAAACCCACCATTTAACCAAACTGAGCCACCCAGGAACCCCCTGATGTACCTTATTTTACTTTCTTCTCCTCTTTTCAACCAAAGTTCCAGTTTTAATCTCATTCTTTCTCCTCGATACTGCAAAAGAAGGAAGAGAGGGAGGAATTCAAGAGAACTGGCCAGAGAGCCCTGTTTTTCATCAAATGCAGGTATCCTACAGTATCTGATAGTAGAGATTTCCTGCAAAATCTTCCATAAGCCAAAATGGCATAAAGCAAGGGAGTAATTACCATTAATTTATATGGAAAAATTTTAGCATTACCAGACCCCAAAAATAACTGGTCTTAGGCTTTTCTGATACCTTAAGACACAGCTTGATAACGGATGCACAAAATAAATTGAGATAAGGCACAGGTGCTCACAGACACAGTTCAAAGCTCTGGTGGCTTGATGCTGAGATGCTGAGTGTGGTTCCTGGGGAAGGAACTTGGCAGTGAAGCTTGGGGTGTGCTTCCTCCATAATGGTTCACTGCAAAACAAATGCTGAACACCATTTTCAATTTTCTTTCTTGGTGAAAGTGAAAATCCTCTTCGAATTTCTTTCAGTTACCAAAAACAGATACTAACGTAGGCCTCTCATAAAACTAATGTGACATAAAGTACACTGTCAAAAGGTGGGGGGGTACCTGTTCATCCATCCACTCATCCATAAATCCATCCATTTTCCCCATCACATTGTTTATTCATGAAGTCATCCTTATATGATTTAATCTATTTTAATCAATCCATTAAAAAGGGCAATGATACCTAATTCAGAAAAAAAGCAATGTTTTATAGCCAAAATGTGAATTGAAAATTGGAAAATAAAATTAGCCAGACAATGAAAGATTGGGAAAAAGGTTATAGGCCAGCCAGTAAATGATTCTACCTATGGCAAGGACAATGAGCATATTGAAGGATTTGTAAATAGGTATAATAATTAGTGCCAGATCATTCTCTTCACAGTGAGAAGGATAAGATTTCCAAACACTCTGTAAGACATCGCTGCCAGAGCAGAGCTTGCCTACATCTTCATCAGGCATTACTGATTTCCAGACCCCAAGTTTTACCTGGGAACAGAATCCATCATTATGTGGGTCATTCAGACCCTCTTTTATGAATAAAGAGCCTATTACCTAGCTACTGAATGTTCCACTGGCAGATAGTTCTCAGCGGTAGGTCCTCTTTGGGAAGTGTCTCCGCTGAAGATAACTGCCTTGCCCAACTGGAGCAACCTGTAACCAGTGTTCAGTTGACACAGTGTTATAAAGGTCTGTCTCTCCACTCCAGCTTTCAGGTTTCAGAGCCCATCATGAAGTCATTGAAATCCTCTGTTGAGACTGTCGTGCGCTTGACTTCTCCATCTATCCAATTCTGCTTCCTCTCCTATCCTTCCACTGATGATCCCAAGAGTGCTCCATAACATTCGTGCAACGTCAGTCTCCATCTTACGGAATGAAACCTGCAATAGAAATGAAACAGATAGGTGGGTTATCCAAGGGAAGCTCAGACAGATGCACGTTATCTGTTGAGAAACCATGGTCCCATCCTGCCCATGTAGGAAGTGATTCATGATTCTCTGAGGTCGGTCTAGTGTAAGGCACGCTAGCAAAAAGCTTCACTAACAGCTGAGCCACAGCCAGAAGCCCGGACAATCAGCATATCAAGGTCTAGGTGAGCCTTCTGCATTGCTTTATCTAGTGTCTTCAGTTTACTGATGAGGAAACTAAAGTCTGTAGGAAATCCACTGATAAGGCAAGAAAATATATCCTGTCATTGGTTTTATGGGTTTTCAAAGTATCTTTTTGTTTCATGTGGAGTCAGTAGGCAACTCTTACTCCTAGGATCGCAGGAACAAGGGGGAGTCTGAGAATAAGGGCTTGAGTAACACTAGGGTCTTCATGGCTTCATCAGTAGGAGATTAGCAAAGGCAGTTCTCCCTGTTTGGTATCTTAGGCTGGGTGATATAGGAAGTTATATAAATTTTTTCACGTATTTAAGGCTTATTCTATAACATATACTGTGATCTGCTACCTATCCATGTATTCCTGTCCCAATGCATCATCCTTCCACTCGCTTCTACATCTCCTAGATATGAATATGGGCAATGACTTGAATTCCCATGAATCTCTTCTTGCTACCACACTCTTTCCCATCTTTTTTTCTCTACACCTATGTTATTAACAGCTCTTTAGGTTATTTTGTACAATTTGTTAAAAGATTAAACAAGATAAAGATGAAGAGTAGGATCTAGGGATTCCAATCTAGAGCTTGTGACACCAGTAAATAAATGTGTAAACCAAACCACACATATAACTAAGTAGTTGGGAAAGGGAGGATTTGATTTAAAAAAAGAAAAAAGAAATACTGCAATTTTACATATGCAGATGGACATAGAAGGTGAGACATATTGTAAATCATTTAAAATTTTTAAATTTCAGGTTAAAAATTATAAACTTATTTCAGTGTCCAAAGGGAGCCAATAAATGTTTCTGAAGATCATGAAAATCTGGTGGTGGTGGTGTGAAATATTAGAGATGGGAAAGATTGGAGGTGAAAAGCCAGCTAAGGAGACTGTTGCTGGTGTTTAGGAAAGAATCCATGGGTAACCACAGAGGAAATAGAAAGAGGAAATGATATTAGAGGTGGTGGAAAGATTGAGTTTAAAGGAGGTGAAATGGTGCTGTGAAAAGCAGATAGAGGTTTGTGACATAGGTCCGTTATTTTTGTTTGATATGAATTTAACATCTAAATCACATTTTCCTTAAGGGATGGATGTATATGACCTAATTCATATGGGAAGTACTGCTACTGTGCAAATTCTAGTTCTACTACTATGATTTGGAGAGGGGAGCAGTAGTGGTCTAGAACCACCTCGACATGTCTCACTTAGATGAATAGGTTGATGGAAGGGCCTTTTCCTGAAATGAGAAAACTGAGAAGACTAGAATCTTAGCTCAGGCCACTATAACAAAATTCCATGACAGTCTTAAACAACAGACATTCATTTCTCACAGTTCTGGAGTCTGGGGAGTCCATGATCAAGGTGCCAGTTGATTCTGTTCTTGGTGAGGTTCCTTTTCTGGCTCAAAGATGGCTGCTTTCTTGCTGTGTCCTCACATGGCAGAGAGTGAGAGCTCTGGTCTGTCTTCCTCTTCTTATAAGCATGCTAATCTCATCATGGAGATCCCACCCTCATGACCTCATCTAAACCTAAATACTTCCCAAAGGCCCCACTTCTAAGTACCATCACATTGGGGGTTAGAGTTTCAACATGGGAATTTTGGGGAGACACAAACATTCCATCTATAACAACCAGGATTGGGAAGTTACAATTCATCTTTGAACAAGTTGGTTTGGATGTTTTTTGATAGCACCAAAATGGAGATGCCTAATTGTTGATTGGATACATGAGTGGAAATTAGAGAAGGAACTTATCACTAACGAGACAAATTTGGAAGATTCCCCCATGATGATAAATGAAACCATGAAAACTGACACAGAGAGGGAGCTAGCAGAATAAAAAGATGTGCCTCCTGAATACTGAATCTTATGAAACAATAAAGATTTTAGTTTGGGAAACAGGATGGGAGGTTGCAAGGAAGAAATATAATGAGCCTTTAGAGAGACTTTAATGGAACAGATAACATGAATCATGAAGAAGCACAGAGGTCATGGAAAGAATGCTTAAAAAGTATGATGTGTAAGTGTACTGGGTGATATAGGGGTGTTGGGGATATATACTGCATAGCAAAATTTCTAAAAGTGGTCTCATATGGAACACCAGCCTCATGAATTAGCTCCATGAAAGAAAGCTTACATGGAAAGATACTTAGGCAATTGCTTCCAGCTCTGACATTCTTAGAGACTCATGAAGTAAATCACCTTATTAAAGGCTCTCAGAAATTTAGCAGTAGAGCATGTTGTTTTACTCAACATTTTAGAAATATATTAGAATAACAGACTCAGTTACCCATTTTCCTACTCAAATATCTTTAATCAAATTAGTGTCTTCAGGACAGAGTTTGGTGAATATGTGCCACATGTTCAAATCCCTCTGGAAGACAGAGAATAGACCAATGCATTGCCAGAGATCTCAAGGAAAATAATTAGAATGAATTGGTAGTAGGGAAATGAGATGGTAAGTGATAGAATTAAAGAGAGAGAGAAGTATGAGAGACAAATGTAAGCTTTTTTTTTTTTATGGGAGGAAAAAATGGAGATCATTTGTAGGGATACTATGCTCAAGGGAACTTTTATGGTTTACTTTTTATTTACGAAATAATCATGTACTCACAAGAAGAATATATGGGAAGTTCCCATATATCCTTTTCCCAATTTCCCCCAACGGTGGAATCTTGTGTAATTATGTACAGTATCAACACTAGGAATCTGTCATTGGTACAATTCACAGGATTTTCCTAATTATATATGCACTCCGTTGTGTATGTACATAGTTATATACAATTTTATCATGTGTGTAGGTTTGTGTAACCACCACCAACACAATCAAATCAAGATACAGAATTTTTCCACCATCATATAGCTTCTTTGCTTTATCTCTTTGTAGCTACATCCATCCATCTCCCACCCCTATCCTAAAGCCTGGCAACTAATCTTTTCTCCATCTCTATAATTTTGTTATTTCAAGAATGTTGTATAAATGGAATTATATAGTGTGTGCCATTTTGACATTGGCTTTTTTTCACTCAGCATAATTCCCCTGAGATGCCTCGTAGTTGTGATGTGTGTCAGTAGCTCTTACTTTTTTGTTGTTGAATCGTATTTAGGGGAAAGATGTACCATGGTGTCTCTAACCATTCACCTGTTGAAGAACATTTAGATTGTTTATAGGTTTTCCCTATTATGAATAAAGCTTCTATGAACATTCATGTCCAGAGTTTTGTATGAACATGTTTTCATTTCTCTACGATAAATACCAGAGTGCAATTGCTGGGTTATATAATAGTTACATATTTAATTTTATAGGTAACTGCCAAACTGTTTTCCAGAGTGGTGGTACTCTGTTATATTCCTACTAACAATATATGAGTGATTCATTTGCCCTTCATTGTTGTCAGCATTGGTACTTTCTCTATTTTTTATTTTTGTCATTATGATGGGTGTGTAATGATATCTCATTGTGGCTTTAATTTGCATTTCCCTAATAGCTAATAATGTCAAACATCTTTTCATGTACTTATTCACCATCAGCATATCCTCTTTGGTGAAATATCTTCATGTCTTTTGTGCATTTTCTAACTGAATTGTTTTTGTTACTTTTTTTTCTCTTGAGTTTCAAGAATTCTCTTTATATTCTAAAAATTAATCCTTTGCAAGAAATGTGGTTTCATTTGCAAATATTTCCCCCCAGTAGCTTATCTCTTCATACTTTTATCAGGGTCTTTGAAGGGCAAATTTTAAAAATCTTGATGTAGTCCAATTTATTGTATTTCTTTTTAGGGCTTATGCTTTTAGTGTCAAGTGTTAACATTTTCTTAAATCTAGCTATAGATCCTGATGATTTTATTCTGTATTTATTTTTTTCTAAAAGTTTATAGTTTTACATTATTCATGTGTGATTTGTTTTGAGTTCATTTGCATACAAGTTGTAAGTTTTGCGTCAAGGGTTTTTGTTTGCTTGTGTGTTTTTGGTTTGCCTATGGATGTACAGTTGCTCCAGTACCATTTTTTGAAAAGGCTATTCTTTTGTGCCTTTGTCAAAAATCCATTGGGTAGTGGTGCCTGGGTGGCTCAGTCAGTTGAACGTCTGACTCCTGACTCTTGATTTCGGCTCAGATCATGATCTGAGGTTTGTGGGATTGAGCCTTGTATCAGGCTCTGAACTGAGCGTGGAGCCTACTTAAGATTTTCTCTTTCTCTCTCTCTCTGTCTGTCCCTCTACCCCACTCGTGTGCTCTCCCTCTCTCTAAAATAAAAACAAAACATCATTTGGGTATATTTATAGAGGGTCTATATTTGGGTTCTCTCTTCTGTTCCATTGCTTTGTCTTTTCCTTTGCCCATATCACACTGTCTTAATTACTGTGGCCATATAATAACCCTTAAAATTAGATAGGGTAATAACTTTATTCTTCTTTTTGAAAATTGTTTTACCTGTGTTAAGTCATTTGCATTTCCATATAAATTTTAGAGTAAGTTTTTCCATGTCTCTATCTACAAAAAAAAAATAGATCTTTGTGGGATTTTGTTTGGAATTGCATTAAACCTATAGATAAATTTTGGAAGAATTGATGTCTTTGTTGGTTCTTCAAAGGAGTGTTTTTAAATATTCTGTTTTGAATTGGAAAATCTGTGGATTTAGCATAAGGGATTTAAAAAAATGAATGTGTGTGGTTGAAGGTGGAATCATTGAGGAAACAGACTTGAGGATGAGGGCTCAGATAGAATGGCTCACCTGCAAACCTCAGACCCCAAAGTGATGTAAAATGGGAGACAGAGAACCCCAGGGAATTTCCCGACCAGCAGTGAGAAGGAAAAAGCCATGCCTCTGACTTTGAAGCCAGTGCTCTAGATCCAAAGAGAGATGAAACTCCTTCTGGAGAACCACATCCAGTTCTCACCTCCAATCCAATGAGAAGAGGAGATGAGAATTATTCTGGGAACCCATGTGGACCATGCTCTGCAGTGAAGAAGGGGCAGCCCCTCTGAGAGACAGAATGTTACAGAGAGAGAGGGAAATATCTGGGAAGCTTGTTGCTGAGTAATATAAGTTTGGGTGTGGCCTCAGGGGCTGTTCAGGGGTCCTTCTCTTCTAATATTTTGCCTGAAGCCTCTGTGAGGCAAGAGATCAGTCTTCCATCTTTGGGTCTCACCTGCTGCCTGTCTTTACTGCCTGAGTTCATGCTCCCTAATGCTGAGTAATCACACATTTGGCATGACGTCACACTTGTAGCCATTGTTCCTAAGTAGTGGCCCCCATCTATACTCACCTGGCTTTGCCCTACGCAAGCTGCTTAGTTTGTTGGCTCAACTACTGATATCTGGATAAGAGTAGCATACTGAAGAATTCTGCAGGCATAGCAGAAATAACAATAGTGGGAAACTGATTCAACCTAAGTGTAGACTTTCTGGTGAGAACTCTTACTGTTTGTTTGTTTGTTTGTTTTTTCATTTATACCTGCTGCTTTATTTACATCAAAGTCATAACCCTCCAACCCCCATCCTCAGTTATAGATTGCAATCTTCTGGTATCTGATTTTTCCCTGAGAAGTTTTTAAGCTTGATGCCACGAACTGTTCCTCCTCCTTCTGATATTCTGGTTTGTTGTTGTTGTTGTTGTTGTTGTTGTTGTTGTTTAATGAGAAGTAAATCATAGCTTTTATGGCCTTAAATGTCTCTGTATATAAAGTAACCTTACTATGAGCAGCCCCAGTGTGAACAGACTAAGCTGAGTTTTGAAGTAAGGCACTCTGGTATATAAATCACGGGTAAACCACTTCACACCTTTATAACCTTTGTCACTCTCTCTGAGACTCTGTTTTGTCATTTGTAAAGTGCAAACAAAAAAACCTGCTTCATGGTATTGTTGATGGGGTTCAGTGAGCCGGTGTGATGGAAGTATTCTAAAATCAGAGTGCACAACAGTGTGAGTGTTCTGGAAAGCACAGCATTGAATGCTTTAAAATGGTGAATTGCATGTTATGTGAATTTTATCTTAGTTAAAAAGAAAAGTTTTATAAAAGTGCGTAATGCGATACCACACACTTGGAATGTATCCAGTAGGTCCCATTCCCTTCTCATCAGGTAGAAAGTTGCAGCTCCTGACAGAAATCTTGGGACCTTTTGCTTTGCACCAAATGAGAGTCGCTTAAAAGCAAGTTTTGAGACTCATAAGAGGACCAGTAGGGAAGTAAATGGGAGTAGAGTGGGAAAGATTTTTCCATGTCTGACCATCATCCCAACAGCCAGCCCCTCTCACAGGCCAAGGGTCTAGAGGCATCTTTGGCTTGGATTTTCCCTGTCCTTTGTTCCCTCCCAGACTTGTTCCTGTCCTTAGGGTTCTTCCTCAGAGAGGGAAGGATAAGGGCAACAGAGCAGGGCAGACTATGGCTTTCAGACTTTGGTCTCCTAAGAGCTCCAGAAGCAGCTGGAAGTTTTCATGTGGATGGTGATTGTTCACACTTAAATCCATAAAAAATAAAATAAAACTAAAGCGTGGGAGAGGAAGGGTCAGTGAAAATAAACATCTTTTCTGGAAGACATCCCACAGCTGCAGGCTGATGCAGCGCAGGGCCGAAGTTGGGGTTCTCCCAAAATGCATAGCTGTGGTCAGGAGAGAGAAAAGCAAACTCCTACCCGTATGTCCCCACCCTTTCGTGGTGGCCACAATCCAGAAATTAAAGAGGAATTTCCTTAGTATTCAAATTTGTCAAAGGAACTCCTTTCAAAGATGGGAGGTTACCAAAGCAAGTTTGGTTTGGCCATGGAAATTGGAATCAGACAATATGTTGGGGTTTGGGGCCAGGAAGGTGTGTGTCTGAATATAGGTTCTACCACGTACTGATGACCCTGGTGAGATCACATGACCTCCCAAATCTTTAATGTCCCAGCCTCTGAAATGGGGTCATTATGTTTTAGCTTGATGTTTTCTTGAGAATATGAAAGATTCTGAATGTGAAGAATGTAGTCACATCTGCCCCCATATCCAGCCCGCTGATATTGTTGCCATAAGTTCAATCCTTTGACTTCCAGTCATCTTTTGGCCCTCTGTATCAAGGGGATGTTCACAGTATGGCAAACTTATTTCCAATTGATGTTTATAGGTATTATTAGCCAAGACAGAGAAAGAGACATCTGATATCTGGCAGGAAATCAGATAAAAATACTTGCCATTTAAAGTTTGCAAATAAACCTCTGTGGAATAATAACCATGATAATAATAATTAGGTTATTGTCAGTAAGAAGGTGGTACTTCACAATGCTTGTCATACTGCCCAGAGCTTTCATTTTCAAAGAGAAATTGTCAGAATAAATTTGCCAATAGTTATTATAATGTACTTAAAACTAAGCCAGCCCCCACCTCAGTGATTTCATCAACAGCTCCCTTGAATATATTTCTGTGCTTCACCTTGAAAAGACAGATGGGATCCAAAGATTAAACTACAGGCTGTAGTCACCTTCAGTGATACCCATCCTGAATTGAGGACAATAGTCCAGACTCAGCATTACTCTAGAAATAGAAATCTCCCCACTGCAAAAGTGAAGACAAATTGATCTTTGATATCCAGGAAACCTGAAGAAGAACCCCAAAGCTTAGAAGAGGTAAAAGCAAAACAGCTGTGTGTAAGAACTGCCAAGCTGAGAGGTTGAGGAGGCAGGAAGTGGTGAGGAATCATGGCAGGGAGCTAGTGAGCCCAGGTGAGATCCTTAGGGATATATTCGTGAAAATCCAGTTCTGCTGGAGTGAGTCCTTTTAGAAGGTCTCTGTCCCAGACATCAGGGCTCACAGACTAACACTCTGAGCCTGATATTGGACTCAGAGCATCAATATAAATGTCCCCTTTCATGTCTCTACCCTCTAATGAGGGCTTAATGGCATCAGGCAATTAGGTGATGAGAACAAACACCATGTGCCCTGTTGGGGGTGCAGAGACGTGCCTTATGAATCTGCTACTGCCTTCCGAGGTAAATGAAGTTAACAATTTGATGTGTGTTCTTCGAGATCTGTGGTACAGTCTAAAATGTAAAAGAACTATGAAAGGCATTAAAATTCCTAGGGTTTCATCATGCCTCTTTACTAACAGAAAGACCTTGGGCAAATGACTTCACCTTCCTATATCCTAAGTTCCTTATCTATAATGTGGGGTAATACTGCAATTTCTTAGTGATTTTGTGAAAAGTCAGTGAATGAATTGATCAATCCAGGTGAAGAGCGAAGGAGGCATTCAGCAAAGTATATAGACACGGTGGCTATCTTCGCATGTAAGTATGCATATAACTCCATTATATTTAGCCACTTCATAAATTATATTTTAGGAAGAAGCATGGTTATCTAGCCAGTCTTATATTTATGGATATTGCCATTACTTCCATTTTTGTTTTTTTCAAGCAGTGCTAAAATACCCACTCATATCTTTATACCTTTACACATGTAATACACTTGTAATATCTGTCATCAACTTATCCTCTAAAGGTTCTTTGAGTCTTAGTGAGTGAGTGGAAGTTGTCTCATCCCACAAAGTCATGTTTGCAGGAGGAAGGACTGTCTTGAGGAAAGTTTTCTAGATCACAGAAACAACGTATAGTATTTAAAACATGGAGATATATGATAACAAAGGAAGGCTTCACCGTTTATGAGCCTTGGAATGAAGAAGATGAAGCAGGAAGGGTTGATGGGCCATGAAGAAATCAAGAATCTATACTTTATCCACTCCCAGTTGCTAATGACTGCTAAGCTCTTGAAGAGCTGTGCCTTATCAAGTGATATGGGTTCTGTAGGGTAGTAGCAGCTGCCCACTAGAGAAGGATTTCCCAAAACATAGAATACAAACCACTGATGATATTAAAGATGATTGTTCCTTGAGTATGACCACATGGCAGTAAGTATTCCAAGGTGTAAAAGTATATATTTTTCAGTATTCAGTCCCAACAGCTTTATTTGTTAATGTGTTTTTAACATCCATTAAAAGTTGCCATCCTCTCTTTAAACAACTGCATCAGGCTGAGTATATTCAGGAAGCTATAGTTTCTAACATTATTTTATAATTATTGTATTTCTTTTTACATGACCTTCCATTGGTAGCATTTGATACTGGTTTTTCTTGTATGAGAGAGGAATACATTTCCTTTACAAACAAATTAAGATATAATTCAATTTTAATATTGGAATTTTGAGAAACACCCAGCTAGTCTGGGAGAAGTGTGAGGGATGGATTGTGTGTAATTTCTCCTGTATATCAGCCAACCTTGATAACTGCAACTTTAGTTTTACCTTTAAAATCATTGAGTGTAGCCAACTCTATGCCTGGGTCTTATTCAGACAATTATAGAAATTAAATCAGCTTAAAGCACATAAGACTCAAGTTGGGGCGTGGAGCTTACCACATGAAAGGGATTGTTCTCAAACCCTCTCCCACCAGTGTTGCTGTGACAGTGACCAGAGCTTCAGATAAAGCCAGCCTTACTTCTGGCAATTTATTTTAGAAGCCATTCCTAGACTAAGATGAAAATAACCAGAGATGTTTGGATCATTAATATCCTAAATCCAATTTGGGGAATGGTTTACAAAATTCAAAGGGTTTCACCCAGCCTCAATAAAAAGGTTTGAAAATTCATGTTTGCCAGTGCCCTTTGGAAAATAAACCCAAGGATAGTTTATTGCAATGGCAGTGCACTCCCAGCACAAACATGTAGTGGATGCTTGAAATTTGGAGATCAAATCCAGATTTTCAGAAGCACATCTTTTTTGTATTCTGAGAGGGAAAAAGTAAGCCCAGAATTGGCCTGATTTGACTGGTTAATTTTTTTTCTGAATCCCATAAATGGAATGCATAGTTAGGAATTTTATGTTCACATAGTATTTATAGGTTATCTATGATTCCTTGAGATTTTGAAGAGTTATAGCCCTGTACTAGGCTTACTAAGATTTTTTTTTTTCTTTAAATGCCGTATAAGCTGAAATCTATCCTGGGAAACTGGTGGGTATTAGATATTTTTTTAGGTCATAAGTTAAAAGATTCCTAATAGTCACAGACATTCTATGTCTAGGAATGTTTGTTAATTTGAGCCCCCCCTCCCCTTCATGTGTATCTTTAATCTCCCTACCAGCTGTCTCCCATAAAAAGATATTTCTGTTTTTAGTTACAAATCTGTTTAGAGATAAAACTCACTCATAAATACACAACCACATGCAAAGATTTTTTTCTGCTGACAGTATAGAAATAACTCCAGATGAAAAATATTAAAGTTTGTTTAGAAATAGAAAATGCATTCTGCTTCCCTCAATGGAGGCCCATGTTTTGTAGATTTTCAGTGTCTTTTTGTGACTCTGAGTGAGCTTTTCTTGGAGAGCATAATCTTCTGTTAACTCTGTGATTTAGTTCTTCTTCAAACAGTCAAAAAATTGTTGGGTACATTCCTAACTGAGGAATTCACTCCTTGCAAAGGCAAGTATTGGTCACCTAAGGAAAAGAAAGAAAGCTAAGAAGTGGGTTCTGTGCATTGCCACAAATGTGCTTACTATTACTTGAAAGACTGATTCAACTCTTTGCTCTTGTTTGCTTGTGGGTTACGTTCTCATAAGCGGGTGAGAGCTTATGTATTCTTATTTGTTCCTTTTCTTTTTCTTTCAAAATCTACTGTATCTGCCATATAGTATTGGATCAGTGCTCAGATATATTTTGATGCTAATTAAACTGTTAGCATCTTGTTATGGAAGAAATTGTGCAAAAGCGAAAATGTAGGTATTGCTACTTTCCCAGTGATTTAGAGCTTGGGACTCTCCCCCACATATTCATCACCAATTAACTCTGTTAAAGGGACCGTTACAGTTCTTTTGTCTACTGGATTGGTTATTGTCTTAGCAAACCTGCCATAACCATGCCCTACCTCCTGTGGAAGCTCATTCAGTAACAACTGATACAATTTATGGCGACCATTCATTGAACAAGGAGAAATAAAAACAGATTGTTGCCTGTACTACATCAACCATGTAACATAAATAGTCATAGCTCCATTTTATGGATGAGAACATTGAGGCTAGGGGAATTTAAATTACTCGGGTTCATAAGACAGACTATAGGCCTATTTGTCACCAAATCATCAGATATTCCATGACACGAGGTTGCATCCTCCAAACAGAAGGATGGAAGGAGTAACTTCAAGTGACTTCTTGTATATTTCAAACTGTGTGGTGCTTATTTTACTAGCTTTCTCTCATCCTATCCTCACTGAAGTCTGATGAAGTCAGTATAAGTAGCCCCATTTAGAGTCAAGAAAACAAAGGCTGAGAAAATTATCTAAATTATCTAGGACATAGAACCAGCTCATGGTTATATGCTGCAGAGAACTCAACACTTTGGGTAATGGTTGAATTTTTCTTTAAAAAGCCCAGTCATTGGGGTGCCTGGGTGGCTCAGTCAGACGACCATCCAACTCTTGATTTTGGTTCAGGTCATGATCTCACAGTTGTGAGATCAAGCCCCACCTCAGGAGATTCTCTTCTCTTTCCCTCTGCCCCTCTCCCACCCACCTCAGAAATTAAGTAAGTAAGTAAGTAAATAAATAAATAAATAATTCCCAGGTATAGGAGAAGCCAGGTTTATCTATCCCAGTTTATGGGATTATTTCATCGAGCTCAATTCTTTTCCTAGTATTCAAAGACGCAACATGACCTAAAGCATTAAGCCTGGTTTTAAAATATTTGCATACGGACTTCTTGCTGTAGATTCAAATCAACAACTTCCTTCCAAATTACAGCAGTTGCTTGCTGTCAGAAGGCCACCTTGGGTGTGATGGTAGCTGCTGCAGAGGTCATGCTTTCTCCATTACCCCAATAATGTTCTGTCTTCCAATCTGCTCATCTTACAAACTGTAAAACCAAGACCCTGGAGGGAAAGGCATTTGTTTAGAGGTTCCCTCCTGATAATTTCCTTATCCACCAGGATATACTAAGTCAACAAATGAAAAAGCTCACATTTCCCGCATTTTTTCCCACATCCAGTCAATTTTTCTTTAGGATCATTTCCTCAATTTAATGAATGTTTTTTATCCTCGCTGTGATTTCTCTGTTTAAATGGTGTGTGTGTGTGTGTGTGTGTGTGTGTGTGTGTGTGTGTGTGTGGTTAGGGGGTGGTTAAGGTGTTTACATAAGAATAAAAATATATGTCTATAAAATTTTAAAATCTGGATCACTTCAACAACTACTTCAAAACATCCTAACTGGTGTTTTGTTTACTTGAGTCTACATTATCTTTTCTCCACCCTCACAGAGTCTGCCAGAGTGAGAGTGGCATTTCATAAATATAATCTGATTGTGCCAACACCTCCATGTCTATCCTACACGTTCCAGTTTCTTGTGGCTTAGGAGAGGAAGAAGAACCCTAGAACCAGGAAGGCTCTCTAGTGTCTGTTCCCAGCATCCCTGCCTGACCTTATTCTCCATCACCACCCTTTGAACTGCAAAGGCTCCAGCCACACTGAATTTCTGCATGCTTTCCACATACCCCAAAGTTGCTCCTGCAACTTTGCACATGCCATTCCCTCTCCTTGAATGCTCTTGCAGGGGCAGAATCATCTCAAAACTACGTCTCCTGATGCCCAGTGAGTGTTGCTTAACTATGGTGGTCCAATCAATATTAAAAATGGAAGAGTCTGTTAAAAAATGCTCTGTGTGTGCTAATCAGAGTTGGGGGCAGCCCAGGACCATTTGCCATTTCCAGAGTTAGATGCTGCAAGTGAAAAATGAGCTGACAAACTTAAAACTCTTTGCAGAAACCACTGGGGAGAGAATCTGGCAGCTGAGCAAGCCAGGCTAATACCTGAATTATAAGATGTTCCTGAGCACCCTTCAGTGTAGGTCTCCGCCACAAACAAAAGCCCCTGAGGTGGGCCCCAGGTGGGTGCCTTGCCCCGCTGCCACCTGACTGTGAGCAATAGGCAGCCTGATCCTTTTTGGCCTCGTCATCCACTAGGCCCTGGGGAATCACTTTTTTCTATTTTAGTATTTTAAAAAGCATCCATTGGGTCTGTCTCGAGACATTAGAGGGAATGAGAACAAAGGCTGGTAGCCAGACTTTGCCTCAAATCTGCTTTGCTTCACAAATGAAAATTCCTGTGACATCACTTTGTGGTAGTTTGTCAAGCTTTGGGTTTATGAAAATAATAGCTGATTAAGCTATTCACCATGTTGTCTTGGAAAACAACAAAAATAACATTTATTACACTTCATAATCTGGGCACTTTACATATATTATCTTATTTACCCTTCATCTTTTAAAAAACACATTTAGTGTTTCCAGTTGAGGAGACCAGTGTTTAGAAATGGTTTGTATAATTTAATCAAGTCAGCCATTGGTATAGGCAGGGTTTGAACCCAGGTTACTGTGCTCCACATTCCCACTACATGAATCTTTGTGCTTCCATTGTAGTTTACTGTAACAAATTTACAGCCTGAAAACTTTAGCCTTGCAGATCAGGGAGGCCGGAATATGAGCTTTAAGATGATCGTAGATGTAATTCTGGCTATCCCAGGTGGCCTGGGAAGCTTGTCTGAGGTTCGGGTTTCTCATCTAAGCTGGCTTGTAAAGCAGAGGATTCCACTCTTTAATGGAACCCAATCAAAATAACCTCACCTGACTTGCCAGGGAGTAAAATCTTAAACACACTGGTGAGGTCCAATATTTTTCAAAGGCTTGGCAAGAGAAACAATATTCTTGGAATATGGCCTGGAGTTTATAGAGTCCACCTCTTCCTCTAAGGACTCTAAATCAACTCTGTATTAAGCCAGACCATCCACCATCAGCAGTGTACATGCAGAGTATCATATTCTGTCCAACTGTCACCACCATGAGGTGCTCTGGAAGTCTTCCCCTGGCTCCCTCTGGGAAGTGAGTGAAGGGCAGGAACCGAGACTCTAATGACAGAGTTTGTAGTTGGGATGATGTCAGTGCATGCTATGTTACTTTTAGCTGACCAGGGTGTTTGGGTTGCATGCAATTCCCACCCCAGTTTGAGAATCAGAGATGGTTGTGATAATTCTGAACATTTGATTTCCTTGAAAACTTAAGGGTAATGGGAATGAAGACTGTGAATTGCATAATTGATGTGTTGTTGGATTTTTTTCACATTGTGGCTGGAAAGTTAGAGATAAATGTGAGGTCAACATTAGCAAGTGTATGGAATCTTATTCCATTAAAAGTAAATGGATTTCCTCTGTCTCAAGTAGTATGTTAGGATCTAAGGATAATTGAATGCACAAAAACCAAACATGGCTCCCACTCTCATGGAGCTTGGAGTCTAGAGGAGGAGAAAGATGTTAATCCACAAATCACACTCATGAATGAATAATTATCAATTGAGGTAAGTGTTGTACGGGAAAGGAGTCAGGTTCTGTGGGGGCATAAGAGAAGAACATCTGGTTTGCACTAAGGGCTTTCCTGTGGAAATGACACATAAATTAACAGGGAAATTAGGATGTTGAGGATGGTGGTGGGATAGGGCTTGTGCAGTGAGATTAATGGTGGGAAAAAACTGCATGTGCAGAGGGCTTGTCCCCAAAGCAAGTATGGTTCACTTGGAATACTGGGTGAAGGACATTGTAGTAGGAGCTTACAGAGTTAGGAGACAGTGCTGCTAAACAGACCTAAAGAAGAAGAAAGAAGCCAGAACCACATGGCCTTGTACATCAGGGGAAAGTTTGTCTTCATGCAAAGAGTGAAGATTATCATGCCCATAAGAGCAGTGGGTCTCAAAGTGTGGTCCCCGACCAGCAGCATCAGCATCACCTGGAAATGTGTGGGGAAGGCCAGTCCTCAGGCTCCACCCCAGAACTACTGAATGAAAAACTCAGGTGGAGGAGCCCAGTAGTCTGAGTTTTAATAAGCCCTCCAGGAGATTCCAGTGCATCTGGTGCTGGAGGAGTACGGCAAGAGCACAAATCTGAGGCAGGGAAATGGGTGTGGTGCATTGATGGGGAGACGCAGAGATGGCATGATGAAATCAGCAATAGGAAAAGACTAAAGTGACTGAGTGTGCCTGGTGGGGGGGGGGGGTCCTGGGAGCCTCCAGGATGCCTGGGGAAAGTGGATCCTGATAGGGATTCATTGCATGGATGTGCCCTGTCTCTCTTTGTTTCATTGTCTTCACCTACTTCTAAATGTATGTTTCTTTTATATATTGCATTAAATGTAAACTTCTCTTAATCTGTTTGGAGTAAGCAGAAGATATATAATGCATATATGTATTTTTAGTTGTTAAAGGGAGGTTATGCATTGGTGAATTATCCTCTCCCACTTGAGGACAGCAGCCCTGGCCATGGGGTCACTATAAGGGCAGGCTAGGAAGACAATGGTCACTTACTGGCTTTGCAAAACTTTTCTTCCTCCCAAATCCAAGCTGCATGACAATAAAACATGCCACAGTCCTGCCAAACTAAATTATTAAATAAAAGTAAATGACATGAAACTGCAGTTTTTAAAAATGAATTAATTCCCAGTTTATTTCTGCTCTGGTTGATTTTAATGCGGTGGGCTTTTTCCTTGTTTTTAACCAGAATTCAGGACATAAAATGCTTTGAATCCAGCAGATTTCAGAAAATAAAACAACCAATGATGGGGAAGAAGATAAAGGGAGCCTAGTGCATTGAGAGTGCTGTAGGTGTGGATGAGGCAGGGCCTTCAAACTGGTTGTATTGAGGACACCTGTCTACACACTGATCCCTCAGCCCTGTCTCCAGATTTGTGACTTTGCTGTCGTATCAGGTATCGGTTTTCTTCAAACCCCTCCATCAGGTGGTTCTCATGTCGGTCCATGGTTAAGAAAACCTGTAGTAACTGATATTTTGGAAAAGGGTGGGGCACAGAAATCTCTAAACATGCAATGTAGTCTGCCCTGTAATGTCTTTACAGAATTGTCTGCTCAGCCACTGGCCTGGCACAGTTAGCATTCCAGAGGCAAAGTCTTGAACCTGAAATCAAAGATCTAGCTTCAATATTGAGCTATTAAACTATCCACCTTAGAATGCCGTGTGTCATGTCTAGTGCCTCTTTAGGGCCATCCAGAAGTACATTTTCATAAATGATTGGTTGGTGCTTCTCAGGGAGGTTTATGTGTATCTGAGTCATCTAGGAATAGTTACTGAAGAAGTAAGAACCCCAGACCTACAGAATCAGAATTTTGGTAATGGAAACTTTGAGTGTATTCTACAAGCGATCCTCATATACTTTAAAACCTTAGAACGATTACTGCAGTCGCCTGTGCCTTCATTCATTCAACAGTATTTATTAAGCACCCATTATGTGTCAAGAACTGTGCTAGGTACTAGACATATAGTCATGGCTCAGAGAGCCTTGGTTCCTGTCTTCACAGACTCTTCAATATATTCTTTTGCCACTTTCTTCTTTCCCACTTTCACAATCTGGATGTAGATATATATGATTTGACTAATTTTTATTAGCTTTTGCACCCTTCATATACTGGTTGGAACCTTAGGTTTCATGGAGTTTCTGTCGTATTAAAAATGTAACCGCATCATTCACCAAGTCCCAAGTGATTGGGTCTGTCAAATGTCTATTCAGTCACTCCTTCACTTATTCACTCGCTTAGTTTTTCACTTATTTATTAACCCATTCATCTGTCTATCCACCCATCCGTCAGTGGTAGCAAAGCCTTCATAATAAGATAAAATCATACCTTATTTGATTTCTTTCCAGTCAATGAAGTAAATGAAATAAAGTGTATTTTCCTTATTGTGAGGCTATACTGGATCTGTTTGCATAGAATCTATAGCTCTTGGATCTCATGTTACTTGACAACTCTAGGATCACATCCCAGGGACAGAGATGCAAACCCCAAGATGCCTGTTTATTTTGGATAGAGTGTTGTCGTGGGGCCATGATGGGAACATGCTGCTGAGAGCATCCGTTTCTGGGAAGACACAAGGCTTGCCTGCCATCTCCAGCGTGATTGACTTGCTCTTGCTTAATGATGATTCCACCATTCCTAACAACCCGTACCCTGCCCAGCTCTGCTAAGAATGTCAATTTCCCTGAAAACAAGGCTCAGGTTTTATTGCCACTTATGTCTCCTAACTCTTTCCATTAATGGTATTGGTCCTAATGAGGATTAAACGGTCTGACTCCTGGCAACGAGAACTGTAAGAACCTTAATGGCGCTGCAGCCATTTCATGCATGTCTTAGTTGCTAATGTTGCCATTTTTGTGATTGAGACACTTTTGCAATGTACAGTGTGTGGGGGGCTTTACCGCAGTGAGCTTTCCAGAGAGAGAGAGAGAGAGAGAGAGCTCACACATACTTATACTAGGTATTTCATAGTTCACAGAGAATTTTACATTCATGATCTAATTCACAACAGCCGAGGGAGGAAAGTGGAACAAAGTCAGAGGGGCAGGGAGAGGGGGCATATGTTTCTCACATGGCATGTGATTTTTGAAGGTTGCACAAGAAAGAGAAAAGAGAAATGGTAAAGCAGACAATCCAGCTCACCTGAATCCAGGCAGAGTGCTTTTGCCAGCCTGGTCATTCATAGTGTGCTCCCAGCCTGGCAGCAATAACATCATTGGGGAGCTTGTGTGAAATGCAGAATCTTCACTCTCACTTCAGATCTGCTGAATTAGAATCTACATTTTAACTAACACGATCTGTAGGCCCGGCTCATGTATGTGCGAATGTGAGAGGCATGGTGTTTGGCATATACTACTGTTTCCTACTGTCTGCCCTTGAGATGACCACATTGCTGATACTCACCTTTGGAAAATCAGTGAAAAAAAAGAAAAAAGAAAAACAAAAAGCCTTTATCTAATCTTTAAGAATAACTCCTATGTAGAAGATGTTTTTTATAACTAGTGATGTTTTAAAACGCTTTAATGTACAATAATAGAGATTGAGTAAATTATGGTACCTCCATATGTTTTTTTGCTGTAACTGCAATCTTTTGAATAAAAGCTTTTTAATAACAAGGGTAAATGCATTTATATATATAATTGAAGAGTAGATTATATAAGTACATACAAATAAATAGGAAAAACATGAAGTAAATATGAAATGATTTTAGTCATTGTTCTTTTTATACGTAAACTTTTCATTTTAGAACAGCTTTAGATGTAACCGAAAATTGGCGCAGATAGTATTGAGGGTTCCTGTGGACCCCACACCCAGTTTTCCTTAATATGAACATCTTGCTTTAGTATGGTACATTTGTGAGCATTAATGAAGCAATATTGACACATTGCTATTAACTAAGGTCCATGTTTTACTCAGATTTCCTTATTTGCCTAATGCCTTTTATGTATCCCAGAATCACCTAGGATACCATATTATATTTAGTTGTTTCTCCTTAGGCTCCTCTTGGCTGTGACAGTTTCTCAGCATTTCCTTGTTTCTGATGACCTTGATATTTTGGGGAAGTACTGTTCAGACACTTTCTCAAATGCCGCTCAATTGAGAACTTTCTGATGTCTTCCTCATGATGAGACTGGAGTCATGTGTTTGGGGAGGAAAACTACAAACATAAAATACTGGTTTCATCCCATCATATCAAGACCATATACATGCTCTCAAGATAACATCACTGTGGATGTTAATTTTGGTCACCTAGCTGAGAGAGTGTTTGTCAGGTTTCTGTGCTGTAAGGTTATTATTCTTTATTCCCTCCTTTCCATTCTGTAGCCTTTAGATGGAAGATTCTGTACTCAGTTCTAGAGTTATTTAGTTCACCATGCTTTTTTCCCACCCCCTTGGGTGTGACTATTTCATCCGTTTTCTAAAATGCTTAGATTCTTTTATCACATGATGCATTTCATTCTGGGATCCTGTGTACTCCTAAGCGGTATTTTTAAAATTTACATATGTTAAGGTTCACTCTGTGCTGTAAAGTCCTCTTGGTTTTGACAAATGCATCTGGTCATATATCTGCCAGTTTAGTCTTGTACAGAAGAATTGCATCACTGTAAAAACATCCTGTTCTTCACACACTCAACCCTACCCCTTCCACCCACTCCCTTGGCAAACACTGATTTTAACTGTCTATATAGTTTTCCTTTTTAAAGAATTATATAATTGGATTCATACAGCATATAGCCCTTTCAGACTGTCTTCTTTCACCAAGTAACATGTATTTATTAGATTCATCTATGTATTTTTGTGGCTTAATAGTTCATTTCCTTTTAATGTTGAATGATACTACAGTTTATTTACCAGAGTTTATTTTTCACTTACCTATTAAAGGACGTATTAGTTTTTGGGAAGCCACATACATGATAGTTCCTATTAATTTATTTTTTATGGGAGAATAGACCATAGTTTCTTATATCTTTGCATGCGTCCGTTTTTTGGTTGAAACCAGACATTTTGAATAATATAATGTGGAAACTCTAGAAATCAGATACTCTGCCTCCCCGTGGTTTGTTGTAGCTGCTTCTTGTGGGTGGTTGTGTTTTTGTCTAGCGACTTTCTACACCACCTTTATTAACTCTGTATTATTTGTCATGTGTGGCCGCTAAAATCTGTATTCCATTTGCTTGCCAGTCAGCCAGTGTTTTGACAGTTTCCTTAAGCACAGAAACCAAAAAGGAGGAAGAGGAGGAGGAGGAGGAGGAGGAGGAGGAGGAGGAGGAGGAGGAAGAGGAGGAGGAGGAGGAGGAGGAGGAGGAGGAGGAGGAGGAGGAGAAAGATACATTCCCAGACTTTGCAGAGTGATACTGTTGAGGTACTCCCATTACTTAGAAGGTCCTTGCTGTTCTGCCCCAATCTTCACTCCCTGCTCATGCAGAGCCTCAAGGTCAGGTAGAGGTGAAAATGCAGGGTGTACTGGGCTTTTTTTTTTTTTGAACTTTTGTCTGGCCTGCACATGTGCTTGGCCTTCTCCACTTTCTGATGTAGGAGTTTTTCAAAGCCCTTCCTCTCTAATGCATTGTCTTTCCCAGCCTCTTCCTCCCCAGGAATTCTGGTTTCTGCTACCTTCCAGAAACCAGTCTTGCATTCTTATTTTTTCTAGTCATGACAAGCCCAGTTCGTCCTCCATGCCACTGCACCTTGTCTAAGGGCCATGGTTCCTTTCATGGCCAGAATTATTCATAATGCCTTCTACCCTTTCCCATTTTCCAGACCTAGTAGGAGTTGACAGGTAACACATTTATTACAACACAGACCTTCTCATGCATCTGTTTTAGTGCCACAAAAGTTCGAATGGAAAAATAAAACCTGAGGAGATTATGGAACAAGTAGTATCTCTTCTGTTAGTTTAACTTTTAGATAAGTCCCCACCCTGTGTAGACTTTTCCAACTTGGGGATAGAATTGTATGCACATGTGTGATATGTTACCTGATCATTGGGAGGCGATTGAGACACCCACCACCACCAGTTCTGTGTTGTACTCCAAACCCTACTTCTACCAACTCCCATTAGCATCTGAGCAACTTGTTACCCACTCTCCCTGTGCATCTCTTACTCTCTCCACCTCCATTGCAGCTCTGCCTTCCCCACTATCTGGTAGTGACCATAGAAGGAGACGGCCTCAGGGTCTGCAGTCAGGGTCTTACTGACCTTTTTCTTGCTTGCATTTGTGTTGCCTTGAGTCACTGTTTTAGTACTGAGGTACTCCAGCCATCTTTTTTTCCACATCACAGATGCTCCTGCCAGCTCTTATGCCATCCATCCCCAAGGCCATTGTGTTCACAAATGTTGGCATCTTAGCTTACCCAGTTGCCTCTGCCAACACTATCTTTAATGCCATGGCCTTTCTGTCTCAGAGATGGTAGTGAGTTTTCAATTTCAACCTTTGGAGAAAAATGACAGCATAACCCCAAGAAGGACACTCCAGATTCCTATCGTTTCTTTCTCTCCTTTTCATCTTCTTGGCTAGTAAAGACAGCTTGGATCTCCATTTTTTCATTACCTCTTAGGGGCATTTATATTGTCCCCTGACTGGCCTGAGATTAGGAATGGGGTAAGAAATGAGTTACTTGAGTTTCCTTTTATGTAGTAGACTGAATCTCATTCTTTTTTTTATTCCTACCTTGCTTAAAAGTGGGAACTTGTTCAACCTCAAGTAGATTGCAGGCAAATGCTCAATTACTTTTCTTTCCATGGATCATGTGCCACTACTTTTTCCTCTTTTCTATTTTTTAAGTTTATTTATTTATTTTTGAGAGAGAGAGGAGATTGAGTGGAGAAGGAACAGAGAGAGAGGAGGGAGAGAATCCCAAGCAGGCTCTACACTGTCAGCATAGAGCCTGACATGGGATTTGACCCCATGAACCATGAGATCATGATCTGAGCCAAAATCAAGAGCCAGACAATTAACTGAGTGAGCCACCAAGGTGCCCCCCCCCCTTTTTTTTCCTCTTGAAGGCAAGCCCTCTGACAGAGCAGAAGTCATCCTGGACCCTTGGCTTTGGCTTCTGAAGACAGGTACAGATTTCTCTGCATGGACAAATTATTCCTGAATTGCTGGACTAGAATGGTTCTCCTAGCAATGAATGCACTTTTCCTGTGATATCTTTATGTTCACCATGCTTTCCAATATGTACTCCACATGGCAGTTAGAGTGATCTTTGTAAAATGTCACATCACATCGCTCCCTTATTTAAACCCCTCCATGAGATTCTCTTTTACTTCAAGGAAAAACTAAAGTTTTCCTCATGACCTACAAAGTCCTGCATAGTTTTGCCCCATTAACTCTTTGAAATGACCTCCTCCTATTCTTACATATGTTCCCTTGGCCATTCTAAGCATGCCCTTACATTTGGTGTTTACTTCCTCCAGAAACACTCTTCTCCTGTTTATCCAGTAGCTCATTCCTTGACTTCCTTTTGGTATTTGCTCAGATGTTCCCTTAATAGGAAAGGCATCTACCTTTCATTACCACTCTGAATAAAATAGGGACCACATTGTTTCTTTCTTCATTTGAATGATGAGGTCAAATAACGTGTCTCTTTTGATCCCTGTAGGATCTTCAGAGTGTAGTGCATAGTATACACTCAGTGTACATTTGTTTAATGTATAAATGAATGGGCGAATGCAAGTATAAATGAATTAATGTGTGGCTACATGAATGGTCCCCTCCACCTGGCTCAGTACTCGATGGACAGTGCTTCTGTCTTAACTCATTTCTGTACCTGCTAATATGTGAGGCAATAATGACGATTTGCTGAATGTCACATAGCAAGAGTCACCCAAACAGGGTTGGGGTGGGGGGAGAGCTACACCCATTGTTTTGCAGCTTAAGGCCTAGGGAATATCTTTCAGTATTAAAAAATAAAATGTGGTGTTTCGATACTCATATATGCTGAAATTAGAATCTTAACACTAAAGGTGCTGGCCAGATGTCCAGATAAGGTGTCTCTCTCTGGGCTATAGGCCTAGGCATAACCATCATGACTCAGGTCCTTGACACAGCATCATGGATTCAGAAACAATGTCAGGGAACTCAGAGGTAAATGACTATTTGGAAATTACTCACACTGACCACTGACCAAAATCACAGGAGATCAAAGTAGAATTCAGAGGTCAACATATTAATATACAAAAGTCTGTGTGCAGGTTGTACCTTGCAAATAATCAGAATATATGTATATATTAGTAATTTAAGTAATCTACATCATACTTTGCAATTATTACATTGTGAACAGCAACCACAGCAAAAAATGATATCTTGTGTCTCAAGGTGGGGGAGACACCTCTTGAGCTCTCCCTGGTGTTCAGAATATGGGTAGTGCTATATTTAGTGTCTCTTTCCCTGGAGAGTACTGAACCAATATTGACAAAGTGTTGTTCTCCCATTATTCTTCCTGGATTCAGAAATACCGTCCCCCCACCTTTTTTAAACATAAAATCATATAAATAGTACCATTGACCAAGCTACAGGATTCTTTTACATATTGCCAAGCCTTAACTGAATTTCTTTTTTTTTTTTTTTTTTTTTTTTTTTTTTTTTTTTACTATTTAAAAAGTTTCTTTAAGTTTATTTATTTTGAGAGAGAGTGAGAGCACAAGCTGGGGAGGGGCAGAGAGAAGAAGAGACAGAATCCCAAGCCATCAGCACAGAGCCTGATGCAGGGCTTGCACCCACAAACCGGGAGATTATGACCCGAACCCAGATCAAGAGCCAGATGCCTGGCCAACTGCACCACCCAGGTGCCCCTCCTTGACTGAATTTCTAAGCACATCTATTCTTGCCTTTGAATTGAGATAAATCTGTCATAAGGAAAACTACTGGAGATGACTAATCTCATGGATTTGGTGAATTGACATCTCAAGGAAAAACTGAGCTTCCTCTTTTAAGACCTTGATCCTTGACCACACATTGTCTAGTTACCTTGATTCTCTCCCTAAATCCATATTTCCTTGTAATGTCTACCAACTGACCCAATTATATTGCATTTCATGAATAGTTCCAGATGATATAACCATTTTACTATGCTCATTAACCACCATGATGATTTCAAGATCATGTCCTGGGTCCCCACTCAAAATAATGGTGTATACTCCTGCCCTTTAGAAGTTCTACTGCAGATGGTCATAATAGATTATATCCTGTAAAGGGATCAAGCAAAAATACACACAAAAATAACTTGAATGCTGGCCCTGAAACAGACCTACTTTCTTTGGGAAATTACTCTGCCAGGAAAATCCAGTGTTTCTTTTGGACCTTTGACAATAATAGTGCAGTGCATTTGGATGACACTTTGAATCAATTTACTTAATTGTTTGCACTTTCCTTAACTTACTTTTCCCCCTGCAAGGAAAACTGTGATCTATATATGACCAATGAGAAGCATCAATGTACAGTAGGGAAAAGAACATTTGAGTCAATAAGACCTGGGGATACACATATTGCATTGTCCTTTACTGATTGTTTGATCTTACTCAACTAAATCTTAGTTTCTACACCTTTAAAATGTAGCACAGAAGCATCCCTCTCACAGAGTTGTTGGAAGGATCAAGGGAGATGCTTAATGCACCTGGCCCAGTGCCTGGACCCTACTGGATTCTCCATAGATGCTATTTTTCTGGTCTCCTCCCCCTGTTTAGTGTGGAACACATATGTGGTAATGAGTGTCCCCCAAGTATATATCCATGGTTGCAAAATGACAAAGCGTTATGTTTACAGTGTACCCACTGCTCTAGAGTTCTGGTCACCAACATGTCACACATGCTGATTGCAGACCAGAAATCGGACCTCATTGCATCTCAGCGCCCCCAACAGTCCTTCACTCATATCTGTCCTGCAGTACCCAATGAATTCTCCCAGTCTCAGAGTTAGCTGCTTACCCCTCTGTCTTCCTCATGAGACTGCCTCTCCCCTGTCCTCCAGCTGGAGACCTGTGCTGTTTACTTCTGCCTCCTACACAGCCCACATTGTGATACCTGGAATAGCAGATGTTAATAAAGGGTATTTGGGGAGGACTGTGGCCAGAATTGGCCAGCTGTTGTACTGGCTGGCCATTACCAATTTGTCAGTATCTCAGCCTGACAGGTTTCTGATTCACAAACTTTTTCTGAATGCCAGAAACTATGAGTTAACTCATTTCATCCTGACACTAACCGTGGAAGGTAGATATTGCCCCTGATTTGCAGACAAGGAAACAAACTCCAAGACTTTACGTGGTTTACCCCCAGCCAGATCATTCTTATGGAGTAAGACTGGGATCAAGCCTGGTCAGTCTAGCCCCTGTGTACAAGTGGTCTTGACAGTGAGGTGTTACCATTGCATAAAGGCTACCGTGTATATAAGTATCTGCTTGTTGGCTGGCACTGTGCTCAGTTACATACATTATTTCCTCTTCAGATTTACTAGATTGTAAGATTCTAACAGGGCAGGGATCTTACGTCTGTCTGATTCTCTGCCGTATCCCTAGCACCTGACACATTGCCAGACGTGGAGTAGCTGCCAATAAATACGTGTGGAATTACTGAAACATTATGCATCATCTCTCTTAGATGCTATTATTATCTCCATTTATTATCTATTAGATAAATTACTGGACACTGAGAGAAGCTAGTAACTTACCCATGGCCACACAGTTGTAAATAGTAGATCTGATATTTTAAATGACATCTGTTTGACATTTAACCTCTCTGTTATCCTGCCTAAAGAAAGACAGGTAAGTATCTATGTGGAAAATAAATAAATAAATAAATAAATAAATAAATAATAAATTTCTTTAAAAGGTGGCATCTGCTCTTATTATGGCAACAAATTCTTTAGCAGACAAAAGAACTAATGGGTCATAAAACACTTCTCAGTCCTGGCCCCTCACCTTTCTTTGTTTGTATATTGCCACTTGCAAAATCATTAAGCCTGTGACTGTTCATGGGGTAATTCTGAGCATGTGACAATTGCCTCTGAGTCAAAAACTGTATCCTAACAGCTTAAATGTAACAATGGTAGGTTCTTTTCAAAGGGTACATTTTCCCTCACAGCTGCCAGCTCTGCTTTCTATACAAACCTAAAAATAATGATCTTTCCATTATGGGAGCACTAGTATTGTTGCTTTCCCTCTTAGCTTATATTAGTGCTTAAATTATACACTCCTAGTCTCCAGGGGTTTAAACTTGGCCGGGAAACTTTTCCCGAGGCCAAATAGTGGAGTTAGCTCTGAGCATGAGGCTTCTACTGCAGGCTCCTGCAGAGCCTGGGGCGGAATTACAGTACCAAAATTTGCTCCAGATATCATTGTTTGTCTGCGATAAAGGTCACTGATAGTCTTTGTAGGCAACCCCAACACACTTTACAATGGCAGACCCTGTCCTCTTTCTGTCTGCCCTACCCATTAAAACAAGGCACAAAGGGACCTTTGCTCTTTTGGCAAGGCTGCAAAAGAAATCTTTACACAAATGCTTGAATGCAGGAGTTATCATTAAAGATCACAGGTATCCTAGTGCTTTTTTACAAAAGCATGACAGCAACCTTGTTCTAGGAAGGTCTGATTCTTGGGGGAACAGGGGTGTTGAGGGCATTGGCCGTGGTGATCAGGTGAGATAACCAAGCTATAACGCAAAGGGTTATGGAGTGGAAGGTGAAAAAAAAGGAGGGGAATGTAGGGTAGTGGAGCAGGGGAGAGGGGAAAGAGGCACTTGTAGCTTAAGGGACAGGAGAAGTGTTGACGAGAGATACTTTGATAATCTAGAAAGTTGTCTCCAAGTGCTCTTGCTGCATAATTTTCAGGTCCTGTGATCTGAGAGCTAATATAGAGTAATAATCTTTTTTTCTGTAAAATTTACAGAGGAAAATAGTGGATTTCTTTTTTGTTGTTGTTCCCTTTCTTTTTTCTTTCTTTTTTTTTTAACTTAAATGTTTGCATCTGCTATTGCCTATCTACTGGCAGTATGGTATCATTGTGTTATTACGCATTTAGGAAGGAGCTGCTGAACATTTTGCCAGAGTGGAGTCTCCCAGTCTGCACACATGGATCTTCACTTTGATAGTCAGTTGAAGTCCCCTTAGCCTAACTCCCTGTCTATGATAATCTCTGGGTGAGTTCTTTAATTCAGACATAATAGAGATGAGAGGATTAGTGGAGAATGCTGGAACCATGCTCTGGAATGAGAACCCTACTGTAAAATACACTGATAAGTGGGGCATAATTATATACAACATGCTACAGATAGCATCCTGGGGGGTCCTAATTAAATTCTAATCCCTTTCTATCATGGAATTGCTTAAAACAGAAGTCTGAAGACCGATCTCCTTAGGTTGTCCATCTTCTGAGGATTCATTCCCTTCTGTATATTCCAGGTAGATCCTAGCCCATGTTAGTTGGTACTGCAAAGGTTGACTTCTTCAATCAACCTTTATTTTTAAGCCCTGTTTAAAGGCTTGTCTTAAACACCTATTTGTGAATTACGTTGCTGAAAAGTCTTTGCTTCTTTCTACCAGCTCTGCAGATGACACTGCCGCCCCCAAGTCATCTTGGGACATGTCTATTCTCCCTTGTTTCAGTCTTAAGGATTTCTTTCTCACATATGAGAACTCTGGATTCTCCTGTCTCTGGATTCTTCTTCCAGCAATAGCTCCAAACTTTAACTTAAATAGTGATTTTGAGGGGCGCCTGGGTGGCTCAGCTGGTTAAGTGTCTCACTTCGGCTTAGGTCATGATGTCATGGTTCGTGAGTTCGAGCTCCACATCCGTCTCTGT
Organism: Acinonyx jubatus; assembly: GCF_027475565.1. Lineage (NCBI taxonomy): Eukaryota > Metazoa > Chordata > Mammalia > Carnivora > Felidae > Acinonyx > Acinonyx jubatus. The sequence continues at coordinate 20,690,985 of NC_069396.1, read as the reverse complement.
CCTGACAGCTCAGAGCCTGGAGCCTGCTTCGGATTCTGTGTCTCCCTCTCTCTCTGCCTCTCTCCAGCTTGTACTCAGTCTCTCTCTCTCTCTCTCTCTCTCAAAAATAAATAAGACTTTTTTTTAAGAAAAGAGTGATTTTGATATTGGATACAAGCTGAAAAGATATCTCCCATTGGAAGCACATATGGACACATGAGATTCCAATGACACTTCAAAAACCCTTCCAAGTGCAAGGTCTCAAGATATTCTTGTTTAAATATTCCACATCCATTTTCCTGTGTCCTCTTTTAAAAATATCCAAATAAATACCCATCAAGAAACAAATATTAATGTAAAGATCCAGAAACTGTTAATTATGATTACTTTAGCAGCTTCCGACCCCCGCCCCACCCCCGACCACCCTTAATGAATGCATTGTAGGCAAAGAGCAGAAATCGTGGCTTCTTGCTGGGAATATTCCTAGTTCATGTGAAGACATAGCTATGTAATGTGTCTCAGTGTTCCACAAAGGTTGCCGTGAGTTCCAGACTTTCTACCTCTTGAGAAGCTTTTAGAATTATAGATTTATGTTCTATTTTATAAGACTGAGAATTACAAAATCTGAATTCTATTCCTGGGTATTCTGTTTACTTATTGTAAGACCGTATGTAAGCCCTCTGTTCTCACCTAATTTTCCCAAAACTGTGCCATGGAAGAGGCATGCTGGAAGGTAGCCTTCCAATTTTCCTGGTCATCATTTTATAGGATAAGCTGCTACCTCTGCTGTTACCATCACTGCTGTTATTACTATTATTAATATTCCTACCACTGCTACCATTATCACTGTTAGTGTTACCTTTGCTGCTGCTACTTGCATCAGTGCAGCTAACTCATATTCGCATACCGGTTTCACTTAGAAAGTCCCTATATGTTTTCTAGTTTAAAACTGCAAATCAGATGCAGCATGAGCCCTGAGGGAAGATGTGAACTTTTTCATAAATAAAAGACACTGCATTTTCTTATCAACAACATTTTTATTCCTCAATCAGCCATCACCTCAAGAAACTTTCCTTTGACTGAGTCAGCCCCTAAATTCCTACAGCTTTATTTCATCTTGATTAAAAATAAAGTTAATTTGATTCTGTTGGGTTTCTGTGTATCCAACAGTGAGAGAATTGACTCTGAAATCCTGGCTATGGCCACTCCAGCAAAATATCATGTCATTTTAAAATTTTGTTGTTTTACCAAATTCAAGTATTTTTACCTGGAAATTATTATATTTGAATATTTCCTCTGGGGGCCAGATATGATTGAAGTTATTTGCCATCTTGAGTATTAATGGAAATTTCCCCATGATTCCCCCCCATTCATCAGTGACAGATGACAGGCTTAGCTTGGTTTCCATGCTATTCTATTTCCCACAGTAGCCTATGCCCCAGTGTCATTAAGAAGTAAAATGACTCTCATTTATGTTGAGATCCAGATTTATTGAAAGGAAAAGTCTCGTGTATTAGGTGTTTTATTTAGGATCATATAATCATTTATCACCCCAGTGTATGAATTAATTAATTAATTTATTTTTTAGTTCAGTCATAGTACTTATGGAAGTCATTTACAAATGTCAATAACAATAATTAAATATATTTTTGGTTCTGATTTAGGGATGCTTTGGGCTCATGGAATCTCAAACAAATTTGTTAGCCTCATGGATGCCTGTTAACAACATGAAACAGGCCATGACCTTAACCCTGACTCAAAAGAGTACACTTTTCTAAAGTCCAAATCCTTTATCCCAGAGTAAAATTTGCAAAACATTTCTCTGATTTTGGCTCTCTTCCAACACATAGTGATTCTGATTTTGTGGCAAGAAGTTGGACTCTTCCTGAAATGGGTTGGAGAGGTATAATACAACCTTTATTCATAATCTGGAGATCTCAGTCCTCAGTGATATGATCTTCTTATTGTGATATAATTAATTCAGGAACCTTGTGGTATAAAGTACAGGCACTGACCTGTAAGCCCTGAAATACTTCCAGACAAATTCAAACATCCCTGACCCCTTGACACCCAAGGATAATGATGATGATTAAATCCCTGTTGTTGAAGGCACTTCCCACTAGCCAGCAATACTTGAACAAATAACTATTTCCATTGCATAATTCCTCCATATCAAAATGTGAAAAGACAAAGACAAACTATTCCAAGATGAAAGAAAATTGCAGTTACCATTGGTGATGCTTTCACCCATCAGGAAATGGAAGAAATGAAACAATATACCAGATCCTGACCTGACGATCAATAGGACAAAGAAATACTTGTCTGGGCAAGTTAGCCTGTGACCTCGCCTCACAGAGGTAAGAACCCAGGGTAATTTGCACCAATTACACAAATGTCTCCTCTATAAGCTTGCCTCCTCAAAAATCACCAATATCACAGGATCTTTGTGAGAAATGAGCATTGACAACTGCAAGGGATGGATGTCACATAAAAAATGTGGAAAAGTAACTTCTCCCTTGAACAATTACCATATTCAGGTCTGGCTGAAGACTATTATCACTACAGATGGAAGCAGCACTCCCTTTCTCCTTCTTGAGAAACAGCATCATGGTCTGGAATGACATCTGACCCATCGAGCTTTTACATTTGTGCACAAGGGAAGTTATGGCAGGAAGGCTTCGTCAATGGCCCATGGTGGATTGGAGAGAGGGAGTCCAGGGGGAGACAGTAAAATGAACCCATCCTACAGCTGTGAGCAAGCTCTGATTCTGGCAGGCTGTGGAGGGTTTCACAGAACATTTCAGAACTGAAACATGTGAACTGGATGTGAAAACCTGGAATTGTTTCTGTTCGATGGGTCACACGGGAAGGAATCTCTTGCACACGGTTTCTTCACATGTTAACCGGACACTAGAATCACATAAGGTTGACTGACATAGCTCTATGGTCTACTCCAGGACTCCACCTGAGGAGATGGGGGGTAAGGACCCTGATGTCCCCTAAGACCACACAGTGTGGTAATAGCAGATTTAGTTTTGGAGAAGGAAATTGGTTCAATGCTCTTGGTTCAGAGTCCTTCTGCTTGATTGTCTACAAAAGGGTTATGTTCTTTTTTTTTTTTTTAAGTTTATTTATTTTTCAAGGAGAGAGAGGAGAGAGGAGAGGGAGCCAGGGTGGGGCAGATACAGAGAGAGGGAGAGAGAGGATCCCAAGCAGGCTTTGTACTGTCAGCACAGAGCCTGACATGGGCCTCCATTCCACAGACCTAGAGATCTTGACCTGAGCCAAAATCAAGAGGTGGTCGCTAAACCAACTGAGCCACTCAGGCGCCCAGGGGTATATTCTTTCTTAATAAGTTCTGCCTCCTTCCCCTCCTTGGTGAACACTGTGATCCTGGCTCCCTTTGGTACTTTCCTGATACAAGAATCATTTTCTCTTAAATGCTTTTCTCTTTTAAAATGTCAGATAAGAATATTGAGATTCTGAGTCCCTAACATCTCTAGAGTCATATTTGGAGTTAATAACATGTGGACTAGTATAAAAGCATACATGCAAATACTAATAAGGCAATAGGGAATTAGGTAGCATTTTCCAGGTAGAAACCATGTGTGTGTGCATGTGTGTGTATGTGTGTGTGTAACTTACCTGACTGGTGTCAGGTCAAAGTGTGAACTTCACTGTGACTACATCTAAAAATACAATTCTTGAATCTCCCTCTTCCTCAGATCTCTTCCTCAGATCAGTGAATTATGCTGTCATTCTCCCACTTCCTCTGACCAAAAATCTATGAGTCATTCATCAGTTCTCTTTTGGATACCCTCTCATTCAAGTCTGTCAGGGAACCCTCTGAGCTCTGCCTCCCAAAATGTCCCCCAAAATCTGCTGTCCAGATCTTATCACCTCCCTCCTACCAATTTTTTTCCCAAGCCACTATTATCTCACATGGATTGCTGCAAAAAAATCCCACCTGACTGGCATCCCATCCATTCTTGCCTCTCTGCAGTCAACTGAGTCGATACCCAGCCAGTTCCTCCAAGAGAACTTCCTTGACTCCACTCTGTAAAATAGGGCCTTATCACTCTCTAGCTCCCTCACCCTTACTATCACCTGGCACTATTGATTGTTATCCCTACTGTCCATTAGAATGAATGTTCCTTGAAGGCAGACTTTATCCTTCTTATTCAAGATTGCATCCCTGGAACTTTTAATAGCCCTGATGCATAGTAGGTAGTCAATAAATATTAAACAAACAAATGCATAGATATGAACATTTTGGTTGGTGGCCACACTGAGAATTTAAATATTTTATTACCATCCATGCATATTTTATGACATATTTAATTTTTTAATCTATGCATTTTAGAAATGATATTATCATGACAATTAAAAGTAATCTGGTCGGAATGAACATTTTGCTTTTTAGATGTTGGCTAAATAGACTCTGGTGGTTAGAGTCACTTGAACTTCTCTTCAGAGTCATGCTTTTTGTTTTGTTTTGTTTTTTGTTTTTTTCTTTTTAGAAACTTACAGATCAGTGTGAAAACCTGAGTACTTTTGCATTTGAAATTATAAAAATGTTGATAATTTGCTCGCTTGCAACTAATATTTCCATGTTCTAAAATATACTATTTTTAATATCTTCTTCTTTGTGGCTGGGTGGGGAAGAAAAATCCAAGGAACTGGTTAGGAGACCAAGCTCTAAGACCATCTTCTAGAAACAGAGAATGTCTTTTCATCTCCCTGAACTCAGTTTCTCTGTTTTTAAACTGGGGACTCTGTGACAATGCCTTTCAGGAAACTTCTGTCTGTGTTATTTTGTATGTGGAATTTTTGGAGGAAAGTTTGCCTAGTCCTCATCAATGTCTGTCTCTAAAGGCCCATTTCTACCCTCTGCTCCTCAAATAGACCAATCAATTAATCCACCCATACATACATATATACATACATAGAGAGAGAGACTAAAAATAAAATCAGACAAAAAGAAAGCCATGCCACTGACCGGCTGTTGTCTCAGTTGCCTCAGTTACCCCAGGCCATGTCTCTGCTTCTCAAGAAGCACTGAGTGAGGGGCAAGGAGCTGCAGAGCCATGAGATTACCAGGGTTCTCTGAAGCAAGTCTGTCATTTCCAAAGTTGATATTCAGAGCAGGCTTGTCGACCTAGGAAGAGCTTCCTGTGTCTCTTGAGAATTCCTGGATTTTTTTCCCCATTTTTTCTCAGTCATTTCCTTAGCCATTGCCCCTGTTGACAGTAGTGATGCATATTTCAGCCTCTCTGTCCCTTGGCAAACACTACTCATGATTCCTAGCACTATACACAGAATCCCAGAGCTATCACATGCTCTGATAATTGTTTCCCAGATGAAATACCCCCTATACATCAGTATTTCTCCATGTACAGTCTTCAGCCCAACTGGGAAAGGATCACCTGAGCTGCTTTTAGAAATTCAGATTTCTGGCCCCCATCTCAGACCTACTGAGCCAGAATTTTTTGGTGCAGGTCCTTCCCTATTTAAGAAGTTGCCCCAGTGATTTTCATGGTCCCCTGTTTATTCCTGCCTTCCAAGCCATGGAAATCTCCCTATGTTCTCCTTGTAGTTCCTGGATTGGGGAAAGAAAGGAAAAGACCATTTATCTGTGTGTGTGTGTGTGTGTGTGTGTGTGTGTGTGTGTGTGTGTATCACAGGTGATATAATTAGATAAGGAATGAATTCATTAGAGTCCTCAGATTCAGTTCATTAATTGGAAGATAATAATCACTACTATGTTTGTAAGCATCTAAGGCTGGGAATTAGCTCTCCCTTTCTCCATCGCCCAGCATGTGGCATAGTGCCTGGCAGAGTAGGCAATCAACGACGCCGAGTGCAGAGGAACCAAATCTGATTTCATCATCTCTTGCAAATGTAACCACGGATGCTATCAATGGTGGAGAAATAAAATAAGAAATAAAATAAGGCAATTCTTGATAAGTACCAAAAATGTCAAATTACACAGAATTTGATGATAATGATATCAATGACTATAAATTAATCTAACATTCATTGGATGCTAATGTCCAAATTCACTGTTAATTAATTATTTAATTAATTTAACAAATGTTTATCAAGTATCTATGTGCCAGGAAATGTTTTGGGCATTTGGGATAATCATCGGACAGAGCAAAGAGCTCTGCTCTCATGGATCTCATATTCTTCATGGCGGTGGAGAAATAAATCTGCATAAAAATGACAAAGAAGTGCAGTATATGATATGTTGGAAGATAGTGTCATAGTAAAAAGATAAAGCTGAGCTGGATGAGAGGGATCAGTTGCAGAAGGAGGTAGTTAAAAGAGGGAGCTAAGTGTCTTATTTTCAGTTCAGCAAATGATGTGGGTATTGTCATTATTATCCCTATTTTAGAGGAGTGATTGAGTCTTATACAAGTTTGTGAGTTTTCCCAAGATCATTCTCTTAGAGATGGAGCTGGATTCAACCCAAGGAAGCCTTGCTCCAGAGCCTGGACTTTTGAATTCCAATTTACATTTTCTTCCTCATTGGCTGATGATGTATATACCTTCCGCATTTAGGGTCAGCTGCAATGGTCTTCCAGGAGCTCCAGGGTGAGAGTAAGCAATTCCAACTTTCATAATCCTAAGCTTAATTACCCGGTGAGCACTGGGAGCCCTCAGTCACCTGCAGAGTTTTCTGTTCAAGCAAGACGCATGTTTCTAATAAAGAATCAATAATGGAAAGGGCCATTGCATATTTTCTTACTTGCTGAAATGGGGAGGGGCTCCCTGGGGATATCACACTAGGGTACAAGAAAAGGGGAACATGAAGAGGATTACATGTTTATTTTTAGTTTCAATTAATAATTTTTTCTGAGCTATCAAGTTTGGGGAGACTTTTAAAAACTTGCAGTATAATTACTTTCTAATTGCTGGAGATTAGTAGACATCTGAGTGCAATCTTCCTGTATTTTTTAATTGCAAAATTATTGAATATTGTTTTATACACTCTGACACTTTTGTCATTACCTGAGAGGAAGAAAGTGTTTTTAGGATCACGGATTATTTGTGTGAAAGGAGACCTCAGAGATCACCTTGCCCAAATTCCTCATTTTAGAGATGATGAAATTTAGAGGCAAGTGCCATGCCTGAGATCCCTCAGACTCTGTCAAAGGGGAGATGCCACAGTTAGAAAGAAAATCATAGATTATTAGCCTCAGGAATCCTCTGTTGACTTCCTCTCGTTCTCTAGGTAAGGAAAATGAGTCCCAATGCAAGCTCATTATCTTTCTCATTGGAATTGCACTCTCTCCAACACATCCTCTATACAACTCACTGACATTCTGTTGTTGCAAATATAAACATTTCATTCACCTAAAACACGTCAGTGATTCTCTGTCTTCATAATACAGTTGAATTTTGTTGTTAAGCACAATTTTTTTGTCTTTTCCTTACATGTGCAGATACATCTCTTGATGCTGTCCTGTTATACTTGTTCTATCAACATGCACTCTAGTCTCCTCCCTGCTTGCCCCCACCTACAAGGTTTTATTTCAGGCATGCCCATTCTGCCCCTCACTGTTTTCTGGATAGGCATCCCTTCTTTCTACATGCCTCCACCTTTCAGTTATGTTATATGTTATATTCCACTAATGTTTTGTTTATTTTTGTCTTTTCCATCACCAGAAGCCCTTTTAGGGCAGAGATTGTGATTTTTATCAGTCTTTGTCTGTTCATCCTTTGGTAGTACCCTGACTTGCACATGGATAAGTCACAGTGAACACTTATTGAAAGAATATAGGAGTGAATGAATAACAAAATGACTTCTGAGTTGATAAACATTATGGAACTCTAGCAATATTTCCAAAAGCATTTTTAAAGAAGAAAACAAAACAAAAAGTAAAAATAGAATTTTTACCTCTTAGTAAGAAATCTCAAGCAAAATATCTCCTTCTAAAATTTCACAAATTTAGTATTATAGATAATTGATTTAGAAAAATTTTGCAAAGACACTTTGTTGCTGTTTTTCTCTGAGCCTCAGTTTCTTCCCGTATAAATCTTAGTTCAGTCGCTGTCCACTGTTCCATTTAGTTGTGGCAAACTTTATCAAATTGTAAACATTGTATTCTGAATTCTTCATTCATTTAAGACAGTAATTGAACTTATGTTGAATATGTCAGTATGCTCCAGAGAAGGATGAACAGATGGATAAAATAAAAGGAGCTCATCGTCTAGGAAGAGAATTAAGCACACAGTTTATATCCAAAAGTATTATACCTGATGGTCAAATGGATATGTGAAGAGCCAGGGGAGTTCAAAAGAGGTAAAAGATTATTTCTATTTTGGGAAACTTGGAAGGAATTATTTGAGTGGAACCTTGCAAACTATTGACAGGAAAGGAATTCATAAATCATGTTAATAGTAGAAATTCTCCAAGATCTCTTGGATTTTTCTTGGAACTAGATACCATGAACTCTTCTTGGATCTAGTCTTATTATTTTACTAGAAATATTTGATGACCTCAGGAGTAATTATAAGTATTATTTAACCTGATTTGTCAGTCTTTCAAGAGATTATTTTAGAATTAAGGAGGTCACCAGGTGCTAGCAAGGTAAATCTGCCGTAGAGGCAAGGCCCAAAAGATAATTTAGAAATAATAAGAGTATTGACTATAGTCTCTTCATTCATTTAATAAATATTTACTAAGAACTTATTGTGGGGAAGAGTTAACACTATTTTGCTGAAGATGAAGATGAAAGTGAATCCGCTTTGTTCTTAAGAACTTAAAGTCTACTAAGGAGTTAACATGGAAACAAACAATATGAAGGTCATAGAAAATTATTTTTCTATAAGTATGTACGCCATGAAGGTCATAGGAAACTCACCAGAGTAGGTGTTAGCTGAGCTGATCCTTGGGAGATGAGTAGGTGTTTGCCAGATATTCTGGAGCAGAAATAGATACAGATAACATTTTAATAGGCACAAAAACAGAGAGAACACAGTGTGTTATTGGATTGGCTATTTTTAAAAAGTCAAACACTCACCTTTATTTGCTTATTGCCAGTATCCCTTCCTATTTTCTCTTTAGTAGCTGCTTTAATGTTCATAGTAGTTACCTTTCATCTTATGAAAGTATTCTTCCATTTTCCCTTTCCTGGCCTTTGTTTTATGGCCCTCGTACATTTTACTGCTATACACTTATAAACTACATAATAATATCTTAAAATTTGCTTTAAAAAAATCAAAAACTTTAAAGAGATTTCTAAAAATAAAGAAAAGCATCTTTTGTATTTACCCGTATATTCACTATTGTAGGAGTTCTTTCTTCCCTTTGTGTAGACTCTAATTTCCATCTGGTATATTTCTTCTGTTTGAAGGAATTCCTTTACTATTTCTTTTTTTTTTAACGTTTATTTATTTCTGAGACAGAGAGAGACAGAGCATGAACGGGGGAGGGGCAGAGAAAGGGAGACACAGAATCTGAAACAGGCTCCAGGTTCTGAGCTGTCAGCAGAGAGCCCGACGTGGGGCTCGAACTCACGGACCGCGAGATCATGACCTGAGCCAAAGTCGGACGCTTAACCGACTGCGCCACCCAGGCGCCCCAATTCCTTTACTATTTCATGTACTGCACATCCACTATTGATGGACTGTTTCAGATTTTGTCTATCAAAGTGGCTTCTTTTTGCCTTCATTTTTGAAAGATGTATTCATCTGATATAGCATTCTTGGTTGATACACCCTTCTTCCCCTGCACTCACGAGTAATTTAATGCTATTGCACCACTATTTTCTAGCATATACTATTTCTGATTTCATTCTTAATCTTTGTTTCCCTTTTAATACAATGCCCTTTTCACCCTCTGTGGATGCTTTAAGATTTCCTTTTTATCTTTAAACTTTGAGTACAATGGCTCTTGGTTTAATATTCTTCATGATTTTTATATTTGTGGCTTATTGAACTTTGTATATCTGTAGTTGAAAACTAATCAAATTTGGAAAATTTTAAATATAATCCCCCTCCCTTTTCAGGGACTCCAATTACATGTATATTATGCCTCTTGAAGTATTTCCCACAGCCTTATTGTTGCTATGTTGTTTCAGTATTTTCTCTTTTTGCATTTCATTTTGGATACTATGTATGACAGCTTCTTCAAGTTCATTAACCTGTTCTTCAGTGTTTAATCCAATGTTAACTTCAAATATTGTATATATTTTTATCACTAGAAGTTCAGTTTAAGTCTTACCTTTTTATCTTCCACATCTTTCTTAATATGTGCATATTCTCCTTTACCTTCTTGAACATAATGAAATATATTTATTATGCCTGTTTTAATGACTTTACGTACTAGCATGTCATCTGTGTAATCCCTAACTCTGTTTCTATGAGTTGATTTTGTGCTTCATTTTGAAGGATATTTTCTCTGCTTCTTTGCGTGTCTATTAATTTTTTACTAGGACGGCACTGTGAATTTTGCTTTATCAGGTGCTGGAAATTGTTGTATTTCTTTAAATAAATTTAAGTTTTCTTCTGGGATACAGATAATTTACTTGAAAATAGTTCATACTTTCAAGGTTTGCTTGTTAGTTTTGTTCAGTCAGTTCAGAGCAATATTTCTACCTTGAAGCTACTTTACCCCGTGACTGAGGTAATGTTTTTTTTTGGTGTACTCAATGCTACACATATTCTCAAGGTATTATTATTATTATTATTATTATTATTATTATTATTATATTTTACTCTGGCTGGTGAAAGCACAACCTGTTTATAGCCCTATGTGAACTCGGGTTTGTTACAATGGTTCCTTCCAGGTGGTTCTTTCCCCAACCTCTGGACATTTCCTCACATACATACACTGATCAGTAATGAAGCAGAGACTTTACGAGAACCCTCTAAATGTCTCCCGAGGTCTCTTTATAGCCCTTCTCTCCATGAATTCATCTCCTCTTTAGTACTCTTGAGTACTGCCCTGTAAGTCCCAGCTGTCTCAGCCTCCCCAAACTCTTGATTCTGACTCCTTCACTCAGGGAGGCCAAGGGCTCCATTTGAGGTCTCTCTTCCTTCACTATGGCCTGGAAATCCTCCAAGAAGGGTTTCCTGCAACTGTAGGGCTTCCTTCATTTGTTTTCCTTCCCTCAGAGGTCACTTCTCTGAGCTGCCTTTTGTCCAGTGTCTAAAAAACAGACACACACTGCGAGGTACTAGAGGGTGAGGATGAAGGTAGACCCAGTCCTTGCCTTCACTGAATCGATCCCTTCTCCACAAGAACAATATAAAAACGAATGCCAATATGAGGGGATACATAAGTAAGTTGAGTAAACTTACCTTTAGAATTTATGTCTATTCCAGAGATTTAAGGATCAAACCAGCTAACGTATGGATATTGCCAATGCACTGCCTGGCATACGATAGCTCTTCAATAACTGACCACAGCATTGTGTTGAGAGGTAGTGAAGGTTTAAAACATCACTGCTGAAGTAAAAGGCATAAGTAAAAGTTTGTATCTTTGTAGGGTATGTGGAAAGGATGGTAATTAACAAATTTGAAGCATTGGATGGATATACATTAAGTAACAATTTAGCTGACTTGGCAAGAGTTTGGCATTTGATCACGGAGATCTTTCAATAATGAGTAAGAAGCTCTTTGGCAGTAAGAAGTTTTGTATACCACATACACACCTGTATTACACACACACACACACACACACACACACACATATATATATGTGTATATATATATATATGTATGTGTGTATATATATATACATATATATATGTATATATATATATACATACATATATATATACATATACATACACACACACACACACACACACATAAAATTTTGGCCACTTTACCTTAGCTTGATGACTTTTACAAAGTAGCTTTGATCAATCTCTAACCAGAAGTGTCATCAGTGAATAATGCCATGAGAGTCATATTAAACACATCCTGCACAAGTATATCCGGAGCAAAGATAAAGTGTCGACAGGATGATTGAGTTCCACTTGCAAAATTGATTATTTTACTTCCCAACTCTCTAGCCTTTAATTGAAATGGATAAATTTGATGGAGCACCCTTGGCCTTGGCCATGGTGTCTGGCAGAGCCTGAAAACTAACACCCTGACTTTGGAGGGCACCGTGCCAAAGGTTCCTATGGGTCAGTTCTCCCTCCCCACTCTGTCCCATTGACGAGGATAGGATCAATGGGAAATTGGCCAGGTCGTCACTCTGACGCCTTCCATCCTCAGTGCAGGGAAGTAGAGCTTATGTTACCCCCAACAGCAGGGAACAAAATTAGATTTTAGTGCACAGGAAAATGTTCAACCACCCATCAAAATCACTCCCACTAGGGGAAAAATATCCTTGCTGAAAAAAGAAAAATCTGGGAATTGTTTCTCCAAGATAATTAACTGGCTCCACTCTGGCTAAATTGGAAACAGTGGATGAGTGATCCTGACCTCAAAGTTTTGGTGCCATGTTTTCCAAAATGACTGTCTTTTAAAGCACCAGGTGAATGATGCAGAATGGCCTGAGGAATCGTGTAGGTTTGATTGAACATGCAGAGACTGAAAAGGCCATCGCCTCCATGGTAAGATATGGGGCATGCCAGAGAACCAATCAGCTAATTGGACAGGTTTCACTTGTTTGAAAAACCACCATAATGATCTACTGTGGAGAAGTTTAGCACAATGCACTTTTCCCATGAGGTTTGTTCGTGCACTTGTTTAGGATCGCCAGCTTGCTCTTTGAAACAAGCGTAAGTTACTGGCAGGATTAGCTCCACTGCTGCACTTGAGTAGTAGACAAAATAATTGCACTCCTGTTTTTACTAACATCTTATTAGAAGCTCACTGAGGAAAAACATTACTTGAAAAAGAACATGTGTATGTGGGCACACATATACGCACATATGAATGACGGCATTCTATCGCTCTAAGTATCACAAAATCTTCATTATCATTGGGTATACACTACATTCTTAGCATCATTGGAAAAACAAATCAAAGGTGTGAAGAAGCCTATTGTTTGTGGATTGATTATTCCTGCTCCTTCTTTAGCTTGTCTATTTTCTGTTTAGAGTGGGCCTTCAAGACTGTTAATAGTTGACTTCATGAACACTAAATGCTGTCATTTTTTCCTTGCAATGGTGCAAATGTTTTGATCCCTCCTAATGATTTTGTTTGATTGTTCCTTTTTTCCTGTGTTTTTATGGAAAAAGAGTAAATCTAGTTTTGAACCACTTGAAATTTTCTCCCTCCATCAACTTAAAGAAAATTCTCTTCCTCAGCCTGAAGGAAATTTCTGTGTTGCATCAACAATAGACATAGCAATGGAAACACTGGGGTTTTTTTATTCTTTTATTTGGAAAAATCACCAATTAGCTCACATTTTTTCTTCTAAAATTCCCACATTCCTGAGGGGACTAAATGTTATATTTTTTGAAGTCCTATGTGCAAATTTTTTTAAATCAGTTTTATTGATAGCAGCAAAATGTAGTGATGTGGGTACAGCATACATTTGCAAATACGCAGAAGGTTGAATAAATTACAGTGCGCTTAATAGATGGACTACTACATAGCCATTAAAATGATATGTGTGAAGACGTTCTGATGATGTGGGGAAATATTTATAATGTAAAGCTAAGATAAATCAATACACAGAACTGCGTATCTACCAACAGACAATACACTCTATACAGTCATTCGTGTATTCACATAAGCAGAAACAGAAAGAGAGGCAAGTAAAAGTTAACACTTCACCAGAAGTTTAATAACGGTTATTTCTTTTTTTTAAGTTTATTTATTTTTGAGGGGGTGGGGGGTGAAAGAATCCCAAGCAGGCTCCGTGGGCTCAGTTGGTTTCAACGTCCAACTCTGACTCAGGTTACAATCTCACAGTTCATGAGTTCAAGCCCCACACTGGGCTCGCTGCTGTCAGCACAGAGCTGCTTTCTGATTTTCTGTCCTCCTCTCTCCACTCCTCCCCCACTTGTGCTTTCTCTCTCTCTCAAAAATAAATAAACATTTTAAAAAAACTTTTCTGAAGGAAAAGAATGCTAGGTGGTCCCTTAGTCACTGACCTTTTTTTCCTAAACCTCTGGAGTCATTACTGTTGTCCCAGTGTCCTCTGAGAGAGGATCTGGTGTCCCTAGAGGCTGAAATGACTTGCTGGACTGAAACGGTGACTTGGTAATGGGGTCAGTTCTGGACTTTATCCAAGGACATGGGCAGCTGCTGTGAATAGTCTGGGATCTTCTCCTTCTGACATTCAGCCAGCTGTTTTATATTTTGTGACCTGTGGCTCAACAGCAATTGTAAATATTTGCTTCCCTCTCCATGAGAGACTTTTATTGGAAACGTTAAGAACCCTACTGGTATAGCTTACTTCATGACATTTCCCAAAGTCACAAGGAATATGACATGACATTTTACAGGGCTGTGATTTTGCAAACATTTTCTATACAACATCATGAAAGTTTCTCATTAAACTAGACTAATTTGACCAGGACAACTGGTGCTTTGGAAGGTTTCTTCTTACATCAAAACTAGGTGCTCCTGATTCATTCATTTTATCCTTTGCACATCCTTTGCTAAACCATTGAGGCAAATCTCCCTTAGAAGCTAATTCCTTCAATCTTCTCATTACATTTGAGGAAAGACACTTGTGCAAAGACATGCTTTTATTAAAGGAAATAAAAAAAGGGTGATGAAGTTCTTCCAGTCTAGAAAATCCTTTAAAAATTTAAGAATTTGCCCAAACTCTAGATTTACTAATAATAAGACTATGAACTATATGGGCAGCATTGATGAAATCACATACGTTTCTAGTGAGATACTTGACAAAAATACGTGGTTAACTGTACTGGGGAACTACTAAGTGAAGATATACACATTTATTCACCACAGGGTTTCTCATAATTCCTAATTAAAAAAAAAGTGTCCTCCAGAAGAGGTCTAGTGACCCATAGTAGCAGGTGGTAGTGTCTTCCCTATAAATTTGGTCCTCCTCCTCCTCCTTCTGAAAGCTGACGCTGTCTCCTGAGCCTCACATGACCATGCCTGGCCAATCACAGAGCCTGTGAAATTTCTACAACAGCAATTTGTCCAAGGATGGGCATATGAACCATGCTAGCCAAGCAGAACCTTCTAACCCCTTTCATGGCTATATTTTTCCTTATCAGACCATTTACCATCGTCTAGCACACTATGCATTAACTTGTTTATTTTATTGTCTCCTTCCATTCAGTAACATAGGAGTCCCATGAGGACAGGAATTTATGTCTTTTCTGTTCAATGGTGTATCCTGTGTGATACATAGATGTTCCATAAATATTTGTTGTTGACTCTTGACTAGATCAAGAAGTGTAGAGTGTGTGGTGTTTCTCAAACTTATTTTCAGATGGAACCCTTTACCTATAAGGCATTGGACGGGTTAATTCTCTGTGGAACATACTTTCCGAAACACTCTGTTTATAAGAGTACTAATAAAGTATCAATTTAAATGTGGTTATTTTTTCACTGAGGAAACTGAGACTCAGAAGGGCTATGTAATTGACCCAAAAGCCCACACTGCACTTTATGTTTCATGTGTTTTAGTCCTCAGTTCCCCCACATCAGCTTATGCAACCATGTAAACAGTGCCCACTACTACATGCCAGGCTCACTGATGGGTCTGCTTCTTCTGGTACATGGACTCACTGAAACATCACATCAGAGCAGTTGAATGGAATCCCTCTTTTGTCCACAAATTTAAGGGTGTGACTTCTCTAAGGCTGCACAGCTCTGTGCTCGAGTGGGAGTTACACTGTCCCCAAATGACACTTCTTTTTCCTTTTTAAGTGTATTTATTATTTATTTTGAGAGAGAAAGAGAGCACAAGCAGGGAAGGGGCAGAGAGAGAGGGAGAGAGAGAATACCAAGCAGGCTCTGTGCTGTCAGTTCAGAGCCCGATGTGGGGTTCAAACCCATGAACCGTGAGATCATGAGATGAGTTGAAACCAAGTCCAATGCTTAACCAACTGAGCCACTCAGGAAATCACCCCTGTCCCCCGCAAGTTGGCATTTCTAATGAAGAGGTAATATTGCCACCAATCCCATGTTACCATTTCACCTTTCAAATGACCCAGTTTCCCCAAAAGTTAAACAGAGTGTGTAGCTAATGAAGCAAAACATGTACTGAAGCAGGGGAAAAGCAGGTGTTACACATTGCACCTTCAGCATCCATTCATCCAATATTTGAGCACCTACTATAGTTCAGGTACTGTGGTAGGCACAAGCAATACACAGCAGAAATGGTGTCACCTGTGTGAAGTTTAAACTCCAGTGGGAGGAGACAGACAATTAAGCATACAGACTTGGATGGTAGTGATGCACAATATTAAGAGAGAAACACAATAGCAGATCTCTAAGGAGCTCAATTTTAGTTTTATTTTCTTAGTGTATTTATATTGAGAGAGAGAGAGAGAGAACAGGAGGGGCAGAGAGAGAGAGGGAGAGAGAGAATCCCAAACAGGCTCTGCACTGTCATCTCAGAGCCTGATGCAGTGCCCAAACTCAGTAACTGCGAGACCATGACCTGAGCCAAAATCAAGAGTCACATGCTTAGCAAACTGAGCCACCCAGGTGCCCCAGGAGCTAACCTAGCCCTTTGGCCTCTTAGAAACCAACACTGTGATTGATTCCAGAGTTGAGTTCTTTCCCTTTTCCACTGAATATCTTGGCAGCATCAAAGAGCCCTCCAAAAGGACCTGGCCTTACCACCAAACAGACTTTATGCTGAACTGGACCTCAGATTAGATGGAAAGTGCTGTCTTAGAGGCAGATGCCAAGTGCTTTATGCATGTAATAACACTGTTCATCATTATCCATTATTTATCAGTCTGGGGAGATTGAAGGAGACAGAGCAAGACCCCTTAGTTTAATGTGAGGTCTTTATCTTTCAGCTTTTTGAGCTCAAACACACCAAGAAAAGCTGTCGAATTGCTGTTAGTGAGCACACACATCATTGGCCAGCCAACTCTCATCCTGAAATGCCCCAGACCTCAGAAATGATGCCACATGAAAATTCCATCAGGAGTCTTCTGGCATTGGCTGGGGAATCCATGGGAGAGCCATAGGGAAGGGGTGAGTGCCAGGCCTTAGGACAAAAATTTTCCCTCTGAATTATTCTTGTGTTTCCCCCCCCATAAAACAGCAGTTCTCAACCTTAGCAATGCATTGGTGTCACTTGGAAAGTTAAACAAAAAGACCGATGCCTGAGTCCCACCCCGAGAGACTGTGATTTATGTGATCTGGTGAGAGGCTTGAACATGGGGATTTATCAAAGATTTCCCAGGTGATCGTAATGTGCTTTCAGTGTTGAGAACCGACTCTGTAGATGTAGGCATGAGATGAACAGCTTAGGTGTGGGGCAAAGGTCAACTATTTTAGAACTCTGTCAATCCTGCCTTTCCTGCCTTCACAGAAGATTAAGTCAGTCAATGGGCAAATCTTAATCTGTTCTCATGCTACCATTTTGACCATCTGAGACAAATGGGTCTATTTATCTAAGTTTAAATCACAGCAATGATAAGGTTTACAAGGTCATTTACTTCATAGTTGGATTTTCTCTTTTTTTTATTTTTAATGTTTATTTTTGAGAGAGAGAGAAGAGAAAGAACAGAGGAGGGGCAGAAAGAGAGAGAGAAAGGGAGAGAGGATCTAAACCAGTCTCTGTGCTGACAGCAGAAAGCCTGATGCAGGGCTTGAACTCATGAACCGTGAGATCATGACCTAAGCCAAAGTCAGACGCTTAACCGACCAAGCCACCTGGACCCCCCCGTAGGTGGATTTTCTTATGCATCTGGACTAAGGAGGCAGGATGGGTCAACCAGTGTAAGGAGGTGGTGAGGTAACTCCTGTGTGTCTAACCTGGGTGTTCTGCAGAAGGGCAGCAGGTCCAATGGAAGTGGGAGCTGGGAAAAATGAGAAGGGCTAAAGGACACTGATCTATGATGAATGAGATAAATTCCAGTGCAAGAGTTCACAGAACTTTTCACCAAGAATCTTTTTTTTTTTCCCCCTCCTGTGCGCCTCCATAAATTTGATGCTGGAAAACTTTTCTTACACAATGAATGCATTTTCCAGCTGAAATATTTCATCAGAAGCCTTTCTGTCTGCTAAGTGGAGTGTCTCTTCAGCAGGATATAACCACCGGTATAACTCCAACCCAAAGCAAAGAACCTCAGCTGTGAGTTTGTTCCCCCACAGGTGTTTGCATGAGTGCATGTGTTTTGTGAGAGCTTTTTGAAAAATGGAAAGTAGTGGATAGACTCGTAGATACATTCAGAGACCCCAGGGGATCTGGGCTCCCAGAAAGAAGGAAGGAAGCCAACAGATATAAATCACCTGTAATGCGCCAGGCACTTTGCTGACAGATAGGTGTCAGGAAATTTGGGCTCTGAGAGGTCAAGTTACTGACTTACAGCCCCAAGGTGGTGAATGGAGCTGGGATACACATTGAGTCCTCTGTCTCTGTGCTGTTTCCCCCCCCCTCCACGCTAACCCCTGTGGGAACTTCTGAATTTAGATTTTCATCAGTGAAAAAGACTGCTTCTTGGCCCCAAAGGAAGCTACTTTTTTTGAGTCTTTGAGATTTCCTCCATCTATGTCCCAGAATGATAAGCTAAGCTAATAAGCCCAATTAGGAACTTCCTCTGGCTTTGACCCTGGATGCATTAGAGTGTGTTGATCAAGAGAGGAGCTGTGGTTTTGATAGTTTGGGATTTAATACAGCTGCCTCCCTCACCAGTCGTGCTACCTCAGGCAACTCACCAACCCCTTCAAGTGTCAATTTCTATCTTCTATAATCTTGGGACAGTGACAGTGCCTACCACATAAAGTTTTTGTGAGGATTAAATGAGATACTGCTGTCACTTAGCACAGCACATTGTTAAGTGCCCAGTAGATGTTAACAATCACCATGGTTACAACTCCCACCCTCCAGGGCCCATGTCACCATTTTGCCTTGGACAAGTCACTGATAGTCCCTTGGTTTGAGGACTCAGCAGCTCAGCCTGAGGACTATGTCAGATCCGTTGCTGTTTCAGCTTCTGCCTTCCTTCCCACCGTGTATTGATCCCAACTCCTTGCATCCCCAGCCTCCATTCAGATGGAGGTAATGCAATTGCTTATTTCAGAATGAAAGCAAAGAAAACTGACTCCTCCTCTTTGAAGAATGGCTGAAAACCCCTCAATTTTATACTGTGTTAATCAGGCCTGAAAGAAGTGACAGAAAGCCAATAGCCTGGCTTGGAAATCTGTGAGAAAAATACCCTAGGAAGGCTCATTGGTTTCTCATGCATAAGTGAGAGCCAAGTGGTTTCTGCAAAGATTCAGGAGCTATTGCTTTGATCAATGCCCAAGCCAGACCTAGGTATATGGAGACAGGAGTCCCAGCTCAGAACCTACTGTCTCTCCCTCATTGTTGGAGAGGACAGCTGGCTCCTAGACTCAGGTGGCTGGAGCCTGTGTCCTGTCCCCTGGAATAGCTTCCCTAGGACTCATCCTACAAACATTCACATCCCCTGGGTCCTTCTTGTGTCCTAG
Organism: Acinonyx jubatus; assembly: GCF_027475565.1. Lineage (NCBI taxonomy): Eukaryota > Metazoa > Chordata > Mammalia > Carnivora > Felidae > Acinonyx > Acinonyx jubatus. The sequence continues at coordinate 20,671,431 of NC_069396.1, read as the reverse complement.
CATTGCATTGCTTCTCAGAACACCATGATGATTGCATTCTAATTAAGTTTTTGAAAGACCTAGTCAAGGTCACAAACATCCACTCTTTCCTTTACAGGTTCAGTATAACAGCAATATCTGCACTGCCCATTCCATGTGCAAAACACATCCCTATTTATTATCTCATTAGTAGAAACACCAATGCTGGGAAGAAGGTTCTCAGATAGCTGTCACTCAGTTATTTTTATTTGATTTGATTTATAAAATAAGAATAATAACTCCTGTTTCACAAGACTGTTGTAAGGATCCAATGGGGACTTTTCTAATTTATAGTAGCTATTAAATTATATGTCTGTGGAATCTAAACCCAGGGAAACCAACTTTCATTGGAAGCTCGCATTCTAATCGTGGCAAAACCCAGACTTTGAGTCCTGCTTATCTTAACCCGAGATAAAAAGTCCTGATGGGGTTTCTCAGATCTAATTTGCATGTTATTTCTCTAAGGCAGCAGGGATAGGAGGAAAATAAGTGCCTTACAGAACATCATGGGAAGTCAACATTCTTAGGAGTGAACATGTCCAGGTTTGAATCAAGTTTGATTTGGCACTAGCTGTGTGACCTTGGACAATTCACTTTTATTGGAGCTTCATTTTTCCAAATGTGTAATGTCTGCCTTACAGAATTTTTGCAATGTTTAAGTGCTATAGTACATATAAAGACACACTTAGCATTTGTCACATGTAGAACAACAGTGTGCCCAGCTCAACAGTTAGGAGAAAACACACGGCATGGGGTGGGGATGGAAATCTACACGTGACCTGCCCTCAAACCTAGAGTCATGCTGCTCAGTACAGCCAAGTCCAGGTCTTCATCAGATGCATGCACTGAGCCTCCTTCTCAAGTAGAGTTGACAGTGAATGTCAAAGAGGAGGGAAGTTGCTTCTTGGTTGGCCTGGGTCACACAGGTACACAGCAAGTTCTGTGCTGATCTGACAGGCAAATGCAGTCTCAGTACCATGGGAAGAATTCTGAGCCTCAACTTCATCATCTATAAGGTAAAGGCAATCTCATACTTGCTGCAAGGGCTGAAGGAGAGGATCTGTGCAGCACGGATCAAGATGACCTTAGTGCTAGTCTAGCATGTGTTGGTGGATCAAGATGACCTTAGTGCTAGTCTAGCATGTGTTGGTAAACATGTTTTACGTACTCGGGTAGGTCCTGTGCTTATGGGAGACAGGTCTGCAAAAGGTTTGATTCTCAAGGAATGTTTGTCCTAGTAGAGAGGCAGACCTAAAACCATGTAATTCGTGGTGAGGTCAGCAAGAGGGGCTGTGGGAGCACAAAGAGTTAGAACCCTTCCCCAGGAATGATGCATAGTGTGAGGTTACAGTTTATTTGGAAAGCATTTCAGAATGGAGAGCATGTGCTGGACCCAGGTTTGGTTCCAAGCACTGCCTGGAAATTGAGATTCAAAGAGGCAAAGTGAGTTAATAACCCAGGCACTTTGGCCAACTCAGTTTGCCTGTTTGAATCCCAATTTCTTTATCTGTAAAATGGGTTTATTCATACTTACTTGCAGAGTTTGGGGACGGTTTAAAATGTATACACTATTCAGAGAGTGACTAGCACACCAAGAACATTAAAAAATTGATGGCTATGTGTTAATGTTAGTATACATTTGGTGTGTCTGGAGAAAATGTATTATTTGAGGAGGTGTTAAATTTCCTCTCGATGGGGCTAGTTAAGCAGAGACTCCAGTTAAGCCATGGAGAACTTCCTTAATGATATTTCTCAACCCATTTCAGACCCCGGACAATCTGAGAATTAGTGGTTTTACCTGGGAACAGGAAATCCTGGTTCTAGACTCCCAGAAGGGATGTTTCTCAAGGAGATGAGCAAGGCCCACTGAGATCTGAAGAGGAGAGAGGAGATCTGCTGAAGCAGAGATGAGGATCAGGAATCTTGTGAGTGGCCATAATCCCATGAAGAAAAACCACATGCGCATTAAAGAGAACATTCCTTAATGCTCACATGAGTGAATTGGGAAGCATCATTTAGAATTAATAGTTTGAAGCTAGAGCAAACTTTTGAGAAGATAGAGGGGACTGGATGGGAGAAGAAGGCAGAAAAGTTAGGGGTGGTACAGTATTCCAGTTGGGAGGTGGTTGTGGCCTGGAATGGCAGTGGAAAACCAAAAAAAAGAAGGAGAAGGAGAAGGAGAGGGGGAGGGAGAGGGAGAGGGAGAGGGAGAGGAAGAAGAAGAAGAAGAAGAAGAGGAAGAGGAAGAAGAAGAAGAAGAAGAAGAAGAAGAAGAAGCAGCAGCAGAAGAAGAGGAGGAGGAGGAGGAGGGACTACAGTTAAGATAAAAAATAATTAATTAGAAAGTTCATAATCTGAAGAGCTCAGTGTCTAATAGAGATGGAAATAGTGTGGCAGATTGAAATGTCAGCTTCAGCATCTAGAGTCAGCCAGGTCTTACATAACATCTTTGATTTCTGTTAGCCTTATAGGCTTGGGTGAGTCACCATATCTCCTTAAGCCTCAGAGTCCGCATATCTAAAATGAAATTAACAAAAATACATCTATCATGATGGCTGTTGGCATCCTTACACAATAACCCAAGCAAGTTATTTCACACAGTAAACAACATTTATAATTCTAATTATACTTCATATATCTAATATACAATATAATGCTTTATATACCTAGTATAGTACTATGTAAGGGGAATACAGTAGTTGTTACTTTGTTTCTAACAAAGTTTGAACCAAGAAGGTCTTGAAGTCACCCCTCATTAACTGTATAGTACACCTAATCCCTAATTGAAGATTGCCAGCCCCAGATCTCATGCAGCATACCCAAAAGTTGAGAAAAACAGGTACCCATGACTCATCGTGCGTCAAAGAGAATTAGATTAATATCTGCAAGGAAAGAAAGAAGGCATATGGTATGGATCTGAAATGCCCGTAATCAAATAATAATTACAACCCTACTGACAATGAAAACCAACGGAGTTTTCCTTGATACCCTCTAGTATCACATAGTAGAAACCAGGAAGTAGAGATGCATTGTGGCCTGGCTGCAGGGGCTGGCATGGAACAAGATTGTCTAGGCCCCAGAGAATCTTCTGTCAACAATTTCAGAGAATTCAGAGCACTGCTGAACACACCCAAGGGAACAGGGCTCTCTGAGCATCTGTAGAGTCCCTGCAGGGTCTTACCACCTATCAGTTTCCAGGGTTAAATATACTTAATTGGCCCTTCTTGACCCTCCGTGGAGACAAAAATTGGTCCTCTTTGTTCACTCTTGCTTAAGATTCAAGTAAACCCCTGCCTACTTCAAGGAGTTGCAGATGTTGAGAGATGGTCTGGCATAACCTTCCCGATTTACAGAGAATAACTTTTTTCCCAAGGCTCACAGTTTGCAAAGCCCTTGCCATATATAGCATCTCATTTGTTCCTTGTATGGATTCTGGCTGGCAAATGTAATCGGTCAAAAAGGTGGGGAGGGAGTTTGCACAGTACTGCTATGTGTCCCATTCTTGTGTCACCACTTTGAAGATGTGTACCCCAGGGTGAATTAATTCATTTCTCCTAGCCTCAGTTCCCATATCACTGCCCTAGGCACTGGGTGTGTGATGGAGAGCGAAACAGCCATGCTTCTTTCCCACATGAAGCTTATAATCTCATGAGGGCCACTGAGCATAAATAAGTAAAAAAATGCATATATATGTAACTACAAACTGCCAAAGCCCTAAAAATATAATCAACACATTGCTCTGACAGAGTATAAAGGGGAAACATCTATTTTGTTAAGGTCTCCCAGCATAAAGGGCAATATTAATGCTGAGGCTTGAAGGAGGAAACAGAGCCTGTCAGAGAAACTGTTCAGTGATCCTAGCTGGCCACAGGTCAGAGGGGAGAATGGCCTTACACAGGGTAATACACAACCCAGGGACCCAGGAGGGGTCCCGAGCACCCCTCCTGACATGTGGGATCTGCTCAATAAATGGAGGCTTAGATCTGGAATTTGTTTTACAGCGGATCAAACTGAGATTCAAAACCAACTGAGAAAATCGTCCAGGCCCAATAGCTCATAGAGGGGGTGGAGAAAGGACGCCAGCCTCCTTCTCCTCCAGTCCTATCCCAACTTATTGCTGTCAGAGCCAGATGCCAGTGAAAATGTTACCATGATTGACAAAGGCAGAGTCACAAAGGGGATGGGAGGAATGGGACCCCCCCCCCCCCGCCTGCATTTTTTTCCAGCTGTTGTGTCCCAGGGAATAAATCTGTGAGGCAGCTTACCTTCCTGGAGCAGATGCCCTCACCCGTTCTAAAAATAAGGCTTCTTTTTATTTATTATCTTTGACTCTTTCAACCTAAATTCAATTTGGCTTGACTAAGTCCACGCTGCCCTGAAGACCTCTGAGTTGGGTTTGGTTTAGGGCCTGTGCAGTGGAATGTGGGAGAGGAAGGCTTTCTAGTGCAGGGGTAGGAGGCCCTCCAGGGTGCCAGGCCTGGGGGTCTTAGAAATATGGTGTGGGGGGGGCAGCTACATTGCAGATGTCTGGGTGCCCAGTGCGATGCTGAGTCAACCAGAAAGAAGTTTCTGCAGGAATGAAATATGTGTCTGTGATTTCATGAAGGCACCGTAAACCAAACAACACCCAACGGTGTTATGGAGCCCCTTTAAATTTACAGCCGGCGCTCTGTGGAGGGGTCCACCAGGTCAGGATGCAGGAAGGGAAAGAGTGGAAAGTGTGTGTGTGTGTGTGTGTGTGTGTGTGTGTGTGTGTGTGTGTGTGTGATGTGTTTTCTGAGAGGGGAGAGAAAAATGAGACATAGTAAAACCGTGAGAAACATAAGGAACCAGAGAGAGAGGCAGAGGAAGAGAGAAAAAAAGAAAAGTATACAGTGAGCAAGGGACAAGGGGGAGAGAGAGAGTGAAAAGGAAAAAAAGCCTGAAGCAGAAATAGAAACACAGAAAGAGGAAAGTAGAAAGAATGAGATGTTGAAAGAAATGAAGACAGAGGGTTGAAGACAGAAAAAGAACAGATAAATGAAGAACAAACAAAAACCAACAAGTACAGTTAAAGAGGAAAAAAGAGAAAGGTTGAAAAGCAGAGAGGAAAATGACATTGGCAGAGAAAGAACAGGGGAGAGAAAGAAAACAGGAGAAAAAAGAAAGAACAGACGACACCCAGGAGAGACAGAGAAACAGAATGGTTAACAGAGAAACAGAATGAGGCAGAGACGTGGAGCCTGTCAGAGACTGGGATGGAAGCAAGGGAAGCAGAGACGCTCAAGGAGAGAGGGAAGGGCAGGTGGATGACAGTGAGACAGATAGGAACAGAAAAGTCAGAGACAACGGGAAACAGGCAGGGCAGGGGGACAGAGACACACAGCAGAGCCATATGCAGGGAGGGACCCCTGATCACCCCGCGTGCCTGGGGTAGCCAGTGATGACAGCAGGCCCTCTGGGCGGGCAGCCGCTGAGACCCCGAGTCTGTTCTGGTTTCTGCTCCGGCTAGGAATGACCCGGTGTGGGTTTGTAGTAACAGGATTCACTTAATGAAAAATCTCCAACCCATAAATGATAGCTGCTAAAAGGGTCTCTTTTGCTTTCTTGGAAATGGAAGTGGGAGTTAATATTGCTTTTCTGAGAAACAGGTATATATGTCAAAAAATGGCCCTTTCTATCCTCTCAAAGAAAACCCCCAACATCTCCAACCTCAGTTGGGGATTTTTATTACAACTTGCTACTCTCTGAGTGGACGTGTTCCGAATGTCTGCTGCAATCCTTTTCCCATTAGATTTTTGGATGACACTTACCGCAAGGGAAATACAATTTCTTGGTCTGTGAATTGTTTATGTCCTCATCAAAATATATCTTTAACGACACCCTGGGAGATGATTTTCAAAAGAACTTTCCAGTCTGCAGACTTTTAAAAATCCCCTTCTAAACTTTCCACAGTCCATAGAAGGGGCAAATAACGCTGACTGTGGAGCATTTAGCTTATAGCATTTTATGTTTTGTTTAATACTTAAAATTCTCTTTACTATTTATTGAACTCCAGTTGCGCCTAGATGCCTTACAGAGAGTACCAAATTTAATCTTTCTCACAACCCTGCAGGAGGGATTATTATCCCCACTTCACAGATAAGGAGATTGAGGTTCAGAGAGGTTAAATAACTTGCTTGAGGTGATGTTGTTAATAATAATGACATTGTAATTTATGCAACACATACTATGAGGCAGATACTGTGCATCAGCTTATTGCCTAAAACAGCTCACATACCTTTCCTAATAGCCTTTTTTGAGAGGTCTGAGACTCAGAGAATGAAGGTAAGTTAACCAAGACCAGTGAGCAAACAACTGGCAGATCCAAGCTTAAACCATGTCTGTTTAATTCCAAAACCAGTGCCCTCGATCAAGATCGTTCCTGTCTCTCCTTGTTCTTGCTAGAAAACTCAACATCTCTCAAGCTTTGAACTCAAGGAAGGCAAGAACTACGTTTTTTGAAGTTTATTTCTTTGTTTATTTTGAGACAGAGAGAGAGGGAGGGAGGGAGGGAGGGAGGGAGAGAGAGAGAGAGAGAGAGAGAGAGAGAGAGAGAGAACAAGCAGGAGATGGGCAGAGAGAGAGGGAGAGAGAGAATCCCAAACAGGTTCTGCACTGTCCACACAGAGTCCAATGCAGGGCTCGAACTCACAAACTGTGAGATCATGACCTGAGCTGAAATCAAGAGTCAGATGCTTAACCAACTGAGCCACCCAAGCACCCCAAGGGCTACCTTTTAATCACTAGTATGTTTCCCCCAAAGAATGGAAGTTCCATGAGAGCAAAGATCTGCATCCCACTATGGGTATCAATGCCTGGCATCTTGAAGAGGACCAATAAATAGGTTTTGAATCACTGAATCGTTGAACCCAGCACCTGCTATGTTTGACACACTATTAGTGTTCCTGGCCTGTTAGCCCACCATCCTTCAAATCCAACAGTTGCCCTAAAGATGCAAATCAATTGCCTTTCTGGAACAATGGCCAAGAAAGAAGCCCTTAAGAAGACCCTCACTTGAGAAATTCCTGATTTAGAAAAATGGTTCTGTGCTTCCTCATCCATTCCTTCAGCCCGCTCAGATTTCAGCATCACTTTTAAGTTTTGATATGAAGAAAGGTCTTTGATTCATGTTCACCACTACACAAAGGAGGCAGGGACACAATTGTTGTTTTCATTAGAAGGCTGCTCTGATCAAGCCTTTGACCTTGTTCTTTCTTTGATTTGCAGGGCAAGAGTCAATCTCATTTAATTATATGAGGGCTTTTGCAAACTGGTACCTAAGAACTTTATAGTGAATTTTGGTTCAGTATTAAATATGAACACTGAGTCTAAGGCTCTGGGAACAGAGTGCGTGATGTGGTAGACTTGTTGAACCACAGGTACTTTCTCCTGAGTCTCTAATTCTTAGAGCAACTTCTCCCATAGCTGGGTGCCAGATTCTCATTGTTCACAGTCTTCTGTGAAAATGTATGTGGTCTTCTAACCATGAGTCACCTAAACGTAGGGTCTCCGATACAAGATTAATGGAGAAGAGGGTTCTTCTAGTAACTGAGGCTGCAGGCATCCTGATAGTGTAATGGGGACAATACTAACTACCAGTTATTATGCATTTACTCTGTGTCAGGCCCTTTACTTAGTGCATGACATATATAACCTCATTTTGCAACAACAGAACCCTGTGGGAAAGGCACTTTCATTATCTGGACTTTACACATAAGAGAACTAAGCCTTGGAGGGGTTGAGTAAATCTAATGTCAACAAGTTGGTATGTAATAGCAGCAAGATTTAACCTGGTCTGGTAACCAATGCCCTTGACCACTCTCCTACTCTGCTTCAAAATATACTAACACTATGACCAAAATAAGCAAGTTCATTTTCTGAGCCTCAGTTTCTTCATTTTTAAGATGGTCTTTATAAAATTTATTTTGGGAATTATTTGCTGAGATTAAATGAACTAATGGCCATAAAAGTCATTGCATTGGGTCATGCACATAGCATGAATTAAAAAAAAAATGGAGATCATTGGAAATACTTTACCTTTCCCCTAAAAGGAAGATTTGACTCCAGCTGCTCAGGTAGGAAAAAATTATTTATTGAATATCTGTATGTGTTACACATTGTCATATACATGCAGAAAGATCCTGGGGTAAATGCTGTATTCATCAAAGGAAATTGAGATTCAAAACCACATTTCTTGACTCTGCTCTTCCCCCCACAAAATATGGCTTTTGTACATTAAAAAGAAAAATGACCAACAAAAGCTGTCTATGAAAAATCTCTCTCTCTATCATCTCTCCAATCATCCCATTTATCCTAATGCCTTTGCTCAAATTTTCCTGCCCAGTGCCTACAATGCAAAGTAACCAGCCTTCTTTGTTCTAACACCATATCTAGATGTTGGGGTTTCTTTTGGGCAATTTGAAGATGGCAAATGATGATGGAATGTTCAATCACACACTGAACTGCCCTCCTGGAGTGAAATACACCACACAATGCTTAACTGTTTCCCTGCTGGTGTTTACTGGGGAGGCATTATTACCTTAGGTATAGAACAAGCAACAGAAGGCAGGCTGCAAGACTAAGGTTTCCTGCTGCCTCAGGAAGCAGTGCGATCACTTTACCTTTTGATGGGTTGTTTTGTGCATCAATTAACAGGGTCACCATAAACCCCTGCAACCCAGAGCAATCAGCCAGCTGTTGTAGTGGAAAGAAAGGTGAATACAATATAGGCTCCTGGTTCACCTGGACTAGGTCCAGCTGTCTCTTCAGAGGACTGGAAACAAGTGTTGGAGGAAAAGGGGAGGGAGACTCAGAAATGTGCCCTGTTGCCTTTCAGAATTTCTGGCAAAGGAGTATGATTGCAGCCACCCTGAATGCCACCAGCAGTCAAGAGGCCTTGCACCTCTTAATTCTGACCTTCCTGGCCTTGCATCTGTTCCCCCAAATTTCCCATCTGTTCACTTGTAAGACCCTCAATCTGTTATTTGTCCCTAAAGGATGACTCTCAGTGGTCTCCCCCGAAGCTGAGCAGACCATTTTAGCACAGACTCTGTATGCAGGCCTTCATTTATAGTTCATTCATTCGTTCACTAAACCATTTATTTACAGTGAGTGTATTGTTCGAATGGGGAAAGGGACATCACCAGGGAGGAACCCTTCATTAAAGCTCTTAGTGTTGAAGACTACTTGTGAAACCTCAGACAACAACCAAACATCCAGGAGTTTTTTAATCATCTCAGGCCACCTTAGGAATAGATCATCAGGTCAGCTTATGGAGGCAGCCCCCTTTACCAAAGAGATTGGCAAAACCACGGAAAAATGGGGAACCAAGATCCAGGTAGGTCACGGGCACTGTCCTTAGTACAGGAGATGCAATGATGAGTCTGTCTATGTTCCTGCCCTTAAGTAGTTCTCAGTCCAACCTATGCTATTCTTTGAACAATTTGAGCACAGAGATGTCGACAGGGAGGGGGAAGAGACTAGATCCTTGAAGACACTCAACATACATTAATGCACTTCACCTTGCCATCTCAAATCAACTTTTGAACATGGAAGGAGAGCTAATGAGGACCCAGAATTTGAGGAGTAAAGTGGTGGGAACCAACAAAGACATAGCATGGAGGGATTGACCCAGGGCCAAGTATGGATGCTTCTATTTAAAGTAGTAGCTTATTCCCACTGCATGAAAATGACAAAGTAAGTGGGGGGGGGGCATCCTTCATGGTGAAATCTTAGAAAATCAGTCTGGGTGAGGAGGATGTGGATGTGGACTACAGTGAGACATCTTGAAAGAGAACAAACTAAGCCAGACAAAAACTAGATAGAGGAAAATCAGGCCTCATTTAAGAGTGAATTCTTTGTCACTCAATAAGTATTGCTTCTTCCTCATCCAGATCTGAATAAAACAGAGAGGAAGCAAGTGAGTTTGCCTGCTGTTTGATGTGGGGCTACATTGACACTGAAGTCGGAATCTGTACAGTGAGGGGCCACAATAGGCCCTGTTTATGGTGGCCCATGATGCTTGGTGATCTTGGGCCCTATTCTTGGGCCCTATCAGGCCATTCCCCATCCAGGGGGCTCCAGTGCAGTACATGTAGGGACAAGTAACAAGACAGATGCTAGTGCCGTAACTTCAGGCCATTGGAAACAAGATCCAAGACATAAATTTGGCTTTGATATATAAGGCCAAGAATCCTACCATCACAGCGAGGGGGCTAAGATCTGAGACAGATCTAAGCTGAAGAAGGAAACTGAGGCAGAAGGCCAGAGATGATGCCAGCTCTGAGGAGCAAGGAGAAGGATAAGAGATAATTTGATGTCCAGAGTTCTCCCAAGGCCAAGGAGAGCTAGGATCCTTAGCAATAATATACCTCTTGGTGTGGCAGTGATAATGGATCTGGTCAGGATTATCTCAGGGTAAGAGCATAATTGAGGGCTGAGGTAAATACCATCAGTGGTGGCAGTGGACACAAAAAAGGACATGGTGGAAGGAAGGCTAGCATAAGTGGCTATAATAATAACTTCTGGCTGTCTTACTGGCCTAAATGGAAGACTTGAAATGGGCAGCAGAGATGAGTATGGGAGAAAGAGCAAATGCAGGCTCTGCAATCAGTCAGACCTGGGTTTGCTTTCTACCTCTCAGAATGAGGTTGGTGGTGGTAATGATGTTAGTGGTGGTGGTGGTGATATCTGTATCTTTGGTTACTATGAGTGTCAAATGAGATAATGAATAACAGATCCTTTGAACATGGTAAGCAATCAATACATGTCAACTCCTATGAGTAAAAAGACCTGGAATGTTCCTGCAATCAACCACATTCCTACCTCTTCACATGGCAGCTATTACATAACACTTCAGTCCAAGCCCCAACTTCCTCCAAAATCACCACCACCACCACCACAATAACAACAATAAAAATAGCTAAATATTATAGTGCTAATTATATGTCCATCATTCTAAGTTTTTTTTTTCATTCTAAGTATTTTAAAATATTATCTCATTATATTCCCAAAAATAATCCTGTGAGGCTGGTACTAGTATTATCTCTATTATATAGGTTTGGAAATCCAAAGAACAGAGAGGTTCACTGACTTATCCAAAGTCACAAATCCAGCTCTCCACCATTTCTGAAGCTTCCTCTGAGGAAATCTTATCTTCTAGTCTGTCACGGTTTGAAGCTCCAAAAGAGCCCCTCTGTGTGGGCCAGCAAGTCATATGATTCATCTCAATGGCTCTGCCTTAGAGTGGGTAGGGAATGCTGCATAAATCTCAACCTCATAATTGGGAGCCTCTTGTCCAAAGCCATCACTCCATATCTGTCAGGCTGAGGCCTGGGGTGTTAGTAGGGAAAGCACTGGGGACAATTCCTTCCAGAAAAGGGCTCTTTGCTCTGAGATTCATTAAGACTTCCCCCTCTCAAAGCTGCCTCTTGCTGAGGTGCCAGCGGCTCATTTTCACAGCAGTGTGAGAACATTTCTTTGTCCTCCAACAACAGGGGGGCCAATGAAGATTTTGATTTCCATTTTCCCCTCAAGAGAAAGGCTCAGAAGCAAAATTCTCATTAAATATTTATTTCTTTCTCCACACCCTTTTCTCAGTATGTTAGACCCCAACAAACCTCCTTAATCACAGGGCAATCAAACTCTTAACAGCTGGAAGTGCTGACTGAGAAGGAAGGGTACCAGACATACTTGGGAGAAGGGTGGAAGATAAAGAGTTTCCTCTGGAATGGGAAGGAATCGTACACTGGCCAAGTGACCATGAATGCTGCTTGGAATTGAGCAGGTGGCAAATTGGGGGGAGTAGAACAAAATTCCCTTCCAATAGTTGGAGCCTACCAATGCCATGTTAATGTATATGCTACCTCTCCCTGTATGACTCCCTTGAGTCATTTGCACATTTTATTCCCTGGTTCTGCTTGATCACATCTCTCATGGGGTTATCCAAGTTCCAGTTCTTGACTACCCAGACAGTCCTACCAGTGTCTGTTCCATATTAGGTTCTGGGAGCTCAGTGACCCATCCACGTCTACTACGCTGACCACAACAGAAACATCATCAGTGCACAAGAATGTTCTAAAGGTTGCTCCCTCCTGATATTAATTGGGTGTGCCTACTCTCTTCACCTTGGACATCCTCACTGTGGCCTTTGAAGCCTATACATTACTTTAGCCTCTGTGGTGTGATGGTCTGTGTAAATGCTGGGTCTTTTACCTATTTGATTCTGGCTTCCCAATTGAACCTAAAATCTGGATCTTCTCTACCTCCCTTAATTATAGGGAAAAGATATCTCCTCTGCCAGTAGAGGATTCATTCAATTCCCCCAATATATATGTACCTGAAACAATATGAGAAACGAGCCCAACCATTGGGTCTGAGAAAAAGTTGATTTTTGTTGAGGGAGCTGGAGGTCTGGGGCTATATCCCCAAGGTTGAGGAGACAGTGATTAGACCAGGAAACCCATATCCCTTGATTAGGACTTTCATCATGTCTTACTCTTCCTAGCTGACACTTGATCCTGCTCCCAAGGGCCTCATCTCTACATTGAGCCCTTTACAAGTGAACTGGTCTTCACCTGTTGCTGAGCCCTCCCAGGACACATTTTGCCTAGCTTCTCTGGAATTATATTGAGAAATGGGCACTTCTAAGATTGTATTTTGGTTTGGAGTATGGAGTTTAATGTTCTTTTTAGCTCTAAAAGTTAATTATTTTAACCTTAACAAAAGCCTGTCAAGAATCTCCAATATTGACAGAAACATGGAAACTCAGAGAGGCCACTTTTCTTATCCATTGAAACAGCCAGTCAGCACAAGCCTAGAAATGGACTGAAGCCTTCTATAGCCCTGAAAAGGCTTTTAAAAATTATTCTGTCTTGCGTTTCTCTCCCATATCCTGTGTTTTTGTCTCGTATCAACACTTTTGGAAAGGGTATCTAGAAGAAGCTATTTAAGGTTGTGAAATCCATCATGACTGCACCCACCCTGGTCAGATGGGGATGGAGGAGACTTAGAGGAAAAAAGAGGCCTAGACACCAATTTATCACTTGTCTTGGAATTTAGGGCTACTGGAACCTCAGTGATTTAGGAATTAGTTCCCCAGAAGAGCATCACTAGGCAAAGCTAAATGTTAAATAAATAAAATTTGCACATCAAATGATCACCTGTGACTTCTCCCATTCTGTGTGTGTGTTTTTAACCAGTCTCAACCTTAACTAGGTAAATGAAGGACACAAAAGCTACAGCATTTGGGATATAGCACTAATATTTACAATCTTGGAATTTAAGGCAGCAGCAAGACAGAATGGAGAAATTTAGCAAGACAGAATGGAACAGCAGTAGAGAATATCCCCCAGAGTGCCTCTTTAGTATGGGTAGCACTGGCTGGAAAGCCCCACTATATTTCAGTCTGATGAATCACAACAGACTAGTTGTGTGGGCTGGCAAATTCTGCCCCAAAGGGTTGTTAGTTTGTTGGGGCTATCTCATTCCAAACAGTGCTCACAAAGGCAGAAGAATAAAAGGTGGTTATAATGTTTCATGGCTAAGTCTTATTTCAAAGGGTTGTAATAAGAGGTGATAATACTCTTAGACCAATAACCCAAGACAGTGACACTAAACTGTGCAGCTGCATTTGCAGAAGCCAATGGAGATTCTCTCTTTACCAAATTAACAAAAGAGTATGTAAGAGATAGAAAGACAAAATTACCCTAGATCTACCACAGACTCCCTGTGTGTGCCCTTGAGGAACTCACCTTCTTATTTGGGAACCCCAGCTCCCACCTCTGAACAGTGAGAAGAGTTGATTAATAGTATTCTTTCATCCCTCCCACCTGGAAAATTTTGTCAGTTTGTGAGAATGTAGGCTACCCCTTGTTGACATGTGCAGTCAAGTTCTCTGTCCTTGGAACATCTTCTAATAAGTTCTTCTGAGTTATGTAACTAGTGAAGCTTTCCAGCTTTTACTGAAAATTAAAGTTCCCACAGTCAACAGTAAGCCATGGTACCAGAAACCAGAAAGCCCCTGAGGTTTGGATCATGTGCTGGAAACTGTTCCAGAAGAGCCCCGTTGAATGATGTCAAGACAAACCTGAGGTACCCAGGGGTTGACTCCATTCATAACCAACTGCCTAAAAAATGCCTAGATCTTGCCAAAGACATAAGGAAATTATTAGGTTTCCCTTTAAAATTCTTTCTCCAACTGGGGTTCCTGGGTGGCTCAGGCGGTTAAGCGTCTGACTTTGACTCAGGCCATGATCTCGCAGTTTGTGAGTTCGAGCCCTGTGTCGGGCTCTGTGCTGACAACTCAGAGCCTGGAGCCTGCTTCAGATTCTGTCTCCTCCTCTCTCTGCCCCTTCCCTGCTCATGCTCTGTCTCTCTTTGTCTCTCAATAATAAATAAACATTAAAAAAATTTTTAATTCTTTCTCCAACTCATGGTGAGCCCGTAAAGGTAGATGGATTGGGTTCTGAGTGGATACAAGAATTTATAATTTTTTTAAATAAAACTTTCTGATTATATAAAAAGATTCTGAAAAAACTCAAAAGACTGTGTTTCCAATAATTGTAATGTGTGCGGTATGCGGTACATTTTCTGGATGTATGGAGTCTTCAGCAGTGACCATTTTGCATTCTGAATAACACAGAAATAATTAGAAAATACTTCCCATACAACTATTACTCTTTTCTTAAAATACAAGGGGAATATGACATTTGATAAGAACATTATACTGGAAAGAAGGAGACTGCATACTGGTTCTGTCTCTACATTGACTTTGGCCAAGCCAGTGATTTGCATATTCCTAGATATAAAATGAGGAAATGAAAGTCAATGTGTCTTAACTTTATTTCTTTCATGTGTCTTAGATTAGTTAGGGCTCTTCTGATGGTGAATGACAGAACCCAACCCACTTAGTGAAACATAAAATCATTGGTTTAATGAACTGAAGGATTCAGGGTAGATTTATATTCAGGCAGGGCTGATCCAGGGAACAAAGATGATGTCATCAGAGCCCAGCATCTCCCACTCACCCCTAAGTCCTTTGTTAAGATGTGTAAATTTATTTTCTACATGCCATAAAAGAGTCAAATGAACATATAAAGTCAAGAGCTTCCATCTAGGAAAACAGGCTTGTCTCTCAACAGTTTAACAGGGATTTTGTGCATGAATCTCATTATCTTGAATTGGGTCATATGGCCAGTCTGATCCAATTACTGGGTCTAGGAATATCTAAAAAAACCAATAGTCTTGTGCCAATCAGGAGAGGTCAACTCCATTCAAACCAAGGTGCTAAGTGTAGGGAATGGTCATTTCTCAAAGAAGATTGAGTACGCTTTTACTAGAAGAATGTTGAATCATAGACAGCAAAAGCAACAATGGTTTAACCACAGATATTCCCAAGAATCTGATGAAACTGAGCATTTCCTGGGAAAGCAGCAAATCAGCACAAAACCAAAACCAAATGTTATACAAGGAATCAGAGGAGTCAAAGTCTCCATGAAACTTGTCCATGAATCCCATTGCTGTTATAAAATACTTCCTTTAGGAATTATTCTAAAATAATGCTTGTTTTGCTAAGAACTCACCTGGCTTGAAAATGGAAATTCTGGTGTTGTGTTTGAGGCAAGACATGTGAGGAGCCCTTCATATAATCCCCTTTAACTGTGATGTCCTCCATTGTATGTTTTCACATGTTCTGTAGGCACTTCCTTACATTGTAGCAGGCATAGAAATAGCTATGGCCTTTTTGGAAGACAGTTTTGCAATATATGTCAGGAGCATTAAGCTGCCCTTTGACCCAAAAAGTCCACTTCTGGGAATATAGCCTAAGGAAATCACCAAAAATACAAAACAGCTTTATGCACAAATATGCTAGTTGTCTCATTTGTATAAAAACATGAAAGTGTACATACTCAGCAATGGTTAGTGGTTAAATCAGTGGTTAAATAAATTGTGCAATACACATTTGCTGAGCTATCATACAATTATCAAGAACAGTGTTTAAAGAGTTTGATAGACCATAGAAAATAATAATATTCCAGTGTTGAGAGATAAAATTAAGATATGAGGTTAAGTAAACAATATATGTAACATTATATTTGTACAGTATTGTGCAATATAGTGGCTTGTAAAGATATATTAAAATATATATTAGAAAGAATGGAATTAAACTATTCTTGAGCTAAGGTACCGAGGTCATGCTTCTTTTCCATCTCTATTTTCTCATAATTGTGTGAGCACAATTTACTTTGTAATGAAAAATACTTTCTTGAAATTAACAAATTAATGATAAATGAGTACATAAATTAATATATAAATAAAGGTCTATGGATCCAGGAGCTGCCAGGTATTGGGGAAGAAGGCATGTAAATGAGATTATCAAGGCCATTGGTGACATTTGAATATGGACTTCAGGTTAGAGAATAGTATCACATCAGTGTTGAATGTCGTTGTTATTAGGAAATCCCCATTAAATGTTTAAACATAAAAAAAGCAGGTTGTCTCCAAGTGACTCAAAATATTTACTGGAAAATATATACATTATAACTTAGAGAGATAGAGGGAGGCAAGGTGGTAGTCAGGGGAGAGGGAGAGAGAGTGTACAAGTGGAACAATATAAGGTAAAGATAACCCTTCATTGAATTGTTCTGTGTTGAGTAAAGACAAAAGATCTATCACATTTGGTACTTCCACAACAGTAATTATCGATGAAATAAATGAATTAAATGTCCCCTTCTAAATGTCCTCATCTGATACTAGCTAGGGACTGGACTGAGGCAGTCATGATAGAGTTTAATGAAATCATGAGGTGGGGTGTAATTTGTATCAGATGGAAGAATTTCGTCCATTGGAGGTCCAGGTCTCAGAATTTTTTTTTTTTTTTGAGAGATACTGCCTTTGGAGACATGCCTCTAGGCTTAGAGGAGGCAGAATATGAGAGCTAAGAGGGGACTTGAAGGACATTTTGTCCAGCAGGCTACATCTAACATGTGGGTTCATCATACATGCTTTTCTATATAAAACACTTAACTTCGCAAATTAGAGAGTGTTCAGAATGATCCTTCTGTATCCAGAAACACAAATATCATCACTGACGTTTTCCTCTAGGGTGACCAACCATCACAGTTTCCTAGGACTAAAGGGTTTTACAGGATGCAGGACCTTCAGTGCTAAGACTGGGACTATTGTTTGGTCACCCTACTTGTCCGTCACCTGGTGCTTCCATCCTTCTGGTGCATCTCCCTGTCTGCCTTACCACTCACTGTCTTTGTCACGTCTTCTCTGCTCTACTTGACAGACCATTCTCCCCACACCCTCTAATATATGCTCATACCTTCACTGCAAAGCTGGTTTTGGAAAGCATGTCTGATCATGACAAAATTTTGCTTCAACCTCCTGAAAAACTTCACACTACTTGTAGGAAAAAAGCACATATCGATTACATGGCCCATGAGGCCCTGTATGGCCATCCCCCTGTCTGCTCTAGCTCTCATCTCCCATCATCCTTGCTTCAAGCATTGCCCACAGCTACCCTGGCCTTCTTTTCCCCCCTTTCCTGTGTGCTCTGTAATGATTTATTTTATATACCAACTTAGTGAGGGCATGGTTCTCAAATATTTGGTCAATACCAGTTGTGATGTTACTGTGAAGGTACTTTTTAAATGAGATTAACATTTAAATTACTAGACATCTGGGTAAAGCAGATTGCTCTTCATAATATAGGTGGGCCTCACCCAAACAGTTGAAGGCTTTAAGATAAAAGATTAAAGCCTCCTGAGGAAGAGAGAATTCTGTCTCCAGACTGCCAGAACTCATCAGTTCTCTGGGTCTCTAGCCTGCCAGCCTGCCCTTCAGATTTTGGACTTGCCACAATCTCATGAGCCATTTCCTTAAATAAGTCTCTTTTCTCACACAACCATTTGGTTCTGTTTCTTTGGAGAACCCTGACTAGTAACATTACCATTCTCCAGGAAAAGGTTTTTCCATTTTGTTAGTAATTCCTGACTTCTCTGACTAGCTCAAACTTTAATATTATACTCTGTTAAAAAGCTTTTATCTCTTTGACATAGAAATAGTACAGATATTTATATGATTATTGACAAATGCCTATCTCCTCCACTAGAAAATGTTTTTGGCTTATCATAATAGATGATCATTAAATATTCACCTTATGAATGTGTGAACTTTGAATGAGTTATGTGTGTCTTAGGGGAATAAACGCTGAGAAACACTGATCTATTCCTTTTATTTTAAGGATGAAGAAACTGAGGCCCATAAACTTGAGAATGTGCTGAGACTATATTAATTGGTTTTGCAATTATATCCAATTATTATTTCTGTGTTGTGAATTATTTTGAAAAATACACACTACCTTGGTTAATCAGTAGTTGTCAATCCTAACCGCTAAGCAATGTGAAAAATGTTAATTATCCAAATTCATCCAGAATCACTGTCTTATTTCCATTCTCTCTTCTAGTAAAAGGAAAAAAAAAATTAGAGTGTGATCTAAAAAGGAAAAGAGAAAAGAAGGCTGATTAGTAATTTTTTTTTCCTAGACTAAGTCCTTGGAATACATATAAGCCTAAAAATCTATGTGATTGTCCTTTTGCTTGAGTTTGAAAAATGAATGCAGAAGTCTGTTGCCCATTTACCCATGATATTTGCTCATTCATTCAGACAGGCATTAAAGCAAATAATTATAGAATACCCACTATGTGTCAAGCACTTCACTGGGCACTGAGCGGGGAAGGGCACACATGAATTAGGCAGTTACCACCTCTAAATTGCTTATAATCCTTTGAAAGTGGAAAATATTACCCAAAACAGCATAGAGTGGCATGCCAATTAGGATTCCAAGTTTGTAGAGAAGAGGGAATTCACTTCCTGTGGGATGATTTGGGAAAGCATGATGCAGAGGGAGGTTTTGGAATGAGGCTTTGAAAGATGAGTGGGGTTTTGAAATGCAGATATGGGAGAGGCTATTTAATATTGAAATGCTGAGAAAACAGAAACAAAAGCCTGCAGGCTAGAAAAAAAAACAACAAAAATGACTAGATTTGACCAGGTTTTGTTTTGTGGCTTGGAGTGTAATCCCTTCCTTTCCTTATTCATTCATTTATCCATTCATTCATCAATTCATCCATTCAACAAATATCTATTGAGTGCTCCCTCTGTGCTAGTCACTGAGCTAGGTCCAGATTATGGACAGAGGAAATCGCCATTGTTATGGTCCCTGTTTCTGGAAGTTTTCAGTCTAGTGGGAAAAATGGACTTCATTCAATATTTTACCCTCTTGGTTTCTGTACAATTACAGGCTGAGGTAAAGGCTGTGAAGTAAAGAAACATGTCCTTTGAGGACAGATGACAAAGGAACTTGGCTGATAGCCTCCATTGGGGAAGAGATCCCAAAGGTAGCAGAATGAAGGGTTAATTAAATGGGGAAGGATGGTGTTTGCCAGAGGGCAGGTGGGTGGGGGGATGGATGAAATAAAAAGGATTAAGAGTGCACTCATCTTGATGAGCACTGAGAAATGCATGGAATTATTGAATATTTATGGTGTACACCTGAAACTAATATAATACTGTATGCTGATTGTACTACAGTTTAAATAAATAAATGGAAAAGGATGGGTGGAAATGGCGAATGATGATCCAATCAGAACTAAGAGGTTGTACAAAGGCCCCGTGGAGAAAGAGGTGGCCAAACAATGGCCATTACCTACCTCATTTATCTTAGGGACTTTTTTTAGGCCTATCTATGGCTTTAGGGCTGCCAAAACTGGGTGTTTTTGCACCCAGTATATTCTTTCTAAAGCTACCAATGTGTGACTCCTATCCAAACAATTCTGATTTAATTGGTGGTCTGAAGTGTGGCCTGAGTATTGCTATTTTTAAAAAGCTCCCCAGAAGCTTCCAGCATAGAGCTAAGTTTGAACCTACTCAGCTACTAGGTGATCAGTCCATGTGGCCTCTGAATAGTTTAGCTGCTGAAAATTAGGGGAGAGCTCTTGAAAATGTAGAGGCTGCCAACAGTCACTTATTAAAACTCACCAGTTGGACCCTGTTTTGCATATCCTGATTCTGTGTTCACCAGGAGGACTTGATTACTACTCTGAAGTTAAATCTGTAAAAGTTGGCCATTTACAAATAAGCAGTCATGATAGGATTCACCTCCCAGACCTATCTAAGAAAAGTGCCTCACTTCCTTTTATATTTCCCACGGTGCTTTGGGGTATCTCTCTTGGTATATCTGCCTTTTAATTGTTCTGTCTCTCCCACTCTTCTCCCTCACCTTTTCCCTTGCCTTCTCCCTCTCTTTCCTAGGACTTTTGACCCATTATCAATTAGAGACCTTCTTGGTGTCCTTCATATCTATTTCTAGAGCCCAACACCAATTTCTACACATGTCTGATGCTCAGTAACTATGAGAAAGGCAGATATTTTGGTGAAATATGTGAATGGCAATTCTTTCACACCTAGAGCACATTTTCAAAATAAGCCATGATAGACTGGGAGGTGCAGAGTTATACAGAGAGCAGACCTAGGTCCATAATCTGACTTTACCCTTTCCTAGCTGAAGGACTTTATTATTACTTATCTGCCTCGAGCCTCAGTCTTGTCATCTGTTAAATGGGATTGATCAAACTTAACTTTCAGAGAAACTGGGGGGATTTAAAAAGACAAAGTATATAAAACACTCTGTATAGGCCTGGTAGTTAATATGTCCTAGCGAGTGAGTAGGAAGAAATAGTCATTACTAAATCCAGGAGGGGGTCACACTAATGGAAATTGTGAATCCCCCACAGCCTGAATCTCCCCCCAGGAAAACATCGATTCCCCAGCTCCAGGTTCAGTGACCCTCCTTCATACATATATTTTGGTTTATTCAGCTGTCTCCCCTCCTACCCAGACTGTAAACACTGGAGCACAGGGATCTTGTTTGTTTTCTTTCCCACTGGATCCCAGTGGGATCCAACATAGGGCCTGGCCCATCATAGACACTTAGTAATATACTTGCGTCAAATAATGGTGGCAATACTACCATCCTGATTGATGGCATTGGACTAGGCTGATGCCTACTTGAAAATCTTTCATCCCTGAGATGAATGGTAATTGGAGAGTCACCTGACCTCCCCAAACCTCAGTTTCCCGTGTGGACAATGTAGAATTGGATCATCTCTGTGGACCCTCCTAGACTCATGGTTATATAAGAGCTATTCTATCTGTACCTGATACCATGGATCCAGCCCACAGAAGAAACATAAAAGACGAATTATTTTTGGCTCCATCTACTAGACCAGAATTTCTTTTATGAAATTAATTTGAGCTCATCAGTTTATTCATTTCTACATTCATATATTCATTCATGCAGTATTTATTGAGAATGTAATGTTTATTTTACTACATCTTGTAAATACAGCATATTCCTGCTTTCCAAAAGGCAGCAGGCTACAGAGGAAGACAAAAACATGAACTCGCAATTTTCATATATTATGGGAAGTGTTGTGATACAGATATTCCCAAGGTACTATGACAGCCCTTAAGAGGAACTCAGTTATTCTCATTTGAAATGAGGGGAGTGTTATTGATCATGGAATATGGAGGACTTCCTAGATAAGGTGCCATATTGAATCAATCTTGGAGAATGAATAGACATTTTCAAATTTAAAAACCGGAAAGAGAAGATAGCAATAGAAAGACACATATCCAGTACCATAAAGCTAATAAATGGCACAGGGTATTCTGGCACCTACAAATACAGCTCTTTGTGGCTGAAAATAGAATGAACATTTTGGAAGAACAAGATTTAAGTGAGAGAGTCAGCCAGGGGCCAAATCCAAAAGGGCTCCTGGCCACTCCTAACCCTGAGTGGTTGGCTTTACAAAGACCAAGCCTCCATCAGGAATCAGGAGCCCTTTGGAAAGGAAAACATAATTTGCACCCTGGGATCTGTGCCTGCTCTCCCATTCTGTGTGAGTTCCAGGGCTGATTTTGGTCTGTGTCCACAGTCTAATTTGGGTGTAGCCTTCTTTGTAACAGATTTTCCCAGCTCCTTATCATAGCTCCTGCTTTTGTTATGGCAATGGCTGTGAATGTCTCCAGTGGGGTGGGTCATGCCCCTAGATTAGTTATCACTGCTCCATTTCTCAGTATTATTTCAGTTGGCTGGACAGTGCTGTCATCACACGGGGAAGAGAATGGGAATGCTATTGAGTATCAGCTAACCTTGTTCTCCCCTCACTAAGACTCCCTATGAACGAACATTAGCCAGCTTTAAGCTGAGGTCCAAGACTTGTGTTTGATTCCTCCTATCCTGGGTATCCAGGATAAATCAACAGGCAGACTAGAAGGTCACAAGGTATAATCCCATAATCCCTGATTATGGGATTTGAGAATGGGACAGACCTGAGTTCATATCCTGCCTCTGCTACTTCCTAGCTTTGTGTCTTTACAAAGTAATTATAATTGACCCTTGAACAGCATGAGCACTGGGTGCATATAAGTTTTGACACCCCCAAAACGTAACTACTATATAGCCTACTGTTGGCTGGAAGTCTTATGATAATGTGAACAGTGAATTAACATATATTTTTGCATATGTATTGTGTACTGTATTCTTACAATGAAGTAAATTAGAGAAAATAGAATGTTAGGAAAAACATAAGGATGAGAAAATACATTTACAGTACTGTACTGTAAAAAATATGCATATAAGTGGACCTGCACCATTCCAATGCATGTTGATTAAAGCTCAACTGTAATTTATTTGTTCTTTAGCTTCCTTAACTGTAAAATGAAGACCATAGCACCTATCTCCTAAGCTTATTTTGCAGATGCAACAGGGCAAGCACTTAAAGCATTTTGAAAGTAGGTTGATTAGTACAAAGTGATTAGTGAAAGTGATTAGTGCATATATGCTCATCATCATCATCATCATCATCATCATCATCATCTAAAATGAAGCACATTAAATCAAGCTGACATGATCCAAGCCTGACCAACCCAAGCACTTGATTCCAGCCTTGGGTCCCAAAAAATCACAGTGAGACTTTGAACAGATTACTAGAGTTCCTCTGGCCTCAGTTTTTCACTGTGATACAGGAGGGGAGTATATTTGATGATCTATGAACATTTTTAGTTCTGATAACCTATTTTTTTAATAAGACTGATGCCCACATATACATTTGGAAACCACCCAAAGACTGTTCTATAGAAACACAAAAATACTGTGTAGAAACATGGTAGCAACGAACTTTATTAAATATTTGGAAGGTTTCAGATTAGATAGCAAATGCTTTTTCTTAAATTAAATTTTTGGAAACCTTTACCACTAGCAACTTTTCTCTCCATCTGGCAGAGTGCATATATATGTGGGTTCTTAACTATTAGAGCACTTTTTGTATCATGCCATTGAGTATCCCTATGACCTCTTAGAGGGAGGGAGGATAATTTTTTTTTCTTTTTTTTCTCACCCCTATCACATGGCATGGCCCATGGTGAATTATGTGCACATATTTATTATTTGAATAGATAAAAGGGTGAGTGAAAAAGTCAATGAATGAATGAAAACATACCTCTAATTTCTTCCAAGTTTAAATGGACTCAAAGAATACCAAGGTAAAAATTTTCAGGACTCTATAGGATCTCAGAGACAAAAAGAATTTACAGTCTATCCCTCTTAATGATGTGGAAAATATTTCTAGAGAATTCTTTTTTGTTGCTGTTAAAGTTTTATTTATTTATTTATTTATTTATTTATTTATTTATTTATTCACTCATTCATTCATTCATTCATTCAGAGAGAATCCCAAGCTTACAGGGCAGAGCCCAATGTGGGGCTTGAACTCACAAACTGTGAGGTCATGACCTGAGCTGAAATGAGGAATGGGTTGCTCCACCATCTGAGGCACCCAGGCGCCCCTCTACCGTATTCTAACATTGCATATCAGTGTGAAGGGGATGGAGAACCCAGTACCTCCCAAGACAATGCATTTCACTTTGGGGACAACTATGACTGTGAGAATATTCTTCATTCTATTATTAAGCCTGAATCTGCTGCTCAAATTAGAAGAAGCAACAGGCATACCGACCTATTATCTAGGGAGATTAATTGACCATACAGACAAAACCACTGAGTGCGTGTGTGTGTATGCACACACACACACACACACACACACGCATGAGATGTCAGAGGATGAGGTCAGCAAGATCCAAGGAACTGTGTTTAGCCTTCTGATGGCATTCAGAGCTGGCCAGACCTAGGAAAACAATTCATACCAACCAAATTTATAGGATATCAATCTATAAATTTGATTACAATTTATTCACTTTAACTATAAAATCTTCCTTTTACATTGCCAAAATGCACCTGTCTGCTATTCCAGGCTTGTGAGATTTCAACTTGAACTTCAGAAGATAGCTAAGTGTGATGATTTTGAGATCTGTTTATCCTAGGCTCTTGAGAGAGGTAGATGAAATAACCTTCTACAACATCAGGGGATACCTCTCAGAAGAAGGAATAAGATGGGAGCTTTGGGTCAACTTCATTTCTGAAAAGGAAACCTACTGCATAAACTGCCTTTAGTGTCCCTTTGCTGTTCTTAGTGCAGACCCCATGTTGTCTGTTGTAGGATACAGGAATTTTGTGCATTCAGTGTAACCGGGAATAAACCAGGTCAATGTTTTCTGCTCCTTACTGTCAGTGATTGAGTTAGGCATCTGTTTCCAGTGGCTTGTATTAAGGTTTTGAATGTGCCAACACAATTATGTCATTCTCAGATACACCCTAGTCGTCTTGATAAACTCATATCTTCCCACATTCCCTTAGCTTCCCACTTCCTGCCTTTTCCTTGGGTTGGACATAATATGCATGATACCATTCATTATTTGATGATTTTATCAGGATAACTGTCAAAGAGAGGGCAGGAACTGTAGGATGGTTCTTTCAATACTCTTTCTGGCTCCCTTCTTTCTATTGACTTTGTCTACTGCAGACACATTTCTCACCCTCTACTGGAGCTAGGGATGGCCAATGACTCATGAGTGGAAATCTTCCACCCTTCCTCCTTGCCCTCCTCTGAATTGTGTAGGCTGATATGGTACTATATCCATTAATAAATCAAGCCTCTATGATTTGGATCCATTTTGTGACCTGGGACATTCCAGGCTTATCCCTTCTACCTTTGGGATCCTCCTGGCCTCTCAGCTGTGTCTCAGCCTCTTGAAGCTCTGAGCTTCTGCCTCACCGGCTGCTGAAGTTGTCATCCTGGATGATCTGGCCCCACCCTCTGAGAGACTAACTTGGCAGGTATTTCTCTTGCTTAGTTAGTGTTGGAAGAGGCAGATATGTAAAGTCACAGATCAGGAAATATGATGGCTTGCCAACTTGGCCAAAGCAAGTGGAAAGACTCAAAAGATAATTCTGTTTCAATAAGAATAGGCATACCAAAGAGGAGAATACCTTTTTCATCCTAAAGGCATGCAACTTTTAAGGTTGTTTTAAAAGACAGAATGGTTTGGAGAGTGGTCTTTGGAGTCAGGTCAATTCAAGTTTGAATCTTGGCTCTAGCACATCCTAACTGTACTACTCTGGGCTGATTACTTACCTCCTTCAGACTTAGTTTCCTCATATATTGAAGGTGAATCATAAAAGAACCTAATTTTTAAGGTTGGAAAGGACTTAATGAAACAATATGTAAAACATTTGTCTGATATCTAGTAAAGTGCTTAATAAATAATATCTGGTGTTATGATTAGTGAGCTATTAATGATTGTTAAGCAATTTTGATTAGATATTCATGTTTATTAAGCTTTATTTTTTTATTTAGTAGAAAGAGGTAAAATTTGTATCTAGTACTTGATAAATAATGGTGTCAGTGCCCAATAAGGTTAGACCTAGAAGGTTTGTTTATTCATTAATATGTTTTTGTTACAAAACTATAATGGGTAATTTAGTTGTCATTGTAAGTTAATTGGGCAACAATGTCAGGGGCTGATTTTATTCTTTACCTCAGATCCAGAACACTTGGCTATGTCCCTTTGGCTAAAGAGAAAGCACATGACCTGGGTAAAGAAGGAGAGGGAAATGTTCTAGAAATTCAGTGGGCAGGCCCCTTATTCTCAGAGGTGCCAAGTGTCCACAGCCACCTAAGTTCCTGGCTACCCCACTGAGATGCTATGGAGCTCATCCTTTCCTGTTCTCAGTCATAGAGAGGATTCAAGATGGCTGGAAACAGAAAGATCCTTAGACATCATCGTATCAAACCTCCCCTTCTTCTACATGGGTAGACTGTCACCCAGAGAGGAGACATGATGAATAAAGGTCATCCAGTTACTCTATTTGTGTTCTATTTTTTTTAATTTTATGAGTATTTTTTCTCTCACATACTAAATGCTTACCTACTGATATGACCATTATCTGCTATCAAATGAGAAAATAGCTATTCCCAGGTAGGGGATGATTAAACTTGAGCCCCAATATCCCGATAAAAGAATCAAAACAGTATAGGGAACTGGGTGTCTACACCAAAAATCACTCACTCATATACTAGGACCAGAGATCCTAGAATTTCCCATATGGTCCCTCAATACCAGAGAGGTAGAGAGCTACACTTATAAGAGGAGAAAATCTATGGCAACAATAAATGAGATCTGTCCCCAGTCTAAGAAGGGCAGAGATATCAGGCAGACATTCTTATAGTACCCATCATTGGGGAGATGCATCACACAGTAAGAACACAGATTTTGGAGTCAGAATGACCAGGGTTTGGATACTTCCTCCTGGCTCTGTGAACTTGGATATGTTATCTCACCTTCCTGTGCTTTGATTTTGAGAAATGAGTGTGTAGTTCCAGCTGTTTCCTAAGATAGCTTGTTGCTCATGGAACCTGATTCTGGTGTTTTGTTTTTGTTGTTATTGTTGTTAGTGAGTGATCCTTTTTCTTCAAAGAGCAGCCATGTTAATGTAAAGGGAGGGATCTTGCCCCAACATTCTACCCTTGTGACCACAAACTCTTGGGTGGATCCTGGCTCAGTCTTAGTAGGAAGAGGTGTGCCTGAGGCCTGGTTTCTATCCCATTTGTTTCTGGAGAAAATTCAGCTCTTATTTTTGGCATTCCTTGGGCAAGTGTAGAGAAAACTCAGAGGGTGGGGAAAAACCCAAGTTTCTTAATCACTGGTTTCCCAGGCAATGCATCCAAACATTCCTTTTCAGTACTAGTGTTTTTTTTTTTTCAAATTGTCTACTGCATGTTGTTCTCTGATGTCTCTAGTTCATCTCGAGATCTTGTCTTTTTTTTTAATTTTTTTTAACGTTTATTTATTTTTGAGACAAAGACAGAGAGAGCATGAACGGGGGGAAGGTCAGAGAGAGGGAGACACAGAATCTGAAACAGGCTCCAGGCTCTGAGCTGTCAGCACAGAGCCCGACGCAGGGCTCAAACTCATGGACCGCGAGATCATGACCTGAGCCGAAGTCGGCCGCTTAACCGACTGAGCCACCCAGGCGCCCCGAGATCTTGTCTTCTCAACAACATGGAAATGATTTTATCATTTCTTTTTTTTAATGTTTTATTTATTTTTGAGAGAGAGACAGCACAAGCAGGGGAGGGACAGAGAGAGAGGGAGACACAGAATCCAAAGCAGGCTCTAGGCTCTGAGCTATCTGTCAGCACGGAGTCCAATGCAGGGCTCAAATCCACGAACCGTGAGATTGTGACCTGAGCTGAAGTTGAACGCTTAACCGACTGAGCCACCCAGGTGGCCCCGATTTTATCATTGCTTTATGGAACACAAGAAGTGCACAGAAATCAGTATCCAAAACCTAACATTACAGATGAGGCAACCAAGTTATGGAGGCCTGGCTTATCTTAAAACTCACAGTTCATTTCATAGCAGAGGTAGACCTGATTTCTGGGAGTCCTACCTAGACCTGTTTTCTCCATGCACAGATGAAGAGACGTCTCTGTTCTTGATATCACTTATACTTTACAAAGCTTCCTGAGAAGTGACTTTGTGTGACACAAAAAGAATAATCTGTGGATTTGTGACTGAGCCATGATTGAGGTTGCAGCCTTGGCTACATTAAATTCTTTGCCCATGTTTCTATCTGTACCTTATCTAGGGCTAGAGTGAGTCAGTAAGGTGACATGGGTCATATGGCAAACATTTATCCATGGAGTGTTTTAAGGAGAATAGGTCTAACCGATTATTCGGGCAATAGCAGAAAATGCATCAGAGAAGGCAAGGAGAGAAGGCATACAGAAAGATGCTGAACTAGTCCAGGTGAGAGGTAATGGTCTGGACCATTGCAGGTTCTCAGGACTTGAACAGTAGAGAGGCCTAGATAGGAACCAAAGGAGAATGATTATGGTGGTTGGTGAGTTCCTTCAGGGCTGATCTCAGTGAACTTTCTGCAAACTGCCTTTTGTTCCCTGAACTATAACATCTTAGCATAATTTTTGTTCTTCCTTCTAATGCACAGTGAAGCCCATCTCTTCTGTTGCTAATAAGCGTATCAGTTCTACTTCCACAAAGTTCATAAGTTCTTATTGGGGAATCTATGTGTTCAGCACAGTGTGAGAAGATGAAGTCCAATAAACAAGGTTTCATGATGGATTAGATTTGAAGGATGAGGCAGGGTGTTGTTACCAAAAAAAATTTAAAAAAAAGGCTCTTTAGATTCTGGCTTATAAATGTTTGGTGGAGAAAAACTTCAGGTGGCAAAACTGGGTCTGCTGAATGGACCTTGAGTTTGGTTTTGTCATGTTCCGGTGTTCAAAGGGAGATTTCAAGCAGGTAGTTACACAGTCTGATTAGAACCATGTACTCTCAGCATGGCTTTGAATGGGTTCTTAAATCTTTCCAAAACTCAGTATCTCCACCTATACAATATGTAGACTAATACTTCTTTTTAATTAATTAATTAATTAATTAATTAAGTTGAAGTATGGTTAGCATACAATGTTGTATTTCAAATGTACAACATAGTGATTTGACAATTGTATACATGAAGCTGTGTTTATCAGGGTAAGTGTTGTTACCATCTATTACCATATAATATTATTACAATATTATTGACCATATTTCCCATGCCATACTTTTCATACCCATTATCATACCTCTTAGCACTGCAATTGGACTTAAATGATCTCTCTATAAAAGCATGTAGAACAACGACTAGAATCCTATAAATGCTCCATAGTTGGTACTACAGTATTAGTTTGCTAAAGCTGCCATACCAAGGTACCATAGATTGGGTATCAACAACATAGTTGGGTTTAAACAACAGAGATTTATTTCCTCATACTTACGGGGGCTGGAAGTCCAAGATCAAGGTGTTGGCAACCCTTGTTTCTTCTGCAGCCTCTCTTCATGGCTTGCAGATGACCACCTTACCATGTGTCTTCTCATGGTCTTTTCTCTGCTCACAGGCCCCTAGTGTCCCTTTTTTGTCCAGATTTCCTCTTCTTATAAGGACACCAGTCAGATTGGATTAGGGCCTACTCTAACAGCCACATTTTATCTTGATTGTCTCTTCAAAGGCCTTATCTCCAAATACAGTTACATTCTGAAGTACTGGGGCTTAGGGCTTCAACGTATGAATTTGGAAGGTAAGTAGACACAGTTCAGCCCATAACAGCTACTGTTTTGTTACACTTGAGCCTTCAACAACAGGAGTTTGAACTGCACAGGTCCACTTCTATGTGGAATTTTTTCAGTAAAGTACAATATTATACATGAATTTTCTCTTCCTTTTTATTTTCTTTTTTTTAATGTTTATTCATTTTTGAGAGACAGAGTGCATGTGCAGGAAGAGGCAGGGAGAGATGGGGACAGAGGATCTGAAGCAGGCTCTGTGCTGACAGCTGTGAGCCCAGTGTGGGGCTCGAACTCATGAACTGTGAGATCACGACATGAGCCAAAGTCAGATGCTCAACCAACTGAGCCACCCAGGCACCCCCTTTTGATTTTCTTAACATTTTTTTCAAGCTTATTTTATTGTCAGAATACAGTATATAATACATACAACATACAAAATCCACGTTAAGGCTTCTGGTCATCAGTAAGGCTTCTGGTCAACATTAGGCTATTTAGAAGATAAGTTTTGATGGCACAGGGGTTCAGCAGCCCGTAACCTCCACATTGTTCAAGGGTCCAGTGTATTTTACTTCTTATTAAGTTACAAGAATAAGATTTTGCGCTTGTTTCTGTCTGTCTCCTAAACTTTTAATCACATCACACTTTCCTTGTTTCTCTAATTGAAGAAGTGTGTGTGAAACACAATACCGTGTGGTCAGAATGATGTGGCATTGAACTCAGAATCAAGAGGAATCACCACAACCAAGAAAGTCAGCCATATGCCCTGAGTCATTTCTTCAAGTGTTCCTCCATTTCTTCCTTCTTTGCATGAAGCAATAAGGCTAAGTGATTTTGTCACTCATAGAACTTGCTCTGCCTACCATTTGTTCACTCTTCTTCTGGTAACGGAGCTCCTTTTTTTCCAGTCAGAAACCTCTTCTCCCTCATTATTAATCTATGTGATTTCTGTGGGGCTAACATCACTGCAGCCTGCATGAGTAGAGTTGTGATCCAGACATGACCTAAAATGTACAACATCCACCTGGATCCCATACTCAGGGTTTCTCCATGTAACTCAACACTTTGCTAACACAGGGGAGAGATGCTGTGTCTCTTAAAGAATAGTTAGGGCATGTCCCATATTGACTACTTTATAAACAGAGTCCAGCTGGAAATGGAGCTGACAAAGAGGATATCAGAACCAAAAGATGAGTGAGAAATATCACTGAGTGGCTACACCAAACCCTATCTGATACCATATGAAGCCCCTTGACTTCGTAGGTATGTGAGTAAATAAATCCCCTTTTTAGTTGAAAACAGTTTGAGTTGTATGGTAATCACTTATAGTAGAAAGATAGCTGACTATAGAAATTGGACTATAATCTATTTGTTTGACCCAAAGGTTCAAGCTTCTTCAAGTAAGTTGCAAGTGATGAACAAATGCCTCTGCCTCTAGATGTAGGTTATCTTAAGTTAGTTACTCCAGAAACAAACCCTGATGGATAGACTTGGGTACATTCCATGTCAGATGACATGTTTGATATAGGCTTGCAGATATTCAGCCCTACCTCTACAAGAGCTTCCACATCACTAAGGTGCTGGGCAACGATGGTCATGACCACAGTGCCCCAGCTCATCAAAGACATTATTGCTTCCAAGGTCTCATTACAGCCTGAGAGCTTCTTGGCCCCTGGACCTTGGCTTCTGGGTTATATTGTTGAGGATCTCTGTTACCAGAAGAAATTTGTGGCTCTGGGTACATGCTCTGAGTCCTTGAATGAGACTTGGAAGGAGCATCTCTAGCTTCCTCATTTTGTGGTTACCACCTTCTGCTCATCCTCTTAATTTTCCCGACAGTCAAGTCCAGTCTTACATTGTCTCTCTGCAAGTGGTCGACTTGGTGGATGATTCAGGAAGCACTGTTAGAGGAGAAATAACTCAGGAAAGGAAAGGAAGACAATAAAGACTAGGTTATCCCCCAGCTTACTGCTGAGAGAAATCAGGACTCATTCTCTCTGGAGAACTTTCAGATACAGTGTTAAATAGCCTTTTGTGTTATGTTCTTAAAGAGCAAGGACGTTGAGATATTTTCCACCATCTCCTATTAGCCATTGGTGTATGGCTGCTCCCTTGGGCCCTTAACTCCCTAGCGCTTCTGGCTTGCTGATCAGGCTTTGTTGGCTGGAGGTAATCTTTGGGCAAAGAGTTGCAACTGCTTGCAGTGGAAGCCATCAAAATGGGGGTCGTGAGTGTTGAGGGGATCTAGGCAGGATAGAGACCGTATTAAATAAAGGTAGAGCCCGGTAGTTCTAGCTGCCTTAGACCATGGTGGACCTGTGGGGTTATGGTGGGCATTGGTGGAGGGGGGATGTAAAATATAATGAAGGAACAATGAGGCCATGTATGAAATTGCCTGGTGGTAGGATCTGGGAATCATTCTATAAAAGTGGCCCAGACCAAGTTGCAAAGTGCACAGATACAGCTCAAATCACAGTTTGATTCATACTTACATTAAAAGAGATAATTCTGTACACTGATTTGGTGAAAGTTTTACTCTGGAAAAACCCAAAGGAAAATCTCCCCAAAATTTGCCTGTAAGTTTGTATAAAACATACTATGTTTCAATGTAATTTTATAGTGTGGATTGTAGACTTTCTGAAAACAGTGATCCTGACCAAATTCATGTGTGTATACATGGAACCTATTTCAATATCTATTTAACAGACAATGCTTGAAGAACATTTGTGAAATAAAGTAAAGGAACTTGGGTAGGTGATTTATGAGACCCACAATTGTAATCAAAGCAGCCTTTCCTGGAAAGAAACTCCTTTAGACCCTCAGTATGGTGTCTCCATCCGCTCACCTGGAGGGAGCTAAGAGAAATTCTCCACAGATTTTGCTCTCAGCCACAATTCTCTTGCAGTTTGAGTAGTCACACTCAGAGTACCTTAGAGTAGGAATAAAGGGTGATGCAGATTTTTTACAGACATATGATGTCGCAAATGAGGAAGAATTTTGAGGCTGTGACGCTGAAAAAAAAAACCCACAAAGAACACAAAAGGAGGTTTTCAGACATCTTATCTCTGGTAATACTCCTCGTCTTAATGTTTACTTTGACTGGTATTAACACAGTCTGTAATTCAGCTTTCTTAGGATTAGGATTTCTTTCAGCTATTTCTTTTCCATCCTTTTATTTTCAACCTGTCTGGGTTTGTGAGCCCACACAATTCATAGTTGGTTGAGCTGGTGTTTATACCCAGGTCTGTTACATTCCCAAACCTGGGCTCTTCATTTCTATACACTGTCTTCCGTAACTCTCACATGGATTAGTGGGGATTATGTCCGGCCATATGTAAGAATGGACCCTTCCTGGTGTGAGCCCATCCTCTTCCTGTGTTATTAACCCCTTTCTTCCCACCTGTGCAGAGTTTAGCACAAGAAGACACCCCAAGTTGTGCACATCATTCTTGTTAATGAATCAGACCTTCAGATGATGGCTTTTGGTCCATTATTACTTTCTCTAATAATGTCTAATTTATAAATTTCTCACAGGTCCTGTAGGTTAATTTACCAGGGGGGGAAAAGTGAGTAAAAACCTATTAGTCTTTTTTTCTGCCTCAGAAATTATAGACTTGGATGTTTCTATGAGGCAACATTAATAATGCATTTATCATTTCAAGCCCTTAACCTCTTAAGTTCTTCAAAGAGAATTAAAAGAATCCCGAACTACTAAATAATTGCATTATGTGGCTGAATGGAGAGAGCGAACACCTCTAAAATTACACTAATCTATTTATTCTTCTCCTCAGAGCCTCCCACTCAGAGTGGGGTGGATACTGTCACACACTTTGTGTCTGCCTCACAGCCTTTTTGGAACTTCTTCCCAGTTGGACACGGATGCCTCTTCCCCTAGCCATCCCTGACTACCATCCCACTCTCCATCCCCACCTCCTCCAAGCAGAAGCCTACACAAACTAGTGCAGCTTCTCTTTGTAAACACATCACCCTGGCTTGTTTGTTTTGTTTTTCTGCTTTTCTGGTAGTTGTTTGGGGGTATGAGGACATAGTCATAGGGCT
Organism: Acinonyx jubatus; assembly: GCF_027475565.1. NCBI lineage: Eukaryota > Metazoa > Chordata > Mammalia > Carnivora > Felidae > Acinonyx > Acinonyx jubatus. Next base: position 20,637,741 of record NC_069396.1, on the reverse strand, counting down.
TATGCTTCAATATGTATCATGGCACCAATGACTTTGGGGCCCAACCTAGGCCAGCCTACATTCAGGGGCTAAAGACTTTCACCTTGAGGTTCTGTCCCACCCACTGTTTGGGCCAGTGCTGACCAAGGATGAGACTGGTCACCACCTTCATGGCAGTCTGGAATTAGTCTTGCTACCCCAGAGTGTGTGGCTGGGGCAGGGTGAGAGAGCATCTTAGCAATCACTCACATGTACTCTAACAAACATTTGTTAGACATTGTCACTCAAAAATTGGTTAAGTAATTGAATGGATGAATGTATGGATGAATGTATGAATGAATGTCACCGTATCCAGATTCCCCACCCAAGGGTGGCTAGGTTCAACTTAAAAAGATAAGTACAACTTTTCCTGAGGTACCCCACTCCAAGCTAACATGATGACATGAAGAACAGAGCCCTTCCCCATCACCAATATTTAGTTTTATTTTGCTCATCACTTTCTTTTTTTTAAATGTTTCTTTATTTTTGAGAGACAGAGCATGAGTAGGGGAGGGGCAGAGAAAGAGGGAGACACAGAATCCAAAACAGGCTCCAGGTTCTAAGCTGTCAGCACAGAGCCTGACGCGGGGCTCAAACCCACAAACTGTGAGATCATCATGTGAGCTGAAGTCAGATGCTTAACCCACTGAGCCACCCAGGCGCCCCTGCCCATCACTTTCTGAGGAGTCTGCCTTACATTGACCAAGCTCCATGCATCTGCCCTCTCCTGTTCCCCAGGTGTCCACCTATTTCACTGGTGAGCCAACAGTGGTCATGATAAATCCTGATGAATCCTTTCACAATGACCAAACATTTGGGTGAATGTTCCTGGCATGTTTCATTAGTACAGTGAAAATCTAATGAATAGCTGAAATACATTTTTTTATCCCCTAAGGATCCAAGGAACATCTACAAAATATACCCTTTCATATTTCCCATAAATTAACCTCTCAGTCCATACAAGTTCTCCAAGACATAACCCCCAAACTCTGTTTCTTTCTTTTTGAATTTACTCTTTCTTACTCTGCCATTGTTTCTCTGGGTATAATTCTGTGCCTCAGTCTAGATCCCAAGCTTATTTTCTCAAGGCCTTCATTCATGCTTCAGGGGCTAAGTCTTTCATAAACTTCAGAATAGCTCCTTGACAGACTCACCTTTCTCTTTTTAATGGTAATGGCCTCTTTGTTTTTTTTTTTTTTTTATCATAACAGTTTCTACCACTTTATTCTTGCTCACCAAAGACTGTCTCCACACATGGCTTGGGAGAGTAAGGATAAAGGCATGGGTAAGGTGTATAGGTAGTCCTATTTTGTTTCCTAGGAATCTCCGCCAGGGGACTTTATGAAATTTGATTTGAAACGTATTCAAGAATCATAATGCTTTCTGTACATATTTTTCTCATTTTAGAATGGCCAAAGTAGGTAGTTGGGAAGGACACAGAGACAGGGACAAAATTCATCAGTGGTCCCATAAAAATTTTGTGATTTCAGAATGCCACGATTTCTCTCCCTTTTTTGTGATTTCTCTTTTTCTCTGATAAGCAACCTCTACCTTGGGGCAAAAATGGAGTCCAATATAATCTGCTCAAGTACTTCTTTCATGGTAGTCTCGAATTGGTGCACACACCTGCACACATACACAGAACTTCTCTTTTATTTTGGTCTCTGGAAGAGTGTTTCATGACCACTAAGCTGAGATCTATCCCACCTTCGCTATTACTGATTCTTTATCAAGGGGATGAGAAGTTCTAAAATGCATGCTGTTCAGTTCTTGGAGGTCTTACAATCTGAAAATGAACTTTGTTTTAGTTAAGCCTCACCTTGTCTGATGCCCTATCATTCAGTTTAACTGCAGAGTAGTGAAGTCCATATGTTTCTTCAGGATCTCTCTAACATTTCCCATCATGTTTGTGATACTGTTTATTCATTATTCCAGTTGTTTCTTGCAAAAACTCTCAGAAGTATCTTCATTTGATGCATGAGGACACTAAGGGCTAGGTACATTTATTGACTAGTTCAAAGTTGTATGTCTAATAAATAACAAATTAGCAATTTAGAATCCAGGCTTATTATTGGACTTCAAAGCCAGCATGTTTCACTGAAATTGTTTAGAAAACAATGCTTTAGTTTTACATATTGCTATTTTTATGTTCTACCTTAATTTCTTGTCATCATTGTGCTACATAAAGAACATGTAGAAAAAAATAGAAGGGGGAAGGAGCAGGTAGAGAGAGAGAGAGAGAGAGAGAGAGAGAGAGAGAGAGAGAAGAAGAATTTACCATAGTCTCAACTTCTAAACCAAACCACATTATTATTTTTAGGATAAATTAGAACTGCATGATCGGTGCTAAGTGGGACCACTTCCATTAGAAACCCAAGAGCAGTGATTGCAGGTGATTTGGAGAACATTTTCATTGGTTGCTGTGTTTGGATTGCTCTTCTGTCTTAATCATAAAAGATCTGACCATTGAGTGGTGAAATTCTACTCCTAATGTGAGCCGAGTGCCTCTCATATTGGCATATCTTGTGAAGCGAATTAGCCATCTAATAGCTAACACGATGACATGAAGAGAAGTCAAATGTAGCATTGATTTCCCAGGAGACTTCAAAGTAGATCAAGTAACACTAAAATAAAATTGTCAAACTAGAAAATGGTTCTCATCAGAATATTTTTTCTTCTCTATAAATAAATGGCTTAGACCAGTTCAAGAACTTCACCGGCTGTGCAAGACACAGCTTAGTGGTTTCACAAAGTGCTTGTTACCATTTTTTATGCTTGTCTGTAATATGAGATCAGTCATTTGAAGACTTGGAACTGGTTTCAGCTCAAGAATTCTCCCCAGTCCCTGTCTCTTGCCCTTTCCCTTTGAGAAAGACAGAAATAACATGATAAAATTGATTCCCAGCTTCCTGCGATTCTCCTTCCTGGAAAACGTTTAAGTAGCTTGTCCCCAAAACTTGCAAGGTTCTTTTTGCTTCGCTATTGGAGTTACCATCTGGTTCAGGGATTCCCAATCATAAATAATTGGGAGGAAGAGCAATTGTAATAATTATTAAGAATACACACTCCTCTATTTCCTATGAGAGAGCTTTTGTAAAACATATGTTATCACAAAGAATAGACCATTTGGAGTCAGATAGACCTGGGGCTTGAATCCGATGGGCAAGCCATTTCTCCTTTCAAATATCTGTGTCCTCATCCATGTCACGGGACCACAGATCCTTTGTGTTATTACTAAATATTTAGGATTTAAAAATCAATGTTTACCAAGTGTTCACTCTGCTCAGGCATGAGACTAACTAAGCACTGTATATGTATTATCTCATTTAATCTTCACAAAACTATAGTGTACACATCCTTTCTTTGTTGTTGTTATTTTTCCTTTTGCAGATGAGAAACTGAGACTTGGAGTTGTTAAGTCCGTTTTCTAAGGTTACTGTGCCATTATATGGCAGAGCCAGGGTTCAAATTTTCATGTTCTTGCTGTGGAATTCTTACTTTACACTATTTTGCTATTAGTTCAATATCATTATTTTGCAAATGGAGGTGGAGTTGTTTAGAGAATTTAGAAGAGGTGTAAGAGACTAGCTAGCAAGTAAGTGACAGAATCATGACTTCTGAAAAGGCTGAGGCCAACCAGGGGGGTCTGACCTTTGGGGACCCTTAAAACTAAGTTTTTCCTCTCAGTCTCAAAATAATTGCACACCATCATGACAGACAGGAGTCTGGTGTCATTAACTGGAATGCTGAGCTTTTCAATTTGGGAAAGAAGGATCTGCAACTCTGAATTTCCTAAGATGGTTGGAACATCTGTTCTAAATGCAGTTGACATCACAAGGCATAAAACCTGAAACACAACAGAAATTATTCCCTTTGCAAAACAAATGCTAGAGGGAGAAATAACAGAGTAATTCCGCCAAATTTCTCAGCAATTTTCCCAAGATTGTGCATGTTAATTGCTTGTAGCTGCAGGTTAGTACTACTAGTCCCTGTGTAGCAGCTAAGTACCAAATGGCAGGCCCTTCAATCACAGAATTACAGACATTAGGGGCTAGAGACATTAGGAGCAGGTCAGGCTGTCCATTCTCTACCCACATAGGCTATTCCCAAAGACAGTCTTCACCTCTTTTTGTCTAGTTGAGTTTGAGGTGACTGAGTGATGGGGCTTCTCCGGGGAAGTCATTATAACAGTGTAGATTTAACTGTGGGACAATGTTTTATTTGGTTCAAATTATCATGTTATTTGTTCAGTTATACTCATCAGTTCTAGCTCTTCTCTGGTATGCTTGGACTCCCATTACATATATTAAACTCTTGGCTTGTCCCAAGTCTACAATTGATTTTAGGGGTGACTACAGGATGCTTATTTCTCCTCTCTGGTCTTCAGTTTCCCTTTATGCAAAATGGAAGAATTGGAAGCAATGGTATTGAAGGTCTGTGTTTCTTCCTTTTCTTTCGTTTTGTTTGTTTCCACTTTAACTCTGTTCTTCCCTCCTTCTTGCCTTTCCCCATAAGTGTTTTGAAATGATCCGTTCTTTATCTCAGGACCTCTTGGCATACTGAAGCTAGGCCTCACTAGCTTGGGAGAGCCAGATGTGCTTATTTCTTCCAAACTCTGTGATCAATGATATCTCCTTGCTTGCTTGAAATTGGCCATGGTGGAAGTATTTACACTATGAAATTCAGCAGAAGTGACAGATCACCCTTTCCCTCCACAGAGAGCCAATTGTCAAATGTATACCAGCACATCATTGCTGTGATCATTTTATAAATAGAGCATTAGCATAAATAACCTTCTCTTATTGAAAAAAGAATCAGATCATCTAGCTTTCAAAGAGTGCACCTATACTCAGTACTTGGAAAAGAACTCATATTCAAGGAAGCTGTGGGTGTGGGGGGATGAAGATTGGCAGATATAGGTTATAGAGTAGGTTTTGGGCATCTTCTATTTACCGGAAATATGTTTTCTTAAAGCAATCCTTACCACAACTTTAAAAGATCGGAATTATCCCCATTTTACATATAGGGAAACTGAAGCTCAGCAAGGTTAAGTAATTTACCCAAACTCATGGAAATAGTAAGTGGTAGAATCTCACTGCTCCATAACAGTCTGAAACGTCAGCACCATTTGTGTTTTTGCCCTATTCAGCTAATGTTGAAGGTGTAGAATGAAACCAAAAGTCCTTGAATTCAGGCAAAATCCACCAAGAACCCTTCAGATGGAAATAACTCAGAATACACATAGATATAGCTTCAGAGAGGATTTCAAGTAAGCCTCATTGGGATTTAGATATGACCGTTTTACAGATGAATGTGAAGATTAGAAAAGAAAATTGTGTGGTTCACCTTTGAAGTGTCCAAGCCTGTATGTCTAGAATGGTCAGTTGGTTTTAATATTTTAAAGGAAACTAGACTTGTTTTCTTAATTATTCCTTTCTGTTTTTAAAAATAATGTGAAGTTTACTTAGGGTAGAGATTTTCGCAAATGTCTCTGTGGACCTTGATGTAACTTCTTCACCAATCTTGAGGCTTAGGGTCACTGCCACTTGGTAGAGCTTGAATTCAGACCCTACTCTCTGAATCGAGATCACATGGTTTTGTATCCATCACTCTGGCCTGCTCTGCAATGATGGAAGAGACATGAGTGCCCTTCTGGATGCAGCCTCAGTACTGTCTGTGTCCAACACACTGTTGTCTGCAGCAGCCCTCTCCATACTAGTGTGCTTTAGCACATCTCAGATTAGGACGTTCATTGGCTTCCCCTCTTTAATAGATTGATGTTCTCCCCACTGTTAATAGAGAACAGAGGTGCTGGCCACAATGGGAGACCTCCAGGCAGAACACGGGTGGATTCTTCAAAGGCCTGAAGAAGGGGGGCCTCCGGAACCCAGCTGCCTCACAGATGGGGCTCGTTATCCACACCACTCTCCCACATTGAAGGGAGGCCAGCAGAGAGCCACAGAAAATTAGAGGCTTCTGTTGGAGAGGCCAGATGTCGAGACAACAGGGACATCCTGTCTCCACTGGCCGGGCCAGTGGCTTTGAGTGCTCTTTGCTGTGGTGGACCTGTGGGCTTCTGAAGGTCATTTAAGAAGTTCTGTTAAGTAAAAAGTCAGGAGAAGTGGTTGTGAAATGAAGTAAGAGCATCATTTCTTTGAGCCCTACCTGTGCATGTATGGAGGGATACAAAGAGCCCAGACATGTAGTTTGTGTGCAACTGTGCTTTGATACACATTATCTTCTCAATCCCTAAGGACAGAATTTTGAAATAAGGACTCTGTTCAACATTTTATAAACAGCAGTAGCAGCAGTAGCAACAAATATTCCCTGTAGCACAAACAGATGAAGTGACTTGACCAAGACCACATGATTATAAGTGGTAACAGTGGGACTTGAGCTTATGCAATCTTGATTTTGAACCTTTTCTTCCCTTAACACCAGTGCTTCTCAGTATGGTCCTTAGACCAGATGTATCAGCCTCTCCTGAGAATTTGTTATAAATGCAGATCCCTGGGCCTCACTCCAGACTTACTAAATACCCTAGGATTTGAGCTTTAATATGCCCTCCTGTTGATTTGGATGCACACTGAAGTTTGAGAACCATGGCCGTACACCATGCTATTTTTCTTTGAAGTACCTCCTGAGACTATGCTCTGGAGGTTTTTGTAGTCTCTTCTAGTCCCTTTCAATTAAAGCTCTAGATTTAGGAACAGAGGAACAGATCTCTAGGTGTCTTCTGGGCTAGACATTGTGAGATTGGTCTATCTTCAGTGAAAGCAAGTACCAGTGAAATAATTTTTTGCATGGCTCAGCTTGACTCTCTCTGGTTCAGTGACTGCAGGTGGTGAGATGCAAAGAGGCAAGAGAGCAGAACATGGCAAAACACTCTGAGGCAATCAAAATCCTGTCTTGACTTGAGAGTTCCTTACCCACTGACCAGGATTCACATACTGGCTTCTCAGCAGGCACCATGGATGACCCTAGGGCTTAAAGAAACCAACCCACCAGTAACCTTTTGCCATTCGAATGCATGTTCTCCCTCCTGGGCGATGATCAGTGAACAAGCACTCACCCACTGGTGGCCCAGGCCATTCCTATCTCTGTGATGGGCCCAGCTTCTGCCAAGGAGTCCTATTTAGGTTGGCGACTTACTTCCTTATAGTTTTGTTCGGCCTTCATTAAAATGCCAACTTCAGGACTTGGAAACTGGCACTTTCATAACCAAACATGGCAAATTTGACATTAAAAAGGTAACAATCTCTTCCAGAGTGTTGCAAAAAAAAAAAAAAAAGGCATCAAATTAGGAAACTAGAAATTTGGGTTAAAAACAGCTCAGGAAGAGCCAGGATACTAGCTAGCATCCAAGCAATAACCAGTACCAATTCCTGTGAGAAAGCATAAGTTACAATATCATCAAACAGACTGAGGTGTAGGGAGATGATTTAAGGAAGATATGTCATGAGGATAACGAGGCCTTATGGGCGCACTCACAAGAGATGAAGTTACTTTTTTGCCATTGGCATAGGCTTCCAGGGTGGTTGTTAAAATAAAGGCTTTATACAGTTTTTACAAGTTATTTATCTGCTGGTTCAACCCATTGGAGTCACAGGATAAGAGAGTTAGGTTGGGGGAAGTATACTCTCCCATATCCTCCTGATTTAGTGCAACGTAGGTAGAAAAATAAATAAAAGTGATAACCTCGGTCAGCTCACAGTTTGACTGTGATGCTGTTTCTGAATTCTGTGTTTTAAAAAGATGTTGATAAGCTGGATGAAATCCAAAGACGGAAATTCTATCTCATGAGAGACAATGGCAGGACTTGGACATGTTTTGACTGAGGAATAAATAGCATAAGAAAGATACGGCGTGAAAAAACCCTATCTTGAAATGCTTCAATCTAAAAAGTATGAGACATTTTGACCAGTTTGAAACGTTTGAAAATGGATAACATAAGTCTTCATGGTTTCACCATTTCAACATGAGATCTATTTATGTATTTGCATATTCCCCTTTAGTACTCCAGTACATGTGCTTGCAATAAGAAACTAAGCTTAGTTGCAACCCACATGTACTTCCTTTTCCATGGTTCCAAAACTCAATCTGTAAAAATTACAGGGAGACCATGTGTACCACATTACTAATAAGAAGGTTCGCAATATGTAGCACATTACAATTAAGAGGGACCTGTCAATCAAAGCCATGTAACAGTGGAGTCAGACACCATTCTGGGGAACAGCTTTTTCTTCCCCATGGAATTATCTAAGTATGAACTGTAAAGGAATCTATTAACAAGACTGCCAGAGGACTTTTAAGATCAAGTCACTGGTTGGTCAGGATACCTTTCATACTCTCTTCCTGTTCATAAGTGTGCAATGGATCCATGATTCCAATATAGCTATTGCACTTCCTGTCTTGAAAACAGATTTTTAAATCACCATTTTAGAAAGTAAATGGCAAGAATGGAACTAACATTTTTTTCCCAAGCATTCCATGTGTTGGATCTGTGCTTCTGGTCCCTTTATATTAACTCTTATCCGGACAAACTTTGTACCAGTTTATCAAAGTATGTACAAAGTATGTACCAGTTATCTTTGTATTACAGATGGGGAGTCTTAGGATACATTTTCTCTGAAAAATAGATTTATAACCAAACTCGTCCAAAATATAAATGATTCCAAAACTGAAGAAAAAGTAAACTACAGAAGTCTTTGACATGGACAGGAGCCAGTGTGCCTTCAGGGACTTCAGAATGAGGAGTTGCTGGGTCCTTACACTTCTATCCCCCATTAGTAGGATTCACCTAGCAACTCTAAGAATGCCTCCTGAGTGCAAGTTTTTGGGAGAGAGAAACTTACTGATTTAGCTTAGAGTGGTTGGCCTTAGATCAAGTCCAGTGAACTGTGATGAAGTTCATCACAGTGATGAAGTAAAGTGTGAAGTGAGTCCCGTGAGGTGCTTTGTTCTACAGTGTGTGCCAGTTGTGCGTGGTGGTGAGCATTGGAGTTATTTTAGGAAGATGTGAGTAGGGGGCAATGGTTGGCATCTCTAGGAGAGTGTGACATTGCTCAAGATCTCACAGCTATAGATCCCAGAGCCAACAATTGGAGCAAGGTCTATCTGGATAGAGTCAGTGATCATCCTAACACACCTGGTAACAATAGGATAATGCTGACTCTCAGAGAAGCTAATCCCTAGTCCAAGGTCACGAGGTTAGCAGGAAGAGGACAAGAGTGTGGGTCACAATAAAGAACTCTATCTACCATTGGAACACACTAGAGAAGTGTCCATTCAGGCACTCCTTTCAGTTTGTAGTATTAGAGTCAGTAGAATCCAGTAGGCAATGGATAAGGGTTTCATGGTTAGACTGATGTGGGTTCAAGTCCAGAATCTGCCTCTTGGCAACTGTGGAGTCTTGGGAAAGCTTACTCATGGATGAACAAAGTACTGGCTCTGACATCAAAATCCTCAGATTCTAGGAACCTCAATGTAGTAATCCATAAATGAGGGCTTTGAATCGTGTGTTCTCTCAAAGCCTCTCCATATCTCAATTTCTGATGATGGCCTAAAACAGGGATTGGTAGACTCTATCCCATGGATCAGATTCATCTATTTTTGCAAATAAATTTCGTGGAACACAGCCACGCACATCCATTTACGTATTATCCATGGCTGCTTTTATGCTACAACTACAGAGTAGAGTAGTTGCAGCAGACCCCATATGGCCTGCAAACTATAAAATATTTACTCTCTGACCCTTTACAGAACCAGTTTGCTGACCTCTTGCCCAGAGGAAAGTAATTTTTTTCTGCCTCCAGCATCCATCCTCTTTTGCCAAATTCTTGCCTTCCTTTGATACTGTTCTTCTTCAGTTCTTTTCATGCGAACTTAGAGACCAAGCTCTGAACATACTCTTCCTGGGATCAAATCCCAGCTCTGCCACTCACTGCTGGTGTGAGCTTGGGCACATTCCATAAATTATATGAGCTTCAGTTTTCTTCTCTGGAAAAGAAGATTGGATAGAACTACCTCACAGTGTTCTCCTAGGACTTTAATGGGATACTCCATGGAAACTGCTTAGAAAGTGCCCAATGGATGTTAGCTGTTGTTACAATGACTGTTATTTTCTTCATTCATCCCACCTGGGCAAATGTCCATCTCCATGTTTCTTCATTTAGGAATTTGGCACTTAATAGCTGGTAGCTCATACTGCAATAAATGGTCTGGTCCATGGCAAACAAATTAAAGTACAGGAAGATGTCTGGGAAGTGAGAAGGTTGGCAAAATTATACGTGTAGCTCACCCCCTCTTTACACAGTGAAAGCCAGCCATGTGTCACACCCTAGTGGGGCAGGGGCCTGATGGCTGCAAATGCCAGGGAAGATGCCTGAGATGCTTTTGCCCAGTCTTTTCTCATGACAATGAGACCCAGACAACGTACAGAGGTCCAGATTCCTGAGACAGCACAGCCCAGGCAGGGAGTCAGGTTGCCTGGCTGTCCTCCTTCTGTTAATCAGAAACAGATGTATTCTGCTGAATGGGCTGCTCCGGAGGGAATACAAATGCCTGAGCCTGGGGGTTAGAGAGTGGCCTCCACCAAAATCACACATCCCCTTTCCTTCCATTTCCCCATCACTGGAAGCCTGAGGCTAAAGGCTTAAAAGCCTATAATACATCCATTCCCAGCATCCCCACCCCCTTCCCCAGCCACAGGGGTCTAAGTTTCATTACGTATCTCAGGAGGGGTCTTCATTCTTCTTTCAACATCTGGCCCAAGAGACCTCCTAATTAAAACCACAAGCTAATTATTGTCACCTCCTCTTTCCTCTTATCGTTTATGGTCTCTGTACATTCTCTACCCTGCCCCCAATATACATGGATCCTACAGGAATGGCTAGTCTCTCCTAGTTTTCTTTCTCCTTTAATGAGTCTTAGGCCCCAGCTATGTTTCTCAGTGGAGTTGGAGGTCTGGGACCCTGATTACTACCAGGGTTTCCAATTGCCTATTCTCCCCCTGGCCTTTCTGAAAGGATCCATTGAGAAAGAGGTCATGATTAAAGCCCTTGGAACAGGCAAAGTGTAATTGAAGCAGTGCCTGGCGCCTCTCGGCTTAACCTCCCTCCCCATAAACCACAGCCAAGCTCAGCAGGCTGCATAGAAAATGTGAAGTGTGAAGGGGGGGTGGGGGACATCTGAAGTCTAGGAAAGCCAGAAATGCAGGGTGCTAAGAGGAAACATCCTTGACGTGTGATGAAGATGTATACGAAAAGCCATACAGAAAGAATTATGTCAGACTTGTCAAAAAGAGAGTGAAACATATATTTATATTACATCCACTACAGATTCTTACATGCAGCACACACATTAGCTGTTTGTTATGGGGGGATTCTCTCAGAAGGATGCTATGATGTGGTGGAAAAAAACTGGGCTTCTGATACCTGTGTTTGAATTCAGCTTAATACTTCCTGGCTGTATCATCTTTGGGCAATCACTTCATTCTGAGCTCCATTTTCTTCTAAAGCTCTTCCTTGCAAAGTAGTGGTGAGGAGTCAAGAAGTTGATGGGTGCAGTGTCTGATATAGAGGCTGCGCATAAAAGGTGCTTACTCATTGTAAATGTCTATCTTTTTTATCAAGTACTAGGACAAGAGGAATGGAGAGTGGGGAGGCAGGGAGAGCCAGGAGGAGCTTGCTACCTGACTCAGAAAACCATGATCAACATTGTCATCACAGCAAATACCAATATTATTATGTGTCAGATGCACACACACACACACACACACACACACACACACACACACACACACGTATGCACACACACACATGTGCACACTAGTCCTCCAGCAGTTATAAAACATATTAGCTAGGTACTAGTATTTTTCACACTTAAGGAAACAATTACTAAAGATGTGGCTTTTACTAAGAAGGGGATCGGGGGCATCTGTGTGGCTCAGTCGGTTAAGCATCGACTCCTGATTTTGGCTCAGGTCACGATCTCATGCTTTCATGGGTTTGAACCCCATGTCGGGCTCTGCGCTGACAGTATGGAGCCTTCTTGGGATTCTCTGTCTCCCTCTCCGTCTGCCCCTCCACCTATCATGCTATCTCTGTGTCTTTCAAAATAAACTTAGAAGAAAAGAAAAGAAAAGAAAAGAAAAGAAAAGAAAAGAAAAGAAAAGAAAAGAAAAGAAAAGAAAAGAAAGAAAAGAAAAAAGAAAAGAAAGAAAGAAATGAAGAAAGAAAGAAAGAAAGAAAGAAAGAAAGAAAGAAAGAAAGAAGGAAAGAAAGAAAGGGATCAGGTCCTGCTTCAAAGTCACTTCAAGGCATTTAACATGTTACTATTTTTGGACTCTGATCAGTGAACTATATCGTATATAAAAAGAAGCTTATTGCCACATTACTTATACCCCCGAAGCAATAAAAACAATAAAGGAAATAACCCAAACATGTACCCAAAGCTTATTGGTGTGAATAAACTATGGTATACATATCCATACTATTTATCAATACTATGCACACTGTAAAACCATTTATAGTTGTGGTTACCAGGAGTTTATGATGCTAATATGTTCATGATACTACATTTTTTAGAAAAAAGTAAGATGTAAAATTCTACTCATGCACAACGTATCAACTATGTAAACATGAATTATGCAAAATGGAAAAAAAAAGATTGGAAAGAAATGCATCACTGTGTTAAGAGTAAATCTCTAGATTATTTCTTCACATCTTCCTTTGCAAACTTTGGCATTTCATCGTAGTGGAGAGCATGGAGTTGAATCTGAGTTCTGATACTCGATGACTGGGGATGTTGGACAAGGAGCTCACTTTCCTAACTCTGACTTTCTTCTTGTATAGAATACAGTGATAATGTCTCCAATGTAAGAAATGCCTTGAAGGTTAAAACAGAAAACATATGTAACCTTTAATATGGTACATAATGTTATAGTGTATTGTGTCTTGATATTAAAAAACAAACAAACAAACAAACAAAAAACAGTGGAATCGGTGGGAGCAAAAGCCCAGAAGACACAAAGAGAGATGGGCTTTCTGGACAAAGCCCCATCTGGTGCTGAATAGGGGGCTGGCAGTCGCGGACGGCCCCTATCTCTTTTCACAAACAAACAGAACAGTCCTGGAGGGAACTCCCCACTGACCATCTGCATTCACTCAACATCCACATTCATCCTTTCTACTTCACTAGTTTCCATTTTCAGCTTTTCCTTCTCTTTGATGTAGATAACAATCTAGCTGGAGCAGTCAAATGTTTTTAAGTGTGGGATTTCGACAACAGAAGTGAGGTCAGGGACACCTGGATGAAGGGGCCCCTCGTTCTGCCCTATGCTAAGCAAACAGCTAAGCAGGACCCTGGCTGGGGAATTTACAATGAAGTAGGGGCTGTGTTCTGGCTTTACTCAAACCCATGTGCTCTCTCTGTCTCTTTCTTTCTCTGTCTCTCTCTGTCTCTGTCTGTCTGTCTCTCTCTCTCTCTCTCTCACACACACACACACACACCATTGAAGTAGCAGGTTAAACATCACTCACTCAGAGATCTTTTCCTGGGCCCCAGATAATCGCAAGAATTCACGTTACCCCTTACCATTCCCATGACACCATGCATTTCTGGAGAGCAAGATGTGTCTTATTTTACAATTACTACTATAATACCAGCCAAGACAAGGGTTCTATCTGACTTATTTGACATTGTGTCCCCAGCACAATGTCTGGCATGGTAGTTTGATACCCAACTGAATGAAAAAGTGAATATACCAGCATGCAAGGCTTAACTGAGTGTAAGAGGCCCCAGCTAGATACAGTTTTGAGAGTTACACGTTGTAGGGCACTAACAAAGACAATGCCACTGGGTGGGACAAGATGGGCTAAGGGTTTCAATGCCCATGCACCACTTAGTCTTTCCATCTTGTAAAGAAGTGTGCCAACTCAGGGCCCTGACTTGTTATCATCCTGGGGTATAGGTATGTATGTATGTGTGCTGAGGGAGACCTTTGAGCTTACTACTAATTATGATGGTGGTAGCTATTGTGATGCTATCAATGAAGCTATTCCCTCCTCCCCAGCACGTAATATGTGTTTCAGCTGTGCTTTGACCAATGCCTGGCATGCAGTATGTGCTCACTTATGTTTGTTGCCTCTTAAAATATCTGAGCATGCAAAGAAAACTTGGAAACTTCAAAACCAAGATTAATTTACTTCCTGCTTTTATGAGTTTGGCTGCTTCAGATACTTCATGTAAGTGGAATCATGCCAGGAGCTAGGGGGAGAAAGAAGTAGTGAGTTGCTGTTCAAAGGGTATAAAGTTTCAGTCATGCAAGATGAAAAAAGTTCCAGAGATACTGCTGTACAAAATTGTGCTTGTAATTAATAGTACTATACACATAAAATTTTGCTAAAGAGGGCAGATCTCATGTTATTTTTTTACCACAATTAAAAAAAAAGCAACTAGGTTTTCTCTTTTTTAATTAAAAGAAAAGTCTTGCTTTGTGTGGACCTAGAGAGGTTTAGTGAAGGTACTGTCTATCTACGTGGTCTGCATGGGGAAGACCAGATGGCTCCTTGGTGTGTTATGAGAATACCAGACAACCTTTCAGGTCTCCTGGGGGTTACCATCATCTTTGACCATGGAGATTAGCTCCATTGCCCTCCAAGATTGGGTTGTCATTATGAAACCAATCAGCATCTCGGAATGTGATCTTGCAGGCTCCAGACACAGCTCTGGACTCCAGCCACAGCTATGTGACATGAATTCCCATTTCTTTTCTTGCGCTTTTGGCTTTCATTCTCCAGTTTCATGCTAGGAATTGGGATTTTTGTGGAGCTGACTCCCTGGCCCTTCAGAGGCTCCTTAGCTTTGCAGTAATGCCTTAGGATTCTGTTGGCCATGTTTGTAATCAGAGTTACACAATCAAGGAAAAAATTGAACAGAGGAACCGTTGCTTCATATGGAAGAGCAGGAAAGTTATTTGTTGTGCCCAAGAAATGACATTGAACCCTCCAAGAGGGCAGTGGCTTTTCTGCCACCACCTCTTTCTCTGCTGTGCCCCCTTTGGGTTTTCTGCAGAAGCAGCTGCGGTCATTTACAACTCCTCCCCAAAGTTCCGTGCCTAACTATGGGTGTCTATTCAGTTCAACAGGAGGTAACCTTGAAGACAGTGTTAATAATGGATTTGCACAATTTCACTTCTGACTTCTGAATGCATTTTGGCTGCATGACACCGTGGGAGAGGTGAGGTGTGGCGGTGGTCGGCAGCCCCTGAGCTCTCTCTCCCTGTCTTCATTTAAAGAGCACTAGCCTAGTTGCACAGGAGAATGTTAACACTTAGCGATCTTGCACACACTGGAGGGAGAGATAGGATCACATAATAAGCAATGATGCCTGCGTCCCCCACTCTGAAACCCTTACTGTGAAACCCCCTCCTTTATTTCTCTTCCTAGCCCTTATCCTCTTAACACAACACACATCTTTCCTTGTTGCCTGTCCTGTGCCCCCTCTAAAATGTAAGGCAATACCTTCTCTCTATTGTGTCCTGCTGTATCCCCAGTGCCAGGAACAGTGCTTGGCATGTAACAGGTCCTCAGTAAATATTTACTGAATGAATGAACTGGCAGTGAAGTTTGAGATTAAGTACACTACAGCGACAACTCTGTTGCTGCTAGCCGACAACTCTCTAGTCCCAGCGCCAGCCCCTCTCTTGGAGCCTCAGTTTCTACATCTATGTAAGGAGGGTTGTACTTAGCAGACTTCGCAGATAGCTGGTGAAGTTTCAAAAGGAGGATGCAGGTGACAGTGCTTATTAAGCTGTGATATTCCTCTGACATGTGTGAAGCATGATTTGTTTGGCTTGATTTTCATGTTTTGATTGCACCTTTGTCTTTTGCTGTAAGTTACTTACAATCCTTTTGAAAGCAGATAGAATAAAAATGATACGGGCAGAAAAAGAAAGTGAATGAAGGTATTCCACAAACAAGCATGGAGTATGAACAGGAAATTCACAAAACAAAAAGAAACTGTGCAAGTGGTAAGAATATGTAAGAACAATGAGAATTAGCCCACTGATAAGATATATTAGTGGAAGAACCAAATTAGTAACGTTCTACGGACATGTGCATGCGCACGCGCGCGCGCGCACACACACACACACACACACACACACACACACACACACCCAGGATAGGCAAGGGTCCCATGAGATGATACTCATATGTTTCTGATAGAAATTTAAACTTTTGCAAAAAATAATTTAACATTAAGTATCAAGAGCCTTGAAATATCCATACTTTTTGATTGACTAATCTGTTTGGAATTTATCCAAAGAATGAATTGCAGGAAGTCACATGCACAAGACTGTTCAACACAGTGTTGCTGATAGTAAAGAATTGTTGGTAATAATCTAAATCCTTGACAACAGGGAAAAATGTTTCAATAAAGAATAATACATCTAAATTCATCAATTAAAGATATTATGCTCTAAGAATGGTTAATGTCAGAGGAAAATGCTCTCAGTATAATGTCAACTGGAAAAAGAAGAAATAAACCATATATATATGACATTTCCGAAGGTTTCAAATAAAATCATATCTATATATAATAACAATATCAAAAATATAAAAACATAGAAGTAAAATTGTCAGTACCCCATCACATGATAAATATTGTAAATGTCTTATATATGTATACATAGTATATATGTAATTCATTTTTCTGTTAATGTGTTTATGACTTCTTCACGTTGTTCCTGGTAATAATGTATTACTTTTCAAGTAGGAAATGATTGCTATTTTTTCAAAGGTAAAGTTCAATTTAAACTCTGATTTCCAATTTTCATATTATATGCCAGTAAACACATATACTAGTTGTATTATTATTAAGCCTCAGAAGCTAATTATGGGATTTACTGTCAATGAATAAAATAGTTCTCAACTGGAGAAAGACCTGAAATAGGCCAGTGAGGCCCCAGTTAGGCCCCAGTTATCCCAAGGATTCAGGCCAGCTCTGCAGATCCTGCTTTTCACACTCACCTCCAGCCCTGAAGCTGTCTTTCCTCATTTCCTGATAGTGCTGTGTGGCTCTGCCTTTCCCCACCTATGTCTGTCTCTCTCGGGCTTTTGCTTGCTTCCCCCTGCCTCTTCCTTATGAAAGGCAAGTCCTCCCTCTCCCTACTTCAGAAAGCAAATGCATAATCAGGATCAATTTAGAGCTGAAATCACAGACCCCATTTGTGCCCTTTTGTCTGTGTCTGTGTCCTTCCTGTAGAACTGAGACCTCCCTTAGGGTGCCTTCCCCTTTTATGCACCTCAGGCATCCAGGCAGAGCCCTGGTCACCATCTGGGCTTTCTAAGGACATGTCCTAGGTAATTCAGTGTCTCAGCATTCCAGGGACGCACATGTGGATTCTGGGATTGTTTTTCCTGTACCAAAATGAGAATTTTGGAAAGGCTCAAAGGTCACACGGACTAATGCCTAGTATGTTGAGATTATACTCCAGATATCTATGCAAGGGTGTTCCACATCTGTGAAGACGGGAAGCAAAGAAGTAAGAATAACAATGGATTCATGAGAGAGATGAGATTATGCATTCTCTTGCTATTTTTCAGAATTCTATTTGAAGTTGCTTTTATGTGGCTTACACAATAAAATTCTTTTATTAAAAAAGTAATTCTAAATAAGGAGATGGATGCAGAGAGGTTTAGCAGTTTCCCCAAAAGCACACAGGAGGTAAGAGACAGAGCTAGGATTCAAACGAAGGCCCAAGTCCACTGTGCTTTCTAATCTCTACCTCATGGCATTTCTATGAAATGAGATCAACCATCAACAATGTTTGGCACAAATGGTAAAAACAAGCAAACAAACCAAAAACAAACAAACAAACAAACAAACAAATTACTCAGAACCAGAAGACCAGATCAGGTGAATGGGGATACAATGATATAAAGGGAAAAATATAAAGAAAATGGAGACCATGCAGTGGACTATCAATTTTGCAAAACTATGCCCTAGAAATAGTTCAAAGTTTGGGATCAGAAAATTTACCTCCTTCCACTGCTGTCTCCTCTGGCTAATTTAGAGCCACTCATCCTCTTAATAGTTTAAAAATTAATTTTAGGGCATTTGTCTTAGTTGCAATTTTACATTTAGTTCATTTAGTGCCTGTTTCCTCCACTAGATCAAAAATTGCTAATTGCAAGGGCTGTGTCTGCCTTTCTTCACTCTGTACCCCTAGAATCTGGAACCAAGTTTGGCATATAGTAAATGTTCAACTAATGTTTATTGGATGAATGGATGGTTGATGAATTTTCATCTGTCTTGGTGTTTGAAGCACCTGTTCCATTGTCCATATTTCTCCTTCTCCCATGAGCTGCCAGATGGAGAGTACACCACTCCTCTCCCATCATCCCTTCAACATCCCCGGAGGAGACCTTATAGGAATGATTCAGTCCCTCATCAGCCAAGTGCAGGAATCATCATCAGGGCTCCCTCTGTACCAAAGCCCTAGATTGAGAGCCAGGATTGAACCCTGAGAACCAACGCCAGGAGAAATGAGAAGGCTTCACAAACTTGCAAGCTCTTTCCAGGGAGGCCTCACCTTTGCCTACCTTGTCTTTGCCTCATTTTTCAAAGCTGCCTTCTCTTTTCCTTTAGACCCAAGGTTCTTCAATTCATGGTCTTTTTGTATACATCACTCCATGCCCAGCATAGACAGAGATCCAGTCACCCATCCATTCTTTAATTTATCCATTTCTTTGACAACTTTTTATCATAGTTTTCCTGGCACTGCAAAACACAGATATAACAGTGCCCAGTTTAGTTAGAAAGACAGAGAACACTAAAATGATGTTCCCAAGAATGAATGCCATGTCCTTGAAACCCTCCATGATTCATGCTTGAGGAATATACTAATAGATTAATTTATAGTGTTTTCTTGTGTAAAATCTCATACTTAAGGCAGAAAAGTAAATATAGGTGGCATTAATGATATTTTCCCATTCTGGGTATTTAATTGACATTTATTCTCCATTTATAATCCCTTCCATACGATGTTACTGAGATGCTTTTAAATTCATGTTGCTTTGTTGATAATGGCATGCTTGTTAAAAGGATTAAAGAGTGTGTCTGGTCCATCAGGCAAATATCTATTTCCCTTTGATTGGATGGAACATGCTTCACTACCATAGCCTTGGCCAATTACAGAATAATTAGAATACTTTGTAATGTATATTTAACAAATTTCTAGAAGTATTTCTCAAACCTCTTTGCAGAGTTTTATTCATTTAGAACCCCACTCTCCTGATTTTTTGTTCTTTCAGTATGATTACCAGTGAAGGGAATGAAGTCTTGCATTCTCCAGTTTGAGAAATAAGAAAGCGGTGTACGAAGTGCAAGTCCGTATGCGGCAGTCCCTTAAAAGAGTCCCCATTGGCACGGAGCTATTCCGAATAATCGATGATTATGGTAACATGGAATGTCAAAACAGGAACTTCAGCTGAAATCTCAAGACAAGAGACCTCTTAGAATTGGCAAATTGGGATGATAGTTTTTAAATGGTTCAATTACAGTGAAAGTGATGAGAAATGAAAGGAGGCAGCTCTTGCAGAGAGCTGTTGGTTTACTGTGTCTCCCTGGCTTTCCTCAGTGAAAAGGGGAGAAGGGTATTTCCTTCCTTCACATCTCCACACTAGGGGGATTTGACAGTGGTAGGCCTCGGCAGGACCAGCCTGATATTTCAATATATTGTCTCTTGATTTTTTTTTTTTTTTTTTTTGAGAGAGAGCACGAGCTAGGGAAAGGGGCAGTGAAGGAAAGAGAGAGAATTTTAAGCAGGGCCACACCCAGCTCAGAGCCCATCTCAGGGCTTAATCCCACGACCCTAGGATCACGACTTGAGCCAATATCAAGAGCCAGGTGCTCAACCGACTGAGCCAACCAGGCACCCCTGTCTCTTGAAATACTGATGGCATGGCAGCCTGGTGTTTGACACCTGACTTGAAAACAACAGCAACAACAGTAATAATAAAGAAGTGCTCACTAGTGGAACGAAGATGTGTTGAGGTGTATCGAACCATGTGTTGAGTGGCCTGCACTCTTGAAGCTGACCTCACAAATGCTGTATGAGCATTTACCATGATCTACAAAAGCTGTCCTATGTCCCCCTCATGTGAACACACAAAGGGAGAGAGATCCGGCCTGGGATCTTCTTAGGTTGCTTGCAAACAGGATTGCCCGTAGGGTTGAACAGATCCCAGCAGAGAACCTGGGTACCTAGGGACTGAAGATGAGTCTGAGACGATCCAAAACAGAGATGGATTAGCCATGGCAAGGGAAGGTGGGTGAGAGAAGACCACTAATGGAGGCTGTGGGTCTTTCAGGAATCCAAAAAATGCTTCTGGAGAGTCTGTTTTAAATAGGATAATCACAGGGGCACCTGGGTGGTTCTGTCAGGCGTCCAACTTCTGCTCAGGTCACGATCTCACAGTTCGTGAGTTCACGCCCTACATCAGGCTCTGTGCTGTCAGCACAGAGCCCACTTTTGATGCTCTGTCTTCCTCTATCTCTGCCCCTCCCCCACTCACACTCTCCCTTTCTCTGTCAAAAATAAATAAACATTAATAAAATGTAAATTGGACATCTCAGGCATGCCACACAAGTACAAGACCACCAACCAGATAACAACTATGCTATGCCCCTTTCCATCCTTCCACCGTAGTAAGGCTCAGGAACTTCGATGGATAATTAAGAGTCCAATCCCTGGGGAAGAAGAGAAAGAAGAAACTGGGCACCTGTGCTCCTTCTGAAAATGCAGTCCTTATGTCTGCACTAGGGCCTGGCTGGGGAGGGAGGAGAAATCCCAACTTTAAAACACAGTTGACATTTGATTATTCCATGGTGCTGGATATTATAATTGCATTGCTGGAGAATGCTTTTTGGGGAATCCAATTGACCTGAGAACTGTTTGCATGACCTAAGACTGACAAAAAAGGTTTGGGTGCTCCTGCTGTATTTATCCAGTGGCAGAGAAAGAGATTGCACTTGGCGGGCAGATTTGGAGAGGCCATGAGAGACAAAGACGGAGGTCCTCTCTAAATTCATCTCATTCAATGTGATGGCTGCAAAGGACACAGAATCAGTACTGGGTCAGCAGGGGTAGGGAATGAGCTGACCTAAGGGATCAGAGAAAGCATTCTAGAGGGGGAGATGTCTGGGATGATGAGTGAAAATTGATAGATTGTTGAGGCCTGATTGTTCTCAATATAGAAGCATCTAGAGCCCAAGTGTCCCTCTTTCAGGTTACTCAGAAATCTGAACCTAGAAATTTACAAATTTACTTGGACCCCTGATAGTTACACTCTTGTCATCTCTGCTGGATTCTCTCTCTTTCTGCGTGAAAACACTTCATGTTCTCCATGCCATTCAGCCCTTCTCCATTTTCCCCAAAGGGTCAAAGTGGTCCATTCAAGCTATTAGTGGTAATAAACAAGGCCTGCCACACTGCCTCTGCTAGGCCCCGGTGTGAGACCTAGCAGGAATCTGCATGCATCTAATCTCTCCCAGGTTCACCATTGCTGTTTTCCCCTGCAAACCCCCCATGGCATTCTGTAATTTCCTGATATTACAAGGAAACTGATATTGCGGGAGCCTGTGAGGATTGCCTTGGGACAAACACATCAAAGAGACAACACTCAGCTGTCTTACCTTGCCCCTTAGTGTAGTTATGCAAACCATTCCCCTCAGAAATATGAATCCGTTAAAAGCATGCTCTCTGACCTGCCAGTCACTGAAATGGAGCATGGGAAGAATGGTTACATCCAGATACAATTTATTGAGCACCTGTGAGTCAGATCTTTTGACAAGAAGTACTTTGTGTGTAGTATTTATTTGCCAATCCCACCCTAACATGCAAAGGAGGGGCTATTAAGTTCCATTTTATGGATGAGGAAGGTGGTCCTAGAGAGTTAAGTGGAAATCTGCTGTCCGTGAATGAGAAGTGGAGTATGATTTCCACTAAGTGTTTTCTGGCCCCAGAGCTGGCGTCTGTTGTTCTGTCTATGGTAGGTGAGTTCATCCTTTAACTCAGTTCTCAAAGCATTCCTGTCAGTAGAGCTATCTTTGACTCCTGCAAACAGTACCCTGAAGTCGCTTCCTTCGGTTGCTCCCCAAATCCTTTATCCAAACCTTGAAAATGGCACTTACCTTATTACTGTGAAGATTTATTCATATGCCTATTTCCTGTTAACCTGGAAGGTTCCCAAGTGCTGAGTTGGAGCCTTATATTTTCACCAGATATCTACCTTAGCTTCGCACACAATAGGACTTATTCAAGTCATTGAGAGAGGAATGTGTCATCGTTTATAAATGAGAAGTAGCAACTCAGAGCAATAATGTAATAAACAGACGTCATACAACTAGTCAATTTGGAGCCAGAATTTAAAATCCCTATCTCCTGATAGGGCTTTTTTCCTGTGTATTCAAGTCAGAATTAAAAACATGTTCGTGGTGCCTCTGGATATACTATACTAAGCTACCAAGGCAGAATTAGGAAGGTGTATGCACACATATACATCAATTTATTTGACTCTTAGTTGAGATATTGGGGCCATTAACATGGCAGTTCTCCAAGTAGCCTCACTGGTATCCCTGATTCTCTTTTCTCTTTTTCTTTTTTTTGAGATAACATTCCATTTCACAACTTTTATCGAACAAATAGTTATTGAATACTTACCATGTTGCAAGCAATGTGACTGAGGTAGAGGTTGCAAAAGCATGTATAGACTTACAACTTACTCATCTGAGTTTCAGTGATATGAAAGAAAAGCTCAGGGAGCTTTGAGGGTGTATAATAGAGAGACAGCCTTGACTGGGACTGGTTCTTCAGAGCAAATGTCCCTGGAGGAGTGAAGACAGATTTGAGTCTAAAGGACGGATGATGTTTGTGTCAAAAGTAAATAGATGAAAAGATAGGGTTCCATGAAGTGCCTGAGAAAGTAAAGAGAAGCTGATGTAATTGGAACCCAGAGATCAAAAGGAACAGTTCTGTGGGCACTCTGGAGACATGGACAGTGGCCAGGTCATGCAGGACCCTGCTACGATTGTTGATATTCTGTTATTTACTCTAAAAAAACTATAGGGGTGCCTGGGTGGCTCAGCTGGTTAAGGGTCCAACTCTTGGTTTCAGCTTAGATCATGATCCCAGGGTTTGTGAGTTCAAGCTCTGTGCTTGGCTCTGTACTGACAGTGCACGGAGCCTGCTTGGGATTCTCTCCCCCCCCCCCCCGCAACACCCCCCCTCAATAAATAAATGTTTAAAATAAATAAATAAAAACACTATAAAGGCAAACACTATAAAGGCACTGAAGTGTTTCAGCTTGAGAATAATATAGTCAGTCTTGAATTTCTCTCCTTGGTGTGAGGGAAATGAGTTGGAAGGAGGTAAGAATGAGTGTTGGGAGACCCCTTATGAAGCACTGCGGTGGTCAGGGAAAAAGTGACCATGGTATGTCTCCAGAGTCTGTAAATCTCCAGAGCTAGCTCTTTTGGACTCTCTTTGTAGACAAGGGAAAGTTCAGTCCTCTGGTTTTTGCCATAAACCGGTAAAAAATTTCTCCCCAAGAATGTAGCCCTAATTGTGCCATACCATCCTCCCTCATGTCCTTTCAAGGTACGGAGTGTGGAGAAAATGTGTGCTGGATTTTTTAGGTCTGTGTTTGTCGAAGGCCTTTGAGATGCTGCAAATTTCCCTTGTCTACTGATCTCATATTCTGGGTGTGGCTGAGCCTTTCCTCCCTAAAGCTGGTGAAAATCTGATTTGAGAGGCCCACATCTGGGTATAGCCTGAGTGGCCAGTTGAATTAGCTGACCTGATGGAACCTGTCTGGGACCTGATGGAAACTGGCTCTGCACCTTGTTTGTACCTCAGGTGGAGGGCAAGGGTGTCTTCAATTGCAGTCTTTCCCTGCTTTGTCTTGCCAGCACTCACACTCATACCTGTGGAGGCTCATCATCATCATTTTTCCCCCTCCTCCTCCCCCCTCCAGTCTCCACTACTTCTCCTTCTTCACAATGCTATGGGGGTGGAAGGGTGGGGATTGATTAGTGTAGTTGACCTTGCTCTGTAATATTCGAATTGAGGAAAAGGGAAAAAGAAACTAGAGCATCCTCTGGGTTCTTTCCTAAGCAGTAGTTGTGCCTCTCATTTGAAAAGATGAAGATAATGCCAAATTAATGGCTCAGCCAGCTGATTAAGCTTTTTTTTTTTAATCTTCTCCAAAACT
The DNA here is from genome assembly GCF_027475565.1 of Acinonyx jubatus. Taxonomy (NCBI): domain Eukaryota; kingdom Metazoa; phylum Chordata; class Mammalia; order Carnivora; family Felidae; genus Acinonyx; species Acinonyx jubatus. The sequence continues at coordinate 20,613,445 of NC_069396.1, read as the reverse complement.
TCATAGGAGCAAAAATCACCTCAGCCATCACTGCTCTGAATCAGACCTAATAACAATGGATTCTCATACCCTTTTATCATGTGAGATCTGGAGCTGTTCCCTGGGGCTCACCTAACATAGTTCCTTGCATTTCACAGTTGAGAAAATTAATAAATAAAGAACAAATTTTTAAAAAAGAACAAATTCATTCATTCCTCCAAAAATTCGTCCAACATCCATTGTGTGGTAGGCTTTGTGCTAAAATAAGGAATAAGAAAAAAGTGAGTAAATGTCTTTGCTGTTCAGGAGCTCACTGCCTAGTAAACAAGTAAGTTAACCATGACCTGGTGAGGGCTCTAACCTTGCAAGGGACTGATAGTTCATAGTGAGGTAGAACAGAGTGGCGTGGCCCTGAGCCCAAGGCTCCTACAGAGTCTAAATCAAGAGTTCTATCCCTAGTGGAAAGGATTTTTTTGTCTAAGTTTTTTTTTTTTTTAACACAAAACATCTAACTTGGTCAGTCTTGGAGTAAAACATATGTTTTTCACCTTATCTTGTGTTTTTCAAGCTGGGAGTGTTTCAGCTACTACCTTACTAGACAGATAAATGTATATTTTAGTGCTTTGATTTGGGTTCAGGAAAAGATTCAGAATCTTGTAAAATTTATCCAAAGGCCACCAGTATTGCAACCATTTAAGTATTGCAATGTATTAGTGCTGACTATGTGCTGGGAAATAATAGACTCTACCCTCTTATTTCTTAGCTAGTTGGGATGTCTTATTAGCTGTATACTAATAAGCATAATGAAATTCAGAATATGCTGTCATAAGAGATACACCAATAGTGAGGATTTGGGGTAGTTTAAATGAAGGACAGAACCTTTGCATCAGTCCCAGAAGAAGGGGCATAATGTTAACAAGCAGCTGTGTACTGGGGAATGTCCTGCCATGTGTGATCCCTGATAAACTATTTCACCCATTTGAGTCTGAATTGCCACAACTATAAAGAAAGGAATGTTAATGACTAAGACCACCTACCTCATGCTGTGAGTGCTGAATGAAATATTTAATGCAAACCCAGTTCCTGATGTGTAGCAATAATGATGGCAGTGGTGTTGGTCGTGATCATGATCATGATGGTGGTGATGAAGATGATGGGTGGTGATGGGTTATGATGATGGTGATAATGTTGATGATGGTGGTGGTGGTGGTAGTGGTGTTGGTGATGAAGACAAGGATAATGATTTGGGGTGATGGCAATGGTGGTAGTGGCAATGGTGGTGGTGATGGTGATGGTAAACTGCACCATTTCCATAAATGTCACTGACAAACTTCACATATGCTTCTGAGTTCTATAATAACTCTTCCTTTTGGGGACTGATGCACACTAGTTAGAATGGCAGTTTGCCCACGGAATTTTCCAGTCATTTATGAGGCCCCAAATGATGGAATGGCATCTCCCAAATGGCAAACGAAGCTACAAGGCACGTCTACCCAGGGGTATTGCTGCCCAATCACCAGCAGGCAGAAAACAACTAACAGAAGGATTTGGCATCTAACACAGGAGTTTCCTCTTATCTTTCAACGGAAAGTTTATTTTCTATGTGGGAGAGTTTGATGGATATTTCTTATTTCTCTGTTTTCTGTACTAGGCAGTAAACAACACATTCCATTTCATTCTTTACAATGTTTTATCAATAACAAGATTGCCTCTATCTGCCTTTCTTGTAAGTACCTGGATTCAGGATCCTGTTGATAGCTTCTCTAATCAGGGAACTCCTTTTAGTCAGAGGAAAATAGCAGAAGGCTTGAGAGGAAGGATTTCTGGGCTTTTAATTTTGTTTTCTCCATATATTTGCAGTGTGGCCTTGAGCAAATTCCTTGAACCCTGAGTTCTCCAATACCTAGTCCATGCTTTCTGTCTCCCTTCTTCCACCCTCACCCATTTCCTCCCACTAGCCCAGTCTTCCTCATGCTTGATGACAGTGATTTTAAGTCACCCAAGAGGTTTGCAGTGAGCTCCCTCAGACTGCCTGATTCTCTCCTTAGCTGGGTAATGACGGCTGTGGGAAGAAGGCAAAGCCCAATCCTACATGCTAGATGCATCCTAGCTGTAGAGATGCTGCTCTACTATGTAGAGAGGACCAGGACTCTCCAGGAGCTTTGGGTTATCTCAGGAAGATACTGAAGATACCATATTGAAAGGGTTTGTGGAGTTGTGCATAGAAGAGCATTTCTTCCAAAAATAGCCCACAGCTTCCTCCTGCAGCTTGGCCCGCTCCTTATTCTGATTCTGCTGCAGTCTGCAATCAAACGTGAGTGAAAGCAGGTCTACCTAACCTTGAGATAAAAGCTTTCTTAAAAAAATGAAGGTAGTATTAAAAACAGTGCTTTCCAGAAAATGGAAATAAGTCATGAAGTAATAATAACAGCAGTGAAAATAAGAATAACAGCGAAGTGGTTGAACATTTACCCTTCACTAAACTGTCTCACTAAACTCTTCATGCAAATTCTCTCACTTAATCCTTTGAAGAACCCCATGCATGAGGTTTGTGCTAGTATTTCCCTAATTTGCAGATGAGGAAATTCCGTCATCAAGAGGGTAAGTCATTCCCCCATGAGGTACAAGCTGTAGGTAGCAGAGTCAGGGTTTGCATTTGGTCCCCCTACCCTATGCTTCTTTCCAATGCACATGCTAACATTACATTTGTCTCCCAGATCGTGGTTAGAATGCTGATCTATATAAAATGACAGGAGTGATAAAATACAGAGGAACATCGGGGTCTTAGATGGAGGAGGGCTTTCTCAGCCTCAGCACTGTTGACAAAAAAGCCAGATGCTTTTTTGTTGGGGAGGGCTCGCTTATAGCATCCCTGGCCTCTACCTGCTATATGCCAGTAGCACCCCACCTCCAGTGTGACAACCAGAAATGTCTCTAGACATGGCCGAGTGTCCCCTGGGAGGGCAAAATGCTCCAGCTGACAACCACTGTTCTAATATAGTTTGTTACTCCAGGCCTTGATTCCAGGGCAAGACTGAACTTAGCATTTTTTTAAAACAATTTTTTAATGCTTATTTATTTTTGAGAAAGAGAGAGACACAGTGCAAGCTGGGGAGGAGCAGAGAGACGGAGACACAGAATCTGAAGCAGACTCCAGGCTCCAAGCTGTCAGCACAGAGCCTGACCTGGGACTCAGAATCACAAACCATGAGATCATGACCTGAGCTGAAGTCAGACGCCCAACTGACCGAGCCACCTGGGTGCCCCTGAGCTTAGCTTTCGTAATCTACCAGACAACTGGGCCTTCCTTCATGTTTGGGGCCTTGTCCATCTGAGCTTTGCTAGTTGGCAACAGTCACATTTGATTCTCAGCTCCACCAACACATAAAGTGAAAATACTACTTCATAAAAGTGATGTATATTTTAAAGCATGACCTTCTTCATAGAGGACAATGTCAAATAATATTTATAAAAGACCTAGGAGATGATAATATCCAATGAATGCTAGTTAACTTCATTTTACCCATCTCACCTAAAATGCTATCAAAAACAAAAGTGAATGTCTTCTTCCGACCCTCCCATAAAATAATCTAAACAAATGCCACTTTCAAGAATCGATGAAATCTTTTGAAACATAAGTTCCCAAATTTGACTGTTTTGTGTTTTTACATTAAGTAGACATTTGGAAACATCTGAATAAAGAATGACTTTCCTTAGTTTTTATCCATATGATTGTGCCTCTCAGATACAATTCAACAATGATTTTAGTTAACCATGAAAGCTTAAATGGGCTACCTATGGGAGAGACTCAGTCCGTCAGGCCTTTTATTTAAAACAAGACCGTGGTGTCCTAGATTTACATAACAATGCTTCAGATTTTGATGTGGTGTAGAATGCATTTCACTCACATCCCTGGCACAGACTTTTCATTTTGATTTAAAAAGCAGATTTTCTCCTGAAACGAATACTACACTATATCTTAACTAAGTTGAATTTAAATTAAAAAAAAGACAAAGCAGATTTTCTGTGTGTATGTATGAATGTTTGTGTATATACACATGTGTGTGAGTGTTTATATGTGTATGTGAATATGTGCGTGTGCATCTACATACACATATGTGTACACACGTACATATGTGTATAATTGTATACATAAATATATATGTATATAATTCCATGCATAAGTGAGAAAAATCATGTGGCTGACATTAAGCCATCTGTATCGGAGAAAGAAGTAAAAAAGAAAGTTTAACATATTGGCCAATCTGCATAGAACACACATACACAAATGCAACCCATCTTGGAAGGCAAAAACGGTACTTTTCTGCCTCTAATGGCTTGATAATAGCCATTATCAGCAACAATGCAAATGAAAAGAAAATAAAAAGAGGCATTTTTATGCACTGCCCATTAAGAGCAGCATACATATAAACTCATGAACTTGGAAAATAAATAAACAGACTGGTTGCTAAACAAAAGCTTGATTTCATTTCCAGTCCTGTCGATGGATAGTTTGTCATTAAAAAGATAGAGCTGTTTAAGCGGTCCCAAGGGAAACACTTAAAGTGGGATAAAAAGGAATCCAGTGGAGTATGCAGACCTGAGCCAATTTTAAATAATTGCCATTCCATCGTGAATCTAAAGAGATTGTGTTGAGACATGGCCTGTCAGCCACAAGGAGAAGGGCCTTCCTTTGGAAGGGGGCCATATGCCCGAGTTGCCACATTGTGGAGCCCCACGGAGACAACCCTTAGGCAAAGATGGAGGAGTCCCTGCCTTCATTATATAATAAAATTGTGCTTAAAGACTTGTAAATTTTCCTTGATGTTTTGCTCATAAATCTTCAGAATACTGTCTGTTACTCAAGAGGTCGTTAGTTATAGCTGCTTGCCTTAACCTCTCCAAATCATCTTAGCTCCATAAGTTCCTCGTATATCAATCCATAAAGAGGTACTAACTTTATTTCTGGGTGCATTAACTCATTACATGACTTACATACATGAAGTATAAAGCACACAGGAGATGCTCAGTGTATGACCATTGCAGTTATTCATATTAGAAAGGCAGCTGATGTAAGAGAAACCTTATTGACTTCCGAATTAGATAGAAGTACTTTCAAATTATTGTCATGTGTTCTTGGTTAAGGATTTAGCATCTATGAGCCTCGCTTATGAAAGCGGATGATGATACTTCGTAGGGTTTCATGACCATTGGACGAATTAAATGAGAAAGTACTTGCAAAAGGAAAGGGGCAGGCTAAATTCTCAGGGAAAATCAGCTGTTATGGTCAGCCCTGCTGTTATCATTTGCATCTCAGTAAACGACAGTTATTTCTGTTACTCAAAGGCAGACGTCACTGGGATGGAAAATGAATGGCTCTCTCTTCTATTATTTTTGCCTTGTAGCGAAGTCATGTACTGAGTAATTTTCTTGACTTGCAGCTGACAGGGTTTTATGGGGTAATAGAGAGGAAGGAGGATGAAGAGGAAGAGGATAGACATAAAAACCCAGAGTGTGGACCTTGGGTAAGAAGGAGAGTAAGAGAGATCCAAGATGGTTCATTCAAAACCTCACTTTCATACTGCACATGGACTGTGCTGGGGGCTAGGGGTGACACAATAAATAAACCTGGCAGCTGACTAGTTTAGGGAGCCTAAGGTCTAGTGGAGGAGACAGAGATCTCAAGACCCTTAGAATACAAGTGGCAGGTACTGGGATAGAGTAGAAACACAGCTATGGTGGCACTTAACCCACACCTGAAGCAATAAGGAGGACTTCCTGGAGAAAAATGCATCTTGGCGGCTCCTAAATGGTTCAAAAGACTAAGGAAAAGATGGCGATTGGTCTGCCATTTATGAATTACCTTGTTTAAACTTTCTGAACTTTAGTCTGTTTTCTATAAAATATGGATACAAGAATAGAAACAGTGATGATCCTATGCATTATATATTATACATATAAAATGTGCGTTAAAATTATGTGGACATGTTTCACCGATATTTCTTGCTTATTCATTTTTTTCGGCCAATGCCAGTCTTTATTGCCAAGGAACGAGGAGCTCGGACCAGTTCCTCACTCACTGTGGTCCTCCCTTTGTAAGCAGCATCTGTAAAATCCCATTCGTTTGCTGTACCATTTGATGACCAGAGCAAGACTTCTCCTTGGCAGATGTTTCAGAACCCCTCCCACCTCTGCTCTCTCTCACTCTCACTCTTTTCCACCCCTCCCTCTCCTACTATCCAGTCCCTCCTTAAAAGAGCTCAAGCCCTGCTGAGTGCAAGAACACATATTTAATGCTGGGTGCACACCCATTGGGGACCACTTCCCAGACCTCCGCGGCTCCCTCCATAATTGAAGTGAAGGCTTTGAAATGTTCAGTGCACTTTTTTCTGAAGTTGTAGCTGACCAGTTTCTCCTGCTGCTTCCCAAACCTTTAATTTGTCAGTAAAATTGTTCACTTTTCTTATGACCACGCGGGGTTTTACATCCTTCTGGGGCTGCAGAAATGGAGCCCAGTGAGCGGTGCCTATTTTTATGAGAACTCCCTTGCACAACACTCTGGCTATCTCTGGAAGCTGCTTCAAAGGGAAATGGATGAGTGCTTTCCTTCAAGGGCATGTAGATACCCAGGGAATTTGAGTTTGGCTTTTTAATTCCTTGAGGACTAAGCATATATGCTGCATTTTCCTAAACAGCTTCAGCAGAGGCACAGATACCAAGAAATGCATTTTTTTTCTCTAAATCATGGTGAAATCCCAACTTTGCCTTTTATCAGCTATATACATTGAGCAAGTTACCTGACTTCTTTCCAAGCCTCATTTTTTGCATCTATACAAATGTGACCTAAAAGGGCAGATTTGAACATGAAAATTGCCAGCACACTCCATTGGAATCACTAACATAGCTGTGGTACAATTGTCAGCACTTGCCCTTCCTTCAAGGGGAATGTAATCTAGTGAGAGTAGCTGGAAATTTGGATGGGGTTTCAGTGCCCGTGTCCCCTCTTCCATTCTGGGTTCGTGGACCTAGGGAGGTATATACACAATAGCAATAATTATGGAGAAACATAGCATCAATTATATTCTTAGCTCAGATATCATTACTCTGTGGTTCCCAGTTTAGAACCTCTTAGGAAATCGTATTGGAGTGAGGGCTGTCTTTCTTTTTCCTCTTTGAATCCATAACAGTTGGGCTCCTGGAGTGGGTGTTGTATCCTCTTCCCAGATCAACTGCATGGTTGAGGTGGGCTGGTCTCGTGCCTCATTCTAGACAGTGCGCTAATAGATGCTCATTACTTTTCAGAACAGTGTGACCCCGTCCAGCAGTGAATCATGGCCAACTGAATGTCAAACAACTCCATCCTGTCTCTTGAAAAGGAGCTAAGCATGCGGTGGGTGGAGAGGGCAAGGGCATAGAGGGTAAGAGCTTTGGTCTGTCTGTTTCTCCCATCACTTGTGTGAAATGCTAAAATATGAGGTGAAGGGCACATGTGTAACACCCCCTCCTCAACCAAGCAGGGAAGACTGAAATGGATAAGCATAAGTGCAACTTGAAATGTTCTGTAGTGAAGGGATAGAAAAGGGCTGCGTTTCTATCAGCTCAATCGCAGACACTGTAAACAACATGAAGAATGAGGCAAAGAAATAGGAAACCTCAGGAATCAACCACCTCTTTGGGAGATGGCTTCATGCGCTGCAGTTTCACATCCCTGCTCATGTGTAGGAATCCCTTTTCAGACAGCAGTCCTCAAAGACATATTCCATGTTCACTTCTCAAAAATTAAAATTTGGTCAGGCTTGCCTGAGCACCTATTATATACAGAACTATGGAAGTAGAGTGGGAAAGGTGAAACTGCCGCTGATGTAACCCTGAGCTACAGAGGACAGAGAAAGAGTTTTGTAGCCAGACACCTGGGAGATGGTTTTTCTCCTCTCTGGTACTTGCAAGCTGAGTGTTCCTCGACAAGTTACTTCCCGTCTCTGAGCATCAGTTTCTTCACCTGCAAATTGGGGTTGTCAAAACCTACTTCTCAGGGCCATTGATATAATTTCATATAATCACCTGGCACACACAAGTCACTAAGCAAATGTTAGTTTACTCTTCCTGCTCTACCCACAGGATAAGCCTGATACTGGACACCATCCTTAGAGAAATATGAAATAGGAAATGTGAGGATAATAAATCCCAACATCTGCCTGCTGGACCTTTTATCTGTACTTGGAGACAGGGTGTTTATTGAGGCAAGGTAGATTTGCAATGATACATTATTAATAGCTTGTGATACGTTCTGGGTGATGGATATCTTCCCCCCAGACATACAGCAACAGCTGCATTCTCTCTTGGGAAAAACAATAGCATCAAGCCGGAGCAGATAGCTTCCAGGGAGAAAAAGAACAAAAAACCTCCAGACTCAAATTATAGTACTTTTTGTTTTACTTCGGATTAGTAGAAGGGTTTTCCTCACCTCCCACCTCCCCAATATCATGAATCTTTTGCTTGGAATTCACAACACTTCTGTTTAGAAGTTCTTCTTGGTATAGACACGACGTTGACAGGATTTACAAAAGATCTCCCTCTTTTTGGTTGTTCTATGATAAAGCTTAAAGACCCACAGTACATCACTCTACTGTCTTCTCTGTTCTCTGTGTAATGTGGTAAGATATTTGTCCTGAGTAGAGAATGACTATCTCTGCAGCCTTCCAGGTAGAAGTGATGCCGGAAGATAAAGATGTGGAGGTATGCTGTAGAATCAGAACATTTTAAAGTTGGCTAAGAGATTGCAGAGATCCTTGATTCCCCCGGCCCCTATTTTATAGATGGGACAAAGATCAGGTGTCATGGTCAAAGTCACACAGAAAATCAGTCGAAGAAGGGAGAAGAGCATTTCTGACATCACGCAGTCATATTTATTTGGGCATGACTATCAATTAATCTTTTTTATGAATATGCAAATTTTGTATGATCTTGAGGGTGTAAGCAAGGACACATTGCTTTTCCACTCAATTGCTCTCTGATCTGTGCAGCATCCAGGGCAGACAGGATGCCTTTCACTTGTTCACGTTGGGACAGACTAATGTAACACTATACTTGGAGCCCTGCTGGCTATGCTCTTGCCGACATCTTGGGGAATATACTTAACCTCTTTAAGCTTTGGTTTCTTCACAGGTAAAGCACTTAATCATAATAGTTTTCCCCAACCTAAGAGTTAATTTCACTTCTGAGACTCATTCAACCACTATTTATAGAGCACCTACTAAATGTCTGATAATATCAATGTGCTGTCACATATATAAAGTGGGATAAAACATTGTCCTGCAGCTTTAGGGCTTTGAATTCTAATGCTGGCTCTGCTCTGAGCAGATTGCAGGATCCTGGTTATGTGTTTTCTGATGAACTGAGATTCTGTCAGTATAGCAAAGAAGAGCTTATCACCTGTTGAGTGACCCTAGTAAGGGTGGTATGCCCAGTGCGCCTTGAAAAATTAAACGTCTCTGGGAGGCCTTGGCTTGGCTTTGTAGCAGATATTAATAGAAATGGGATTATTGGAGAGGGCTTCCCAGTCATATCTGTGCAACTATTAGGATTAAGGTATGCAGGTTACTCCCTCCATTAATTTCCCTTTCTCTTTCTTCTGGTCTTCCCTCCCTTCCACTCAAACATTTACTAATGCCTACTCTGTGGGATGCCTACATCTAGGCACTGTAAGAGCTACCAAGATGAATTGGCCTCTCTGCTCATGAAGCTCATGATCTACGTGGAAAAAGATAGGAATTTCCTAGGGAGAATTAGACAGGTTGGGGTGGGGGGGCATGGGGAATATTAACATAATCTGAAATGTTGGCATCTTCAAAAACACGATAGGAGGGGCATCACCCTTTTTAAGACAACAATCTAAGAGAGTAGCTTATAACTGATTTGGTTGAAGTTAGATTGTGATGTTGAGGACATTTCTTATTTATGGAGGTATTTAGCTGGATGAGTAAAATATACTTGTCCAGAAACCCATGTTTTAGAATAAACTCTCTTCCAAATGGTCCAGTGTTAGGTAAGCAGTTCCTGCACGTGTTGTGTGCCTGTGCATGTGTGTATAGATATGTTGATGCATGAGGCATGGATTCATGGGGAATTACCCTTCTGTCTGGAGCCGGTTCCTAAAAACTACCCCTTTCACCTATCAGTCAGAACATGGTGCTCTCTTGTGAGGTAACATTATCAAATGTTTGCTCATGACAAGGAGAATGTCCTCTGGGAAGAATGTGTATTGAATAGTGAAGACCGTGAAGTTCACAAAGAGTTTGGTTAAAACATCCTTTGGTGTTTTGGATGATGGTCATTCTGAAGAGAACATGGTCTAACATCTCTATATGGGGAATTTGCGTCACTGGGAGGGGTCATTTAGGGCCTGGTGTCTTGCCACAGGGTCATGCGTAGGGGTCTTTTCCATCTCTCTAGGAGGTGTCCTCATCCTCTGCTTCCTTCTTGCAAATCCAGAGCGCCAGCCCTCAGACTCTCCCACTTTCCCCACTTCCCAGTTGTCCATGGCCAAATCCACCACCACCTCCTTATTCTACTTCTTCCCCTGGTTAAGCTCATGGACTCTTTTTTTTTTTTCTATATTTGTTTTTAAAGTTGCAAATCTGAAGGAAGAAGGAACTTTACTACTAATTGATTTTAACTCCTTTTCAAATATGACTTTAAAGAAATACTCATTGCTAAGTTATTTTTATGGAATACTTATAATATTAAATATTGTTAATATTTATTTAATATCCCTAATAACTCTATAAGTTAGCATTATTTTATTCCCAAATGACTGCTTAAGAAACTGAGGTACCAAAAGATGAAATGACTTGCCTAATAGTACACAAGTAGCAAGAAGTCAAGCTTTTATAGACTTTTTGCTTATGTGCATGGGGAAATGGAGATGAATTAGCAAAACGGCAAAAGTTGGGACTTAATGAAAGTTATGGAACTCTTAAAAGATCCTCATTGAACTTTTTTTGTTTTGGGTTGGTCCCTTTGGAATAAAGCTCTTCCATTCTTCTCTTCTTCATTATCTTTATGTCCCTATCCTTTGCGCAAAGAAGGTCAAATTATGTCATTCTTTGGCAAAAGCTATGCTGCTAAAATTGTTTAAGAATGCATAATATAGTTAACTTCTCAAAATAGTGCAAAGTTTTGAAAATGAATCATGCTTCAAACAGTCAACAGCAGGCCAATTTGCCTGGCATTAAGTGGTTTCCTAGATGCAAAATCTACCAAATGATTTCACTTTGTTCCATCACTTATCCCTGACAGCATTTAAGAATCACAAAGGAACTGAACATTTCTTAAGGAACTCATAATGGTAGTAATCATGGTTGTCATTTTTCAACCCCCTTTATGCACCTTTATGTACTCTCTTCAGGTCTTTGTACACACTATGTTATTTGACCATGATGGCAACTCTGTGAAGTTGGGATTACTATCTCAGGCTTTCCCAATGAGGATACTAAGGCTCAGGAAGATTGTGTAATGTTTCCAAAGTAACAAAGCTGGTAATTAGCAGAGCTGAAATAAGAACAGAAGTGTCCCTGCTTTTAAAAACTACACTGATAGAAGCAGCTGAGCCAGTCTTACATTTAGTGACTATATCTTCCTGATGGAACAGGCAGATGTCATAGGATTAAGAGACAGAGTACCTTTGATGACTTCCTAACTATAATTCAGACAAGATCTCATCATCTATCAAGGTCTTAAGGGGAGATTTTGCTTCCAAAGCCCTAGCAAGTACAACCTCAGACAACTGGGACTGTTTTCCATCATCATAAGCAAAATATTGACACAAGTTAGTACACATATGGCTCAGTCAACACTGGGTACTAACTGGACTGCACACTTTGGGATAGTTTCAAAGACCATTAGGCACACACTCACATCAGACATATAGCAATAGTATAACTGTCAGAAAATTGCCTCATTTAACACAAACAGCAAGTTACCAAGTATTTCTGGCAACAGTCGCATAGTTCTCTCTGACGTAGTCAGGATACTTTTATTTTTTGCATCCCTTTCTTCTTCTGTAAAAATAGGTATGCAGTTTAAGGAGGTCCTTGGAACATGTAGGTTTTTGGATTTTTTGTTTTATACCTTTTATCTAAAATAAGGGTTGCACTTGGGTGGCTTAGTCAGTTGAGCATCTGACTCTTGATTTAGGCTCAGGTCATGATCTCACAGTTGGTATGATCAAGCCCTGCATGGGGCTTTCTCTGTGCTGACAGCACGGAGCCTGCTTGGGATTCTCTCTCTTTCATGCTCTCTCCCCAAAAAATAAAGAAAAAAAATATATATATATATAATTTAATATAATTAAGATAAAAATATATATATTAAATAAGATTTATTCCCCTCACAATTTTAAAATATAAAACCAGTTGTAAAATTGTGTGTGGGTAAGTGTAGTTAAATTGAGGATATGAAGAAGAAATGTTAGAGGATTCTCAAAACCTGAAATATTTATAATAGTCATGTGCTGAGAGCTGAACACATTGTGTAAAGCATTTTGTATACATTATTTCTAATAAAAATGTGATAGGATTATATCCCCACTTTATAGTTGAGCAGACTGAGGCTTAGTGAGGCTGAGTAACTTGCTCAGATCCCCCTCTCTCAGAAGTCCACATTGGTCTGATGCTGAATGATTCCCTTTCCCCCTGGTGCACTGCAGTCCACCCTGCAGAGCATACATGTAGCTCACATGGTATGTCACTGTCTTTTGGTGATGTGATCCAATATCAAGCACATGTTCCCTCCAGCCTGAAGAAGCTGCTCTGAGTAGATAACCCTTACTTTCCAGTGAGGGGCATGAAGGAACTGCTCCTACTCTCAGAACCAGAGAAAGGGGCATGCTGGCATGCACTGAGTCCTTATACACATTAAATACATCTCAGAGCAGCTTAATACCACAAAAAGTCTCCCCATTTTACAGATGAGCAAAGTGAGGATTTTAGAGGTGGTAATGCTTCCATATGGTTCTAGGCTACATCTAATATTCTGAAGCTGCTCTGTCTGATTCCAAAGCCGGTATTCTCCCAACACCGTTCCTCACTGTTTCCTCTAAGCACTTAGTATCTTTTTGTTGTCTCAAACCAGTACAGAGTGGCTCTCCTCTGGCTAGGTAACCGTAAACTCAGAAGAGGTTATTTTTGCCCTCTGGGAGGAGTCCTGTCTTGGATCTCAGATGCAGAGTTTAGTTGCAAAGCTGGATCCATGTGTGACGAAGGCAATAACACTGCTGGGAGTGGTGGGGAGCTCACTGGTCAGACGCCAGCTGGCTCAGGAGACCGTCTCTGTTCCCTTTCCTGGAGCAAGCAACGATCCGTCTGGCCATGCTTGTCTGCTGTGGTGCCCAATTCCACAGCCATTTCAAGTTTTTCCTCTCCCCAAAATGAGCATTTACACTCCCATGGATCACCCCTTTGATATTTCTAACCACGTAGCTCCAGCTCAGAAAACAAATCAGGAGTGACATTCTGTTACAGTATTTTCAGCTATAGCTCATAATTTGGTGTAAGGCTTGTCATTGTCTAAGAAACATATCCCTGTGCAGAGAACCCATTGGACACCAGAATGAAATTGACTAAATAAAAGCAGTTTCACTGAACGATTCGCAAATATCACTGCTTCTTGCCAAGCCTTTTTGGCAAAACCATCTACAGTGACTTGAGAGCTTTTCCAGCCAGAAAGAGATTTGGGTTACCTTATGCTTTCCTCTCTCATTTTTCTGATATAAATACTTTCATTAAAGCCACATAAGTCACAGACAATAGAAATGTCATTCAGGGAAACATTTGCATTTATTTTTCAGGAAACATTATTCAGTTTTTCCTTTTTACAGGGAGGGGAGGGACCTTATTTTAGAGCCCAAAGTAATATTTGCTAGAGACAGTTCTGAATTATATGTTGAAGGAGTGTTGGGGGTGGGGGGTAAGGGGCAGGAAGCTGTTACTGGAGCTGTATTTCTTAGGGGGAAATGTATCAGGTTCTCTGTCTCTCATGAGCTTAAAATTGAGGAAAGGATGACTTTGGGATAGGAAAGAAGTATGGTCTGAGGGATAATTGTGAAAACCCTGGTGTAGACATCAATGGCTAACATGGATTCTAGTCCAAATCTAACCAGCAACTGGTAGCATGTTCTTATAAATTAAGTAAGTGTGTATATATACATATTTATATTATTTATATAATATATATATCGCATGCTTATATATATTATATATGTAATATATATTATATATATGGCAAAAATAAGGGGTTTTTTTTGCAAAATCAAGTTTAAAGATTGATTTAAGTTTAAAGATTCCTTTTAAAAAGAAAAGGAAAAATAGGCAAAATCACAACCCACTTTGATGCTTAGACATGTGATGTAGCTTCTTTAAGCCTTAGAGTTTTTGTCTATAAAATTGGGTAAAAAAAAAAAAAAAAGCAGCAACCCAAATTGATACTTATGCAATCATGTGCCAGACTCCACATGAAACTTAAGATAACATGTCATTAGCCCAATTTTCCACTTGGCAAAATCAATGCTATTCCAGTTAATCATTTTTTGAGACATATTTTAGGGGCACTTTCTAAAGGAAGATGTCATTATGAGTAGAACAAGCCCTTCCCCTTTCTTCATGGAGCTTATAGTCTAGTGACCAAGGTCACACAACCAAAATGTGAGTATCTGGACTAGGAAGCCAGGACCCCTGGACTGAAGCCTGGGTTCTTTCCAGTGTCCAGCTGCTCCCAGGATAACCCCCAGTGGATGGCTGATCTTCAAACATAATTATTAATGGCCAGTGTACTAGTTTGAATGTTAAATTAAATTATATGCTTGCACTATCAATGATGCCCAGGGTTCCTCTTAAGACTTCTAGCTGGACAATTTTTTTTTTTTCCCTGAAGATACACAGGTGAAACTAGGGCAGAGCAGCAGCCAAAAGTGTCAGTCCAACAGAGCCTCCAGAAGTTTCTGGAATAAGCAATTTGCTGAGACATGGAAGCTTTGAGCTTTTAAAGGGCTCTTAAGAGAAGATCTAAGCCAGGACAGTTTACAGAGAAGCAAGGCCCAGAAATGGAGACTGACTTAGAGAAGGTTCAACTCAACGTGAACAAAAACAGATCAAGGACAATAACCAAGTTTTCTGGACTCTGGTCCATTTTTCTCTCAGTCTCCGTACTGTCTCTGAGTATGGCCCTCAAAGCGATGTGATTGCATAATAAAGAAAGGAAGGAGAAGCCAGAGTAAGAGAGGCACTCTCCCCAGATGGAGCTGCTGGTGCCTTAAAGGTATCTGCAGGGACAGTAGAAACCAAACCTGCAGAGGAATAGGACACAGGACAGTTTGGCCTGTTTTTCTTCATTCTTTCAGGTGACTTTTAAATTTGTATTCTTTTTTCCCTTTTCAAAAGCACAGTAGGACATTTTGATAGTATGATATGTACAAAATGTAATTATATAAATATATAATACATAGCAAAGCCCTAATTCCACCACTAACAGATAAGCCTGATTAACTCCCAGGGATATATCCTTCGGACATTATCTATGCATATAATTATGTTACAATAATAAGATCATACTGTTCATGTTAGCTGGTGGTTTGTCTTATGGGGTTTTTTTGTTTTGTTTTGTTTTTTGTTTTTTAACCCACATAACCATATCTCTAACCTTGTTTTGGTAAAAGCCTTTGAGTCTTGAGAGGTCAGAAAAGCCTTTCTTCCCACCTCCATCCCTGGAATATCCCTCCCCAGTCTCCTATGATGCCAGGAACTTCATTAGAGAGCCACTGTGTTAGTGTTGATGCATGGATTACCATGTAGATACCCACAGGACAGGCATGGCATGAGGCGCATAGCAGTAATTGAAATCATAGCCCGAGCCAGCTGATTGCATCCTTCTCAGCCTGCTTCCAGAGTGGAGATTTCTGTCAGAGAAGAGAAAGGATTGGGGATGGTGAGTTGCAGGATCTGTGTCACAGGGAGGGAGGTGAGGAGCACAGAGCTCCAGACACCACTCCCCAGAAGGCCAAGCAGGGAAAGGCGAATGACTTGTAGGAAAGACTTGAGTTCAGAGATCTGAGAGGAGAGAAAACAGAAGACTGACCCTGCCAAAAATGCTACCTTCTAGAGAGTCCTTATCCTCAGTATTAAAGTATAGTGATAATATTGCCTCCCTCCCCTCCTCCCTCCCTTTCTTCCTTCCCTCCTTCCTCCCTTCTTTCCTCCCTCCCTTCCATCCTCTTTTTCTCCCTTCCTCCCATCCTCCTTTCCTTCCTTCCTCTCTCCCTTCCCTCCTTCCTTCCTTTCTCCCCTCTTTCCATCCTCCCCTCCTTCCTTTCTCCCTTCCTGCCTCCCTTCATTCCTCCCTCCCTTTCTTCTTTTTGCTTCCTTCCCTCCTCCCTCCCCCCTTCCCTCTCTCCTCCCTCCCCCCTTCCCTCCCTCCTCCCTCCCCCCTTCCCTCCCTCCTCCCTCCCCCCTTCCCTCCCTCCACCCTCTTTTCCTTTTCTCCCCTTCCTCCCTCCTTCCTCCCTCCTTTTCTCCCCTTCCTCCCTCCTTCCTCCCTCCTTTCCTTCCTTCCTCCCTCCCTCCCTTCCATAAAATCATTCTTTTTCCAGTATTTATCCAAAAGCCTGCCATGTGCCAGGCACTTCCCTGTGTGCTGGGTTGTGATGATGAGCACAACAGACATGGTCTTGCCCCCATGAAGTTGACAAACCAGTGGCAGAGTCAGGCTGTTAACACACGGATAATTACATAATTAAATCTTGTTATAAGTGCTAAGTGTAAAGGAGGAAAATGACAGTGTTCTATAAGAGAGAATAACAGAGCAGGATGAAAATTGGTCTACAGGGTCAGGGATGGCCCACTGACACTGTGGTATTTAAAGGAAATCTGAAGAATGAATAGGAATCTGGCAGTCAAGAGACAAGGAAAAGGCTCTCCAGGGGGGCAGGGGTGGGGGACAGCAGGAACAAAGGCCTGGAGGTTAGAAAGAGTAGAGTACTTTGGAAGATCAGAAAGTCTGGTCACTGTGGCTGCAGTTCCTCCCACAATTAGAGGGGTCTGCAGAGGTGAAGGCCCTTTACTATCTGCTAGGGATTTTAGATGTTCAAAGAATTTTATGCAGAAAAGTGACATTTTCATATTTATTTTTCAAATTATTCTGGCTACTCTGTGGAGAATGTTATTCAATATATTTTTAAACTTGTTTTCTTTATTACCATTCTGTAAGCAAGATAAGAAAATAAACACCCATTAAAAAAAAAAAAAGCCGAGACTATGAGTGTTGTCTCTCTGAGGTGAGAGGAGTCTGTGCTCATTGGAAATTTTCCTGAAGTTCTGAAAAGCTAGATCCATTCTTAGTTAGCCCAAAGCTGTGTTTCTGTCTAATAATGGCTCATGGTTTTTTGAGTACTTATTATGTTATGCATTTCATTAAGAAATTTGTATTAATATCTCTTTTTGCTAATAAAAAATCCTTATAGCAACTTTATGCAGGAAATGTTATTATTCCTACTCGAGACTCACTCGAAACCCCCAAATAAACTAGAATTGGATCTTTTTGCCTGGAATCTCTCCTGGTGCTGACTTCGTCGTCTAGGCCACTGCCCCAAGGGGTCTGTTGGCTATATAAGTCTCCTTCATTCCGTAAAATGGCTTACATATGGACCAAAATTTGTATTTGAGGATACAGATCAAATTGTGGACATTTAAATACAGCTTTTCTCTTATATTTAGAAAAAGTACTTCACTGTTGTAGGAGAAATTTTTGAGTGTCTAGAAAACATTATCAGGCTGAGGGGGAAAAAAAGGAACTCTTATCAGCTGCTTCTGACTACTGCTACCTGGGCTCTGGTGACAAGTGATGTCTTAAAAAGGGATAATGTCTGTTGGTGATTCTTACTGACAGCATCAAGATTGGCTGAGCTTGATCTCAACCCTTGAGCTGAAGAGCCCCTCGCAGAGTGTCTGGTCCAGCCCTTTGCCTTCACACTGGGGCAAACCTAATCAATCAACCCATCCATCAGTGTATGGGTCCCCTCTTAAGACTTGCAGGATTCCATTGTGAGGTAACATTTAAGTTCAAGAAACAATGTGAGAATGCTCTACCGTTTATTCAGTTGCAAACCAAAACATTCTTCTGAGTCCCCCAAGCACAAGAAACATAAATTTACCATTTTAAACTTTAGAATAATTAGGGAAAAAAAATATGGACTGCAAACAGTGAATTAAAAAGCAACATAAGAACTTACAGAAAGACAATTTTTAAGAAATAACTTTTTTTTTATGGCTCCCACAAGATCTTTTTCTATTCATTGTGTGTGTTCATGCTGATTTAAAGATGCGCTAACTGGATTTCAAGCTGACAGATGGCCATTTCTTTTCACTTCCATAAACTTTTCCCTTTTTTGTACACATCCGGGCTGGTGGACACATTAACCATATCAGTCCTTCAGGTGCTAACTTTTATGGATAATATTTCAATTATAGTGTAATATCTACTCACTAAAGAAAATAGGGAAACTGTAGATAAGCAGAATGAAACATCTCAAAGCCCTATGTGCCAAATACAACAGATTTTGCCACTATGGGAAATTGCAATTTCTTCTTTTAAGAAACAAAAATTTAACGGGTAAATTTGAAGATCCAATTGGCTTTATTTAATGCTTCATGAATCAGGCAGCATCCCATGTAGCCAGTAGAAAGGAACAATGCTTCAAGGAAACTTGGAAGACTTTTGTAGGCAAAAACGTGGTGGGACAAGGAAGTTATTAGTAAAAGAAAAGAAAGGATTATTTTGGGCATGGTCACCTTCCTTTGAGGGAACTCAGGGGGTCAATTATGCCAGTTATCTCAAGAGTGCTAATAGGAAAATTCCAGATTGACAGGGAAAATTCACATTGCTACAATTAAGTCTTGGTTTGCTGTTTGGAGGCAAGTGACTCCATTTTGGCCCTGTTGCTTCTTCTTTTCATTTCTTTTAACATTTCCTTATTTTTCTTTGTAATCTTTGTTTTGTTGTTCAAATAAAATACTTGTTCATAAACTGAAATTTAGGACAGTTAAAAATAAAAGCAGCAACTGGGTTCTAAAATGCAAATAAAGCTATGGTAAGTATTGATACATTTATCCTCTATGGCTGTGCATTGTTTAATGTAAGCATTAAAATACTTTATAGATAAACTTAATATTTGGCCACTTAACTTCTTTTTTTTTTCTTTTTTTTTTTTTTTTACAGAGACACTATTCTATCTCATTACATTGCTTTTTTAAATGTCATTTTAATTACCTCCTGTCTTTCCATCAGGCAGATGAAACTAAGGACTATTTAACCACTCTTATTGCTGAGAGTTAAGGCAGTTTCTAAGTTTGCATCTTTATAAATAATTCTGTAATGGTGATCTTGTAATGGCAAATATGCTACACATACATTACTTTCCAAGAGAAGTTAGCTGAAATGAGATTACCATGACAAAAAGAATAAGCATATTTATATTATGGAAAAAGTTTTTCAGATTAATTTGCAAGTAGATGTTACACCTTTGTGAAAGAGTGACTCATTAGACTTCCTAATAAGCACATGATATTATCATTTTTTTTAACGTTTATTTATTTTTGAGACAGAGAGAGACAGAGCATGAACAGGGGAGGGTCAGAGAGAGAGAGAGACACAGAATCCGAAACAGGCTCCAGGCTCTGAGCTGTCAGCACAGAGCCCGGCGCGGGGCTCGAACTCACAGACCACGAGATCATGACCTGAGCCAAAGTCGGCCGCCCAACCGACTGAGCCACCCAGGTGCCCCGATATTATCATTTTTAAAATAGTTTTTAGAAGGTTTAAAATGATTCACATTTCATTAACTATTTTTGATTGTTAGTTGTTAAACTTTGCTTTTCTTGTGCCTCTTTACTGTCATAAATTATCTGTGTTCCTTGCCCATTTGTGTATTAGGGTCCTATTGTTTACTATATCAGCTTGCTTTAAGATCTTTTTGTGCTAAAAATAATCAGCTTTTTGTCTTCTATCTCTATAGAAAAGGTTTACTAGCCTGTTTCTTGCTTTTTAAAAAATTATTAGTAAACCTTTTTCACAATAGTTTTAGATTTACAGAAAAATTACAAAAATTGTATGGAGTTTTTGTATTCAGAAGTCCCCCCTTATGTGTGGGAGATATATTCAAAGACCCCCAGTGGGTGCCTGAAACTGCAGATGGTACCGAACCATGGATAGACTACATTTTTTCCTACACATTACATACCTCTTATAAAGTTTAATCCATAAATTCATCAGAGTAAGAGATTAACAACAATAACTAGGGGCACCTGGGTGGCTCAGTGAAGCGTCCAACTTCAGCTCAGGTCATGATCTCACTGTTTGTGAGTTTGAGCCGTGTGCTGGGCTCTGAGCTGACAGCTCGGAGCCTGGAGCCTACTTCGGATTCTGTGTCTCCCTCTTTCTCTGCCCCTCCCCAACTTGTGCTCTCTCTATGTCTCTCAAAAAATAAGTAAACGTAAAAAAAAAAAAACACAATAACTAATAATAAACTAAAGTTATAACAATATGCTGTAATAAAATTTATGTGAATGTGGTTTTTCTCTCAAAATATCTTACTGGACTATACTCTCCCTTCTTCTTGTGATGATATGAAACGACAAAATGCCCGTGTGATTGTGAGGTGAGCTGAACGTGTAGGCGCTGTGACATAGCGTTAGGCTCCTATTGACCTTCTGACAGTACATCACAAGGGGAGGATCATCTGCTTCTGGACTGTGGTTGACGAAGAGTAACTGAAACAGTGGAAAGTGAAGTGCAGGCGATGGGGAACTATGGTATCCTTAAATAGGTTTTTAGCCCAATTCTAGTGTGTGGTGTGGCTTTGGGGATTTCCAAGCAATTCTCTGACCTGCTGAGTATCCTCTAGTTCAGCTCAATTCTGACGCTGTCTACCCAGAGATAGCATCAGATGCTGCAAGTTAAGTGCTGAATCCTATAGGAGTGCCCCCCTTCCCCTTAAGATGCCAATCATAAGACCAGGTTATCACCTGTGCTTCTGAATCTCCAGTTATAAATCAGAGGTTCTGACAGCCTTCCCCTTGGGTTGGAATTGCTAGAGCAGCTCATAGAGCTCAGAGAAATATTTTATTTAGTGGATCATTGGTTTGTGATAAAAAGATACAATTCAAGGAAAGCCAGATGGAAGCCATACATAGAGCAAGGTATAGGGAAGGGGCATAGACCTACCATGCTGTGTCTCTGAGTGGCTACTCTCCCCAGATCTCTTTGGGTCCATTAACGCAGAAGCTTTTTGAACCCTGTCCTTTGGGTTTTTGTGGAAGCTTCATTACATAGGCACAGTTAACTAAATCATTGGTCATTAGTGATTCATTCAACCTCCAGCCACTTTCCCCAAACCAGAAATCAGGGTGGGAATAAAAGTCCCCTGCTCTATTCAGGGTTGATTCCCCTGGTCACCAGTGCCCATCCTTAGGTATTTTCCAAATGTCACCTCATTAACATACGCCTAGTTGTGGTGGAAAGAGGTTTATTGTAAGTAACAAGACACCTATTTCACCTTAATGGCTCAAGTGATTTCCATAACTGAGGACAAGACCAAATATTATGTCAAAAGATGTTCCTATTGCTCTTTTTTGCTTAGGAAATTTCAAGGACTCTGGGAGATGTGATCCGGGAACTGTGGATAAATATATATATATATATATATGAGAACTATATTGTGGTCACCTGAATGACCAAATATATATTTCTTATAAATTATAATATCTATTATCTAGGGTTTCCTATAATTAATATCTTACATTAGTATGGTATACTTATTACACATAATGAATCAATATTGATATATTATTATTAACCAATGTCCATATTTTATTCAGAGTCCCTAAGTGTTTACTTAGGGAAAGACTAATGTTCTTTCTGTCTTCCACAGTCCCATCCAGGATACCACATTGCTGTAGGTCATGGTGGCTT
Source organism: Acinonyx jubatus (assembly GCF_027475565.1). NCBI lineage: Eukaryota > Metazoa > Chordata > Mammalia > Carnivora > Felidae > Acinonyx > Acinonyx jubatus. The sequence goes on along the minus strand of NC_069396.1, from coordinate 20,591,452 downwards.
CTTAGGTTCCTCTTGGCTATGATAATTGCTCAGACTTTCCTAGATTCTGATGAATTTGAGAATATTGAGAAGTACTTTCAGATATTTTTAACAATGTTACTCAATTGGGATTTGCCTGAGTTTTTTCCCATTATCCAACTGGAGTTATGGGTTGGGGAGGAAGAACACAGAGGAAAAGTGCCATTTTCATCATATCCTATTAAGGATACATACTGTTAACATGACAACTTATCACTGTTGATGCTAATCTTGGCATCGAACGAGGTGGTATTTGTCAGGTTTCTCCCTTACCCCTTTTATACTCCTTACAGTGAAGTCACTACTCAGCCCACACTTAAGATTTGGGGAGTTATGCTTCATTCATTGCCTTGAGAGTGGAGTATCTATATAAATCTATTTGGAATTTGTAAGCATGGGATATTTATCTCTTCTTTCCCACTTATTTGTGTATTCAATCATTTATTTATGTAAGTATGGACTCATGGATATTTATTTCATACTTTAGGTTATAATTTTTTTTTCTTCCAAATTCTCATTTAAATTATAGTTAGTTACATACAGTGCAATACTGGTTTTAGGAGTGGAATTCAGTGATTCATCAATAACATACAACACCCAGTGTTCATCATAACAAGTGACCTCCTTGATACTCATCACCCATCTAGCCCATCCTCCACTGACTTCCCTCCATCAACCTTCAGTTTGTTCTCTATCTTTGAGTGTCTCTCATGATTTGGGGCACATGGGTGGCTCTGTCAGTTAAGCATTCAACTTCAGCCCAGGTCATGATCTCTCAGTTTGCAGTTTGAGCTTCTTGTTGGGCTCTGCTTCAGATTCTCTCTCTCTCTGCCCCTCCCCTGATTGTACTCTCCCTCTCTCAAATATAAATAAACTTTAAAAAAAAGAGTCTGGGGCACCTGGGTGGCTCAGTCGGTTAAGCGCCCGACTTCGGCTTAGGTCATGATCTCACAGTTTGTGAGTTCGAGCCCCGCATCGGGCTCTGCGCTGACAGCTCAGAGCCTGCAGCCTGCTTCTGATTCTGTGTCTCATTCTGTCTCTGCTCCTCCCCACTTGTGCTCTGTCTCTCAAAAATAAATAAAAATGTAAAAAAAGTTATTAAAAAAAATTAAAAACAAGAGTCTCTCATGGTTCGTTTTCCTCTCCCCCCCATATGTTCATCTGTTTTGTTTCTTAAATTCCACATTTGGGTGAAATTATATGGTATTTGTCTTTATCTGAGTGAATTATTTCACCTAGCATAATATACTCTAGCTCGATCTACATCATTGCAAATGGCAAGATTCTTTTTGATGCCTGAGTAATATTCCATTGTATATATACGCTTTGGGTTATAATCTAATACTACTTTGTTTGTTTTGTTGATGAGATTCTTCCAGCTTTGGTAATTGGTAGCTCTTTCAGTTGGCTTCTGTATCCTTTTGACACATTCCCATTATTGTGAGTTTTCTTGCTTTTTAACTCTGGCTGTCTGTACATGCTTATGAATGCAACTGTTGTATATGGAAATTTTGTGTGTGGGTGTGTGGGTGTTTCAAGTTGTCATCCAACTAATGTTGATGATGGTTTAGACAGAAAAATCATATAAGAAAACTTGAAGCAATAAGTCCTCAACTTTATTTTATGGGCAGAGTCCTTCCCTGGAATCGGACAGACCTAGGTTTCAAAATCGCTATGAGAGATTATTACATGAACAGCCCTCAACAAATCTTGTTTCCTAAAATCTCTGCATTCTGATGATCACTCTTCTGCACAGATTGACTCTAGGATTGACAGCTGATTTTCTTTGGCTAATGGGGTATAAGCTAATTCGACACAAGAGAGGCTGGATAAGCACTTGCATACAAGCGTGCACTCTTGCAATTCTGTGACCATTACATAAGAAATGAGGGCCATCCTGCTATAAAGGACATATGGAAGACACCACCACCCCAGCTGACAGCCCTAACTAGGCATGTAAATGCACCCACCTTGCCACAGCTCCCCTCCCTTAGGCCACCTGATAACTGCACACATGTGCATGACCTGGGGAGAGTATCACAAGAACTGCTCAGCTAAGCTCACCCCAGAATGTAAAACCATGAACAAATAATCTGCTGTTTATAATCTAACATATTCTGGGTAGTTTTTTATGTTGTAAATAACAGATACAACATCTATACCAGAAGTGGGCTTCAAACTCACGTGGACAGTATTAAGGTTTATTTTTTTCCTAATTTTTTCTAGTTTTATTGAGAAATAATTGACATATATCATTGTATAAATTTAAGGTATACAACATGATAGTTTGATTTACATGATTACCACGATAGGTTCAGCTAACATGTATAATTTCATCTGGTACAGTAAAAAGAAAAGAAAAAAGAAAAAAAGTTTTTCTTATGATGAGATAAGGATTTACTCTCTTGACAACTTCCCCGTATATCACATAGCATCCCCATATATCACACAACAGTGTTAGCTTTAGTCATCATGTCATGTGTTACATCCCAACTACTTATTTATCTTATAAGTGGAAGTTTGACCTTTTGACCACCTGCATCCAGTTTTCCTCCCCTACCTTCTGTCTCTGGTAAACACAAATCAGATCTCATTTTCTATGAGTTTGTTTTCTGTTGTTGTTTGTTATTGGGTGTTTGTTTGTTTGTTTGTTTGTTTGTTTTAGACTCCACATATAAGTGAGATCATATAGTATTTGTGTTTCTTTTTTTTATTTTTTTAATGTTTTTATTTTTGAGAGACAGACAGAAGGTGAGTGGGGGAGGGGAAGAGAGAGAGGAGACACAGAATCTGAAGCAGACTCCAGGCTCCAACCTGTCAGCCCAGAGTCCAATGCTGGGCTTGAACTCGTAAACTGTGAGATCATGACCTGAGCCGAAGTTGGACACTTCACCAACTGAGCCATCAAGGTTCCCCTAGTATTTGTCTTTCTTTATCTTATTAATTTCATTCAGCATAATGCCTTCCAGGTCCATCTGTTTCCAAAAATGGTATGATTTACTCACTGTTTTAAGTTTATTATTTATTTTGAGAGTTTGGGTGAGGGACAGAGAGAAAGGAAATGAATCCTAAGCAGGCTCTGCACTATTAGTGCACGGCCCGACCTGGGGCTCGATCTCACAAATTGTGAGATCTAAAATCAAGAGTGTGTGAGCTAAAATCAAGAGTCAGACACTTAACCAACTGAGTCACCCAAGTGCCCCTGGATTTATTCATTTTTAACGGCTGAATAATATTCCACTTTGTGTGTATGCATGTGTGTGCATGTGTACATACATATGTGTGTGTTTGTATGTGTGTGTATACGTATCCTAACTTTTTTGTCTATTTATCCATTGATGGATGTTTAGGTTGTTCAGACAACCTAAGGTCTTGGATATTATAGGTAATACTGCTATGAACATGGGGGTGTAGGTGTTGATTCAAGTTAATGTTTTCATTTCCTTTGGATATACTTCCAGAAATGGAATGTTGGATCATATGGCGGTTCTACTTTTAATTTTTGGAGGATTCTCCATAGTCTTGTCGGTTCCCTTTTCTCCATATCCATGTCAACACTTATTACCTCTTGTCTCTTTGATAATATAACAGGTGTGAGGTGATATCTCATAGTGATTTAAATTTGCCTTTTCTAAAAACCAGTGGTGTTGAACAACTTTTTATGTTGGCTTTTGGAATATCTTCTTTGGAAAAAGGTCTATTCCAGTCCTTTGCCCATTTTTTAATTGGATTATTTATTTATTTATTTATTTATTTATTTATTTATTTATTTTGCTGTTGAGTTGTATGAGTTCTTTATATATTTTGGATATCAATCCTTTGCCAGATATATGGGTTAAAAATATTTTTTCCTGTTCTGTAGGCTGTCTTTTCACTATGTTTGATGGTTTCTTTTGCTGTGCAGAAATTTTTAGTTTGATAGAGTATCACCTATATATTTTTTATTTTGTTGCTACTCTTTCTGTGTCACATTCAAAATATCATTAACAAGGAGCTTTATTTCTCTGTTTTCTAGGAGTTTCATGGTTTCAGGCTTTACATTTAAGTCTGAATCCACTTTGAGTTAATTTTGTGAGTGGTGTAAGATAGGGGTCTTGTTTCATGAATATTAGTTTTTGTAATTTAAGCTTATTGTTTTAAGAGCCTGAACTTCAGTTATCCATCCCCAGATGGAAATAATAATAACACCTACACTCCTGCTCCCCAAATTGAGCATACACCAAATGAAATCCTGCTTATTGAATGTCCCATCCAGGGCTGGAATATAGAACTGGCTCTTGCCGAAGCTTCCTCTGCTGCAGCCATTTTACTAAAGCAGAGTCATTAGAATAGTCCTTCCTTTCTCAAACACAGTGTTATCTAAGTCAGAGTCTCTTTGCAATAAGGAACATTGCAAATCAGGCTCATTCAATGCAGCAAAATGGGGATTTTGAACTAATGCCTCATCCATAAAAACTGCAGCCTGAAGGTGAGCTCCCTGAGTGGTAGTTGGGACATTTTGACATAGTTTTCCAATGCCATTTATATTTGGACTAATAAAAGTATTTGATTCCAAAGATCTATATGAAGCCAAACACAGGTTTTCCTTCTTATTCCCCAGTACTTAGAAGAAATCCTGAGTGCTAGGCTGTGTTTTGTAGATTTAATGCCAGAATATAAGTATGTGCCTTGGAAACAGGGATCTGTGAGCATGGCATGGGAAGATCAGACATTCCAGAAGAGCACATATGGCTGGTAAATACAGACAGGACAGCACTCCTTTCTTTCTGGGGGGAGGACAAGTTGTGCAGAAACTGTCTGGTTTTGTTGTGGTTGAGTAAGAGCATTTAAGACTGGAGTGGTACACCGTCGTCATTGATTTACCTTAAATCCTTTCTCTCTATCACCTTGTTAGATGTAATTGTCTCTAAATTTATTAAGTGACTGCAATTGGTTATATATCATAACATGTTGGGAAAATGGCATTCAAGTTCTGACCCATTAACAAAGTGATTATGAATTATCTGCATTTCACTGTTTCTTCATCTGCCAAGTTGGGTTTAGGCAACTTCATTTCCATTCAAGGTCTTTTTTTTTTTTGGCTCAAACACTCACTTTATGGCTAATAAGCAATTACTAATACACAGGAGAATGGGCTGAAGTGCACATGAACTTGGGTGAAGTCTTGCAGACAAGCAGAATCGTTATCAGTATGCTTAATATACTTTAAGCAAGAGAAGAATTCTAAGTTCCAAAGTATGTGCCCATCTGCCCCATGCCCCATGACATCTGTCAGTGATGTTTACTGCCCAACAGAAATGACAAAATTGAAATGAAGTCTAGCAGGGATCACAAAGAACAAGTCAGTTTTAACCAAGCTCCATGTCTTGTCTAACAGACTGGTCTGCTGTGACAAGGATTCAATAGACAGTGCTGAATTCCAGTGAGGCTGTGTAGTAGTCCCTTGTGACAGTCTTATCTGTAACTGAAAGGTGGTTAGGTAGAATAGAATCCAATCCAATAACCATTCAAATGGTACTGGTTAACAGAACACTGTCAATCTGAGTGATATTTCTGAACTTTTGTCTCAGGGTTGCAACCTCCACCCTATCTTGTCCACGTCAATGATTTATTTATTTATTTGTGGGGGCATAATAGTATTTATTTATTTTTTAATATGAAATTTATTTTCAAATTGGTTTCCATACAACATCCCAACAGGTGCCCTCCTCAATGCCCATCACCCACTTTCCCCTCTGTCCCACCCCCCATCAACCCTCAGTTTATTCTCAGTTTTTTAAGAGTCTCTTATGGTTTGTCTCCCTCCCTCTCTAACTTTTTTTTTCCTTCCCCTCCTCCATGGTCTTCTGTTAAGTTTCTCAGGATCCACATAAGAGTGAAAACATATGGTATCTGCCTCTCTCTGTATGACTCATTTCACTTAGCATAACACTCTCCACTTCCATCCACGTAGCTACAAAAGGCCATATTTCATTCTTTCTCATTGCCACATAGTACTCCATTATGTATATAAACCACAATTTCTTTATCCGTTCATCACTTGATGGACATTTAGGCTCTTTCCATACTTTGGCTATTGTTGAAAGTGCTGCTATAAACATTGGGGTACAAGTGCCCCTATGCATCAGCACTCCTGTATCCCTTGAGTAAATTCCTAGCAGTGCTATTGCTGGGTCATAGGGTAGATCTATTTTTAGTTTTTTGAGGACCCTCCACACTATTTTCCAGAGTGGCTGCACCAGTTTGCATTCCCACCAACAGTGCAAGAGGGTTCCTGTTTCTCCACATCCTCGCCAGCATCTATAGTCTCCTGATTTGTTCATTTTAGCTACTCTGACCGGTGTGAGGTGGTATCTCAGTGTGGTTTTGATTTGTATTTCCCTGATGATGAGTGATGTTGAGCATTTTTTTCATGTGTCGGTTGGCCATCTGGATGTCTTCTTTAGAGAAATGTCTATTCATGTTTTCTGCCCATTTCTTCACTGGATTATTTGTTTTTCAGGTGTGGAGTCTGGTGAGTTCTTTATAGATTTTGGATACTAGCCCTCTGTCTGATACGTCATTTGCAAATATCTTTTCCCATTCTGTCGGTTGCCTTTTAGTTTTGCTGATTGTTTCCTTTGCAGTGCAGAAGCTTTTTATCTTCATGAGGTCCCAATAGTTCATTTTGCTTTTGATTCCCTTGCCTTTGGAGATGTGTCAAGTAAGAAATTGCTGCAGCTGAGGTCAGAGAGGTTTTTTCCTGTTTTCTCCTCTAGGGTTTTGATAGTTTCCTGTCTCACATTCAGGTCCTTTATCCATTTTGAGTTTATTTTTTGTGAATGGTGTAAGAAAATCGTCTAGTTTCATTCTTCTGCATGTTGCTGTCCAGTTCTCCCAGCACCATTTTTTAAAGAGACTGTCTTTTTTTCCATTGGGTATTCTTTCCTGCTTTGTCAAAGATTAGTTGGACCCCGAATAGCCAAAGTAATATTGAAGAAGAAGACCAAGGTGGGAGGCATCATAATTCCAGACTTTAACCTCTACTACAGAGCTGTAATCATCAAGACAGCATGGTATTGGCACAAAAACAGACACATAGATTGATGGAATAGAATAGAGACTCCAGAATTGGACCCACAAAATTATGGCCATTCAGGGTCTTTACATACACATGTGGCACACACACATATAAAGAAACATAAACGTGTATGTATAGATAACCACATACAAATATACACCCAGATACACATATAAACATGTATACATACATGCCCTTACATTTACAAACGCTTGTTCTCCACTATCAATATCAGTACTGTTATTGACTGAATGGGTGAGTTTTTATCTAACCTTCTCATATCATTTTTAGCAGGACTTAGCCCAGGGGTAAGGAAAGCTAATATGGTGCTGTCAGAGCACCCAGTGGGTACCCAGAATTAAGAGTGAGGGTGGGGAGCATCATAGGAAATCTTTGAGGAGGTGAGTTCCATATGCATTGAGACCCACATGTCTTTGCATTTTTCCTAAGTAAGCATTGCTACATTTACTCTCAGAAGGGGGTGTTCAAAAAGATTCAGAAGTGCTAGGTTCTGCTTCTGTGTCTTCCACTGTCTTCCTTTGTGACCTTGTGTGAATCACTTTCCTTCCTGGACTGGGTAGAAACTTCCAGTCTTAGCCAAGATGAAGTAAGCTCATTATATCCCCTCCAACTGATTATAACTGAAATTCAAAACCTGAATGCAAAAAGCAACTGCCTGAAGTCTCCGAAAAGTAAAACCTTGTAGGTTGATTGGGGAGGGAAGTGAGAATTTGAAGAATGAGCAGTATGGAAGAGGGATTCTCTTCTTCTTTTATCTCCCAGCATTGACCTAAGGACAGAAGAGTACAGCCAAGTATGGACAGCAAAAACTCAGATAAATTCTCTCTAGTTAGAAGAGAGACCACTATAAACCAGAGAGTATGGGGTCACACTGTAAGTCAGAGAGCCACCTTTTTTTTCTTTCTTATTGTAGTGGACATACAATGTTACATTAGTTTCAGATGTACAGTTCAGTGATTTGATGAGTCTTTATGTTATGAAGGCCACATTTTGCCCATCCTTTTTTCCTCAGTTTTTCAGAGATATCATTGACATATAATATAAATAAGTTTAAGGTATATACATTATATATATATATATATATATATATGTAATGTGATGATTCGATACATATATGTGTATGTATATATATATATAATATAAATAAGTTTAAGGTATATACATTATATATATATATATGTAATGTGATGATTCGATACATATGTGTGTATACATATATGTATACATACACACACACACACACACACACACACACACACATATATATATATGTATTGCAAAATAATAATTACCACAGTAAGGTTAAACACCTCCATCCCCTCACACAATTACCATTGTTATTGTGATGATACTATGTAAGATTTACTCTCTTAAAACTTGCAAGTATATACTTTTTCTCCCCCTTTTCTCTCTCCTAGCTGTGCCCAGAGGCCAGCTTGTGTGGCTACATGGTAGTAGCAGAAGTACAGAGGTGCGGGCAGTTAAACCCTGTGAGGAAAACCCATCTCTGTGGTCAGACAATGTGAGCTGTGAAGAGCATATGTGTGAGGGGAAGCCAAACTGTTTATTATTTTTCTCTCACTACTTTGTTGAAAGGGTACCCCCGGCTATGTGAAAATGGCCAAGAACAAATAAACTCTGAGAAAAAGCACTTGTTTTTTTCTTGGTCAGAGCATAGGAACAGGGAAAGGGGCTCTTGAGAGCTGGAGGGCATAGGGGAATCATGGAGAAAAGAGGGCTGGAAAAGGAGATCCCCTAACTCTGTGTATGTGCATCAGAAATTCCGAGCTCACCCTGAAAGGCACACGTACAGAAGAGACCCAAGAAAGCCTAGAAGAGGCTTTGAGAATTGAACTAGAATATCAACTACAATCCACATTTGGTGAGGGTATATGGCCACACTTACTTCTTAGTGGTGCATGTGTAGATGACATACATCCAAAGACCATAGCAAAGCCTGGAACCTCTGCACGCAGAAGACAGCACTTGTGACCTGTACCCCAGCCAAGTCTGCCACAAGCAAAATAACATCAATGTTCTCCAGAAGATTATAATTTCAGAGTCTCACAACATATTTAACTTGTCCAGAAAGGAACCAGAAAATTGTGACTACTTCTCAAAGTAGGCATTGGCGCACTATAGTCCATGGGCCAAATCTGCCCTGACACCCATTCTAGTATGACTTATAAAGTCAGAAGAGATTTTATATATATGTAAACATTTGAAAAAAGAATCAGAAGAATATTTGAAAACGTGAACATAGTATGTAATTCACATTTTAGTGTCCATCAATAAAGTTTTATTGGAATATAGCTGTACTAATTTCTCTATTGTCTATGCTGGCTTTCATGCTGCAGTGTTAGATGAGCCATTGCAACAGAAATCATATGGCTAAGCCACAAAAGCCTGAAATAATTAGTATCTGATCCTTACAGGAAAAAAAAAAAAAGTTGGCTCCTGCTAAGGGAAAACACAATCGAAACAAGTAGCATTTAAATTTTTTTTTAAATTTTTATTTATTTTTGAGAGAAGGAGACAGAGTATGGGCAGGGGAGGAGCAGAGAGAGACGGGGACACACAGTCTGAATCAGGTTCCAGGCTCTGAGCACAGAGCTAGACACGGGGCTTGAACTCACAAATCGCAAGATCATGACATGAACTGAAGTTTGATGCTTAACCAACTGAGCCACTGAGGTGCCCCCAATTTTTGATATAGTCTACATATTGGAATTATCAGGCAAAGGCTTTAATGAAGATATTACTATGGTCAAAAAGGTAAGGATTAGTACTCTCGAAATGAATTGAAAGAGAGAGAGAAGAGAGAGAAACTATAAAAACAAAACCAAATGGAAATCTTAGAACTGAAAAAAATACATCTGACATTAGAAATTCACTAGATGGACTCAATAGCACAACTGAGACAACAGAGGAAATGTCAGTGAACCTAAGGATATGTCAATAAAATTATGCAAATTGAAAAACATGGAGGAAAAGATTGGGAAGGGGGAAAACAGAGTTCCTGAAACCTATGAGACAATACAGAAAGATCTGATACTTATGCCATTGATGTCCCTGAAAAAAAGGAGAAAGAGATTGGGTACAGGAAAAAAATATTTGAGGGGCACCTGGGTTTCTCAGTCGGTTAAGTGTCCACCTCTTGATCTAGCTCAGGTCATGATCTCATGGTTTGTGAGATCGAGCCCCGCATCTGTCTCTAAACTGACAAGGTGGATGGAACCGTTTGGGATCCTCTGTCTCCCTCTCTCTCTACCCCTCCTGTGCTCTCTCTCCTTCTCTTTCTCTATTTTTCTCTGTCAAAATCTATAAATAAACTAAAAAATATTTGAAGATATAATGCTGAAAATTTCCCAATTTTGGTGAAAGATATAAATTTATAGGTTCAAGAAGCTCAGGAAAGTCCAAATGAGATAAAGTCAAAATTATGCCCAGATACATCATAATAAAACCCATGAAAACAAAAAGAAAAGGAAGGGGTAGTAGCAAATAGTTATAAAAAACCTCAGTAGAGTCTACATTAAACTGATAAAGAGGTCAGTTACAGAAAGATAAATATGAAATAAACATGGAACTTTGTGGTTATAAGAAACAGTAAGTACTGTGGCACTCTCAATGTTTTCTCACACATGCTGTTTTTATCTGATTAAAATGAAGGCCAAAGGATTGAACAACATGGCCAAAGTAACTCTTAAGCAAGTGTTTTCAAAAAAGTAAGACCAAAAGACCAAAATAAAGGAAGGAAAGAAGGGAGAGAGGGAGGGAGGGAGGGAAGGAGGAAGTAAATAAAGAAAAGAAAGAAAAAAATAGTGATCTGTGCTGAGTGGGTGGAGTTAATAAGGATCATAACAGTAACTCTGATTACCATATGTTTTTCCTTAGGGAAGAAAACAAAATGATGATTTTTTATGAAATGAAGTATTTTAGGGCACCTAGGTGGCTCAATAATTAAGCATCTGACTTTGGCTTATGTCATGATCTCACTGTTCATGAGTTCTAGTCCCTCATTGGGTAAGCTAGAGCCCTGCCTCAGGTGAACATGAGCCCTGCTTCTCTCTCTCTCTCTTTTCCTGTCTCTCTCTCTCTCTCTCTCTCTCTCTCTCTCTCACACACACACACACACACACACACACACACAAATGAAGTATTTTAGGAGACAGCAATGCTCACTGAAGAATCTCAGTTGGGAGTTTGGGACATCCAGGTTTCTATTGGGTGGTGGTAGAGATTACAGAGATGCAGCAAATGCTTGAACGTGAAGGTGGAAAGGAGCCAGGGAGATATTTTGCTTACTTGGAGATATTTGCTGAAGTCATGTTTAAAAGGTCAGGGGAGCAGGGGCAGTGCTTTATTTTACACAGGGCAAAACCTTGGAAAACTCAATCACAAAAGATAACTCATTTCTGTGCCAAAAAAAATTAGATGAATTATCTGTTGATATTATGTAGACAGAAAAAGAAAAGTGACACAGTAGATTCTTGGCTACACTCACAAATGCTTTGGCAGAGTGTAGACATGGCTTCTCTTTCTCCTGCTTCACTTCTTCCTTCTTCTCCTTCTCCTCTTCCTCCTCCTCATCTCTGTCCTACTTTCTTATGTCTCTTTCAAACCCCCACACACACACTCCTGAATGAGGATCCAAATTCCAACAGGACCTACTCCCTCATCTTGAAGATATATTGAAGAAGCTCTTAAAAGTACTGTTTAGGACCTAAACCTTTGAGCTTAAGATAATGAAACAAACAGAGAGGAGAAATTCTATTTGGAAAAAGTGTTCTGAGACCCTCAGATTCATTCTAACATGTAGAGGGTTGAAATCTTGTCAAAGTTTCTGGCTATGGGTCAAGATACAGAGACTCAATTAACTTCCAAATAACACCCAGAGTAATTTATCTAATTTCTAAGACATATCCAACAATACTGGCACTTATTGATAAGACGACCCTCCAATGCTAGTGAGGAACACTAGCAGCCAGATCAGCATTAAAAACCATGGGTGCAACAAGATGGGCATCATCAGCCACCAGAATCACATCTTCCACCTGAGATGTCAGGTGACCAACACCACTCTGAGCAGGGAGAGCAAAGGTAGAATGAATGGTAGCTAGAGGACATCTTTGAATTCGGCCTAATAGAGTGCCCCAGGATTCTGAGAATTCTTCCGGGACAGTGGACGAGACTTGAGATCCTTGAGACCCCTGAGATGGACGTCACACAAACTACCATTTGTAGCCCTGTTGTAAATCATAGACATATCCTTTATGCTGCTGGGGTCTAGAAAAGGAAGGATCATATCTATGTCAGTGTTCCTTGCGAAGAATAACTAAAACAATATACTTTATGGAACATGAAGATATTTTGCACAAGACCAGCATTTCAGAATAACCCCTGCAACCTCTGCTGCTTTCTGAGCCTAGGCTGATCTGGTCTAATCTTTCTGCATCTGACATTTTCCTTTGTTCTGTCTTTTTTGTCTGCAGACTCAATATTAAAAAAAATGTTGTTTTAAAAAATGAAATGGATGGCTGACATCTAAAGGAAAGACTCCAGGGGTTTTCTTGCAAAGGACGATAGAGGCCCAAGGATTGTTTTGAAAGCTCCGCTGCTTGGGCCCTTCAGGACACCAGTTGGGAAGGGGAGAGGTGATATAAACTGATTAGAATTCGGCAAGAGGAAAAAATTCCTGGCAGATAGTCAGATACATTCTATTTGTATAGACTTGGCTAAAAAGTACTGTTTCTCCAGTTTCATTCACATCTCCAATTTTGTTTTATTTATTATTATTATTACCTTTATTATTATTATTATTATTATTATTATCATCATTATCATTATTGCTGCAGAGAGTTGAGCTGCAAAGACTTGCCTTGAGTAATAGTTATAAGCCTATAACAAGACACTCCTCCAGGTGACTTCTAGTGAGAAGAGCCTGTATAATTGTTCTATTGACAGTATTTTGAGAGATGTGACTCTGAAAAATAAACAAATCTAAAAATTATTGGGCATGATTGCTTGCCAATTAGATGTTAATTCGTTCTAAATGGGGCGATCAGCTTCCAAGGAAGTTTGCACATGCACAGTGCCATTTCCTTGGCTTTGTGCTCAGTATTGATTAAGGAGGGCGGAGCTCTATGCCCTTAAGTGAAGACAGATTCAGGACTCTTGCAGCAGCAGTTGGGAATGAAGAGGTCCCAGTGGGAAGGGGAAAGGGAGGATTCTAGGAACCCATCGGTGAATCTGCAACATGTCCACAGGCGGCAAGGCTGGTGATGAGTGGAGGGGAAATAGGAATCCTGTGTTAAGTCCCAACTCATAAAAATGTGAACAGCAGTTCTTTTTGTAAAATAAATGAGGTGCCAGGGCTCTCATCTTAATAAATTATGAAATGCTTCCCTCTGTCCACCTCTCCTCATACCCTCCTTCCATTCTTTATTCCTGTTAACTTGCAAGCTTGTTTCTGCCAGAGGAATCAGGAGAGATGGGAATGTTAATTTGCAAAAGGCCACTCCGTGCACATTGTTTGTAAGCTCTGGTGTGTTGGTGAGCTGAACGGGTGTGCATAGCACAAGTAACCTTCTAGAGCCTGGTGGGCATCACTGGTGGGAATATTTCAGAGGCTTAATTCATCTCAGTAGCAGGTTTTTGTTTTTGTTTTTTTTACATTAATAATTGGAGTCACAAATCCTGACTTCTTTCTTTTCAATTTAAACCAATCTACTGAGTATTAATTAGCTACTACTCTGTGTCAAGTAATAGTTGCTGCTAAAAGACAAGCAAATAAAGCAGAGTGTGCTCTCAAGAAATGTAGTCTAAGAGAGAAGACAAACATACAGACAGATATTGTCAGACCAAGTGATAAGTATAGACCTGAAAGCATTGCTAGTCACAGAAAAGAGAAAAATTAACTATATAGAGTGATGAGATTACTCAGGGAAGGCTTTTTTAAATGTTTAAATTTGGGGGCTTCTGGGTGGCTAAGTCAGTTGAGCATCCAGCTTCAGCTCAGGTCATGATCTCCCAGTTCGTGGGTTCGAGCCCTGCATTGGGCTCTGTGACAGCTCAGAGCCTGGAGCCTGCTTTGGATTCTGTGTCTCCCTCTCTCTGCCCCTCCCCTGCTCATTTTCTCTCTCTCTGTCTCTCTCTCTCTGTCTCTCTCTCTCTCTCTTTCAAAAATAAATAGAACTTTAAAAATTTTTAAATGCTTAAATTTTGAGCTCATTTTTGAAGAAGCTAATAAAATGAGTTTACGTTTTGAACAAGGAGAACGGTATGGCATTCTAGGAAGCCACATTTGCAAGGCATGGTAGGAAATGTTTGGTGTTATAAAAATCTAAGTCATTTGGTATTGATGGAGCATCCTAGTTGTGTGTAAGCAAGTGAGGAAGCGCAGCTCCGCAGAAAGCCAGCAGCCAGCAGTGTCTTCTCCAAAGAGAGAAGAAACAGTGGTGGCGTTTGGTGAACTGCATCCTCAGCTAGCAGTGGGGGCAGAAGCTCAACACAGCCTCCAGCTCCATCTCGGAGATTATCAAAGGCTAAGAACCAAGGTGGGTAAAGAAATTGTCAAATGCCAGAACTTCTGTTACTTTCCCATGTATGTCAGTCCCTGTTTGTTTCCTTAAAACAGTCATCAGTGAAACCTTCAAAAGAATATGGGTCTTGGGGCACTTGGGTGGCTCAGACTTTAAGCGGCCAACTCTTGATTTCAGCTCAGGTCATGATCTCACGGTTGTGAGCCTTGCGGGAGGCTCCATGCTGAGTATGAAGCCTGCTTAAGATTCTCTCTCTCCCTCTCCTCCTGCCCCTCCTCCACTTGCTCTCTTTCTCTCAGTAAATAAATAAATAAATAAATAAAAGTAAAGTAAAGTAAAATAAAATAAAAAGAATATAGATCTCCAACCTTTTTTTTTCTTCAAAAGAAGGAAACAATAAAGGAATTGGGGAGAGACTACACAGATTGAGGTATAGATGTCCCTAGGGAAGAGTGGGTCAGTGCAGCTACAGAAAACAGTCTGCAGGCAGGCTCTAATGGTGAAACTAAATCAGAGAGAGAATAAAGGTTGGAGTGTAGGAAACATTTTATGAATCTGAGAAAAGGCCCGGTGTTGAGGGACTGAAGTGTTCTCAAGGAAGGGTATTTTCTCTCATATATAATTGGGCCAAAGCATGCCTCTTTTAGTTGGAAGAAGAGGTCTCCTACCCCCAGGAAAGGACATGAGGATGGAGCCAGTATTCCATCTCAAGGTCTGGAAGCATTAATGGGCATGTGATTCTCTGCTCTTGGTGATAAACATTCCTGACTTGGGAATCTTAGATTGTGTGCATCTGTTCATTTTGATAGCTAGGAAAATTAGCCATTTTGGAAGCAAAGTAAAATATACAACTTATTTTTTGGAAGGCAAAGTGAATCTCTCAGAAATGGAAAAAAAGGAACACCAAATACAACACCAAAACATATACTCAGAATCGCTGGATTGGATCCTGGAGACAAGATACAGTGCAGAAGTCAAAATCTAAATGATGCTCAAGGAATTGAATCCTCTCCAGCATCTCCCTCAAAAATGGAGTCAATAGAGTATGGCAGGTTCATGTAGAGGATGGAGAGATGGAATGCTTTGTCTGCAAATGGAGATAACAATACTGTATCACATGGGAATCTATTTACTGAAAATGTCTTCCTTCTCAAATACCTGACATCCAGTAACTTCTCCATATGTATACCCTCTGAGTAACAGCTGAACAATGTACAATGGCTAATGGGCTCCCTAGGGGTGTGAGATGGGAGTATCAGATTCATGAAATCGGTCTCTATTTAAACTCACAGTGTTGGAACTAATTATTTGATTTCAGTAACATGTTGTGGAGGTGTGGGATGTTGGATGTATGTTTAATGGTGACTACATGTAGGAGATTGTACAAAGGACCCAATATGGAGATTCAGATTCTTATCTCTTCTTCACATTAACATCGACATGTAGGCACATTACTAGACTGATAGATGAAGAAACAGGTTGAGCAATTTGTTCAAGTTCCCACTGCTGCTAAGTGGGAAAAGAAAAATAATAGTCAGTACTATGTCTTCTCAAAAATCATGCTCTTTTCAACAAATGGTGCTGGGGCAACTGGATATCCATATGCAAAAGAATCAAGTGAGACCCCTGCTTCACACCATGCACAAAAGTTAACCTAAAATGGATCATAGCTTTAATGTAAGAGCTAAAAGTATAAACATCTTAGAAGAAAACATAAAAGTTTCATTACCTTGAGTTTAGCCATGGTTTCCTAGATATGATACTAAAACACAAGTGACAAAAGAATAAAAAGTAAATAAATAGGATGACATCAAAGTAAATATTTTTTTGTACTGCAAAAGATACCATTGAGTGAAAAGACAACTATGACTCAATAATAAAAAGACAGCCCAATGAAAAGTTGGACAAAGGATTTGAATAGACATTTGTCCAAAAAGGTATATAAGTGACAAGCAAGCACATGAAAAGATGTTCCACATTCTTATTTATGAGGGAAATGGAAATCAAAATCACACTGAAACACCATTTTAGACCGCTAGGCTAGCTAAAACCATAAGGATAGACAGTAATAAGTTGGCAAAAATGTGGAAAAATTAGAACCCTCATAAAATCTTGGTGGGAATGCAAAATGGTGCAGTCACTTTGGGAAATAGTTTGAAAGTTCCTCAAAGTACCACACATAGAGTTGCCATATGACCCAGCAATTCCACTTTTAGGTGTATACCTAAAAGAACTGAGAACATATATCCGTACAATATAAGTAAAACCTTATGCATAGAGCAGTGTTATTTATAATTGTCAAAAAGTGTAAATAACTCCAATGTCTATCAATGGATGATGAAATAAATAAAATGTGGTATATCCATACAATGGACTATTATTTGACAATAAAAAGTAATGGAATACTGACACACGTGACAACAAGGATTAATCTTAAAAACATCCTAAGACCCCGTCACAGAATACCAAACATTGCATGATCCCATTTATCTGAAGTGTCTAGAATAGGCTACTCAATAGAGACAGAAAGTAGACTAGTGCTTGTCTAGCAATGGGGATTAGGAGCAGAATGGGGAGTACTGCTAATGGGTATGGGGTTTCCTTTCAGAGAATACAAATGCTTTAAGATTAGATTGTGGTCATTCACAGGATTGCACAACCCTTTGAATTTACTAAGAACATTAAATTTTATACTTTAAATGGTTCATGTATGACAAGCGAATTATACTTCAATAAAACTGTTTAAAAGTATAAGTAAGCAAAAATAAGCAAATAATAAAAAAAGGAAAACAAACACATAACACTCATGCTGTTTTGCTCTATAGCATTTAAACAGTACAGTGTGCTCCTGGAGGTGCTCAGGATTCACACACCTAGATCTTAGTTCTATTACTCATTATCTCTGTGGCTTTTGGAAGTTCATCTCTCTGCAAGCCTCAGTTTTTTTTTTTTCATGTGTAAAGTATAAATAGCAGTGACCATCTCATGAGATTGTCATGAGGATTACATGAGATAATGTATGTTAAGATGCTTAACACAGTGCCTGATATGCCTAAATTCTTTGTTACTTTTTTTTCCTGCATTCTTCTTCCATTTTGCAAAAGAGATCCAGGCTTAGTCACTAGGGCCATTTTCTAACACCTACCAACAAGGCTCCTACCTAAACGGCAGCCCGGGTGTTTTATGACTGTTTATTGGTACTTTGTATTGGCACAAGTGTGACCCTCGGTGAAACAGCTGAAAATAGTGGGAAGAGCATGGATCTACTCAGGATACAAATAGGTTCAAGATCTGATTCTACCCTGATAGCCCATCAACTGATCTCTTCAAGCTTCAGTTTTATTTGTTGATAAATGACTCAATAGTGTCTGCCTGGACAGGTTTTTGTGAGGGTTAAATGTCATGACCTGTGGTAATGCAGAGAACACCAAGCACAGTACCTGTCACTGAACAGATGCTCAAGCGATATGAGCTCCCTTCTCTTCCCTTTGCTTTCTTGCATTCAGCCTCAATAAAATGAAATGATCTAATAAGAGAACAAGAATGCACTTGATATGAAGGAGTGAAAAACACACCTTGGCTGATGGTTTTCTCTGCCAAAAAAGATCTTACCTGGAGCTTCCTAAATGACTCCAATTAAGAGGTATTTTTGAAGGCACACACATGTATGCTGTTTTTATTCCCTTTCTCTTCAGTGATCAGGTTAGAGAGAAAGAAATAGACAGACTACTTCAATTTCACATAGAATTTCATGAAAAATTTAAAACTCTAACCACTCCTGCTCCCCAAATTGGCATTTATTAGAGTTATGAAGAGAGTTTGCAAGCAAGAACTACATCAAAAAATATGCACAGGGCTCTTGGAGAGTTACTTTCTGCAAGTGATGATGTCTTACTGTCAGTCTTTGAAAGAAATATCAAAAAGGTAATGTGAGCTGAAGCTTAAGATTTCTCAATATGTCCATTTGAGTTACAAAGGATTTTTATGCTCCATTTCAGACATTATTTAAACATTGTTATTCCTGCAAACATGCCACACAGAGATAAGGTTTTGCTCTGAACCACATCGAAATGCAGATTGGTCTAGAAAGTCAGTTTCAAAGTGCCTTCTTGGAGGTAACTGTTTATTAAGCCTTGGAGGAATTTCAATTGCAAACCCTTAGTGGAAGAAGGGGGAGTAGTAAGATTTGTAATATTCTCCTTAATCATGTGATTTGCACAACACTGGTACAGTTATAATCTAAATAAAGTTCCTGGAGCCATCAGGGCATTATGCTGTAGCTGCTTCATTTAATCTAATGGTCCACATTTAGGTAATTTCCATGCATTTTAATCTATTTAATGATCACCTTTCTTGGGTGATTTACAGCAGCTGGATGTCTGGGGCTCTGGTACCCAGGAGCCATGCACTGCACAATAGACTGGGAGAAGTACTACTGGAAAATGCATGTTTTGTGTAAATCTGCCTTCACTAAACACCACGATAATATTTGCTGAGGATGTCTCCCTGCCTCTCAAGATTTGGCAATGGGCATTATATAGACACCCAAAGGACAGAGTTGGCTGTAGGTTACTTTGCCCAATAATATAGAATATATTGAAATACTGGACCTTTTAGTGGAACAGATGGACAAGTACTTACTGATCATTTCCCTAGAACTCAGTCTCCTAGGATGTCTTATGGAAGATGATTATGTATAGTAGCTCCCACACTGTGCCAGACTTGGGGTGTGCTGTATTTGCTTATTCAAGACTGAGAGAAGTCCATCCAAAGGAGGATATATTTTTATTTGTTTGTATAATCAATGGTTCCCAAACTGAACTACTCATAGAAATTATTGTACCTTGTTACCCCTTTTAACATCATGCAGAACATACTTCAGGAGAGAGAACCTCAGTCTATACTCAATATCCATTTTTCTTGGGAAAAATAAAACATAAATTTGCAGACAGAAACATCTGGGCTTTCATCTGGCCTGTACAAGCACTGAGATCTCACATCATAAGCTGTTTCAGCAATCAGAGCCTTTTGAAAAGTGAGGATGATAACAGCTACCTTGTAGGAGAACTGTGGAGTTTAAGTGGGAAGGTATATGGAAAATGATTAGAGAAGAATCCGGCGCATAGTAGGCCATAGTAGCTCCTTTCTTCTCTTCACTGTAGGTCTTGTAGTCTCTAAGAAGCTGAAATACAACCATTGGTTCCTGTTTTGTAGCATCTTAGAATTTTTTTCAAATGAAAGTCTGGTCTTTGTTTTAAATGACCCTCTGCACAGATATTTCAGGAAACCAATAATGGAGATTTTACCTTACATTAGCACTTACTACATGTTAAATATTGCACATTGTCATACATCATTTAATCATTGGAGCACTCCCATGAAGGGAGCATTTCAAATGAGAAAACTAAGTCTGCTGGATGATTGTGACTGTCTGAAATCAATCAGTGCTGGAGAAGAGGGAAATAAACCCAGTATTATTATCTCATTCAAAAGAACTTGTTATTGATAACCACTAGATTGTTAGTTATCACAAAGAACTTGTTCTTTGTCTTGCCATTAGGGAATCAATGACCGGTCATGAGGGTCTTGAAGAGAGAGAAGGAGGAAAGAAGACAAGTAGGTAGATAATTAAAAGGCACAATTCACAGAGCCAGAATGTGAATGAGACTCAGGATGGTTGGGCTGTGTTTGACAGCCAGAGAGGCCCTCAGGTGGTTCTGTTATGTCATTGGCAGAATTCTGCAAAATATCGTGAATTTGTCAGAGCCTGGCAGATGACATGCCTCATTAGCCCATGTAAAGTTCAAAGTGATTAATATAGATTAAAATACTGTTCCATTTGCCAAGATTTTGTCTATCAAGTATGTACAAGAAATGGTAGAGATTCCCCTAGACTTCCATCCCAATGACCTCAAATGGCCTTGTCATTTCTCTAGGAGTTCGTGGGCCATAGTTTAGACTTCTGGGAAGCACTATCAGTAAAGGTAAGAGAGTTACAAGAGCTTAATTAACTCTGAAGCTGTTGAAGGTGATGAAGACATAATGTTTTGGTGGCATAAGTTTGAAATTGAGAATGATTTTGAGTAGATAAAGAAAACCTTTCAGGACCCTGAGTTCAAATAATTTTGAAAAGTGATGAAGTAGTTATCTTTGAATATTTAGAGTTGTGTCTTATTAAATGGGCAAGAAATTTATACTTCTGAACATCTTTATCCATGTCTGTAACAGTTAGGAAACAATCTGGAGAACTTCTTTGCACAAATATAACTATGTTTATTTTATTTATTTAATTAATTAACTTATGTTCATTAAAGTTTTATCTGTCATGTACTTAATAATGCATGGAACTGGGATGGAAAAGGAGATATTGAGATGAAGGAGACCTGGACTTCTATGATCTAGAGCTCACTGAAAGAAAGAGATGAGCTCTAAGTATAGACTATTTGTGTTGGGAGACTAGAGAGGGCAAGAATTAATTTTCATAGAGGAAGACACTTTCGATTAAAAGAGTATTTCCTAAAGGAGGGGAAATTTAAGTTAAATGTTGAGGAAGGGTGGGGTTTTGACTGGGAGATGGTGGGCAAAAAGAACCCAAAGCAGAGGGAGCCTTGACAGCGAAGCCAAGAAGGTGTGAGGTAGCTTGATGTGCTCCTTGAAGTATAGCCAGCTTGGGATGCTCAAAGCCATACTCCAGATGGGCGCATAATGTGAGCTGAAACTGCTGGGTGAGGAGGGACCTGGTCCTCGAAGGCTTTGATGGCCATGTCTAGAACTTCAGACATTATCCAAGTGAGGACCAGAAAGCCACAGAACAACTTCAGCAAGGCAAGAAGGAATGCACAGTACACAGAAAACCACCTCAGTATCTCTATGGGGAAGCCTCTGTGATTAAGTAAACCATCTCATGAGGTTGATAGACATCACAGAATTGTCACAAAGCTTCCCTCAGGCATCCAGATAGATATGCAGCCATCCTCTCTGAAAACCTGTCCTGTAGGAAGGGCTTAGTCCCTCCATTCAGTAAGGGACAAAATCCTCCTGTGTAAGCTTCACTCAACATCTCATGTCCTTTAGTAGAGTTTTGAATCCCACTGCATAAAATAGCATGGTTTAGGCAAACTTTGATTTCTTCATATTTTACATGGTATATTTTATATAGTCAGAAGTTAAAGATTAAAAGAAGCATCAAAGATAATTTAATTTGTTCTTTCAGCTGATGCTTGAATCACTCTTGTCACAGGTTGTTCAGGCTCTGAATATGTATAGTGATAAGGAACTGACTATTGGACCCAGTAAAAGAACTAATCAGGCCAGTGGGGACAAAGGGAAGACTGGAACAGAGCAGGGGGCAAGTGGGTATTCAGCTCTTAGGTGGCTGGATGCAGGGCAAGTATGCCCAGGTAGTGAGTGACTATTGCACTTGGAGCTTGGGAAACTTGTGGAAATCTCAGTGTATCAGGGAGGGTTGTGTCTACACCACAGGAGACGCATTCTGAGAAGTCAGCGTCCACATCCCTGGGATTCAGGTGCAGAAGCTGGAAAGTAATGAAGTCAGATTAAGTATTAGGACAAATAGGCTGGTTGAATCAAGATATCTGAAGGTCCAGACTGAGAGTGGAGGACTATGGCTGCATGTTGATGGCAGGTGGAGATCGCAAGCACAGGATTGGTTTAGCAAAAGCCTAGGAGAAAGACCATCAAGTGTGAGAATCTGCAAGCCTGGTTTATGACAGAAGTCTGTAGAGTGAAGGTGTAAGACTTAAAGAAGCAGGTGAGCCTAGACAGAGCTTAGAGGAATCCAGCACAGGAAGGAGTATTTGGGACCAGGTAGAACTTCATTCCCATTTTCATATGTGGCCGATTGTGATGAGTGGCCAATTGTGCAATGCCGTGTGCCAGGTACTGCTGCCACAGCAGTGAGCAGGACCAGGCTTCACCTCCACGAGCTTGGGTGGGGGAGTACCTTGCCTACTAACAGCACCTATGGATGATATTGGCAACATGCAGTCTTGGTTTCACTTTAACCCCCCCTGGAGAATTCTTTCAATGTGGAGGGTCCCCTCATTTCCTGCTGCTGCTTCACTTTTGAACGTATTATATATGCTGGCCAAAACTAAGTTGTCTGACAACACGAAGAAATGGCATTTTAGCGGGGGTGGGCAGGTAGGCTTATGTGCGCTGCAGCGAGGGTAAGGGGCAAAGGATGTCCTTGAACTGATCTTTGTAGGAAATTGCAAAATGAAAAACAAAGGACAGATTTTCAAACTAGATTTCCTCTCTGAGAGAACATCCTGAGACATCGCTATTAGTCATAGATACATAATTTAAGGGTTCAAAAGAAGTGTCAGAAAACAATTTTCATGCCAATTTTTCAAACTCAAAATGGAGGGATGAAAAATATGGAAGGCACTGAGGTCGTGGACATGCATATTTTTCAGGCTTAATGCCCTGATGTAGCAATTATAAAAATCTGGTAATTGGGCAGTTACTTTGTCAAGATACCTGACTGGTTAAATCAATTTGGCAGGTGAGGGTCTGTGAGCTTGGTGTTGAGCATTAACTCATTAAATAAGATTTTTTAAGGCATATTTAACACAGGAACACCAGATTCTTGTGTCGCTTATAGGAAAACTTCATGAAAGAAAACCTCAGAGAAAACCAAGATTAATTTAAATCAACTTAAATTCTCTCTCTCTTCCCCCTCCTCTCCCCACCTCCACCCCCCACACGCACAATACATGAACACACATACTATTAGGAGAACTATTTTAGCTTTACTGGAATAGCTAGTCATTGAAATCAGGACCACGATGAAACACAAAGTGTAATAGCTTATTTGTAGGTAGAAGGAATCTAAAAAGACAATGAATATCCAGCTGTAGGTATCCACTTGAATAGTGAGCACTTTACCCTCAACACCTTTCAAACTAAGCCCACATTCTCCTAACACAACTCTTGTCACTTCATGTTTTCCCAAACTTGTAAATAGTACTAACATCCACATAGCAGATCAGAGATCTGGGTATCATCCTTTATACCTTTCCCTTTCTCCTCTCTTTTCAAAGCAATGTCTATGTTCTGTACAGTCCAGTTCCTGACATGGACTTCTGAGTCTGTCTACACCTGTCACCACTCATGACCAAGGTACCATTATCACTCAATCAGACTGTCACTACAATTATCAGCTACTGCGTTTCCTTCTTGTTCTCCCTTATTTTCAAATCCTCACACTATAGCTGCCCAATGAGCCTTCTTTTTTTTTAAATTTTTTTCAACATTTATTTATTTTTGGGACAGAGAGAGACAGAGCATGAACGGGGGAGGGGCAGAGAGAGAGGGAGACACAGAATCGGAAACAGGCTCCAGGCTCTGAGCTATCAGCCCAGAGGCCGACGCGGGGCTCGAACTCACGGACCGCGAGATCCTGACCTGGCTGAAGTCGGATGCTTAACCGACTGCGCCACCCAGGCGCCCCACCAATGAGCCTTTTTAAATGTAAACTTGATCATGTCCCCCACCTGGCCCTATTGCTTAAGAACACTTAGTAACTTCCCATTACTCTTAAGAAAACAACCAAAATACTTAATGGACCTACATATCCCTTCATAATAAGACATTAACTTATCTCTAGACTTAGTGAGGCCTCTCTTTTCTTCCTACCCGCATTAGTATCCATTCTCCCTGTAAATCCTTTGATTTCCGTGGTCCTCTGTCTTTAAGGCCGCCCCACGTGTCTTTCCCATTGCATGGAATGCTCCTATTCATTCCTTAAAGTTCAAAGTGATTTCTGTATACTTAGAAATCAAAACTATGTCTATAGGAAGTTTTCCCAGAAGCCCTAGTCTAAAGCAAGCTCCTATTATAAGCCTCCTTTTATCATTTTTGTTGAAATTATTTAATGACTGTTTACCATGCTATGACTGTAAGTTCCATTCATTCAAGAAAAGATGTGTCCTCTTAACCAGTGCATCCTCAGAGCCTGAAGCAGCATCTCAAACTGAGTACTAAAAAGGCATTTGTAAAATGGGCCAATGAATTCTTTGTGTGGCCTTTGATCTCTTGGAATCACAATGGATTGTACCCATAAATCAGATGGACTCAAGGTAAATGTGAGTTTCTGAGCCTGGATCCTAAAGATCAACTTTCCAATTGTAGATAGAAGAAAAGAAACTGAAGATTCTGGCTGAATATAGACATAATTAAAATGAATTGTTGCTGGTATAGCTGCTAAAGAAGTGATTTTTGTTCTTGGCATTTGTAAAGAGAAGTAGGCTATCCAGAACAAGAAATGTGGCACTTCTGTTCCATTCTGCACTGACTGAAATATTTCAGTCATATCTGAGATCTTACACATTTGAACAGTCCAGAGGTTGGAGAAGAGGATGCTGAGGGGGGCTGGAAACCATGGAAACCATGAGGTATTGTTGAAGTTGATGGGGAAATACTTGGGAACTCTGTTCAAAAATCTGGAGAATTCTCATGCTTGTAATGAAAGTGTCCTTAGTGTCCTAAAAGAGAAAAGGAGGCATGAGCCTCTGGGTGAATTTTGGATGGAGCCAGATGATGACTCTCTCTATAGGAGAAAAGTTTTGAGTAAACTTCCTGAAATGTTAAAATGGGCTGTGCCCAAAACCAAAAGAACACTCTAGGAATCAGTATTGTCAGGTGGTAGAGTGGGCAAACCTAGAAATTTGTGAGGTTTCTGCCACTTGGTCTAACCAATGTAGACTGCCTGTCCACATAATGCTCACATTCCAGGCTTGTTGGGGATCAGCAGTATGGGGGCACTAGTGTCCTATTTCACTGGCATTTATTTGGGAAGACAGTATGTTTCTGGACTTTTGCTGGACTCGTTCACAAATGTGGACTGATCTGTACCACACCACAGCTCCATAAAGTAGATATCTATCTCTATAGTCCCTATGTAGTAGAGGATGAAAGGGAGATTTAGCAAAGTTAGGGGACATCTTCAGAATAGCAGGGATGGCAAATGAGCATTCTCAGGTCCATTTTTTCTTTTTATTTCACGATCCTATGCCACTTTTTCAGAATGATACTTCAAGGCCCTTAGGACTTATCTTCTCCAATTCTACATACTGGGCTTGACAGCAAACATGGCCAGCACAACTGAGAAACCTAACCGCAGTGAAAATCCATTTTCACAATTGCACCAAAAAACAAGGGTCTTCAGACTGGGCCATTTCTAATCACCAAATGTAGCTGATATTGCAGAGAATGAAAAATAAGTAATAGTGGCAGAATATTTGTGATATACAGGATGACATTCTAATTTAATATTGTATTCATGTTTCTAAGAGGTAAAGGTACCAGATTTGGCAACTAGGGAGGTTGTGACTCAAGTCATTGAAGGGGAAACCTGGAAAATCATGATCAAACCTTCATTATGCTCATAATTAGGCTAAAAATAAGAGCATACGGCAGCTATGGGAACACGTGCACTGCAGATATTGGATTTCCAGTAGATAAAGTTGAAGCAGAATGAGTATGTGAAGTCATATTATTGTAGGTGGAAACAGGGAAGAAATAGATGGAGTTAATAACTTAATGCATCTGAAAAAGTAGGGAAGCTTTGCAGTGATAAATAGAAGTAGAAGTAGAAGAAAATAAATGAATAAATAAAGCAAAGAATAAATGGCCAATAATGCCAGATACTAAAATCCTAACCCGCCATCAAACATAATAAAAATACAGGAATGTATATGTAAGAAATAAAAAAGGCAGGAATGGAATGCATATGGCAAAAATGAGGATAAGAAATATCTCGGAACTGTGTAAGAAATCTCTAATTATTTGGTGAGAGACATGTAGCTCATAAAACCCTATGAAATTAGAGTGCAATAGGGTAGCCCCCAAGGCATTGATTAGACATTCAGAGCAACCTGAGAGAGTGCCATAATATAGCAGAAAAAGAATGGAGATGTTATAGTATAGAGAATTTTTTTCTTCCTGCAGGATGAGAAATGGAGAGGGGTATTTGAAAGAACAGAGATGGATTTTGGGACCATGCTATTGGGGTTAGAATCCTGGCACTCTGATGTGAGGAAGGTGTGTGCCTTTTGCCAATTTTCCTAACCTCTGTAACCTCAGGATTTCCTCTGCTGAGTGGGAATACTAATGCTCACTGTGGTGTCCTGTTGTGAGCATCAGATATGAAAACTGTGTCTAAATGGCCTGCCAAACAGCTCCCCACACGAAAGCTATTTTGATTGCAAAGTAGGGTGGTGTAATGGAAAGAGTCATTACAAAAGTGAACTTAAAGGGAAGGGAGGAAATTCACTTTGGTTGAGCCCTTGTGGTGTTCTGGACACAGGTACAAATGAATTCTTTTAAGCCTCGCAATAACTCTATGACAGTGACACTAATGTCCCCAAATTTCAGAAGAGCAGAAGGAAGTGTAGAACGCTTAAGTGAAATGTCTTTGGTCTCTCCACTAATAATTGGTAAATCTGGAAATCAAGCCCCAGTACCTGAACATGAAAGTCCTGTTCTTTGCGTCATGCCAGCCAATTAAAATGGACGAACCATTTTCATCTGTCTGGTTCAGATGTCTGAAGGCTGTGACCCAACTTTAACTATTTGGAGTCCCATGTTCTTCTCTTAAATTTGAAGAGCTTTGTTTTTACCTCCAGTCCGTTCAGTGGGGAAAGACCTTCAATTCATAAGGTGTCTTGGGGGTCTATGAAGTTGAAAAACGACCCCAGCTCCAGCTTCTCCATCCCACTAAATATGCCAGGGGCAGAAGGTACCAGGAGGAGTTATCAAGACTTCAGACACCATGTCAGCAGAGGAGGGAAGCAAAAGACTAGAATAAAGAGCCCTGAGCAGGCTCCAGTGCCCCGTAGTCTATCCCGTTCAGTGAAGAGATCTTTAATTTAGCTAGAGGACTTCTGCCCCAGAAGGACATGGGCGGCCCTTAGAAATGTATTCTCAGCAAGGGAGGTGTCAGAATGGATTCACGAGAGGCATTCATGCCTCACAAATCACCCTGAATATTTCATGTACATTAAAAAATTAGTAGACAAAACTGGAGCGGTGGTGTATAATTTACCTAGGCTTGTGAGATGTTTTGATATGGAGCAGGGCGGAAGATTTATCTGTGGGCGCATGAAGCTGCACTTGGAACAAAATGCATGGGTCCTGCGTTAGTGCCCATCAGAGAGGGTAGCAGAAAGAGCCGCATTGTGGTGAAGCAGTAAATACAGGCTCAGCAAAGGGAAATATTATCTTCATTTTTCTTTATTTTCTGCAGAGTGGATTGGTGAGTTTCTGCTCTCTGAAGGACGAGATAGCATTGCCCCTGTATGAATGAGTTTAAAAGGCATAAACAAGGGAGTCTGATGGCCTAATTTGGAGGGGTCCAGCGGGAATCTGCCTCCTTGTAGATAATGAGATCGTATTTGGAATAGATATGCCACCAAGTGAGAAAATGAATTTAATAGAAATATCACTGCAATTTACAACTAAAGGAACATTGGTGAAATATGCTGAAAGAGAATGAATTCGTGGCCTGGGACCTTTTTTATGTTTGGAAAAGCACATAATATGTGACCCTCATCCTTTGGATAAATGTAACATGAGTTTATAGTAATTCAAACCTCTGAGTTATATTTAGCTAAGGTTGAAAGAGTTTGAAAATTCAGCCTTGAGCTACATTTACTGGCAGTAGAATCAGTGTCTTGAGTTCACTTTCTACCTTTCTAGGTTCTAAAATTCTCAGAACTTGGCACCAGTCTCTTTTTCTCAACAGAGGATGTGCCCTAGAGTTGGTGCTACAAGGACACTGGTTTGTCTGCAACTCTAAACAGTGACTGTGTCTTGATCAGTGATGAACAGAAGTACTTTACTATGCCTTCTGCTAACAGAAAATCACACAACTATGTAGAACTTTAGTTTTTTTCTTCCTTTTGGCCCTTTGGCTTTCCTACACACGGCAGAGTCTTCCTGAGAGACCTCACGTTGATGATGAATTAAGAATTTATTGGCATATACTTGCAGCACACACAGATAAATGTCTACTCATGAACACTAAAGTAGGCGTGTTTATGGAACAGCGCTGAACTGGAGACTGTGTGCTCCCAGCTAAGTGAATGCTGGTCTCCCTGGAATCTATTTACTTTGTAAACTTTAGGAACCAGAATATATAGTAGCCAGTTATTTCTTATGATTGTAGATAGTAGAGAAAATAGACATAGTGGACCAGAAAGAAAAGTTGGATGGGAAAGACTGAAGATGGTCATTTGGGGCATGTAATGATCAATGCTCAAGAAATAGTCTGTGTTTTTGAGCTACCCACCTTCCTAGGGCACATTCCCTGCTGCTCCATTTGAGTCAAACAACATACCTATAACACTTATTTCCATCTTGCAGGTGAGCAAATGATTCTTGGTGTTTTAATGATTTCTCGAGGTCACAGTGTCATCAAAAAGTGGAATTAGGTTACGCATATAGAATTGACTAGCCCCAAGCCCAGAATGCTGAGGCTCAGCAGCCTCAAAGAGGTGGTACCCTAGGAAGAGTCACAACCAACCAACCAAACAGGCTTAGGAATTTGCCCCTCCATTTGAGGTACCTGATTTCCTCTCTCTTCCCCAGTGAGAACCCCAGCCTCCTTTTATGGATATAGGAAATAAAATGAGATGAATGAGCTGGAGATTTAAATTGTTATAAAACTATTAAAGAGAAATCTGTCTTAAGTTATCACCTAAGGGGCCCGTAAAAATTGGTCGTCATAGAGGTGGATTTTTAAATAAAGTTTGAACAAAATTACCCTCAGATCCCTAGGGATGCTGCTAAATAATCTTTTCAAACAGAGGGTTACACAGCGAGGTGACCTTCTTGCCTCACTGCCTGCAAGTTTTATACCAAGATATCCTGTGTCGAGCAAGGCTCTGAAGAATTCTCATTCCCTCTGTGGATACTTACGTCTCCTGGGTCTTCTATTATTTTGCCCAAAGCAACACATTAATCTTTGGGGAGGAGGAGTCAGTGCTTCCTGCAAATCTGGGGACTCACCTGAAATTTCCATCCTTGAAAATCCAGTATCCTTTGAAGAATCTTTACCTCAGCACATGTCTGCATAATAATCTCTTAACCTCACATCTCTAATATATCAGTCCCTTGCGTGAAAACCTGTCATGCTGGCCCTGGCATTCATACTACCCTGTCCTGTCTTCTGCACCATTTCCTGACTGTCTGTATTATTTTGTACTGGCCCCCCACGTACACCCATGGTAGAAACCGCCTCAAAATTTACCTCCTATGGTAAGATTTTCTTTTATTTTTTTTTTTATTTTCAGGGAGAGAGAGAGAGAGAGAGACAGGAGTATAAGTGGGGGGGGGGGGCTGTCAGAGAGAGGGGAAGAGAGAGAATCCCAAGCATGCTCTGGAATGCCAGCACGGAGCCCGATGTGGGGCCTCGATCTCACAAACTGTGAGATCATGACCTGAATGGAAATCAAGAGTTGAATGCTCAACCGCCTGAGCCACCCAGGTGCCCTTCTATGTTAAGATTTTCTAAACCTAGTGCAGAGACAGATTTTTGCCTCCTTAGGCCCTGTACCTGCCCTACCATCTACACAACGTGCAGGTCTGTAATTGCCCATGACTGAGTGTTTAAGTCTGGGAGAATCTTGAAGGCAGGCTGTGGCTGAAATATCATTCCCCCCTCCCATGCTTAGAGGAGCTTTGACGCACCATAAGGAGAAAGTAAATGTTTACTGAACAAAAAACAAAGGAGTGGCAGAATGGAAGGAAGGTTTATTCTGGAAAGGCACTTGGAGGCTTCCCTATCCCCAGAGCACACCTGGCAGTTCCCACTTTGCCAGGCTGTGGGACACACTTCTCCAGTGGTCCCAATCTTCCCAGCCCATCAAGACTCATCTGCAGTGTGCTTCCCTTCTGAGCCCATCTCGTCTATCGACTCTACCTTAGAGCATCTCAGTCACTGAGTCAACATGTATGGACTGTTGATGGGCGTGGACACTGACAGGAAAGAGAAGCTTCAGGAAGATTTGCATTAGGTGAGGCAGTTTAAATGGAAAACATCTCTCCTTCTTGACCTAATTTTTAGTCATCCTGAGCACAGTTATAAGATGGAATAGAGTGGGGATCTAATGATGTCAGCAAGAAAGTGCAGATTGGCAAGCATCATCTCCCAGGTGTGGCATGGGGTGGAATTGGTGGGTCCCAGCTAACTCCATAACAAATGTGTTTCCCTACTGAGGGGCCTGGAGCAGTAACCCCATGCGCCCATTTCAGAGAGTGCCTATTCTCAAGTATGTCTTTTTTCAAAGTGAGACATTCGAGATTTACCTGAAAGGTGAGATTTACATCCTCAGAGACAACCAGAGACAACCACAGAGATTAGCCCATCATCTGCCATTGTCCTTCTGGAAGGAGATATTTCACATCCTAGAGAGTTCACGCTGGATGAAAACCACTTTCCAAAGTAGTCAGTCCAGGTATGCAAAGATGAAGAATACCCAATGCATCATTCTGTCTACACTTGCCTAAGAAGAAAATTGTTTCTAGGCTGCAGGAAGCATAATTGTTCTTAGTCTCGATACCACATTCTATCAGGATGGGGCTTTTGTCAAGAGCTCTTTATGACCGTGATTCCATTAAGCTTCCCTCACACCCTGTTATAGAGGAAATATCTTGCTTCCGTCACAGATGGGCAAAATGAGGCTTAGAGAAATGTGATGCTTCTACAGAGGAAGTAGGGGGTGGGGGTTGATCATGACCTCTGATTACTAGCTTACCTGGCAACCCGAGCTCAGCTTCTCTCCCTGCATCGTTTAAAAATCTCCACAATCAGCCAAAAGATTTATATTTTCTTATTACCTTAGCAGCTTCTTCTGAATAAATCTTTTTTTCCCGGCACAAGGAATGAATTTAAAGGAATATATTAAATATAAAAAAAAAGGGCTTGCAAAGCAAGGTTCTACTTTGACCCTAATATCTCCCTCAGATTTCCTCTTGCACACACACGTCCTTATCAAACACAATTCACCCCTCTGGAAACAGGCTGAGATTGGAGTCATGGCCAAAGGCAGGAACAGAGGTGTGAGCATTATCATAGCAAATAACAAGCAACTGGATGATGGCTGTGAGGGATTTCAGATGCCAGACCACTAATTGCTGAGAGTTTTCCAAGAGTAGAGGAATTTGGGTAAATTATAATTTTTAATACAATTACATTAAGAAATACGTTTTGAAGAATGAATTTTAAAAATTGAGGTCACTGATGTTTTTGCATTTCTCTCCCATTAGAGGGAATAAAAACAAGCTTATTAATATCATAGCCTCATGCCAGATCATCCTCTTGGCTCCTGAGATTTCACACATAAGCTCATTGGACATCTGGAAATCAGCTCCATGAACAACTTTAAAATAAGTACCTACATATTTAAACACACACTTGTGATGGGCACACTGCTTTTCCTAAAAAGTGGAACACATTTCTTACACGAACTTAATCTCAAAAGAATGACATAGAAAAGCTAAAATAGTAGGCTTTTTTTTGTGTGTGTGATATTCTAATTTGATTTAAAATCACTTCCAATTCAAATGAAAAATAACTTCTTTGAAAAAAGTGCTTTTGTCCCCCTGATGAGAATACACAATCACTTTGAGGAATTTGAGAGCTGCTGCAAAAGTAAAGAAAACAAAAAGCACACATCATCTCACATCTTAGAAGTAGGTGTTAATCGTGTGGTAAATTCTCTCTTTCTGTCTTGACTTCATTTATCATTTTTCCCACTTAACAGGTATCATAGCGCACATAGAACTTCATATATTTTCTTATATTCCTTTTAAGATTCTCTGATACTGATTTCCCCATGTTGATAGAAATCTTCAAAAACGTTTCTAATAGCTAGTCAAAGCTTTATCATATAGATACTTCTGTTCCCTTACATTATCAGTTTAGGCTCTTAAAGAACATTTAAAATGCATTTCTTAATGACAGAAGGGTATGAGCAAAGTGGGTTTGAATTCCATTTGGAAGAAGAGCATATGGAATCACAGAATTTTCAAGCCAGAAGACGACCACCTGGCCTCATTCAGAGATCTGAAAATCCCAGCCTAGGGGAAGGAGACTTTTGTAGGGTTACACTGTGAAGGAGCAATGGAAGAATTGGAACTGGAAATCTGTTGATCTTTTTCCCAGCTCCTCATCCTCCCTGTGCAAGACATTTTCCTTCAAGAAGGATGATGGCTCATTCTGCTCTTTGAGAAAAATTGCTTATGAAACCAGCACCTGGGGCCCCACAGGACATAAAGAGACTGAATAACGAGTCTATATAGGAAGGACACCTGTTGTTATTTCAGGCTTAAACAAGGTCTTCCGCCAAACCAAATCGGAATGATGCTCAGAGAACACCTGGACTGATGGGCTTCAAAAAGTTTCCGGTGCCAGGAAAAAAAAAAAAGTTTCAGGTATCAACATCAGCAAGATTACTGACGATGCGATGTTCTGAAACTCCCCAAATCTCACATGCTTCATACCTAAATGTCTTCGTTACGATGTTTGGGCACACGTACTTAACAATCTTAGAACCTTTGTTGAGAGAGTAAGTGTGTATCTGTTGTACCTCGCAATTAGGTAAGCGGCGGACAGAAAGACCTATGGTCCTATGGTCCATCCTCCTGGTGCTATGGAATCAGAGAACAGGTAGGAGAGAGCTGCAAAGACCCTTCCCACTCAGAAGCCTGGGACAGGGAGAGGAAACACAAGAGCTGCAGGTTTGTGTTTTTCTTAAAGTTAATCGCTAAACACCCAAGAAAGAGATGGAATGGATGGAGTGAGGGAAAGAGAGAGGGGTGGATGAGAAAGAGAAAAGAAGGAAAGAGCCATGGAGGGGGAAAAGGATGAGAGGAAAAAAGATGGAATGTCTTTGTATGCTGATCATGCTAAGTACGTCAAATATACGTGCAAAGGAATGCTGGCTTTCTTAGCCTGTCGTTCCCTACGTTCCCTATGGGGCTTCCTGAAAGATCAGTTCAGAGCTTAGTCTACCACCAACCCCCGACCCAGCCCTATTCTCCCTGATTGTAGGAAAGGAAAACTAAATGCAGGTTTGAGGGGTAGGGGCTAGGTGGAGTGCAGTGTTCTTGGATGTTATTCTGTCCTCTTCGGTGGAAAAAGGGGAGAGGGTTCTACCTCTCTGTGAAGCCAGAGAAAAGATGGGGTGGACCAAGACAGTCACCTGTGAAGACTGGGAAGGCTGCAACAAAAATCTCCGTATTGAAGTCTTAGTAGATTTGCCGACCTGCCCTTCAGTTACCAAGGGAGGAAGGCAGGCAAACACAGAGGGTCCATGATGTGCTGATACTTTCAGGTAGATGAGTATGGATACCCATAAACCTCCTCCTAAGTTCTTTTGTCCTGAAAGTTTTAGCAGGTAGATTCTACATTTGGTTGCAGCCTGAGGGTTAATTGAAGTAGTTGAGACGGATGAGTGGCCAGGCACCGGGGGAATGTACCAAAAACATGTCAGTTTCCGCATCTGTAAAATAGGAATATTTTAGCCTTCTCTTAATGTGATTTAAGTATTCAATTGAGCTAAATAAAATATTTAGTTTAAATTTAATATTATGATAAGTGTATGTATTAGGCAGTGTTCTAAAGAGATTTATTATAGGGGACTGGCTAACATGATTATGGAGGAGGGCAGGTCCTAAGATCTGCAGGGTGATTCAGCAAGCTGGAGACCAAGGAGAGCTGATCGTTTAGTTCTAGTCCCAGTCTTAAGACCAAGACCAAGGAGAACCGATGGTGTAGTTCCCATTTAAGCCAGCAGACTTGAGATCTAGAAAGAGCTGATGTTTCAGCTCAAATCCCAGGCAAGAAAAAAAACCAGTGTCCCAGTACAAATCCAGTGAAGCATAAAGATTTTTCTTATTAAAGAGAGGGTCAACCTTTGCTTTAGGTGGCCTTCAACTGATTGGATAAGGCCCATCCTCATTAGGGAAAGTATCTGCTTTACTCAGTCAACTGATTTAAGTGTTAATTTTATTGAAAAGCATCCTCACAGACGCTGCCAGAATAATGTTTGATCAAATACTTGGGCACCTGGTAGCCCAGTCAAGCTGACATAAAATTAACCCTCACAATATAGTACCTGGCATATAATAAGAATTCCAAAATGGCAAATACTGATTATTTTTATTATTTTTAATATTTTGGATCATTTCATTTTGTCTTATACTTCCTTTAATGAAAATGCAAATATATACTAAGCAAATGGATGACGATAGAAAGGCATGGTTTTAATAGCACCTTAATTATAACCTACAGTCCGGCTAGATCAAGTTTTGCAGGTTACAACCATGAAAGTTTAAGCATTTTGTCTACTAAAATATCATACATGAAAGATTTAGAGAACTTTTATAATAAGTTTCATCCATGAGTCAGTCACCTGCAAAACATACTTTGGAAGGTGTTGGTGAACAACCTCTATGCATCTCTACTTACAGGTATATGAGTGTACATCTGGGTCTGCATAGATACTCATACACACATAATCCTAAAAGTTTTTGGTAAGTTTGGAATAATTCAACCAACTTATGAATGTAATTAAGCGTTTCTCCACATAGTGTGTTGGAAGAGACAGCGGTTTATACAAAGACCATAATCTAGAAAAAAAAATTATTTTTCAGAATGGAAACCAGGTCCTCAGGGCAAATGGGACATTTTGCTTGTCAGCAAAATAAATTTATTCTGAATTTATGAATCGATAATAAGCCACCTTCTCATAATGATTAATGGTAATTAACCTTTTAAGGTTCCATCACTTCCTGGCCATCTCTGGCTGACAGGCCTTGGAGACAGGACAGAATGCTGATGGTGGAAGAGACCTTTCTCTGGACTTCCAAGGTCCTGTGAGGTAGAAAACACCATTTCTATGTGGATTTGTGACAAAAGTAATGCAGCCTCAGAGAATTTCAAACATGGGGAAAATATACGCATGACCCATAAGGGTCAGTTGCTTTCTCCTGGAAGGGCTTGGAAGTTACAGTCAGCTGTACTGCTGAAACCTGTGTGTGAGACGTTGGTAAAGTATTTTCACCTGTGTGCAACCAACTTCATCTGTAAAGTGGATGAATACTGAATTCATTAACAATCAACCTCTGCTTTTTTTAAGAAAAAAAAGGTTTTATTTTGAGAGAAATAGAGATTGAGGGGCAGAGTGAGGGGGGGGGGAGAGAGAGAGAGAGAGAGAGAGAGAGAGAGAGAAAGAGAAAAAATCCCTAGCAAGCTCTGTGCCGTCAGCACAGAGCCCGATGCAGGGCTCAAAATCATGAACCGTGAGATCATGACCTGAGCTGAAATTAAGAGTTAGACGCTCAACCAACTGAGCCGCCCACGCACCCGACAGTTAACTTTTTAAATGAAGAGTCCAGGGGGCTCGCACGGGACCAAAGGCCAGCCCTCTTCTCAAGCAGGCAGCACCACATGAAATCTGTCTTCCAGCAAGTGAGCACTTGTCATACATGCAGACACTAACCTAGATCCACGACATGCTCCACATCTTTGCCTGTTCTAGGCTTTCCCACCGCGGACATTGGCAGTATGAACATCAAAGATAGCTGGGAAGTAGATTCTGGATTGGGGTTTAGCAGGTAAGAGGTTTATCAAGGGGAGCCCTGGAGAAGAGTGGAGAAGGAAGCAGGGTTCAGCAGAGTGAGAAAATCTGAGGCACGATGATAGATGTGGTTGAGTCCTGGAGCTTGAATGGCCCCATTGGAATTGTTATTATTTTTTACATTGAGGGATAACTAACATAGAGCATTATATTAGTTTTAGGTGTGCAATATAATGATTCGGTATTTGTGTCCAGCAGAGTCATTCTGAAACAGCATCAGTGGCCAAGACTGTATAGCCCTGCAACAATCAGTCATTGGATGCAGTCTGCCCCAGAAAGAGTTATGACCTTGATCAAGGTGGCACGCTCTACCTGACTGAATCCCTTT
Organism: Acinonyx jubatus; assembly: GCF_027475565.1. Taxonomy (NCBI): domain Eukaryota; kingdom Metazoa; phylum Chordata; class Mammalia; order Carnivora; family Felidae; genus Acinonyx; species Acinonyx jubatus. The sequence goes on along the minus strand of NC_069396.1, from coordinate 20,554,813 downwards.
CGAGGGGCTGAGGGTTGAAGGTGATTTGCAGATAGCACTCCAAGCTTCTGCAGCCACCAGCCCTTCGTGGAAGGGGACACTGGGTGGCCTAGCACATTGCTCTCCACACCAGTATTCAATAAGCATTTACTATATCCCAGACAGACTCTTCTGGGCTGGTACCTGCTGTATCATATTTCACTCTTGCTGTAACCCTTTGAGGTAGGTATTAATGTGCACATTTGCCACATGATGAAATTGAGGCTAAAGGTCTAAGAGCCAGTAACTTTTGTGCACCTAGAATTCAAACCAGGTCATTAACTCTACTTAATATTAATTTGCATGAGTCCAAAGGTTTGCAGTAAGTTGAGAGTCACCTCACACTAATCACCAATTCTTACTAGTACTTCTGATTTTTACTTGGGGACTGGTTTCACTCCCCGCCCCTCCTTTTCAATTCCATATCTCTGTATAATTCATTCCAGACCATGATTCCATCTTTCCCAGTTAGCCAGAAAATCATTACCTGCTCTTTGTCCTCCAAGTATTTGGCTAGCTCTGTGAACTTGCAGAAGGTACTTGTCTCTCTGAGCCTGTTTTCCTCATCTGTAGTATGGGAATCATCATGGCCCTATCACGTCAAATTTCCAAGAAGATATTAAAAATAAATGCATAGGTATGACACTGACAAACATGCCTGGTGTAGTAAGGGCTATCTTAAGTATTTACTAGTGTTTTTATTTGCATTTTCCTCTAATAATGTATGTCGGTAATATCATCATTAATGGTCATGTGTTTATGGATTTTCTTGTTTATCAGCTTCTTTTTTATAAGGATAAAGTAGTGTGATATTTACCATTATATACTTAGGTCTTAGCATAATGCCTCCTAGCAGTAGGTGCCCAGTAAAAGGCTATTGCATTGAACTACATTTTAACAAAACACAACCAAGTTTTATCAATTATAAACCTTATCATCTTTCAAAACCGTCTACTTGGCTCCATGCATCACCCTGCCCAAGTCTGTATCATTTCTTCCTTCTGATTTGAAGTCAGTCAGATTTGGGGGATCAAAGTCTAGCTGAACATTTGTTACTTAGCCAGTTTAATCCTGTATTTCTACACTGTAAAATGGAAATGGAGTGCCGAGTCACGGGGTTTGTAAAGAGAATTAAATGAGATATGTAAACAGAGTGGTTAGTCCAGGACATGGCACATAGCAAACCCTCAGCAAATGCTTGTTCACTAACAGTAACAGCTCCAATTACCACGACAGTCTTTTGAACTCACTTAGTGCTTCTTAGCCTTCTGTGGGATAAAAGCACCAAATTAGAAGTACAGTAGAAAGAACATATCCATTGGAGTCTGGTTGCATCAGAAAGCATGTCTTTTTTTAATTTTTTTAATGGTTTTTTTTTTTTGAGAGAGAGAGAGAGAGAGACAGAGTATGATTGGGGAAGGGGCAGAGAGAGAGAGGGAGACAACAGAATCCAAAACAGGCTCTAGGCTCTAGGCTCTAAGCTCTCAGCACAGAGCCTGACACGGGGCTTGAACTTACAAACTGGGAGATCATGACCTGAGCCAAAGTCAGCCACCTAACCAACTGAGCCACCCAGGCGCCCCCAAAAAGTATTTCTTAACCTTTGAACAAATTAATTAGTCTGCCTTAGTCTTGGCCTGGTTTTTTTGGTTGTTTTTTTGTTTGTTTGTTTTATTTTGTTTTGTTTTGCTTTGTTTTTGTTTGTTTTTGTTTTTGCAGTTGGGAACAGTATAATGCCTATATCATAGAGTTTTTGGGGTTAAGTGGGGAAATACATCTGAAGCATTTTATTTAGCTACTGAGACCCAGTAAGCACACATGAAATGTTAGCTTTGTGTGTGACGTGACACACAGTAAATACTGCGGAGTTGCTCGGAGAGCACGGGAGATGCTGGCACAGAGTGGGTCCTCCACACACACGGAAGCCTTTCTGTTACAGATACCATTCTACGCCAGGGGAGACTGGCCACTCCCAGCCCGACATCCTGCACAGTGCCCAGGAGAATGTTAAATGGTGGGGAAATGTGACAAAGTCTGTTCTAATGAGATGTCCCGTTGACTCTGGCTGCTCCTAGGTCAAGCTGCCTGTGTCAGAGCAAGAACACTAATAGACTAGGTGGTCGTGTCTCTCCATCTGACTGAGCTCTGGGTTTTTAATGAAGCAAGTGGCCCACATGCCCAGACGGTTTTGGTATGTGTGTGTGTGCCTGTGTCTCCAATGACAAATGATTTTTGTCCTAAAAAGAGAATGGAGAAAAACGACAGGACATGAAGGCTCAGAATGTCCTCTTATTTGCATCCATCAGAGAAAAGCTGACCAAGACCTTCCCACACATGCAGATGACCCTTGCACCAGGCAGAAAGAAATAAAAAACACAGTGCTTTTCCAGAGGGGCCATAATACCTTCAATAGCTTTAACAAAGGCTAGTGTCAGCCGCTTGACTTCTTAATGATGAATAATTCATATACATCAAAGCAGCCCTCACAAAGTTTTTTTTTTTCTACAGGCTCAAAGACAATGAAACAACAGCAAAAAGGCCAGAAGGGGAAAGGTTTTTTTTTTTGAAATCACAGCATCTCTACTATCTGTCCTCCCTACTTTATACTATCCATGCTCTGGTCTTGATTGAAATCAACTGCAATATAATTTTACAAAAACATTTTTTAATACTCTGATGTGCTTCTTAGCTCACATAATGGCAAACTCCTCTGCAGCCTTCAAAGCCCAGTTTAAAAGTCACCATGTTTTGAGGTCAACTCTGCTACCCACCTTCCCAACAGGGTCCGTCTAACCTTTTCCAATTATATGAAACACAGTCCTACTGCAAGCATTATTAAGCTCTCATTCCTTTAAATCTCTGACTCAGACTTCGAAATTCTTAAGCTTAGACACCCAGTCTTAGGCATTTCAGAATCACAGCAACCAACACGGAGCTTAAGACACAACAGGAACTGAATGAATGCTCATGGATTTGAAATGATTGAATTCTTGAAATAAACAAAGAACATACTTCAAGTGTAGAATTGGAATGCTAATATACATTAAGTGTATAAAAACCAAAAGTAGATGGAAAAGTATTTTCAGAACCTCAAAAACATCATCGAGCATTATTTTTATCATTTAGAATTTACTAAGAACCCAGATCAAATGCTTAGAAAGGCAAGGAGTTGGGGGATCCATTTGGAAGGCTTATCAGCACTCTTTAAGGGGCAAGCATTTTAAAGTGAAATATTTGTCAGAGCTAAGATAAAATTAAAATGGCAGGCTCGCAATCTAGGTTATTTTTATAGTCTGTCTTAAAACATAAACTCCTTAAACTCCCTTTCTTTTTGATCATCGTAAATGAAAATTTACTACAGACGTACACACATCAAAATGCAGACATTACCCACTTTTCGTATTTCTCAAGTGGCTGCTGCTTCAACAAAATACCACTTCAATGTCAAGGGAGAACACATTTTTTTTTTTTGTGGGGTAAATGCTTGTTATCAAAGGGAAAAGATATATTTTTAAACTGAACTATTTATTCACTGAATGTATGATAATGCTTATTGTGTGCCAGATATTGGGCTAATCACCAAGGGGACATTCGGATGAGAAAATGTCATCTTCTCCTCATGGACATCATAATGTAGCAAAGGACAAAGATGCAATGAGATGATTGTTTTAAAATATGTTTTCCTACTTAATGTATGAACAGAGTTATGGATTTGCAGAAGGTGCAGTGACTGATTCTTTCTGGAGAGTTAGAAACGGTTTCAGAAAGAAGAGATGATTTTTAATCTAATTCTTCAGGGGTGAGTGAAGGGATATTTTCCAGTGGAAGAAAGGCAGCTGGAGCTTGTCAGAAGAAGCGAGCAGTGCTTTCAAAGATCTGGGGTTATGGAAGGTATTGATGGAAAGTTCCATATGGCTGGGTGCCTAATTTATGGCAAGAGATGAAGCAGACAAAGCTGGAGAAGCCAGAAGACACCTCTTGCTAAGAGCCTTAATTCTAGGTTCCTAAGCACAGTGTTTATGATTAAAGACGACCCTATCTGCCTCTTGGGTGGTAGAATGGGGAGAAAAGAGGATGGGAGCACCAATTAGCCGCTTCTTGGCAATGAGTAAAGTGATGACAGTTTGACCTGAAACTATGGAAGAGGATACAGAAAGAAAGCCTAGGCTATTAAAGGTTACTGAGATTTTCTGAAGATGCCAAATACATAAGAAGATCAGACATGCAAGTGAAGGTGAGGAGGAACAGAGAAGGACTGAGTGGGGGGAGGTTTACAGTCTGTCATGAAATTAGTTGAATGAAAGAAAGAAAGAGAAAGAGAAAATGAGAAAGAAAGAAAGAAAGAAAGAAAGAAAGAAAGAAAGAAAGAAAGAAAGAAAGAAAGAAAAAAGAAAAAGAAGAAAGAAAGAAAGGGGGAGGAAGGAAGGAAGAAAGGAAAGAAAGAGGCAGGGGGAAGGAGGAAAGAAAGAAAAAAAGAAAAGAAAAAGGAAGAAGGAAAGAGAAAGAAAGAAAAGTAAAAGAAGGAGGAAGGGAGGAAGGAGGAAAGAAAAAAGGAAGGAAGGAAGGAAGGAAGGAAGGAAGTTGTGTAACTTCCAGAAAGCTGGGAACGTAGCCCAGTTCATTTTAAATCGTTGGAACCAAAGATAAAATGACAATTGCAAATTGAGGCACACTGAGTTTTGGGTGAGGGGGTGATGGCTGGAGCTGCAGGGCCTGGGACCAAGAATTGAGGTGGTATTAGGAAAGGTTGCACTATGGCAGGACTGTCACCTGTTATGAGCTTCAGGATCATGCGTCTGGGTTTTCAGGGATGGTCCTTACAGGATCGTGGGTGCAGGTGTGAAGCAACCATCTCAGGTCTACTGGTGAAGACAGTAGGAGAGCACATCCTACTTCTCTTCTCCCGCCCTCCCCTGCAAACCTTGCTTCCTTACTCAGTACTGAAGATTTTGCCACTCATGATTCTTTTGTGACTGTCTAAGGTGTCCAAAGGATGACTCCAGGACCTGGGTCTCACCAGTCTGGATATCCCTTAAAATCAGGAAACATATGCCATTGTAAGCGGACAGCAGAGTGGGTATGGAAGGACAGATAGATTAGTATCATGCGTGGAGGAACCAGGGCTATGACCAGAAAAAAGACACAGACATAGTCAAACTATGATGCCTTACACCAAGGCATATCAGGAGAACCAACAAGCAATAAGTGGCCAAAAAGTTGTTGTTGTTGTTGTTGTTGTTGTTGTTGTTTAAAGAAAAAACAATAGATAAAATGCAAGGTGAAGTGGGCAGCTCAGAAACCAGTTTTCCATTAATCTGTATTTCTCTTAGGTAAAGGTTGGTCTGTCTCTGTTGCTAATTTAAGTCTTTCCCAGCGTTTGCAGGAAAGGTACAATACAGCTTCTTAATCCTTGAATGATGAGGAAGATAAAGCCCCGCCTTTTAATAGACATATATGAAAGGCAGCCATTTGGTTCAACCTAATTAATAAATAATTCTAGTTCCTTATCAGGCAACTAAAATTGTTTTGCATGTACTTCTGAAATGCAGGTTGCCAGATCTTCACTCATTGTTAGCCGATCTTTACTGAGTACCTCCTGTGAGGCCCTGTCTGTGAATGAGACAGTGCATGAATACGTGACAGAGAGCAAAATCGGGCATGATCCCTGTTCCCATGGAATTTTCAGTCTACTGAGGAGTGATAGACATTAATTACATAGTCACAAAACTAAATAATTGTAATTGAGATTAAATCTCAAAAGGGATAGAATAAATTTTTATAAGTGCAGGCATGACCTTGATTCAGGGGTAGGTTAAGAGTTCCCCAAAAGATGAGACTTGAGCAGTGATCTTAAGGATGAGTATGGTATACAAGCAGTTTAAACAGAGGGAGCAAGCAGCCTGTGCAAAGGTCCTGTGTCTAGGTTCTGAAAGATTTCTATTGTGGCTTGGGGTACAGAGAACCGGTAGAAGGGAAGAGGGTAAAGCATTCTGGAAAACAGCTAAAAGTCAAGGGAGGGCCACACAGATGCTTCACTAAGGTTTTGGATTCTTTTCTTACTGTTCTAAGAGCAGTGAGTTTCTGTGCACCAGTAAGTTCCATAATTTTGTTGCTTCAATATGCATGTGGCTTTCATTTCCTTCACTCTTCACAATAGTATAATCAGAGCTATGTACCTTGATGTAAGAAATAAACCAGAGATGAACCAAATTAGACAGGTTTGCAACTCTCAAGAAACCCACGGTTTACAAGAGAGAAAAGCAAACATAATTATGAACAGTGTAAACAGTGGTAGGAAAAGGATGAGCTGGGGGGGGGGGGCGGCTAATAGGGGTGGGCTCCTCACTAAACTTCCAGAGTAAGGACAGATTTCAGGTGGGTAACATTTGAGCCCAAAGAACAAGTAGAATTTTCCTAAAATATTTAGAGCAACAGCTAATATACATTAAATGCTTACTATGTGCCAGGCACTAAGTGGTTTTCACCTGTATTTAAGGTAGGAAAGACCATATGACATATGTTCTATTATTATCCTCCTTTTAAAGACGCAGAAACCGAGGATCAGAAACGCTAAGCAATTTGTTCAAGATCACACAGCTAGGACATGGGAGAGCCATGCTTTGAACAAAGATTATGTGTGCTTAACATAAGGGCCAGAGTGCAGGGAGATTAAATTGAAGATCTCACATCAAAATATTGAAAATTGAGATGTGTTGATTTAGAATGATTACAGCTTCTTTGAGATTGTAAGTGCAGCATCTTTGCCCAAATTTGTGAATAACAGCTTGAGCCAAAATAACACTAATCTCCACCCTTAAAATAGTGCAATCTTTTGTGCGATGGGCATATTAAAAACGAATAATGCATATGCATCAGAGAACACATCAGTACTTAGACAATCCAAAAGGACCTGTTTTTATTTCATTTGACTTTTCTTCTCTCCCCCTATAATTACTTCATTTCAGATAAATCACGCTGTATTATGATTTAACAATTGGAACAGTCACTTTAGCATTAATGTTTTGCAAGCACCTTTCCAGCATTCCCAGCAGCTATCCGGGTTTAAAAGGGACAACAACAAGGGATCAATCTCTTAGTGGCCCAGATAAACCATGTAGATGTGCCCAGTGTTCAGTTTTGCTGCTTGAATGCTGCCCTGCCTGGCCAACAGCTGCCAGAATTCTTATTATTAAACTCTCAGGTAGAATAATCATGGAGTAAAGCAGGAAAAAGATTGCAGCTCTTAGAGCAAAGTGAAGTTGGCAATGGGCGGGGAAAGGCAGGGATATTCTGACTATAGGTTGCAACTTTACCTACCTTTTCAAAATTCACCCCTCCCCTCTGTAGCCCACTCTAAAACACTGTAAATTTCTTTCTTTACCCAGTCACCTCCAAATGAAGAGGCAATATGCGTCCTGTAGCTCTAAGATGAAATGCAGAACCCTAATTGTTCCCATGCTTCCTGCAGATTTGAAATTCCAGCCTGTTTCATTCCCATGCATTTCTTGGTAACTCCACACATATGTGAATAATCAGACACATCTAGTGGTCAGGGGTTGTTTTCTCTGTAAAATGTGTATGGAGTAGGAGTAGGCAGAGCCCTCAGTACAAATAGTGACTTGTACTTGCAGATTTACGGACTTTTAGTCCTGAAAAGAATCTTGAAGACTGCCTTCCAGGCCTTGTGTGATAAATAAATAAGGGGCCTCGGGCACAGATGGGGAATGTGAACTGCCCAAGTTTGCAGGATGAAAACATTGGCTTCCTGATCTTAAGCGGCTGTTTTTCCAACTACCCTGCATGGACCTAAAATAGCTTTGCATTTCGTGCTAAGCTCTATGTCCCCTTACTTCCTAATCAAAGGCATAATCAATCATCATTTGTAAGGCACTCGTTTTAAAAAGTAGGAAATGAAATTTCCCAATGTAGTTACCTTTTAATTTGCAGAGAACCACCAACTCCGGAAGCAGAAGCTCTTAAGGGGAAGGTCACCAAAATGCATGCTGGTATCAGCCTTGCTACTCGGACTCATGTGAGTCACAAGCAGTGGTCGGCAAACTTTTTCTTGTACAGGTCCAGCTAGTCAATGTCTTTAGGCTTTGTGGGCCAGTATAGCAACTACTCAACTCTGCTCTTGTATCAAGAAAGAGGCCACAGATGATACATAAAGGAATAGGTTTGATTTAATTCCAATAAAATCTTAGTTATGGATGCTGAAATTGGAATTTGATATACATTTCACACAAACCAAAATCTTATTCTTATTTTTTTTTTATTTTTTGAAAACAATTTTAAAATGTAAGAACTATCCTTAGCTCACAGTTATACAAAACCAGATGGCAGGCTGGATGTGTCCCTCATGCCATAGCTTGCTGTTCCCTGGTGCAGAGTACAATACTTGTAGCTGCTTCTCAGTGTGGTTTGTACTATTAGCAAATATTCATTTGGCCGCAGAATTATTTTTCAGCACAGGTCCTATTTTCCATTGTATTCCAAAACACAGCTAGATATTTCCCTATAGAGAAGTCTGCAAAATACTTAAAGGTATATAAAGTAAATCTTCTTTCTCCCCTAGATTATAATCTTCTCCAAAAGAGACACACTATATTTTATTTGCCTTGAAATTATGGATATGTAGCAAACCACTAAGCCCATATAATAACACTTAATAAAGAATTATTTGGGTAGAATTAACCATATTAATGCCCTCATTAGAACGCTTCAAGGTTTCACTCTCACTGTAGACATCATGATTCCTAGTTTCAAGTTGTTTTTTTTTTTAACTTTATTTCATTCATTCGTTTTTGAGTATCTCATGAGCACCTACATGGTGGCATTCAAGTCTCCCTATGATGTGACACGGATGGAATTCTGACATCATCTCATGATAAGCCTCCATGCACATTCATTCATTTATTCAACCCATAGATGCTGACTATCGGTGTCCCAGCTACTGTTCGAGCTCTTGAGAGTAAGCAGTGACCAAGCCAGTCATAATTCTTGTTCTCACAGAGCTTTCAGTCTGGTAAGGGTCTTCAGCAGATAAGGGATACTGAACTGTATGAATAAATGATTAGAAACACGGATACATCATGGCGGCAGGCCAGGTTTGTGATGCATGGAGAGTTACTCGTGGGGACGGTTATCTGGCACTGAAAACAAGTCAGCCCTTTTCAGATACTTTCTGGTCCTCTGCCTCACCTCCACCCCCAACACACACACCTGAATTTCAAAGCAACATCATTTGCAATTGCTCTTTATTCCCCCCCCCCCAAAATCACCATTGGGGAGGAAGGTCATGTTGCTTTGCTGTTGTTTTTTTAAGGAATCTGTCACCCCACCCCCTTTCTTCAGTCTGACTCTGCATTCAGCAGTTCCAGAAGATAAGTCCCTTCTTGTTTGAATGGGGCTTGGAAAGCAGCCACATTTTACAGAGTCCAGTAGAAACAGCCAAAAACATTACTCTTCATCAAGAGGTGACACCATTTAATCCCAATTAACTCACATCTTACGTTCAAGGCTTCTGGTTTACTAACATGAATCAATACCTTACTTTATCAGTTATGTAAATGCAAACCAGTAACATTCCTTGGCAGTTTTTTGGAATTAGTATCAAAGTCCTGCCAAATGGGGCATCGCTGCAAGCCAGATTATGCTCCTGTCTGGAAGTGTTGCAAGTCAATCTTATTTTGCATTTTTGTTGTTGAACAAAATAACAAGAAGTATATGGGGGTAAACTTGGTGCCAGGAGCATAGTAAGTACTCAATAAATATTAGTTAACATTACTGTCACATCCCCAACTAGATATTCCAATGTTTCATAATTCTCAGTCCAATTTCAATGTTCTTTTGAATTTTCTTTTGTTCATTCATTCTTTTGTTCAGTAAATATCTATTAGGCATCTATGAGGTGTTTGTAGCTGTGTTACGTCTCTGGGGAGGAAATAATGAATGGGCAAGACACAGACCCGCTTCTCACGAAGCACATGGTGTTCCCTAACCTACCACAAATATGTCGCTTTTCTATCTAGACAGTGAATCAATGTCAAGCTTTCTCTTGCAGAAAGAGTTAGTCTGCCAAGAACTATCCTTCTGTGCTTGGCACATAGTAGTTGCTCAGTAAATCCCAGTGGAATGAATAAATGTGAGCTGAATGAATAGATGGCTAATGGCAATGAATGTCTCATATTCTTGAATACTGAGGCATGAGTGAGAGGATGTAGACTCTTTTTCAGTGTTTTCAGTCAGAGAGACTATGTTGTGTGTGCATGCACGTGGTTTGCTTAATTTACTCTCAAAGAGAGTATCCTGTGGAGGTTTTAGCATGTTTACATTAAAATTCTGGTATTAACTTTATATCCAGTTGTCATGACAACCGTGTTATTGAGATAATTAGATACTAACTTGAGTGTCTGGAAGGGCCAGTCATTTTTGGCATGGAATTTGGTTGGAGAAAGACAGCCCTGTTGAACTTCGGGTCCTGCCCTCACAGTCACTTCTCTCAGAAGACCTAGGATCTATCAGCCCTACTGTGTCAGTGTGTTAGCTCTGCCTTAACAAACTATCACCAACTGGGTTTATTAAGCAACAGAAATTCATCGTCTCCTTATTCTGGAGGCTCCATGTCTAAAATCAGGATATTGACAGGATTCCTTACCTTCAAGAGCTGTGAGGGAAGTTCTGTTCCAGGCCTCTTTCCTTGGTTTGTGGATGCTGTCTTCATATTCACATGGTGCTCTCCCTGTATCTTGATGTCTTCCCTCTATATGTCTCTGTCCAAATCTCCCCTTTTTATAAGGACACCCTAAGGACCTCCTCATAACTTGATGGCATCTGTAAAGATCCTGCCTCCAAATAAGATCACATTTCGAGGTACTGGCAGTTAGGACGTCAACATATGAATTTTAGGGGGACACAATCCAATCCGTAACACCTTCTCACTGGCAGTGACATTGGATCATGCTCTCTGTGACCTCCCAAGGTATTACAAAGATGCAGTTAACAGTCCCGTTTCATTTAGAGGAAAAGGGAGACCCAGGAGGGTGCAGCTACATGCATCAGATTATAGAGCTAAGAGAACTGGGACAGTTGCCTCATATATGATACTCCCAAATGCTAATACCCATTTTTTATCTGGTCATGTCCAGAAGTTTTATGTTTCCTTTATTAAACAGTCAGAAGCAGAAGGAGAGCTATTGTGATTTTTAGTGCTCAGCTCCATCAGAGGAAGGGCAGAGTCTTCTGGATCCTCCAATATTAACTCCTAATCAGTTTTGTGTGGCTCTGGCAGGCCTGGCAATTAAAGAGATCCAAGGTGCATTTACCTTCCAGGCAGTGAACCTAGATGGCCACCGAAGCTGTCATATTTTTGCCTTCCCCAAAATGAAATGTTAATTTACCCACTAGACCCTCCACAGATTTAGTTTGTAGGCTAGTAACACTTCACATAAAAACAAGGGAAATGCCACCCTTGCTTTGATGTATAGTCACAAAAAGGAATGATCTTTAAAATTCCCTTCAAAAGGGGCAATGTTTATGCATCCACTTTCAGTGGAGGATATAAAGGGATCTGTCTAGCCCTGGTGTGATTTTACTCATGCAGAACAGCAGCCCCGTTCACTGAGCCCGCCCAAGTAGGAGCTCACAAATGGGGCCAACTTTCTTCCACAACACCAGCCCCGGGGCTTGAAGCTGCCTCAGCCTCCTGGACCACTCAGGGCCTCTGGGGCATTATTTCTTTTTCTTCTTGCTTATTAATTAATGTGTTTCTTTTTCTTCCTGCTTATTAATTAATTTGTTTCTTTTTCTTCTTGCTTATTATTTATATTAATTTGTTTTTCCCTTGTGCTCTTGATGTGAGAAGTGAAGAATATAATGGAAGACTTTTTTTTTCTCTTAATGTTTATTTACTTTTTTATTTTGAGAGAGAGAGAGGCAGAGAGAGAGGGGGAGAGAGAGAATCCTAAGCAGTCTCCACGCCCCATGGAGAGTCTCAGTGTGGGATTCAATCCCACGACCATGAAATCATGACCTAAGCCAAAATCAACAGTTGGATGCTTAACCAACTGAGCCACCCAGGTGCCCCTATCATAGGAGACTTTTTACCCACACTGCCGAACACAGCCCTGGCTGGGCCTTGATAACAAAAATGCCAAAGATGTTGAGTCTCTTTGGTTGCTTTCCTTTCCAAGTTTATGCACCAAAGGTTGTGAGCAATGGATTTCCTAGTGAGATCATTCAAAGGCAGGAAGGTAATAAAATGTCTTTATTTTTATGTGCTGGTAACTGGTTACCTGATATGTAATGCCCATTGTTTCATATTGCATCCAAATTTTAAACTAAGTTTTATATACCCATTTTGCTGATGAGGAAAGTGAGGCCGAGGCAACTCAACTAATTTTGCCAAATTTATGCAGCTCATTTAGATTCCATAGGAGGTTGACCTGACTCTTCCTACTACACTATGATCCCATAAGCTTTAAAATGTCCATATTAACCATACATCTGCTCATTCATAGGCATGCTGGCTTGTTGCTGCCTTTATGGCTCTAAAAAAATTAATTTCATAAATGATGAAATAGATCAGTTCTCTCAAGAACACCATAAGAGATGTAGTCCTAGAAGTTTGTTAGATTGACCCTTGTTTAAGATGACTGTTATTCACTTTAGACTCTTCAGGAAGTTCTTGAAGACTCTTCAAGAAGGTAATTGTCTCATTGAAGAAAACTAGAAGAGCCAACATCCAGATTGTCATGGCCTTAGCTGCCATTTAGTTTCTGGAGGAGGGGACTAGGGTGGGAAAGCATAGTCCTGTCAGTCATGAACCTTAGCTCTTTGTTCTTATTCTGTCTCTGGCTGCTTGCATGACCTTTGTTAAATCACCCAAACCATAAGATGTCATCTGTGAAATGACTAAAAATGGGTATGTTGTTTAAATACACATACGTCTGTGCACACATAAACACACACACATGCGCACTGTATACATATGTTTAATTATAAATGCTCAATAATTATCGGAACCCTACCAAAAATCAGCTTTTGTACTAGAGCTCTTATATGCTCTTTAAGTATTAAAGTTATTCCTGTTTATCGGATGAGGTGATTGAGGGTCACAGAGATTGAAAGAATTTCTGTAGTCACACGGTGATGGAGTTGCAAGTCAAACTCAGGACTGTCTGGCTTCAAACCCATGTCTTTCTACAATATATATTTCCCTATCTAGGATTATCTGAAAGAGTTTACTGTAGTTTATATAGATGCAACTTTGAACATGATGTTGAATCTAAAGAAAGCTCAGTATATGATCTGACATTCTAATGGGGTGTCCGACAAGGACAACTAAATTTCAGAGGTGTTTCTCTGGGCTGCAGGAAACCATCGGTGTGCACAGCCAGGCAAATAACAGAGGGCTTAATCTACCAGAGATTCCCTGACCTTGAAGGTGCCCAAAGACAGGGGTGCAGGCAAATGCTAGATTCATGTATAGTATTTGTGTCTATTCTCATGAATACAAGATATTTCATCCCTAACCACCCCACCTGCTTTGAAAATTTGGCTTGTTAGCCATACACCTGCTACACAAATTTTCCAGTGCTCGTTTGACTACAGTTCCACTTTTCTGGCTATGATTTCCTGCCAAAGGAAATTTATGACCTGACCTAAACAAACAACTGCGACCACAGCCTACCTTTCCTCTGCAGCTGGGGAGAACCCATCTTTAAAGTGAGGAGGGGGCTGTTTTTGGCATCGTCACTCATTATCATTTTCTATTTCTGCTCCATTTTAGGCATGTCGTTTGTTGTAAAACAAAACCAAAACACCTCACATCCTTTCTGGCAAGAGAGGGGTTCAAATTGTTTAGGCCCACAAAAAATGTGGGTTAAAGATGGAGGGAGGTCCCATCACTAGACTGGAATTGCCAACACAAACCTCTTCAAATGGTATATTTCCACAATTCCAAGATTATTTCTCTATGAAATATTTCCAATGAAAATTTGTTCTAGACTTTGCCAGATGTATAGGCTCTCCTCACTTCACATGGCAACTGGAGTATTTATTCAATAATCATAAATTCAGCACCTATAAAGGGCTGGATAGAGTCATAAGGAGAATAGGGACCCTGCTAACCTCAGCTCATGGTGTGAGAGACAGACAGGAAAAAAGGGCGAATGCAATATATTATGAGTCCTGACCCCTTCTCTTGGTGGGATGGAGATATGAATCTTAGAAGTGCTTCATTTCACTTAATTTAACATTTTCTCATTTTTTTTATGTCACACTTAACATTTCAATTCATTCTGCAACTTAGACCATCACTCTTAAATACTATACCAAATATTTATTTTCTCCAACCTCTCCCAATCTACTAATTTGCAGTTGTCAAGGGCTTTCTTTTATTACCTATAGAATCAAGAGTAAATTCTAAACATGCCATTGATGCTACAGGCCCATGTTACACATCAAGACTTATCCTCTGGAATCCCCTCCGTGAACTTCACACTCCACACAAGCTGCTTTCATCCCCCTCCTTATGCTCATATGAAAACCCATTTGTAATGATAACCTTTTCTTTTCCTGCTCCTCTCACCTCTCATGTCCTCTACCTGTAAATCTCAAATCATCACAGAAGCCCCAGATCTGAACTCCACTCTCTCTCCAGATCTTCCCCAGCTAGGGCCATGGAATCTTTGAATTGACTGAATCATCTGTGGTCACACTTAAACCAAGTCAGTAATTCCTACTCAGTAGGAGTAGGTAACTCCTACCTCCAAGATGATGGCTGACACCATCCCTGCTCGACATTCAGTAAATAGAGTGATCCCAAGATTTTAAGGAAGATGTACTCATCATCGAATTGTTCTTATCTCTAGGAATTTCTTTTGATGCAGCCAGAATTTACTTCTCCGGAACAATCTTGACCTGGTTTCTGCTCTGCCTTTTGAAAGAAAAGAACAAGTCTGTCATCTTTTTCACATGCCTGCCCTTCACATGAGTGAAGGCCGTCATGTTTCTGACTTCATCATCCTGCTTAGATCTCTTCTGCTGCAGTCCAAATATCCTAATGGCCTCCCCTCTCCTGGGGGAATGCTGTGTTCTCTCAATGCCCCATTCAAATGCAGTACCCCAATGCAGCATATACCTCAGCTGCAGTCTTTTATAGAAGAAGATGGTTCACCTATTTCTTCTCTTCTCCATTGATTTTATTACTCAAAACTAAGTTCATAATTGTTTTTTTCCAGCACCTATTTCATGCTGGTAGTCATCGTGAGAACAAGGTCAACTGAAACAACCCACTTTGTCTGCAGACACTGCTATTTAGACAGGCCCTCTCCATCTGGTGCTTGGAGAGTGCAATTTAAAACTTGGTCTAGACAAGCCCATGCAGTTTCCACCCACCATGCTCTGCATCCACAGAACAGTTTGCCTGCCTCACCAGGGTTCTAAAGCTTGAAACCTTCAAAAGCATGAGCACAGTATCACGGGTATTGAGAGCTGGACTGAAATATTTCAACGTCCTCTCATTCCAGCAGACCAAACTGTCAGGAGTAATAGTTATGTTTTACATGTCAATGTAATAATAGTTAATAATGATGCTTTGTATTTATCCACTGCCTTTCCTCTGGAGACATTGGCAGAGTAAAGCAAATCTAACATCGATATTAAAAAATAAACCCCTGAATTAACACCAGCATGACACCCCCCCCCCCCATAAAAAAAACCAGAATGCATAATATATGGTTCTCTGACAGACTGGAAATGAATGGTTTTTCAAAGCCTGAAAATCTGGCCTGTAGGGTGACAAGAAAGTAACGTGTCACCTGTGACTAGTCCTAACTCCTACCTTTGGAGTGGGTGTTGGTTTAATTTCCACTCTGGAGAACAGCAGAGAGGTGAAAGGCAAAGAAAATGCAGCGAGGTTGGGGCAAGGCTACTACCTCGGAGAGAAGAAGCTGAACATAAAAGCTTGGCTGCCTGGACGGTGGAGAAGCGACCCATTGAGAGGGAAGTTTTGAAAGCTGCTCTGTGAGGGGCATGAAGCGGTCTCACACCCCTCCCTTCTAAGGGATGCTAAGTAAAACAGACATTAGTCTCCGAGGCTTTGAACATAAAGTAATGACTTCTGGGAAATGTAAACAGATGCCAAGTCCTCTAGGTATCAGTGGACTCACAGCAAAGACTGAGAGAAGGAGCAGGATTAAGAGAAGAGCTGACATCTGCATAAGAGAGTTATTAGGCATAAATTAGTATATGTAAACACCTCCTCGGAAACACTGCATCAATTATCATGAAAGTAATTTATACATGAGCCATTTTAAGCAGTAATAATGCCTTAAGCATAAGGAAGAAAGTTCTAATGGTAGAAACCTAAACATAAACTGTAGACCAAAAGGAGGGAAAATAAAGTATAGAAGTTAATTATAAGTCTTTCTATATCTGCAAGTAAGCCATGGAGTTATCAGTGCAAAAAATATTTAATAGATTAGCCAATACTCCTTAAACCAGGAAGTAAAATACAATTTAATTTTCTCTCTCACCCTCTCTTCCTGATCCCAGCTCCCAAATACCCATATTTATTGAGTATTTAGGTGTGGAGGGAAATAGAACATGATTCCTAAACATCCCTTTTTCTCAAGGAGCCTGTACAACCATCAGGGAGATGATGTATCAAAACAAATAGCCAAAATCTAAGGAAGAAGGTGCCAATTAACATACATGAAGATAAAGGGCTCTGTAGGGTCATTGGGAAGGTGATCTCACTGGGGAGTGGGAACAATCTGGAACAACACCTTAAAGTTGCAGAAAGGGCATCCTAAGCTATGTAAACACTCATAGCAAAGACATCTGAAAAGAACAAAAGATATAGTATTGATGGTCTAGAACACAGGGGCTATCAACTGCCATTATTTAATATGAACCTGTTCCATGGTAGATAATGTCAGTGTTCTCATGGTCATCTTTTGGGATTTTTAAGTAGTGAAACTATTGGGCAATATCCAATCTGTCATGACAGCTAACTTTTATTAAGCAGTTACTATATGACCAACTTTATGGTCAGTGCTTTGCATTTGGTGCTTGATTGATTGTACTGTTGGCCCTAATTATTGGCCTCCATGTACTCATGTCCCTGTCCCTTTTTGAAACTTTGAAACTCCTTTCTTTCTGGCTTTGAGTTTGCTTTGTGGCAGAACTGATGATATACTAGATCTGAGCCTAAGCCCCAATAGGGTTTAGGATCTCTCTCTCTCCCTCTCTCTCTCTCTCTCTCTCTCTCTCTCTCTCATTCTGTGTGTGTGTGTGTGTGTGTCTTTGTCTCAGTCTCTCTCTTTCTCAACTCTGCCCAAACCACAAGAACAAGTCCAGGATAGCCTGCTAGAGAATAAAACACCATCTAGTAGAGAATCTAGTTATTGTGGCCAAGACCATTTTAGACTAATGCTGAGCTATCCACCTCCCAAACATTTCAGAGAACACAGCCAAGATCAGCAAAGCTTTCTACCCATATTATAGTTAATCATACATACGTGAGTCCAGCTAAGACAGAACTGTCCAGCTAATACATAGATTCATGAGCAATAATAAATGTGTTTTTTATTTTGAGACATTGACTTAAACAATTGAGTTTTGTTAGTATGTCGTGCATGCTCGCTGATACATATATACTCCTCATAACAAACTGTGAAGTAGGCACTGCTATTCATCCCCATCTTACAGATAAGATAATTGAAGCTGAGAATATTACATCACTTTTGCTGTGTCACACGTAACAAGAAAGTATTAGAGCCAGTGTTTTAATTCAGACAGTCTTTTTCTAGAGCCAGAGCTCTTAGCCACTTTGCTGTACTGACCGCCCATTATGGTCCAAATATCGCGGTTAAATTTGAAATAGGCAGAGTCAGGCACGTACTAAGTAGCAGAATTGAGCTGCCAAACCAGGTCTACGCGACTTCAAACCCTCATGTGTTTTCTGCTGCTCTAGCCCCTCCCCCCCCACCCCCCGAAAGGAAGCACTAAGAACTGAATGCCATGGTAAAGCCACGTTGAGGTCAGAACATGTGGGCTTCTGGACACCAGGCTGAAAGAGCTGTGCCCATGTTTGTAGATGTCAGGCAGCCCTAAAATTATCTGAACAGGGGCAGTGAAAGAACAGGGATCTTCTCAGGAAGTTTACGAAGCAGCAGGGCACTTTGAAACAAGCCTTAACCCAAGACTGAATTTGGTACTTGTGTTTCCTGCCAAGAAAAATATCTCTCTGTAGAAAGTGTTCCTCTGTTTAGCTTAAAAATAAATTCAGGATGGATAAACCTCCAAAACTTCAGGGGCTGGGTCAGAAAGGTCTCTTCCACGCAGAACATAAACGCCAACTTTGTGGAAACTTGAAGTGTCCGTATTTTCTTAAATCATAAAATATGTTGGCAAACTTTACTTCCACAAGAACCCCTACCATGAGGATAATCTTAATCCAGCACAAAAGAAAAATAGTTACAGGAACTGAAGCCGGCAAGTTTCTCTCCCCTGTGCCATATGATATACTGACTACCCTGATTATGTGACAGTTTGATAGGCATGGTAGGGAAAAAAAATGCTCCAGAGTATAAATATTAATGCTTAGGCAGTGATTTGTGTAAACTGCATAGCAAAAACAAAAGTACAGATATAAGTTTTTTCACATATTTTGCCTTGTCCACAGCATGTACTATTCACCCCACATGCTTTCCATCTTTACAGCTCGTCTGTGTGACTGGGGGCCACATTTCTCAAATACTGAATTCTCATATAAGTTTTATTTTAATCAGAACAGAATCGAAGCCGGTTTGCAAACTGACATTTCAGACATTAAAATTGAGCTTTAAAAGTCTTCTGTGAGTATTATGTGGTATCAAAAGGAATTCGGTGTGGCAATATTACGCAGCATCAGTGTATTTCTAAAAATATTTTTAAATACCATTCCAGATGATGCAGTCTTCAAAGAAGAAAAATGTCCAAATACCCTGCTGGGCATCATCTGTCAGGGGACCAGGGGCCTTATTCTACTCTTTGAATCCTACAAAATGGCCCTCAGTGGTGACAGGAGAAAAGAAATTCCTTGATTCTTTGCTAGAGGTAGAAAAGAAGCTGAATTCTTCTGTACCCTGCATGCCACACTCTTCACTAATACTACCACAGCTCATACTTTTTGTTCTTGAGCAACACTGATGTACACATTCTCTCTGTCTTTCTACCAACTATTTATTCCTAAACTGCAACATGTAGCCAAACTGAGGACAAACGTACTGTGGCTCAATAGAGCCATCCCTTATCTGGATGGTTCTAGTTATCCCCTTAGGTCAGGTGGGAACACCTGACCAGGCTACAGCATTGACCTTGTAGGGTTAATGGCAAGTGAGGTCAGGGATGTCATGTTCTACCCTTAGAGTCTTCAGCCAACTAGTCAGCAGATAATTCTGGAGTACCTACTTACTGCCAGACCTTGTGCTTGGTGCTAGGCACGTAGCATTGTGGAGGGCAGCAAGATAGACATGCTCCTGGTGACCATGGGAAAGAGATCACAAACTGTAAAGAAATATGCAAACAAAGAGGTTTGGGGTTGTAATATGTGCTCTGAAGGGAATAAATGTGGTGATATAGTAGAGGATAAGTCTATAGTGGAGGGCATCTGTAAGGCGAAGGTGGAGTTCAGATCTGAGGGAGAAAGCAAAGCCAGTCATATGGGGATGCACAGAGGTACCTTCCAGTGAAAAGAAAAAAGGGAGTGCAAAGGCACCAAGGTGAGAGAGAGCTGGCATGTTTGAGGAACTGGAGCAGGTGGGAGAAGATAGGGCTGGGGAGTAGGCAGGATTCATATGATTTAGGCATTTACCAACTGTAGCAAGGAGTTGGGATTTCATATACATGCAGTGGAATGTTTTTGGAGTGTTTCAGTCAGAGGTGAAATATGCAAGCAGAGATTCATAAAGAATCTCATTCCGTACTCAAGATTGGGGTTTCCCTCCAACCTCTACTTTGTAGAGAAGTTCCCCATGGAGTAGACTTGTCTGCCTCCTTGCTGGAGCCGGAGTCTCATCCTGACCCCAGGGATTCTGCTTGCTGCCTGGCTCCCTAATTGGCTGCCGTCCTTCCCCTGATGACCATCACTGTCTAGATATCCCTTCTCCATTACCCTCCCATCCGTTTAACAAACTTACATAATTACCCTGGCTATGCCTGAATTTAGTGTTCTGTCTCTTTGTAACTAGTGGTTGAAGTACTGTGAGAGTCAGCCCCAGGATCTGTATGGGTCTCTATGCTCTTCTGACCTGTGCTACTAGCATGCCTTCTCAGAGGGAGACCCATGAGAGATATTCTGAAGCTTAAAATCCCCGAATAGAAAGAGCCCAAAGTAGAAAACTACACAAGAGATAGCTTGTATGCTTTGCCTTGTCAGGTCATCCAAATCTTAATTGGTAAATATTGACAGGATTGAATCCCAATCCTAATTAGATCATTAGTTCATTAGTTCCTTTCTCTCATTTCCTTCCATCTTTCTTCTTTTCCTTCCTTCCTCTCTTCTTTCCTTCCTTCCTTCTTTCCAGTTTTCCTTCTGTCCTTCCTTCCTTCTCTCCCACCATCACTCTTTCCATCCTTTCTAACTCAACATCTAGAAGAATGATAGAGTCCTTTAAGGTATTTATGAATATGATAATCCTGGTGATAATACTAATAATGATTATGATGATAATAAAATAATCATGGCTAGCATTTACTGAACATTTAAATGCTGCAGGAATGGAACCAACGCCCTTACATACATATAATCTCATAAATCTTCACAACTCTAATGGATAGTGTTACTATCTCTATTTTAAATGTGAAGAACTCAAAACCTTTTAAAGTGACAAGTGAAGACACTTGTCAAAGTTACGCAGAGGGCACACGACAGAACTGGATGGTCCAAATGCAGAGGCCATATTCTTCACCACACTATTTTGGATGGCTTGTGTTAAGCATGACTGAATCTATATTCTTTACTGAGAACTCTGTAAAATATACACATGTAGAGACAAAGCAACTTTAACTCTCATCTGGAACAAGATAGCTATACTTAAATAAAGGGAAATTGGATCCAGCAGACAAATTGTTCTAATCTTGGCCCTCTCGTAACTTTTCCCGGAAGTGCAGGTAGAAAGTCTTGACCATTGTGTCTGATGGGAAAGGTCTGGTCCATCTGGAAAGAGCCATAGTTGTGTATGTGTGTGTGTGTGTGTGTGTGTGTGTGTGTGTGTGTGTGAGAGAGAGAGAGAGAGAGAGAGAGAGAGAGAGACAAAGAGAGACAGAGAGAGACAGAGACAAAGAGAGACAGAGAGAGAGAGAGAGACATCTCTAGATGCCATGAGTACTGAACCAGCCCAGATTCTCAATCCCTCAGTCTGAAGTCAGTTTACATCAGTAAGGATGTATCTCCATCAATTTCTGCATCCCCTCAAGGTGTCTACCTACTGAGGGCTGTACTTGTTTGATAGTTCAGAGATTGCTGTCTTTTCTGCTAACCTGAACCCTCCATTGATGGTGGTGGTGGTGGTATAGGTGTCGGGGGGCGGGGGCCCTTTCATTCTGACCACTGTGGCTTATGTAGGAGTATTTTAGATTCTCTTCTGAGGGAAGAGTTAATCCAATGTGAGGCTTGTGCCAAAACCAGATTATCCATTGGACAAATACAGCCACCGTAACCCTTCTTTCCTCTTCAACCCCGTTAAATAACCCCTGTCATCAGGCTCAGCAGTACGTTGGGGGGTGTGACAGTATAATCACCGTATGCCCATTAGGGGGTTGGCTCAGCAGCAGCATTTACTTTCAGAGTAAGTACACCTTTGAGATGACTTCTTTATAAAAGAATGTAATTTAAAATAAAAAATCCAGCAGGTTTTGTATTTTAAGCTGTTGATCATTGAAGAAACCGGTCCTATTATCATTTACTTTGCTCTATCAAATAAGACATCATTGCACAGAGCTATTTATTTGACTAGGCAAAGTACACAGAAGCATACATACAAAATCATTATGCACAATGGTCTCTAGGAAATTAGGGTCTGTGATGAAATGTTATTATGCTTTAGGAAGCCTCTGTAGCCTAGAGAATTATTTCTAAAGATACCACACTAAATAGCTACCAAGTCATTTTAGGTTGTCCTGTGAGTTGTTATTTTTTGAATATATTTTTAATATGGAGATATCAATATGTTTGGCCACATATTTTCCACATAATTGAACTTTCCAGATAACTGAGACTCAGCATCCTCCCTGCTGAAAATTGCTTATTTTAACTATTCTAAAAAGGAAACCATTTTTTAATGTATCACATACATCTTAGCTTTTGGAATCAGAAAATACAGAAACCAGGTTAACCTTTTCTCAATGTCACAGGCTACCATTAACAACAGTTGTGGCAGATGGAAAGTACTGTATTTGAAGTTATTTGATACTATGTACATATTTATACTTTGCTTCTCTTCACCAAGAATTTGAAGCAGTTTACAAAATTATATGTAATGTAAAGGAAAAGGACAAATAATTGAAGGAATCAAGATAAGGCGAAAATACAAACTTGCAAATACAAAGGCCAGGGAAAATATCCATGAGCAGGGAACCTGCCTTAGTGTTCTGGCTGCAAGCGAAGGAAATCCAGCTTGGAATTGTCCAAGGACAACATGAGGAATTCATTGCTGTATCTAAAATAATGCATTAGTGAGGGATGGTGAAAATGGCCTTGTGGTTGACCAGGATTAGCTCCTGAACACTGTCAGGATCCTCTCTATAGGTTTCTTTTCTTTAAACATTTTTTAAAAGTTTATTTATTTTTGAGAAAGAAAGAGAGCATGAGCAGGGGAGGGGCAGAGAGAGAGAGAGAGAGAGAGAGAGAGAATCCCAAGCAGGCTTTGCACTGACAGCATGGAGCCCCATGTGGGGCTCAAACTCATGAACCACAAGATCATGAAACCAAGAGTCAGACACTTAACCCACTGAACCACCCAGGCGCCCTCTCTATAGGTTTCTAATCTCTGTTTCTTTGTGCCCTGGTTCCTTTTTCTTCCACTACATAAAGGGGGTGAGGTGGTTTGGCTCACAGGAAAGTGCATTTCTCTACCAGGTCTGGGGTGGGAATCTTGGAGTAGGATTCTAATTGGCCCAGCTTGGATCACATGGACATCCTTGGACAAATATTTCTTGGTAGAGAGGGATTTTTATTAGGATCAAACCAGTCTCATTCCCATGCTATCTCCAGAGCTGGGTAAGTGATTCTCTCATCCGAACAGGAGA